>NC_064415.1:15312500-15917500 GCF_023375975.1 Astyanax mexicanus | reverse complement strand
TTATTCTCAATTCTATGATCTCTTCTTACCCCCTCTTATCTAGTCTCTTCAGGTAAGAAACCTTCTCTCCTTTTGAGGTGTCTATCTTTCTCCTGCCCTCATTCTTTGTCTCTAAGAGCGTGTTTAACTCTCTCGTAAACCATTTTCCATCTTTTTTTAATGGATTCCTCTGTACGTTTCTGAAAGTTATCAACTATGCAAGCGTGGTGATGCTTTCGCTTGGTCCAGCAGTCATTCAGACTTATTGTTTCTCTGTTGGAGCGCTTTTTTCCTCTTGTTCACAAACTGAACAAATAAACTGCAAACCAAGGCTCTTTCAAAAGTGGAGCAGACTGCATTCATGCAGAGTAACGGTCTAAAAAAGCATCTCCTCTCTTTTCAGCATCACTAGACAATGCAAACAAATTAAAAACTCCTAAATTTCACACTGTCTAGCTTGTGTGGCTGCAACTTCCAGAATTTTTATTTAGGTCTGAACTAAAATGGGTTCGGAACCAAAGGATCAAATATGATCCAACCAAAAGAGGGGTCTTTGGTCCAGACCAACTGAACCATGGTTTGGTTCAATGGATTGGTTGGTGATAAAAGCAATTTTCTAGATAGTTTGGAATTTTAGACTAATTACTAAGTTGAGGCGGACTCCTATCACCAATTAAAAAATACAAGAAGAAAAAGAGCCAGTGTTGTGCCGAAATCCGGCTCATAAATATGAGCCCAAAATCTTGTGTCTGTGACTTCTGTATCTAATGTAACTGTAGATTAAGGGTCAAATTTTGGCAGGGAGGCTGAATTTGGCTCAACACCTGGAAAGGTAACTAACATAACCTACAACATTCTACAAACTACAGCTTCAAATACAGAAATAAGCAAACAAAAGATTAATGAAGACAGGACACTATCAAAACACACTCAAACTTTCTCCATGATAGCTATCATCTCCATGATAATTGACCTTGCCTCACTTTCAATTGACCATTGAAACCATTAAACCATTGTGCTGCTCATGACATAATCTATATGCACATTTTATACTTAATAAATTACGTCATCCACTTATGGAAAGGAAAACTTCTTTTTGATGGGCAAATTTCACACTTTCACACTGTCTAGCTTGTTTGGCTGCAACTTTCAGAATTTTCATGTAGGTCTGAACTAAAATGACAAGTGTGAGAAGTGCTGCAAACCAAGGTTTGGACAAAAAGATCAAATATGACCAAAAGAGGTGTCTTCGGTCAAGACCAACTAAACCATGGTTTGGTTCAATGGTTTGGTTGTTGATCAAGCAATTTTCTTGATTGCTAAATTTTAGACTAATTACTAAAAGTTGAGGCAGACTACTTTCACCTATTAAAAAATACAAGAAAAAAAAGAACTAGTGTTGTGCCGAAATCCGGCTTAAAAGTATGAGCCCAAAAGTTCATGTTTGTGACTTCTGCATCTACTGTAACTGTAGATTAAGGGTCAAACTGTGGCAGGGAGGCTGAATTTGGCTCAACACCTGGAAAGGTAACTAACATAACTTACAACATTCTACAAGAAATAAGCAAACAAAATATTTATAAAGACAGGATGTATTCCCCACTATCAAAACACTCAAACTTTGATAAACTCTTCATGATAATTGACCTTGCCTCACATTGTGCTGCTCATGACACAACCTATATTCACATCTTACAATTAATAAATTAAGTCCTCAGCTTATGGAATGGAAAACTTATGGTTTGATAGGCAATACTGATCTGTATATATGAGATATGTGGGTATGTATATAGGTGTAAATGACACTAGTGAGCCAAGGCCTAGTCTTTCACAAGAACATGGACACATTCACCCAGGAGAGCACCACTAGGTTACCTTTCACTTCTCTCAAAATGAGGCTTTCCCTCCCTTCTTCCCTCCTTCTATCAGCCTTTCACTTTCAACCCCCCCTTTCCCTCCTCCAAACCCCGGGAGGCTGAGTTATGCGAGTTTGCATCGCTCGGAATAACGCCATACATCAACCAATCAGCAGGGGATACAGAGTCATTACTTTTCTCTGCTGAGAGAGAGAAAGACAAAGAAAGAGAGTTGGAGAGAGAGAAAGAGAGAGAGGGAGAGGCAGGGTGTGGAGAGATGACACGGTTATTTCATTAGAGGAGATTCACACTCTAAATAAAAGTGGAGGCGCTCCATACTTTTACACGAGGCGTCGATAAAACGCTCAAGCGCAACGGTGCTTAACAAAAACTTGCCCTTCCACTGGGGAAGCCAGCCATATGTCACAGGCTGAAAGAGTGGAGAGAGAGAGAGAGACAGAGAGAGAGACAGAGAGAGGTGCACTGTGTCTTTACAGAAAAACAGTAGCTGAATCATCTCTGCAGTCACCATCACTATCAGAGACACCATGCCATGTTAGAGGTGCCACGCTGTTCATACTTATATTAGCTGCCAGTTCTTGAAGTGGTTAGCAGCATGGAAGTTTCAGCTTGCAGAACAAGCACACTAATCCACCTAGCAATATCTCTATGCCCTTTTTGACCCCCTATATACCTCAGTATTTTTGCAGTATGGGCTTTATACTGCTTGTAAAGGCCCCTTTACACCAACAGTACAGCATTTCCTCTGCCTTTTGTTGTCTAAAAAAAAAATCACCCACAGCTCTAATAAATGTCAATTCTTTCAATTTCTCTGTTCATCGTTTGCCTCATGCTCTTACGCTCTTTCTCCTTAAATTCCCTTCTCTACATGAGTGCTCCTTAATGAGTAGGATTGCCAACCATGTCTCTAATAACTACAGTGACGTGCAGACGCTATGGCCCAATGTGCTTGGGCAACTGCCCTTTTGCCGTCCTTGGCTGATATTGCCCTTCCGAGGGAGGGGAAAAATAATATAGGCAAATAAGATTTCATTTTTCAACAAGATTTTCTTTATAATTCAAAATTTTGATTGAAGTTTCGTAAAACAAAGTTTTCAGAGTCAATTGTTCAGATTCACACACCTCGAGAGAAGGGAGGGGCGCGGGCATAGCGGGGGACATGCAGCACACTTCACTAGAAAAAAAAAGCGCAGCACACGACCGGGCGGCGCTTCACCCGACTAGCAGAAACCCAAGAGGAGTTTGAAGATGCCTTAGTAGTAGAGCGACTGCCCTAAAGGTGAGCTTGAAATGTAGCCTTCACAGTATTACAAGACATGATCACAATCAAATTCTCTAAAATCCGATGTCGTCGAGTTTAGGACGTTAGTGATCCTAAATAATCTGACAGCCACCTACTGTGCCACGTTTAGGTAGCAAAAAAACCCAGACAGTAAGCTAGCTTGCAGTCAACGTTTTACATGGCTCAGGTTGTTTTGTGGGAGGCTAACTAAACTAAGTTACATGCAGCTGATAACATTTCATTTGATCAAGCAAGATGAATGACGTACATAAAGCACTATTCGAATTATTCACATGCACGTTGTGTTAATGCAGAAAATTCGAAATGCCCACGGAAAAGAGACGAATACAGGAAAGAGAGAGACCCTTTTTTTTGGGGGGGTGCCCTTTCTTCAGGTTAGAGCAACTGCCCTTCAAGATTCCTGTGCACGTCCTTGAATAACTATACTAACAACTGACGAACCGTTTTCTTCCACCAACATACATACAAGTCCACAAGGTGGACGAAACAGATCAGAGAAGACTTGGTTAAGACTTGGTAGCGTTGTATATAGCACTGAATATGTTAATGGGATTGGCTTTAGCCATGCAGCGTATTGTTGAAATGAGCTGAACGATTCATTTTCTTTTTGACTGGCTTGGCAGACCCAATAGACACAGTCTCATCTTCATCTTGTGTATCATATCAATTGTTGTATTGTTCCTCGAATAACGCTACACACAGCCACCACAGTTACGATTTACTGTCAATTTAGTTCTGCCTGTAGGAATCGCTAGGGCTGATGGTGTAGTCAAGACACATGATTCTACGATACTGGTGAAAAACCGTAGTGCACATCAGTGTGAAAAAGGCACAACAGCATACAGAGTAAATCTTTTGTTTTTCTATTTTTTCCCATTTTCTCCCAATTTAGCTTGTCCCCAGTTGCCCCAACCATTTGGTTGATTCAATCAGTTCTGACACATCAGCTCAGAGATGCCTTGTGCTGATCCCCCTAGGAGTGATAAGGGGAAAGAGTGCCATCTACCCACCCAGAGAAAGCGAGGCCAATTGTGTTCTCTCGGGGCTTTGGCAGCTGATGGCAAGATACATAACTGGGATTCAAACCAGCAATCTTCCGATCATAGTGTCAGCACTCTATCTCTCCTACGAGAGATAATCCAAAAAAGGGACAATCAATGTGAAACCTGGACAGGTTGCAACTCTATCAGTGAGGGAAGCTATAGTTCATTATTCTTTGTGAACCATGAACTGACCATGATTCTTCTAGATAATAAAAAATGGGTCCTCAAAGTGGCCTTAGGTTTTGCTTTACTCTTCTGGACAAGCTTTCCTGCTGCCATCTTCTTCCTTCTTTGTTTGGTCCACAACAGTGACAATGGAATCCTGTTGGTCAACAGAGCTCACCTATGATTGGCCAGCCTAATTTTGAAGCATCCCACACAGCAGAACATACAACACTGCAGGCTTCAGTTTCAGTCTCAGTCAATACCATTAAAAAGTGAGATGAAATCTGACTGTTTTGTGATTATTTACATTTGTGGTTAGGCATTTTAGGATGTGATTAAACGGCTATGTTGGGAAGGTTTTGGATCAAACAGCTTTGTGTAAGCACTGAAAATCTTCTCAGAGAAAATAAAGCAGCTGTAGAAACAAACTCTGATGTCAAATTAATGTGAAATTCTGGACAAAGCACACAATTTAGAAATCCAAGAGATACACACTTTCACATCTCAGGAAGTGCCCAGGAAAACTACATTACATGGCTTCCCACTCTCATTCACTTAAAAACAAACTTTCTGAACAATCTCATCCAAGCTTGCCCTCTCTTTTTATTCTTTTGTGTTTGGGAGCCCTTGCTGATTTGTAGTCTTTACCTTGGTAAAGACTACAAATCAGCATGTATGTTACTTTTAAATAAATAAAAAAATTGTTCCCCTTTATCTAAGCATTTTACAACTCATCTAAACCATTAGGACACCTTAAGCAACATCATGTAGCATTTGAGATTACAGATTAAAGAATCTTTGCATCTTTATTATTGCGACTTTAGGCCTGGCTTAAAAGAAACTTCATAATGCCAGTTTGGTAAAGCAATCAAGACAGTGCTTTTGCATATTCCAAGTTTGTACCACTTTAAAATATGCTCCTTTATAAAGGGTTTAAAATGTTTATAAAGGAGTTTATTAATGGTTATAAATTAAGTTAAAATACTTTAAATACTTTATTAATAAGAACTTACAACACAAAAATAGAAAGAACAGTGCAAATAACTTTTAAACATATCTAATAAAATAATATAGAAAGTCGGTCTAGTCAATTAATTTGTAATTATAGTTAAAGGAATAAAGTTATTAACAAAAATGTTTATGGTGACAGATGGAAAAGATAAAGTAAGATAAGAATCTAGTAAGATCTGAGGTTTAACAATATAAAACAAATGTGGAATCGCTATTTGAAACACAGCAGACCACTGATGTGTTTCACCCTTTCTATTTACATGTCGTAACTGCTTATTAAGAGTTTATAACCTAATTAATAACCATTAATAATCTGCTTCGTAAACTAATTTTAAACCCTTTTTTAAATATGCCTTATTTTAAAGTGGCACCCAAGTCATTTGTGTATTTGTGTAAAAAAAAATAATATTATTCTACTGCCTCAGTCCACATGATTTTTTTACTTTTAGTTCCTTTTGTTCGGACTCTCTTGGCTTGTCCAGAAATGCACGTGTAAAATGTGTTTATTAGAAATGTTCATTAGAGAATGCAGTTTACTATTCTGGACTCTTAAAACAAGAAAGACAAATTATTAAAAAACTGCTGCTTTAAGGTGCAAAATTGTTGAGCTGGATGGTGTATAAGGGTGTGGGGGTGGTCTGTGTACAGCACAGACTGAAAATAAAGCTGTTAACATTCAGTGGATCTCCATGTTCATTGTTTTTGTTAGAAACCGAAATAATGCCAAAGTGGGTCATTCTATGAGAAGGAGGTCGCAGGTTCGAACCCCAGCTCATGCAGCTTTGCCATCAAGCCTCCGGCACTCAGAGGGAGCACAATTGGCCCTGCTCCTTCTGGGTAACGGAACCGAGCCACTGCGCTTTCCTCCAAGCAGCAGCAGCTCAAAAAGAAGTGGTGGCTGACTTCACATGTATCAGAGGAAGCATGTGTTAGTCTTCACCCTCCTGGTGTGTTGGGGCATTACTAGTGATTGAGGGAGTTCTAATGAGTGGGTTGGCCAGGTATTTGGCTGTAATTGGGGAGAACATGGGAAAAATAAGAAAAAAAGAAAGAAAAAGGGGAGATTAGATAGATAGATAGATAGATAGATAGATAGATAGATAGATAGATAGATAGATAGATAGATAGATAGATAGATAGATAGATAGATAGATAGATAGATAGATAGATATATTAGCACTTTAAGGCTAAAGCATATGTGACATATCCATCGCTCACACCCAATCAATCATCTACTCTCCAGCCGACTGCTGCTGTTGCTACTGTTACTATATTGCAGATCATTTATCCTCTCTCTATTGGATAATTCTCCATTGATTTCTGTGCGCTTGTATGTTGACAGTTTATTTATCCCATTGAACTCTAAAAGACACAAGTCACAAATATGACCCTGATTAAACATGAACAGTTTGTTTTACAATAGCCGGTACAATAGAACTGCCACTGGCTCTATTCCAACGTCCATCTATCTTGCTAGAACATTTGTATTCCTCCATAAAGAACATTTATCACTGAAACGATGCGCACAAACTACGTCACTGATCATCACTTACGGATGCTCGCTAGGATGAGGGCATGTCTGGACACATATGGATCATTTTTGACGTATGATTTCACTCAGTCATAATCACACAAGACACTATGGCTTTCAGTCTCTGCTCATAATGCGCATAAATCTCCAGAAGTGTTTGAATCTCACATGACACTCCTAATTGAATGAACAAGTCACATGTACAGGGTGCTAATTTCAGTGGCCACTGAGGATTTGGGGCTTTAGAGTGGATTCTGGGACTTTATGTGTGATGGATTTACGTAACACTTACACTGTGTGTGTGAATCCTCACTGCAGACAGACCCCTGACCAAATACCCAGATTATATACTCATATTTATAGCCTAATCTTTGGATGTTTGAAGATACTAGAGATAAAATTTGAGTTTACATGAATCTAGTTAGTTAAACAGGTATTTTGCATATGCTTAGTGCAAATAAACACAGCAAAATTGCACTATATTTCCAATATCAAGGCACCTTGAGTTCTGCTATTTATGGGTCATTATAATAATACTGCCATCTCATAACTTTTTAAAATTATTTTTACTATTAGTAATTCATTTTTTTATATTGATAAAATGACAGACAGAAATCACATTTTCCCAGCTTAAATACTTTTCTCACTTTTTATTCCTTTTTATTTTACATGCATTTTTTAATTCCATTTTTTTAAATTCCACAATTTACAAGGCCAATTACCCAACACAAGAAGGGAGAAGACTAATACATGCCTTCTCCGATACATCTTTTCAAACTGCTGCTGATGTAGCATTGCCCAGTAGCATCAAAGCGCGTTCGGAGAAAAACGCAGCGACCCGGTTCCGATACATCAGCTCACAGACACCTTTTGCTGTGCATCATCACACGTTGTAGTGATGTGGGGAGAGAGCGACATCTACCCAACCAGAGAGAGCAAGGCCAATTGTGCTCTGAGGGCTCCGGCAGCTGATGGCAAGCTATATGACCTGGATTCGAACCAGTGATCTCTGGATCATAGTGGCAACACCTTAGTCTACCCTGTCATGGCAAGCTGCTCAACAGGGTCGAGAATTATAGCAGAAATTGGCATTTGATGGAAACATGGTCTACCTAAACTTTTTGAATTGTTTTTGGTGACCATGTTTTGATTTTCTTAATATATTTCAATTATTTGGCTATTTTACTACAACAGGGTGAACAGGTTAAGCTTTAGCTCAACTTAAGTATGGAGACAGCATAAGAAATATTATGGTATATATTATTAATTGCTGATCATACAGCAGCAAGTACCTTCAGTCCCTTAAAAAATGAAAAGGTTGTGAGGTCATTAATATCAAAAGTTACTTTCTTAAAGTGGTGGTTTTCTCAAGATGACCGGTGGGCAGGAGCATTTTTAAATAGCTTGACATTTTAAAAACTTTAACTGCAGACCTGGCAACCCCCCTAACCCCCACCGACCTCCCCCTAAAGTAAAAGAAAACAATGTAACATGTTTAAAAAGTACTTTAAAGTGTCGGTTAACATGCCAAGCATCCACTAGAGGGGTGTAAAGCCCACAAGCAGTCCTGAAGTGACTTTTTGTACATTATATGATATATGATGATATTTAAGAATGAATCAATGCCTATAATTTGAGGCACATTAGCTGCAAATGAGTAAAATATGGTTAGAGAAGATTTTAGATATGCCTGTCTTGTAAACTGACTTAAGTTTCCCCAAGACCATCTAGACAAATACCAGGAGTCTTGGGACAATGCTTGGATGTCTTTGGCTTTGGGGCAGCTGTCCCCTAAAGGTCAAAGCTATGGCTGTGTATTTACTGTGTGTTTTTACTAGGTTAAAGGTCAAGGTCAGATTCCTATAAGTGCATCGCAAATGGTGATTCAGTGCTTCTTCCGTCTTCCTCCTCTTAGAAAGCAACTGTGTTTACTGTGGAGAAATATGCAGATTTCACAGCACAGATCCCATTACTGAGGAAAGCATATGTGCAAGTAAAAGCAAGCCACCAGTGCATGAACAGTAGGGACAGCTCCTCCAGCAGGAAAAACACAGTCCACAGCCAGCACAACAACGCTGCTAGTGTGTATGGCTGAGCAGCAGAAGAATCATGCAGGTGTTGTTTCATATTCATGAGAAGTGAGCAGCTAAACTGCATAAAATTACAGTGGGCGCTCCCGCTGCCCTAATCTGACTGTGACTAATCGAGAGAGAGAGGGGGGAGAGCCCGTGCTGGAACAGCAATATTTAGTTGGGCAATCAATCATCTTCCCATGGAAAACCCTCACCATCCCTCCTCACTCAGACACGCGCTCAACACCCCTAAAACAAACCCGCTTCAGCTCTACGGGCCGAAGGCGTGGGCGCCTGGGAAAATCAATGATGATGTATTATAGAAATGCTGCTTCTAACAGCGTTTATAAGTCAGTTATTAATGTTTAATAAGTAAACAGTTGGTCACAGGCAAGAAATACATAAGCAATATTAAGCTATCGGTGTTGGGAATTAAATTAAATACACAAGAGAAAAAAAAACAATAAAACAATACGATAAAACTGCAATGATGCAGACATGAACATTGCTGTAATTCATCTCATAAATGCACTAAAGAATAATTAAGATGACAGTTTGATTTGCAAACTGTGAAAACCTCAGCAATTTATTGCAATTACCTTTTATGTTCAAGTCAGAAAACTCATATGTGCTGACTCTACTCTACTCTACTCTACTCTTGATTGCATAGAAAGTGTAACTTTACTTTTCTCATTACTGAATGAGAATTTTGAATGAGGAAGTTTGAAGTTTATAGCATGTTTCCTGAGTGTATTCTTGTGTGGTGCTGATCTAGGTATAGGCAGCCATGGTCCAGTTTAAAAGTTTAAAAGTGAGCTCAGGCCCAGAAGATTAATGGTTCTGTCCATAAACTGTGTATAGCTGGACAGAGCATCATGTCTCAACAGTGAAGCCACCACAGGTCGGGCGCCCCCTGCTGTTCGGTTTCAGAAAGCTGTGTAACTACACCCATCCCCATAGGCTTCAATGGTTTTATGTCCCCACAGAATTCGTTTTTTTAAAACGCTATTCAGCTCTATTCAAAAAAGGTGTGGTTATTGTAAAAGGGCTGGTTATGGGCGGGACAAATAACAGACCGTCAGCTGCGCTCCGCTCTGCTCTGCAGCCTGTGACCTCGAGGCAGCCCTCAGGGGCGGGGTTATTCAAATGAGTAGGCTGTCTCTCCACAGTCTTTCTCCCTCCTCTGGTCTCTACTGCGCAGACTCGGGTTTCAGGATCGCCAACATGGCGGAAGATTTTGGCTTCATTTTCACTGAATGAATGGGAACGGCGACATGGCGTCCATCTTTTTTTACAGTCTATTTCTATCCCTTAGACTAGAGGGTGCAAGATCCATGGCTAAGGTGCTCTTGATAAAGCCAATTGTTCTACTGGGTGTTAGGGTACTGGGAAGCTGTGGCCTGTGGTTAAACCAGTAGATATAGGAGGGAAGGTTACTGGTTCTTTACCCTGGATTGGCAGTAAGTGATGGGTGGGGGAACTGCACGTTTACTCCCCTCGTCACAGTGTCTGAGGTACCCTTGAGCAACCCCCAAATGCTTCATAAATGCGTAGGTGGCTGTGCACCACACTGGGTGTGTGTTCCTGCCATACTGTGTGTGTTTATACTGCCACAAATTTGTTAAATGTGGAACTTGGACTCTGCTGTACTGATGTGAGGTGATTTCTAATTTCTATTCTAATTTCTCTTTTAGGTTAAATAATGTAGATAGTGCACACACACACATATATATATATATATATATATATATATATATATACAGTTGTGGTCAAAAGTTTACATACACTTGTAAAAAAACATAATGTTATGGCTGTCTTGAGTTTTCAATACGTTCTACAACTCTTATTTTTCTGTGATAGAGTGATCGGAACACATACATGTTTGTCACAAAAAACAGTCATAAAATTTGGTTCTTTCATAAATTTATTATGGGTCTGCTGAAAATGTCACCAAATCTGCTGGGTCAAAAATATACATACAGCAACATTAGTATTTGGTTACATGTCCCTTGGCCATTTTCACGGCAACTAGGCGCTTTTGGTAGCCATCCACAAGCTCCTGGCAAGCTTCAGGTCGAATGTTTGACCACTCTTCTTGACAGAATTGGTGCAGTTCAGCTAAATGTGATGGTTTTCTTGCATGAACCCGTTTCTTTAGCACTGTCCACATGTTCTCAATGGGGTTTAAGTCAGGACTTTGGGAAGGCCATTCTAAAACCTTAATTCTAGCCTGGTTTAGCCATTCCTTTACCACTTTTGATGTGTGTTTTGGGTCATTGTCTTGTTGGAACACCCAACTGCGCCCAAGACCCCACCTTCGGGCTGATGGTTTTAAGTTTTCCTGCAGAATTTGGAGGTAATCCTCCTTCTTCATTATCCCATTTACTTTCTGCAAAGAACCAGTTCCACTGGCAGCAAAACATCCCCAGAGCATAATACTACCACCACCATGCTTGACAGTAGGCATGGTGTTCCTGGGATTAAAGGCCTCACCTTTTCTCCTCCAAACATATTGCTGGGTGTTGTGGCCAAACAGCTCAATTTTTGTTTCGTCTGACCAGAGAACTTTCCTCCAGAAGGTTTTATCTTTGTCCATGTGATCAGCAGCAAACTTCAGCCGAGTCTTAAGGTGCCTTTTCTGGAGCAAGGGCTTCTTTCTTGCACGGCAGCCTCTCAGTCCATGGCGATGTAAAACACGCTTGACTGTGGAGACTGACACCTGTGTTCCATCAGCTTCCAAATCCTTGCAGACCTGCTTCTTGGTGATTCTTGGTTGACTCTTGACCATCCTGACCAATCTCCTCTCGGCAGCATGTGATAGCTTGCGTTTTCTTCCTGATCGTGGCAGTGACACAACTGTTCCATGCACTTTATACTTGCGTATAATTGTCTGCACAGTTGCTCTTGGGACCTGTAGCTGCTTTGAAATGGCTCCAAGTGACTTCCCTGACTTGTTCAAGTCAATAATTCGCTTTTTCAGATCCACACCGAGTTCCTTTGACTTTCCCATTGTAGCTTTTGTAGCTGAGTCTAATCACTGGGTCAAATGAGCCCTATTTAAATGGGCTCATGAGAAGTCAACAGCTGTAGTCAATCAGAATCACTTACAAGAAGTGAAGAGGCCATGACATGAAGCTAATTTGATTGACACAACTCGCTACATCACCAAAATTGACAAATTTTGTTGCTGTATGTATATTTTTGACCCAGCAGATTTGGTGACATTTTCAGCAGACCCATAATAAATTTATGAAAGAACCAAATTTTATGACTGTTTTTTGTGACAAACATGTATGTGTTCCGATCACTCTATCACAGAAAAATAAGAGTTGTAGAACTTATTGAAAACTCAAGACAGCCATAACATTATGTTTTTTTACAAGTGTATGTAAACTTTTGACCACAACTGTATATATATATATACATGCACACAGAGAGATAGCACAGAGATGGCACATGGGTAGTCCAAGATTAATTAAAGTCAAACTAATTAGTATTTTTTTTTTCTCCGTTAAGTTTAATGAATTGTGGTTAAAGGAGCGAGGGAGTGATTAAAGTCAGCCGACAGACGGAGAGAAAGAACGTGTGATGAGAACGTTAAGAAAAGAAAAATGACTGTAGAAAGATAAGAGGCAGAGATAAACAGGAAAGAAAGAGAGGAGGGAGGGAGGGGTAAAAGTCCTCTGCCGAGGTTTCTAGTGTGAACCTTTTTACATCTGTTAATTACATTAACGATCCAACCAGCAAAGCAACAAAGCCCCTCACCCTGACTTATTCCCACAACCTGGTTGCCAGTGTGTGTGTGTGTGTGTACTTAGTGGACCTGCTTTACCTTTGTGTACATTGTGTGCAGTACAAGACAATTAGAACAGTCAAACTTAAGAATGAGCCAAAACTCTCTCTTTCTCACACACAATCTCTTTTATCTTATTAGCCTCCTCCCCATCTCTCTCTCTCCCTCTCTCTCTATCTCTTTTACACACACACAAACACAAAGACACACACTCATTAATGGGGCAGCATAACAACCCATCACCCAACACCTGACTGTGCTGTTATGTAATGACCTTAAAGCTGATATAATTACTCTTCGCCTAGATTTAAAGGACAGGTCAATGTGAACATGCTGTCAGCTCCCAAACGCTCAACACTCTCCAACATAAACACACACTTTCTGCACTCTAGCCCACCACACATTCCAGAAATACACACACACACACACACTCTCTGAAACATTAAGGTGTTTCAATTGTTTTTTTGATTGATGGCTCACTTGATACATCAAGTAAAGGTTATTCAGCCCTTTAAAAGATTCTTTACACTGACATGTAGCCCTTTTCATCCAAGATAACAAAAGATTCTCGAACTGATTCCATTCATGCTTTTCAGCAAATTCACATTTCTACCAGTTTTAATGGAACCGATAATACAATAGAGTTTCTTCTATGGAATTAAAATAAAATATTTTAAGTAACTTTAAATATAAAGGTACTTCCAATATTGCAGGATGCCCAGTTGTTGGCCCAGTCAGAAATCCTGAACTGTGAATGAGTGTGTATATACAGGGGTTGGATAATAAAACTGAAACACCTGGTTTTAGACCAAAATAATTTATTGTACCAATGGACAGTTCTGGTGGAAACAGATTTGGGCCGTGATTTGGGCAGTCATTGTTTTATGTTTTTATTTTTATGCACCCGAACATCCCTTTCAGACAGCTTCCTCTTACAGCGTCCACAGTTAATCCTGTTGGATGTGGTTGGTTCTTCTTGGTGGTATGCTGACATTACCCTGGATACCGTGGCTCTTGATACATCACAAAGACTTGCTGTCTTGATCACAGATGTGCCAGCAAGACATGCACCAACAATTTGTCCTCTTTTGAACTCTGGTATGTCACCCATAATGTTGTGTGCATTGCAATATTTTGAGCAAAACTGTGCTCTTACCCTGCTAATTGAACCTTCACAAAACCTTCTGCTCTTACTGGTACAATGTGCAATTAATGAAGATTGGCCACCAAGCTGCTCCAATTTAGCCATGAAACCTCCCACACTAAAATAACAGGTGTTTCAGTTCCATTGTCCAACACCTGTAAGTATTTAGCTTTCTGTGGTAAATTTTCCTGCCATGATGGAAAACATGAATATTTTGTAATCCTTTAGGAAATCTTTCAGGGAGCTATTTATTTATTTATTTGTCAAAATATGGAGCTTTATTTGTGCTTGAATACATACACTCAACTCAACTCAGCTGTGTAGCTGAAAACGAAGTGTTTTGCTTGGAAATACTCACAACTGTGTAAGTTGTGAGGTGTTATCTCATGAGTATGACTGAACATTGGCCATCATGCAGAATTTGCATGCAGGTTGCAATTTTGATGCAAATTGTGTGGGTATTTAACATTCGTAGATCACAGTGAGACATTGTGTCTTAGGAGGCATTACTACTCACAGTGGACAGTGCAGTGGATGGTAATTATCATGACAGGCTGATCGGTGTCTGGCTAGAATTATCAATTTAATTTAAAGCATGAAACCCCACATGCATGTCATACTGGTCAGTGCAGAGTTCTATAGCTTCCATGGAGTGTGGCAAAAGTCATGGGACACAATTCATGTTTAATGACTTTTGGCACATCTGTGTATTTTTAGCTATAGTAACTCAGGAGATACACAAATATACTTCCACAAAACTGTGTTTGTGTGTGGGTGAGTGTGTGTGTGTGTGTTGCCATGTGGTGTGACAGAGATTAATGGCGTGTGTGGATGTGGACATGAACTGAGGTGTGTGTCTGACTCCAACACCCCTGACCTGTTCACCCCCATTGGCACTAGACCACCCTCACCCCATCCTCACCTTACACAAACACACACACACACACACACACACACACATATTATAGAAAAGCCACAGCTGCTGTACTGTGCTGTCTGAGTTTGTGTGTCTGCATGGGTGTGCAGTTTTGAGTAAAGTAAAAGAAACTCCACTGAAGCAAAGCACAGCTACTTCAGACACTCAACCACCTGAAGCACAGCAGAGAGGAAAAGTGCTGGATAAGAAGAAACACACTCAGACACACAGACAAAGAAAGAGAGAGAGAGAGAGAGAGAGAGAGAGAGAGAGAGAGAGATAGAGAGAAAACAATAAAGAGGAACCGAAAAAAAAGATGAATTAATAATAAATATGCAATAAAAGAAACTAAGGAAGAGAAAGTGAAAAGTGAAATTAAAAAGGAATGACAGTGAGGAGACTGAGGGAGAAGTAAGAAAGTAATATGAAGCAAAATAAAAAGGTGGAGAGAAAGAAATAAAAGAAAATAGAAAATTAAATGAATGGAAAATGAGAAATAGGGTGAGAAATGAAGAGAAGAAGAGACCAAATAAAGAGAGAATGAAGTAGGGAGAGACAGAACCAGAGAGAAAAGAAGAGGGAAGATGAGGAAGACAGAGAGAGAATGAGAGAGAACGAGACTAAAAAGTGTGAAAAGTGAAAAAGGAATGACAAAGAAGAGAAATACCGGAAAAAGAGAGAGTGAGAGATTTAAATAAGAAAAAAGATACAGAGAAAGGAGAGAGTGGGGGAGAAAGGATGAGGAAAAGAAAAATAAGAAATACAGAAAACGAGTGATGGAGAGAGAGATAAAGGAAAGGTGAATTAGGAGAGATGAAGAAGAGAGATAAAAAGTAAAGAGGGAGGAAAAGCAAGAGAGAGAAGAAAGAGAAAGGGAAGAGATGAAAAAAGTAAGAGAGAAAATAGAAGAGACAGAGATACAGAGTGAGAAAACACACAGAACAGGGGAAAAAACAATACTTGTCAGAGAATGAGAAAGATGGACAAAGAAGGAGTGATAAAAAAGGGAGAGGGACAGAAAGAGAATGGGAGAGCATGAGTGAGAGGAGACGTGAGCTAGAGAGACATGCCCTTTCTTTCTCTTCACAAGTTCACCACTCATCCCTCTCTTCCCTATCTCCTCTTCCTCACCCTGGCCTCTAGAAATGCGCTGAGCAGGCTGTTTCTCTCTCTCTCTCTCTCTTTATCTCTCTCTTTCTCTCTCTCTCTACCTCCCTCACTCTTGTTTTCCCTTGTTCGCTCTCACAGCAGAGTCACGGCAGTGGGACATGGACACAATGCTAATCAGCCTCCACCCTCTTTCCCCCTCTCTCCCGCTCTCGCTCCCTCTTTTTCTGCCTCTCTCTGTGATGTCAGGAGCTATAAAGGCAAACAAACAGCGGTGGGCGCGTCTCTCTTCTCTCCTTCACTTTCACTCCCTCGCTCGCTCACTCAAGAGCAGAAATACTTCATAAACCCGGCTAATCTGCCTGCAGTTTTGCTGCACACGCAAATACAAGCAAACTGACACATTTATGACTTCTTCAAGTGTCTCTGTCTTTTAGCTTAATTACTCTCTCTCTCTCTCTCTCTCTCTCTCAAACACACAGCTCTATTTCACACCCACATTTGCTTAATGTTGCATGTTGCTTAATCAGGAATGTGGAGATCACCTAACAATTTTATTATCAGTCTAATATATAAGATAATGTATATACAGTATTGTACAAACGTTTTAGGCACCTGTGGGAATTTTAGGTAAAGAAAAAGCTTCTTATCTGTGAAGTACGTGTTTATTAGCTCAGTGAAACACATTACAGCATTACAATAAATACAAACAGCAATTTTACAAAAAACTGTTCTTTTACAGCCCTGTTTTCCTTAAAACATCTCATAATCTCTTCTCATCTGAGTTTAATAGAGTTATTTCTAGTTCTCATCATATCAACACCTGGTTTGGTAAATTGGTAAATGTGGTAAATCAGGTGAGCTGCTGACAGAACTGAACATATACACATGCTGGCTGAGGAGCATCCAGGAGAAATCTGGAACTACACTTTGTTATTCAGCTTGGCTCAGGAAAATGAGAAATTCTTGTTACTTTTTACTGTATTTATGTTTATTTCCATCTGTTAAAATCATATGTGGTGCTTTTTTTGCCAAAAACACTTGTATTGCTGAGATAAATGAATTAGTGTAATTTGCTTAGGTGCCTAAAACTTTTGCACAGTACTGTATATATACAGCTCTAAAAATAATATGAGAAAATATGAAACCACTTAAAATGTATGAGTTTCTTTGATTTTATCAAATTGAAAACCTCTGGAATAAAATCAGGAGAAAGGTGGATGATCACAACCATCAAACCAAGCTGAACTGCTTGACTTTATGCACCAGGAGTAAAGGCATAAAGTTATCCAAAAGCAGTGTGTAAGACTGGTGGAGGAGAACATGCCACGATACATGAAAAATGTGATTAAACTATTAACTTGTTTTCTTTGCATTATTCATTGCACTGCAGTGTCACTGGCATAGTAGTGGACTGTTAGTAGTGTGTGTTGTGTTGGTTTAAGAGGATCAGATGCAGCTTGTAGTTTTTAAACGCATCGCTGCACTCCACTGTGTCACTGCTAGACTTAAAATAGTCCACCAACCAGAAATATCCATCCAACAGCCAATGTCCTGTGGGCAATGCACTTTGACCTACTTTACATCTATACAAGCTAAAAAGTGACTAAAAGAGTGGACAGAGAGTGAATACAGTGTTTAAAAACTCTAGCAGCACTGCTGTGCTGTGTTAGATTCACTCACTTATATCAGCACAACACCAGTCATCACCATGCCACTGCTCTGTGGTGGTCCTGTGGGGTCCTGAAGTGTGATCAGTGGAGCTGATTAAAACCAAATTAACTTAGAAGGCATGTACTCAAGCTGTTGCAGTTAAAGGACATTTACATGTATTGTGTATGTGTGTGTATGGGTTTGTGCAGTGATTGAGGGATTATTCGCATACAGTGTGTGTGTGTGTGTGTGTGTGTGTGTGATTGTTTTAAGATGAGTGGGACATGCAGAGCTTGCAGCTGGAGATGTCAGGACTCCTCATGATCATCACACTGTACCAGCAAAGCCATAGTGACAGGACACACATATGGAAAACACACACACACACATACACATACACACACACACACACACACACACACACACACACACACACACACACACACACACAGTGCCACCAAGAGCCAACCAGACATCAAAACTACTCCACTTTTACTGTGTTTACATCTCTCTTCTCTTCATCCAGTTTGTTTGCTTGGATCTAAAGCATTTGTGCCTCTAAGCATTTTAATTTGCTTTCACACTCGAAAAAAAGCCAAGGACACCAAATCACATTTAAGTATTCTAGACCTATGTGGAGCAGAAAGTCTGGAGCAAGAAAGTAATTACTATTCACTGTAGTATTGTAGTAACTGTAGTAATTATCTGGGTTACAATTCAAGTTATGAGGATTTTTTAGCTTAAACTTGCAGAGTAAACATGATAGTTGAATCGGATCCAGGTCAGATCATGTTCTGATTCAAAAATGAATCAAGTTAGTCTGGGACCAGACCAAAACCACCTTCCTTTAAGGGTCTTAAAGGTGTTTTCACACCAGCACAATTTGGTCTGGTTAAAACTGACTCCGCTTCATTTGTATCCTTAGTGCAGGGGTGTCCAAACTTTTTTTGTTGGGGGTTAGAAGGAGAAATATATTTGAAGTCACGGGCCACACTCCGTAATAAAACAAATAATGAAATATACCACTTTAAATAATACTTTTTTCCTGATTATTTCATTTACACACCATTTTACTTGACTTACTATCTTTATCTTTGACAGTGTTGTGTAAACTAAGATTTTTCAAATTGATGTTTAATTTCATGTCTCTTAATATTAAACTCCTTAATTACGGCAACTTTTAGACTCTTTGCCCCATTTTTCTGTGCTAGAAATGCGCACTCTCTCCGCTTTTAGACTCTTTGGGCCGTTTCTGACACCTAGCGTTCAAACTTTGAATCTCACATTATAAAAACCTGCTTAACAGCGGGCCAACTTTCATTCTATTTCTAAAATACCTCGCGGGCCGCTCCAAAAAAGGAAACGGGACGCAAATCGCCCGTGGGCTGTAGTTTGGACACCCCTGCCTTAGTGCAATAGTTCAATTGAGCAGGCTTCATTTGATAGTAACTATCCAGTCTAATCAATACTTCATTAAGTTGTACTTCATTAGGTTTAATCAGTTGTGTTACTGGTAGAATTTAACAAATACGAGACATGACTGAGAAAAGACCACCAATCAAGAAGAAGTAAAACAAATATTTTCAATAAATTCAGTGGTTTGTCATTATTTTTCAAATGTTCTGCATTGGTGATTAATACTAAAGTTATCCTATGATAATGATGAAAACCATATGGAATTATTTAGTAAACAAAAATGTGTAAAAACTAAAATACCAAAATATGTTTTTTTTGTACTGATAATCTCCTAAAACTCTTGTCAGTCTGCTGTATAAAGTTCATTATAATATTTTAGATTATTTAAAGGACTTCTTGCCTAGATCACAGCTTTGCATATCTTGGCTGGATTTTCTCAGTCAGCTTTATGAGGTAGAGTCACCTGGAATTTAGGCTTTCAGTTAACAGCTGTGCTGAACTTGTGAAGTGTTACTTACAGGAATTTCTTGCTCTCTTTATGTGTTTGAGACCAGCAGTTGTGTAGTGAATGGCTAGAGTTGCTAAGAAAGGAAGAAAAGATACTTAGAAGAATAGAATATTTTAAGAAGTAAAGGTCAGTCAATCAGAAGACGTTACGATGAAACTGGCTCTCATTAGGACCGCCCCAGGAAAGGAAGACCACACAAAATAAGTTTATCAGAGGTAACAGCACCACAGATTAGAGCACCTAAATGCTTCACAGAGTTTTTTTAAGTTACTATATGATTCCTTGTGTGTTCCTTCTTAGTCTGGGTGACTTCAGAATTAGTTTACAAAAACAAAAACAAAAAAAAAAACACTGAATGAGAAGGTCTGTATATACAAGAAAAGAGAAATAAATAAAAATGCATATAACATTCCTTCAACAATCCACAATTCCTCAGTCACATGTGTACCAGGAACACACCCTAGAAGGTATTACCACTCACAGCCTTTCATTACATTAACGATTAATAACTTATGCCAACATAACATATTAAAGTGTCTAGTTACAGAATGTTTTTGAGTCATCTAAGTTTAGTAAAATCAAAAACAGTAGTTTGCAAGTTTCAGAAGCTCTATTTTCATAGTACCTCAAAAAAAACACATGGCAGGTGAATTGGCCATGCTACACTGTCCCTAGGTGTACCCTGTGATAGACTGCACTGTGGCCAGGAGGTTTCCCAGCCTTATACCCAATAATTTAGGGCAGGCTTGGGACCTACTATGACCCTGGTCGATAACAAGACAGACGAATGGGTGGAAGGATAGCCGGACTATCAATATCTGTGTGTAAAAATATATTGCTATGCTTTGTATATCATACAAAAATGTAATTTTTATCAAATAGCACGTCCTTAAACACAACATGCTTGACGTTTCTACTGATTAGTGTGTTTTTCTCTCTCTCCCTCACCGCTCTGTTATCTCTCTCTCCCTCTCTGTGTGTAATCATATCCTTTACAGCATAAGCCTGCAGTCTAATCTCATGCATCGATACTCTTTAATTAATCTGATTTGTTCTTTGTTCTCTCTCTCTTTGTACCTATCTCTCTCTCTCTCTCTCCAGCTGGTTCCCAATGGCAGCTATAGTTCTTCATTTCTGGCTCCACTCGTTTGCTGAGGTATAACAGACCTGTTGGTGGCAACGCAGGTCAAAGCAGAAGAAACTGCCAGGAATCTGAGGCAGACGAGCCTAAGGAGGTCCTGTCACCATGAAGCAGTGTAAAGAAACGAGAAACAGGAGACGTGACACATTCTTCAGTTTAATGCGGTCATTACAGTCACAGAGATAAAGTACAAGCCGTGACACTCAATTATCTGTGGTGAAAAAAATGGAAATTCTAATGAACGGGGACACACAATGTGACTGAGGAGAAGTACCATTTACACAGCACTCCTGGTGCTAGGGCTGTGTATCAGCGAGAACTTGGCGATGGGATACATTGCATGATAGCTACGATGGGTTAAGATTCAATAAATTACAATATATTGCAAATTTATGGAAAACTTTCATACTTCATATTTTAAAAATCTGAAAAATATAATAATTATACACTGTAAACCCGGATAAGTTGAATTTACTTTAAAATTTTGAGGAAACCGGTTGCCTTAAAAAATGTTAAGTAATGGGTTAAGAAAACTTAGGTTAACATAACTTAGAACATGAAGTTATTACAACTAAAGGGGAAGTTGATTTAACTTTTTTATATTTGTTATATTGTAAGACTGCACTGTAAAACCTGATAAGTTGACTAAACTCAAAACTTCATGTAATATAATTTTTAAGTACAGTGAACTTAACAAATACATATACATATATATATATATAAAATTTATATTTTCCTGAACTTTTATTTAGTCTTCTTTCTGGTTTCATTCAACTATTTTTTTAAATACTCATAGAAAAGTAGATGGAATGCTTGTGATGAGAGATTTAATGAGTTAGCAACCCCTCAGCTTACACTAGCAGGAGACTAAGCAACAATGGCCAATAATTTCTTATTAAAGTATATAATTTATACTAATTTGTCACATGTCACGTCCTTGCCATGTTTCTGTGTTTCCTATCTGTGCTTGTGTTTCAGTTTGTTTACCTGTTCCCCGTGCTCTGTGTTCATTTGACGCTCCGCCCCCTAGCCCCTGGCGTTTCCTGTTTCCTGTCCTTGCCCGTGTGTATTTATAGTCCGTGTAATTCTGTTCTCGTGGTCGGTTCTTGTATGTCTTAGCGTCAGTCAGGTCCTGTGGTTCTTTTGTTTCCATGTCTTCATGTATTCAGTGTTTTCTTGTTTCTTTAGTACTTTGATTTGTTTGTTTATTTTGATTTATTGTTTTCTTTTTTAACACATACTTTAAATACACACGGACAAGGACAAGAAAACAGGAAACACCTGGGGCTAGGGGGCAGAGCTACAAATGAACACCAATGACAACAGTAAAGGTAAAGAAGTGGTCCAACACTGGGGCGGCGCTACAAATGAACACAGGTGACAACAGTAAAGGTAAAGACTTGGACCAACACTGGGGCGGAGCTACAAATGAACACAGGTGATAACAGTAAAGGTAAAGACGTGGACCAACAATGGGGCGGAGCTACAAATGAACACAGGTGACAACAGTAAAGGTAAAGACGTGGACCAACAATGGGGCGGAGCTACAAATGAACACAGGTGACAACAGTAAAGGTAAAGACGTGGACCAACAATGGGGCGGAGCAACAAATGAACACAGGTGACAACAGTAAAGGTAAAGACGTGGACCAACAATGGGGCGGAGCTACAAATGAACACAGAGCACGGGGAACAGGTAAACAAACAGAAACACAAGCACAGAAGGGAAAAAAAGAAACAGTGCAAGGACATGACATCACAACTAAGAAACAAAACAATTACATTCATAGTGATGTCTGCAATCACATTAAAACATGAAAGATATGTACAGCTATATGTATAGTTATATAATTACAGTAAAAATGCTTCAAAATTATATTGACTATTTTTTTTTTCACAGATCAGCTACAACTATAGTTATTACTACTAATTAATAGAACTACAACTTTTAATATACTGACAATATCTAGGCTGCTTAGATAAATAATTCTTAAGATATGGGGGCTTGAGGGTGCGATATGTTATCCAGGGAGAGCCCAGCCCTCATTTGCCCACTCATGATATGAAGAACATGGTAGAGAAATGACTGCATTTTCTCCAAAAGCCATTCTGGTCAAGCCAGAGACTGTAAAAAAGATGGACGCCGTGTCGCAGTTCCCATTCATTCAGTGAAAATGAAGTCAAAATCTTCCACCATGTTGGCGATCCTGAAACCCGAGTCTGCGCAGTAGAGACCAGAGGAGGGAGAAAGACTGTGGAGAGACAGCCTACTCATTTAAATAACCCCGCCCCTGAGGCTAGATCACAGGCTGGTCCAACCCCTACAGTCATTGGTCCCACCCCGGCTAGGTGTAACGTGATTAAAGTTGTTTGTTTTGTCATTAAAACCTATGGGGATGGGTGGGGTTATACAGCTTTCTGCAACCGAACAGCAGGGGGTGCCCAACCTGTGGTGGCTTCGCTTTTGAGAGACGATGCTCTGTCTAGCTACACACAGTCTATGGGTCAAGCTAACCACAAATATTTTAGCAATAAATCAATCGATAAACAATTTACATAAGAATACATTTGAACAAAAGCAAGACTTTGAGAAACTGTGAAAGGCTGTCCCTGCAGTTATTCACAATAATTTGCATAAATGAGCTTTTGATTTGAGTTTCCTTCTCATCAGCAGAAGTGCACGCTTGATTGGACATAAATTGGGAAACTAGTTTGAACAGTCCGAAAGCTTCCAGATTTACTCCCCCTCATTAGGTCCTTGGTTGCCTCTGTAATGAGTGTGTTTTGGGTCATTGTTTTACTGAATTGCGATGCTCTGACAGTGGATCAAGAGGCATGATGTACTAAACAGACCGTAAACGACTGCTGAAATCATATATCAGATCATGAATGTAGAAGATAAATACGAGGATGTTTTAGAGATTACACAGAAACAGATGATCTTCTGTGCTCTTCTTTTAGAAGTATCTCCTATTTGTTTAATGTATAACAATGATTCTATTTGATGGAACTCACATTTAAAATACAGAACCAGTCAACATTTTGGACATTCAATGAATTTTTCTATCTTTTTATAAATTTATACATTGTATATTTCATAATATTGGACATGTCCAGAGGAGGGACAGTGGGTATATCGGTAGAGAAATTATAGACATGCAGCTGCCAGGAAAAAGACAAAGGGGAAGACCAAAGAGGAGATATATGGATGCAGTTAGAGAGGACATGGAGGTAGCTGGTGTGAGGACAGAAGACATAGAAGACAGAGGGAGATGGAGGAAGATGAATTGCGGTGGCAACCCCTGAAAAGGGAAAAGCCGAAAAAAAATATTTTTACTATACAGGAACAAACAGAATGTACTTTATACTTTAGATTCTTTTAAGTAGCCAAATTTATCTTTGAGGACATATCTGCACACTCTTGGTATTTTAATCTCAGTGTCTTTATAAATGAGAGTCATCTGGAATAGTTTTCTCAGCATCTTAAAAAGAAGGAGTTCCTGGAGGTGCTGAATAATAGTTGCTGCTTTTCCTTCACGCTGTGAAGCTCCAGCTCAACCAAATCACCTCAAATCACCATCTCAGTTGGGTTTAGGTCAGAGAATTGTGAAGAACCAACAATTATTTGTTTTCTACGTAATTCCATATGTGTCCCTTAATGTTTTCTTGCCTTTAATACTATCAAACAATGTCAAAAATAAATTAAATGAAGAAATAAAGAAAAACACTGAATGAGAAGCTGTGTCCAAACGTTTGACTGGGACTATAAATCTTACAAAGTTTTATTAAAGACAGTATTAAGATATAGAGGCCCAGACTTCAATTCATAAGTCTGATAACAGAGTCATCATCAGCAGTTCTAAATAATGAAGCCACAATATTAATAACTGAAAACTAAACCTGCAGTTTGATGTGTTTCATCAGGGCGTAACACTGCTGATTATAGCTGGGGTCTCTGGCTATCATTTCAATACTTTCATTTAATCAGAGGACATGACAAAACACTTACCCAACCCCAACACACACACTCACACACACACATATACACAAATACACGCACACACACAATCAGGCTCAGCCTCTCTCATTCACTCTCTCCTCACTAGCGATTTATTTAAATTGATTCACTGCAATAAATCTTCTGAGGTGATTCTAGTTTCCCTACTTACACACATACACACACACACACACAAACACACACACACACATAATCCTTAGAGCACAGACGCATTCAGGCCTTCCTGTGCATCGTCTTCAATTTTCAAATCTTTAAAAGCTTCACAGGATTCAGAAAGTTGTTTAAAGAGATCCCTGCTAAGATTTGGCTCCCGACTGTATTTGTATAATAATGAGGGCCATCACAATAATAATTAAAATCAGGTTCGAGGAGAAACACACACTTAATTACTTCACTTGGTCCTCCTGGGTTTTGTAAGTGTACATAAAAAATGGTTCTCAGTGTGAGATAAGAGAGAGAGAGAGAGAAAGAGGGAGTTGGATTTTCGATAATGGGATTGGCTGTATCTCACATTCTCCGTGCTGCCTTAGAAGAGGAAAAAAAATGAACTTAATGCACCTGCCTTTTTACCTTTTATCTCAGCAAATTTGGTGGTGTTTTGTATTTATTCGTGCTTATTTGAATTTGAATGTGCTGATCAGTTTCATGGTTTCTGATGCATCTTAGTCTCTTATGCTGAACAGGCCTGAAGAGATCTGTGCCTATCTCTTATTGATATCCAAATTTATAAGAAATTAATGAGAACTAAGTTTTTAAAAAGATTGGTACCAGATCTGTCCCATTATGGAAAAGGTTCAGAGGGTCAAATTATCTCTAACAGTTTTTGTTCTTTCTTGCTCTCCATTTCATTCTTACATTCAGAAGCCTCTGCATTTATGAATCACCACTACCCATAGTGCCACTTCCTGCTATGAAAACTCATCATACTAATGGCATTAAACTCCCCAGAGCCCGTCATGCTACATAAATGCCCTGATACTAAAATCACAATGCACCACATGTTCCACACTCTGCTGCAAACCACTACTATGCTCCACATCAGCAGCCACCATTCCTGCTACTGTATTTTACGGACTAAAAAGCACACCGTATTATAAGACACAGGATCAATGAACGTCTATTTTCTGAACGTCACAACATATTATAAGGCGCATTATAGGTGACAATAGTAAGGAACAAGGGTGGGGCGCCTAAATAAACAAAACTGTAATTCATTTTACCATGGTTAGTAGTGCTTATAACTAGCAAATGCCACACAACAGCGCTACACTGAGGAACCTTGAGTGTTTCGGTAAGCTAGGGTGCTATTAAGCTAGCAGTTTATCCCATGTAGCTTTTTTTAACACAGTAAACACGCAGGCTACAGTTCGATATACTCATCTCTGAACAGTGAAAGGGTTCTGAGCGCTGCAGTTAGCAACTAATGCTAATACTGTTCCAGCCTCAGTGCTGGAGAAACTTCACTGAAACTCCTGTACAATGTTGTACTTTTATTATTATAAGGGGCACTGTTGATTTTGGGGGAAATTAAAGGATTTTAAGTGCGTCTTATAGTGCAACACAGTAACTCAAATAAAATGTGTAATGTATACTAAGTTCTATCTGCTATTTTCCATCTATCAAACTGACAAATTCTTAGGATCAAACACTGTAACAGGATAAAATATTTTCTGTATAGACGGTCTAAATAACTGTAACAGCCCATACATAACTCAAACGAGACAAAGCTTCAAGAACTATGAATATGCCACATTTGAAACAGCCGTAAGTCTTGATGTCCACTCATGACATTTAGCAAGGGTGGCCAGTGCCTCAGGTTGTTTTGTTTTGGTGGGAATGTGTGTGTGTGTGTGTGTGTGTGCTAACATCTGTGTCTCAGCCAACATGAGAAGTCTCTCATAAGGCTTATGTGGGTAATGTGTAGCTATTTGTGAGAGTCTTTGTGTGGAGATCAGCTGTGTGTGTGTTTGTGTGTGTGTGTGTGTAAAGGGGGGTGTTGCTAAGGGGGTAGGACTAATTGTGGTTATTATTAAAAGATAGATAGCGACAGAAATGAAGCAAGAAAGAGAAAAGGGGAGAAAAAAGAGAATAAAATACAAGCACACACACACACACACACACACACACACACACACTGAGGCCAGCTAGAAGCAGCTTCTCCTTCCTTTTGATATAAGGTTGCATGCCTGCTGGCAGTTCAGTTTCTCCTGATTTTCGTGTCCTCGTGTTTCTTTGATGGGCTTTTGAAAAGCAGCAGATTTTCCTCAGTAGTTCCAATATTATCATTTTGGAAAATCATGAGTCAGCATCACTCCCTCAGGGATTTCCTTCATAGGCACAGGGAACGTAATGATATTACAAATCTGACTTGCAACTTTTTTGTACGAGTGTCTGGAGACCGAGGTGTCGTAAATTTCTAACTTCTGTAGCATCTTCCTCTGATCTGTCCAAAGAGGTCAACATCAATTATACCGGAACACTCAGAGCAAGGTGTTCATTAAAAGTTTAGCAGCCTGTAATGTTTCTTCAAACTCTTCCACAGGGAGTAATGTGGCATGTTAATTTATGCCAACCAAATGGAAGCAGGAGTGGGGTGAGCAGGTGCTTCCTCTCTCTCTCTCTCTCTCTCTCTCTCTCTTTTCTCTTTCTCTCGGTCTCCCTCGCTCACACACTCACACACAAGCAGACACGTCTCACACTCTGATGTTACACTCATTAAGAGATCCATTAAGACACTTTTAATTAGATCTTCTTATCCAATTCCGAAGAGGCACCCCAGACACATCCACTCCAGACTTCTTCTGTCTTCTAGCCTCACTACTTCTCGTTCCCTCTTTCTCTCTCTCTAACTGCATCGCACTTTCTGCTGACTAGGGAGCCCCGGAAAGTGCAGAGTGGTGCCTCCCATCAGCACGTACATCACAGGGGGCCTGAGTGCAATTAGAGTGAGAGAGAGGGAGACACAGAGACAGTACGAGAACGAAAGGATAAAAACTCAAACTGTGGTACAGGCAGACCTCCAGAGTCTAAGCTAGCGTCTTTTAATGCCAGTAATTACAGCACTCTGAGGAGACAGATCTTGGTGGTGCATGCATAGACATTTCCATCGACACACAAAAAAAAAGAATGCAAAAGTTTGGACATTTCTATTCAAATTGCCTGCTTTGTTAAATGTCTAAGTAAAATAAGTGAAGTAAATCAAACCTCTAATGGCAAAAAAGTAAGGAAATTGCCACACGTTCTATGTCACACGTTGTGGTCCAGCATCAAGCTGGAAGCTTGGAAGCTGCTCCGCTGCAGACAGGAAAGCTCTGCAGAGGGTGGTGAAGGCTGCACAGAGGATTGTTGGAGTCAGCTTCCCCAGCACCACAGACATTTACACCTCCAGGTGCAGGAAAAGGGCCACCTGCATCAGGAAGGATCCCACCCACCCAGCACACGCACTTCCTGTCCCTCCCCCCTCAGGCCGGAGGCTGCGGAGCATCAGGTGCAAAACGACCAGACTCAGAAACAGCTTCTGAAAGACTCTTAAACTCCACCTAAACAACACACTGACACACAATGACAAATTACTGTTTACAAACACTGTCACTTTAAATCGCGCTGAGGCACGTTATGCTCTTAACTCACACTATTATGCTGCTATAGCAAACTTGCACTCTGGACTTCATGTTGCTTCCACCTGCCTACTCTCCCTATTTATTGTGTATTTATCTTGATGTTTATTTTGTTCTATTCTATTTTATTGTGTTCTTATTTTTATTTTATTTTATTAAATCTATATTTATCTATTTTAACAACTGCTCCTAGGTGTAAACTGGATCGTGAGATCACAATTTCGTTTCACCTCATGTACCACATGTGATGCAAATGACAATAAAATCTCCTTGAATCCTTGAAATTTTAGTTTGGTAGATTATTTCTTTGTGGTAAAACATGGCAATATATCTTAGTTAGCATTATTTGGAATGAGCCGTAGTACCATCTCCAAACTAAAAGTCAAGCTCCATAAAATGGGGGGATGTCAGAGAAGGGACATAAAGTGTGCTTCCCAAGAAGTCGACACCCCCAAAAAGATCGTCAAACACCAAACGAGGCAGAATAAGCTGTTTGGCAATGGCAAAACAAGCTTTATTATTATACAACTATGTATACAACTATGCAAATCTGTATCAGCAATAAATGCAACTTAAATAAATTCAGACATAAGGCATACTTTATTAGTTTAACAGTATGTCTAACAGAAATACTGCAAAAAAAAAATTACTGTTCATTTAATAAATTCATTAATTTAAGCTGCTTGCTGAGAGAAATCTACTTAACCAGCTCTGTTTTAATCAGCTTCGTCTGGTGCTGTTTTTTTATTTCAACTGACTCCTTTATTTGCTGTTAATTAATGCTGTTAATTAATGCTGATTAACCCATTGGCTAGGTTGTTCCTCTGACAGTCAGTTCTCTTCAGCTGCTGGGCTGCACGCACAGACACTACTGACAAACCACCCAGCACCAAAAGGTAAGTCAGTAGCAGCTCTGAAAAACACCATTCAGTTTTCCCCATTAAGAGAATCTGCTGAATCTGGAATTAGATATTAGTGTACATCACTTTACATTAACTACTTTAGGGTTCTGTTAAAAAACAGTTGAAAGCTCAGGTTGTTAGATAAGCAACCATACAGAACTGCAGGGATATTATGGAGATAGTTACTTCCAGACTTTTCCAGCTATAATTACAATACTCCTTCACGTATTGTTTTCTGTCAAGCTCTTTTTGCTATAAGAAGGCAAAATGTTCAGCTCAAGCATAAACATCTTGGGCTGGATGGAGGGAAAATGACAAGAACAGCATCTTAATCCAGTACAAAAGGAAACATTTACTTTTACTGACTACTGTAGGCTCTCCACATTAAACCAGTTATTTTGCATGAGAGCGTTATACACATATACACTTACACACACATTAAGGGGTGTCATTGTTAATTATATCCTCATGAAACCTGGCAATTAAGTTTCGTCCACCTTAGTGGACAATAGGTCTGGGATCTGGACTGTCTGAGGCCTCAGTTGTGGGGGTGTGGCTAACAAAGCACAGGGACTTTAGTTTTTAAATGCTGGCCATCGCAGCTTTAACATTTTATTGCAACAAGAAAGGGCAAGTGATTATTTTTTGTAGATATTATGCAGACATCTCAAGTTGCAAAAGTTGATTTCAGGGAGGTTACCCCCCACCCCCGCCAAAAAAAAAAAAAAAAAAAAAAACTTGCACACACACCAAAGGATAAGGAAACTTTACTTTAATTTATAAAATTGCCTTTGCTTTCCTTTTTTTTTTGGAAAAAAAAACTTTATTTGACAAAAATTGACAGTTACAATATCAAAAAAATTGCACAACATCAAAAACATTTCATATCATATTACAATAATTATTAATATTGCCTTCGTCATGATCTGCTTTCTCTCACTCACTGAACAAAGCCTGTCTGGGAGGGGGGAAAACACTGCCCGCCCACACTAAAAACTGATTGGCTGTCTCACAGACTCTATGCAGAGAACAGGCCAATCAGAACCCTCTCTGTTTTCTCTCTCTCTTTCCCACACGCGATTAGAGAAAAAAGTCTGTCGCCTGTGTGCGCGTTTGGGGCACTCGTTCTGAATTCCGGGAGATTATATGTGACTCGCGGGCATCAGGAGCCACTACCGAAATGCGGGAGACTCACGCAGCTTCAGGGAGACTTGGTTTGTCTGTATTATGTGTCTGCTGCTGATAATCAATAAGATGTTAGATTAAGATTCTTAACTGTTCATTTGAAAAATGTACAAAAATATTAACCACTGCCTTCCATTTTTACCCATTTTAGTGACAATTTTAGATTCTGTATTTTATTCAGATATATGTTTCTTTGATTTTACCAAATTGAAAAATTCTGGAATATAAGCAAGTGGAAGATAGATGATCACAAGCCATCAAATTAACTGAACTGCTTGAATTTTTGCACAAGGAGAGGCATAAAGTTATCCAAAAGCAGTATGTAAGACCGGTGGAGAAGAACATGCCAAGATGTATGAAAACTATGATTAAAAACCAGGATTATTTCACTAAATATTGATTTCTAAACCCTTAAAACTTTATAAATATGAACTTGTGTTCTTTACATTATTTGAGGTCTGGAAGTTTTGCATCGTTTTTGTTATCTCAGCCATTTTACATTTTCTGCAAAGAAATCTCTCTCTATATACATATATGTGTGTGTGTGTGTGTGTGTGTGTGTATAGGGTAACTGTATCTATTGTGGTGGGTCTTGTGTTCCCAGAACTGCTCTTCAAGTTCTTTAGAGAGAGTAGGAAGGAAAGAAAGAAAAGTAGACTGACTGAAGCCCATGTCTGTTCTCTGCAGGCTTTCAAATACTGTTACAGACACAGAGCAGTTAATGTTAAAAGTGACTGTATTATTAATGAAGTTAGAAGCCTACTGAGTATGAAACAAAAAGGTTTTCTCTGAATTTCTCAGTGTAAAAGACTGGTGTGTCCGCTGGTGTTTAACTCACAAACACCTGCTCAGAATCTACTTCAAAACAGCAAGCTAAGGAAAACTGTGCACACGTCACAAAAGCGTCACACACAAACCTGTATTCCAACCATTAAAAGACCATGAGAACAAGTACAAACTCCTTCAAGTGATAAAAGCTCCTGTGATGTACACAAAGTCTCCTCAATCAAAACCTACAACAAGTTTTGATAAACTTAAACGACTAAAAGTACTACAAATATATAAAAATAGGATATAAGAATGTGTGTGTGTGTCCATAATGTCCCGTGGAAATGTTTTGGCACCACTAGTGAAACTTCCTATTGTTAATCATAGAACAAACTAAAATACTTAATTTTTTTCTGCTAATACTGAAGCATTAGTAATGCAATTATTACTGAATGCAATTCAATTATATACTATAGAATACTTTAGTTTTTAACCCTTACTTGACTTACTTGTTTTAAACATGCACTTAAGTTTTTTAAGAAGGTAAAATATATATACAGTACCAGTCAAAAGTTTGAACACACCTTCTTATTCAATGTTTTTATTTATTTCTTTATTTAATATATTTTCTACATTGTAGGTTAATAATAAATACATCAAAACAATTAAGGGACACATATGGAATAACAGTGTTTATATGGAATTAGTGTTTATCCTCCACAATCCCCAGACCTAAACCCAACTAAGATGGGTTGATTCAGTGATTTGTGATGAGCAGGAGCTTTACAGCGTGAAGAAAAAGCACCAACTATTTCTTCAGCACCTCCAGGAACTCCTACAAGACGCTGAGAAAACTATTCTAGGTGACTCTATCTTATGAAGACACTGAGATTAAAATACCAAGCGTGTGCAGATCTGTCCTCAAAGGTAAATGTGGTACTTAATCTAAAATATAAAACATTTTCTGTTTTTAACACTTTTTGTTTATTAAATAATTCTGCATGTTTTTCTGTATAGCTTTATTGTTTGCCATAAAAAAAAATTCACTGTGTAGAAATAACACACTGAATAAGAAGAGGTGTGTCCAAACTATTGACAGGTACTGTATATATATATATATATATATATATATATATATATATATATATATATATATATATATATATATATATATATTTTAATTAAAATAAAGAATTGGGTAACTCTTATGACCTAGCATGTTGGAGTATTCTTATAACCCAGTGAGAGATTCTGGGTCAGTTCCTCCCAGTGTGTGTTCTGTTATGTAGTGGCCCAGTGCTGGGTTGTGGAAGTGACCTAAATCGGGTTGTTTTGTAAGCCGGCATGTTTTGGAGTGTACTGCATCAGACTTATTGAAATATATTTCAGAGAAAAAGAGTTTTGCAGGACATGAGCCCTTTAATTCGCTGCAGTCGGGCCTGTACGGAAGATGCCCTGAAACGAGACGACAGTGTCTACAGTTATGCAAATGCTTCCGCCTTTTTTCTCCAAGATCAATACACCCATATTTCTGCTGTATTCATGTTGGAGGATGAAAAGACTGTTTTTCTGTTTTTTGTCATCCTCCTGTCATCGCTTGTTGGTTGTCTCCCTCCTCCTGCGAGCGAGCGTGTGATGAATTCTTCAGTGAGGAATGAACAGAACGCTCATGGGTTGCCTCGCCATGTGGGGAGGCTCAATTGGGTGTGTAGTAATGAAAGGAGCTGGAGTGTATTGGTGTGTGTACACATAAGTGCAGAAGATTTCCTACTGGGCTTTGAGCTTATTCATGATTTGTTTACTGCTGAACGTGTGTGTGTGTGTGTGTTAGTGCAGGAAAAGAGCCTGATTTCATGTGTGTGTGTAGCAGTGTGTGTGTGTGTGTGTGTCTGAAACACCTTGCTGATTGCAGCACCCTGCCAATCTATATGCATATCTATGTGGACCATGTGTCTGCTTGTGTTTATGTGTGAGGGAGAGTGTGTGTGTGTGTGTGTGTGTGTGTGTGTGTGTGTGTGTGTGTGTGTGTGTGTGTGTGTGTGTGTGTGTGTGTGTGTGTGTGTGTGCGTGTGAGTGTGTGTGTGTGTGTTCTCCCTGAGGATGAGGAAGGAGCCCAAGTGTGTGACTCGTCCTTCACTTTAATGTCCCATCAATCTCATACACTGGAGACATGCCAGGGTGCTCAACTCTCCAGACAGATCACCCAAACACACACATATTGTACACACACACACACACATTGTACACACACACTCACACACACACACAAACATGTATGAACATACTGTACACTGGCTGTTTTTAAGGAATTAAGATGTGCCTTTTTACAGCATGTAAGATAGGGCCATTGCCATTGTCTTTTAAATGGGTTGAAAATAAGTGGAACACACACACACACACCAGGACAAAAACAAATGAAACATTCATGTGAACAAAGATGAAGGCATGTTGTGTGTGTTCATCCAGAAATCAGTGCAGCACACGCTGTGCATACTGAACATGATATTTACTCAGAATAGGGCCTGCTCACTACCCTTACACACACACACACACACACACACACACACACAGAAACACACACACACACACAGCTCTAATGACTGGCCTTTTTTTAACAGAACTGTAATCTAATGAGGTTTTATGTCACTTAATAATAAGGTCTTCTTTACTGCACTGATGAGGACATTAAATACCAGGCTAATGTGAAACAGTACACGACTACAGGACTACACAACATGATTTTCCATGCTATGTTCCAATATGAGACTAAATCACAAAACAGTCATGGAAAATGATAGAGGTTAATAAGCAAATGTGTCCTTTTTATACTGATATTTAAATTATTCTACTTAAGACTTGAATGTGATCAGCCACGCTCTTTAAAAGCTCAAAAGCTACAGTAGAATGGATGTGAGTCACATTAATAAGTGGATTTGTTGGCATACAACATGAATGTGAACGGAAAACATGTGTCTTTTACCTGTATTTATATGCTTGGTGCTGTCGGCATTAGTCAGTAGTCAATGGTGTTCTTTCTAAATCTGACTCCGACCCTTGTGAAAAGGAAGTATACTTAAGTGCTTTAAAACTATGTTTAAAGTAGGTAAAGAATACTAAAAGTGCATATTCAATTTAAAATACTTCATGAAAATACACATTGCTTAAAAATATATTCTATGGAAATACAGAGAAAGTATATTTAGTGTGTATTTTTATGAAAATACACTTTAAGCAGTATTTAATGCCACTATATATATGTTCTATCAACAAAACGTATAATTGCTTAAAATACACTTTATGAAAATACACATTAAATATACTTTAAAAACATAAAACATGTTTAAGCAATGTGCTTCAAATTATACTGTATGTTGAATGAAAATATATATAGAGGCATTAAATACTGCTTAAAGTGCACTTTAGTGTTTTATATCAGTAGCATTAAGGTGTGTACATAATATGTGCATCAATATTTAAAATAGCACATTTGCAATATACTTCAAGTCTATTAAAAATTATGTTTAAAAAGCACATACTTAAATCTACTTAAGCAGAATAAAAAAGCATTTACACAAAACAAAAAAAGCACAATGTAATGCTTTTAGGTTGTATTTAAATATAGCTTGATTACAACTGAAATATACTTAAGTTATAAGTTGCCATAGAATATATAGTATGTAATTAAGGAGCTAATAATATACATCATAACCTTTTCTTTTTTTTTTTACACTAGAATCAGGCTCCCCTTTGGAACTGACTAATGAGGCTTATACTGTAGCTGCTGCCTTAAACTTTTTGAATTAATCTCAGGTCAGCCATCAGTCATTTATCTGTTCAGCTTCTTTCTGTATTGTGCTAAAGATGGTTTCTGCTTTAAAATTCTCAGTTTTAGACAGTGTTTTGCATTTATTCAGATTTAGAGAAAAGGGCAGTTTCAGCAATCTATACTAAAGAGAAAACAATGGTTTAGACTGATTAACTCAGCAATAATGTGCTGCATGGGGTGAGGCAGAGCAAGGTAGAGGTTCACAGTGAACGCTAGGGGTCTGTCAAATTGTATCATATGTAATAATATCACCAACATTTTTGAATATTGTTAACAATATTATACCGTGCCATATCACCCACCCCTAATTATCACATCAGGGTATTACTTTTTTGCTGTTTTTAGCAAAAGAAAAATTAATACTGTTCTCATTTCCCATTATATATCTACTAGAGACAGAATATATCTGTCCAGTATCATTTATTTTACTTTAATCCTGGATATATGGTGATATTTGGAGTGCATTATTATTATTGTAACATTCTGGATCATTGTTGTCTGTCACAAATCTGATAAAACTATTGTATTTTTTTTTGTCTCAGTTAGGGGTGTGCCAACTTATATCGTATGCAATAATAAAATGTCATTTTCATTTTTCTTGCAGAAGTGTATTCTTAAAATATTTTTTTAATTCAGTGTTTTGTCATATCGCCAAGAATATTGTTATCATAAAAATACCATGAAATATAATGATTTTAATTTAGGGCCATATAGTCGACCCCTTGTAAACACACAAATCAAACTACTTCTTTACCTGTTAACAATACATTGATACTGAAATATCCAAAAGCATTCTCCCACATCACATTTTTTTGTATTGTACACACCTAATCTAGGCCTGTAAATATCTTAATAAATATCTCAGCAAAGGATTTATATAACAAGTGTTTTGCCTATTTATATTTTACATAAACAGTTATCTAACAAATTTAAAACATGTAAGTAACAATGAGTATAACTTCAAATTGAGTATTTAAAACCACCATCAAACAAGTGCTAGGCTCCCCTGAAGGTAAAGTGCTGTACTCTGCAAAACTGCAACGCTGTTATGTCACCACGCTCAGACATGCATCACACTCCTGCACTGATGCTGCCCTCACATAATTCATAACCCTGACAGCACGGACTTGATGGGTCACGTAAGGGCTATGTCTGAGATGAGAGCTGAAGGGCTTGCTGTGACACGGAGATGGACTGGAAAGAGGGGGGCGAGTCACAGGTCCTCTACGGGAAATGAAACAGACTGAAGGCTACACTCAGAACTACAGAACTACACCTGGAAACACTGTACACTGTACTGCACCTGCAGAACCATCAGTTCCTCATGACCCTGACCTGAGAGGAGAAGATTAGAAGTGCTATCCTTAGGGCCCTATGATTTCTGTGATGCAGAGAACACGAACAGAATCATGGAATTGAAGAATAAAAGCAGAATGCATATGTAAACACAGAATACACACAAAAATACACAGAATTAAACTAATATCAATACCAAAATAGAACAGGATCGGGCACATCTCTAATTTTGTTGTGGCCATTTCTGGATATTTTTAACCAGGTACTGTAATATGATTCGCCATTTTTCCATTAGGTATTCTTCAATGTCTTTTATGATAAACAGACCACTAGAAACCCTACAAAATTATAAAATATGCAAGAATTATGGTACAGTACCAGTCAAAATTTTGGACACACCTTCTCATTCAGTGATTTTTTTCTTAATTTTCGTTATTTTCTATATTTTAGATTTATGTTAAAGACATCAATTTATGAAGGAACAAGAAGACTATTACCAGATGCTGCAAAAGTTTACTGGTCTAAGGCTTTACTGTTTAAATACTCAGTTAGAAAACAATTCAATACACATTTTAGCAAAATAAAATAATCACATGGCTCAGCTGAAATCACACCCTCCACTCCTGTTTAACTGTGTTGGTTTTCAGTTGTTACTTATTTTACTATTTGTCCAAAGAACTGGATCCAAAAACAATTCAGATGGGGTTGGATTGTAAACAGCTGAAGTTTTACTGTTTATTACCTAATTGCATGTGTTCCTTTGCCGTTCTGATGTTTTCAATTATAATCTACAATGTAGAACATAATAAAAATAAAGAAAAGCCAATAAATGAGAAGGTGTGTCTAAACTCGGTACAAACACTGATACCCTGTATGAGAATTTGAAATAAACTTTAGTAGATAAAACATGAAACATATTGGTTCACAATGCCTCCATTAAAATAAATGTCAATGTTGGAAACACTGCACTTTTATGCATTTTTCTGACTGTCCCAAGTTTTTTCTGATTTAGGCTTGTTTTACAAGAGGGTCAGCCACGTAAAGTGAGGTCATAACTAAAAAGAGAGGACCTTGGAGGGAAGAGCTGACCTCTTAGTGATTCACACATTCTGTCTCTCATAACCAAACAACACACAAACACAAACACACACACACACACACACAGACAAAGAACCACATGGTGCTGGTGCCAAATATTCTCATAGGAATATGTTTATTCACTCTTCAGAAAGGACCAGTGGGTATTTAAAGCCCTCACACAGATGCTTCAAAGCAGAAGTGTGTGTGCTTTTCTGAATACAAAAGGGATGCCATTCCATTCTGTCACACACACACCTGTTTTCACTATGAAGACAGTCCTTGTAAAGCTCCCTCAATTGGCAAAGCCCCTATAATACACACACACTCCCACTTTATGGGCTGGTATTAATACCCCAACAGGTGTTAACTTCTGGCAGGCTGGATTTGTGTGTGTGTGTGTGTCTCTGTGTACATCTAGAATGAGTTTGAAATTGAGCCTCCGTGTAAAACCTAATACCCTGAACTGAAACACAATGAGACCATTGCAATAAGCCATCGCACTTGCTGTGCACACTGTGCTGAAAGTGATTGACAGGTTAAATGGGCACCATCATGGATATATGCAAAACAGGTGTGTGTGTGTGTGTGTTTGTTTGTGTTTGTGTGTAACAGAGAGTGTGAGAGATCACAAGATACTTTTATTAATTAATGTAAAACATTGTTAATAAGACTAATCACTGACAACTCAGAGTAATGTTCCTGGTAAAGTGTAGAAACACTATTATAAATATTTAGTAAAACAAATTACATTTAAGATTTATCTAGATTTATCCCCCATGACACAATGCTACCAGCACTGGGAGGGTGCTTCCATTAAGACACATGAATTTATGGTAGAGTTTTTAACATTAAAACCATTGTTCTTTCCAGATATCCACGTTTTTTGGATGAAATAACTGCATCCGGCCAAGTTCAAATTGATTTCAAGTCAGTATTTGCTTCTACACACATTCTTTGTGCAATTTTTTTAAAGCTTTTAACTCATCTCTTTAAGTTCACCTTTCTCTCCACCAAAACTGGTCAAAACTGGTTAGTTTACTACATAATTTGAACAGACAAACTGTCCCTTCCACTGTACCAAAATGTTTTCATGAACGTACCAGTAGAAATACTTAAAAATTACCTGAAATAAACTCTTTTTACATTGACTTCCTTTGAAAGTTTTTTTTTTTCTCTCCTGTAAAGTTGCTGTTTTGGAGATACACTGGCCAAACTTTTTCACACCACAGATTAAAATTCCTAAACCCAAATAAAACACAAATACTGTGGATTCATCTCACTGGGATTGAGAGGGCCAAATACATTCACATGTCAAAAGTAAATTCATCATAAAATATTTCTTCAGGGGACAGCTTGGGAATGCTCACATGTGCATAAGTTATGAGGTGTTATCTGGCAAATGAGGCTGAACACTGGCCAGTGAGCCACTTGATACAGTTGCTATGTGCTAATAAAGCACAAACCGAACTAAACTAGAAGAGATCAAGAGAGAGAAAGAGACAGACAGACAGACAGACTGAGAGATGCTGAGAGAGTTCTGGTCCACACAACAAACAAAGCATTTTAAAATGATGGAGTTGTGTACAGGGATCAGGCACCCTCTGGTTGCATTATGCAGAGATGACTCAAGTGTTCCATTGTATTTTGTTACTGTGTAAATGTCACTGAAATGTCATCACCTTTTTGTGTGTGAGTGTGTGTGTGTGTGTGTGTGTGTGAGTTTAATTGTTGGGGGCCATTCTTATGCTGGTTATTCTTTGGCACAAGTGGGGAAGCATGTTTGGAACCTTGCATAACTGTGTGTGTAGGTGAGTTGGTGCTCTTCATGTGACCTCAAATCAGGCCAGTCAAAGCACCTGGGACCAAAACACACACACACACAGACACACACACACGGTTCATTCCTGACAGAGCATGTTCCATGCTGAGGCCCCCACGCTTCTGTCCGCAGGTGAAGATAAATCTGTGTTCACCAAAAGATCAAAACCTCAATCAATAAAATCACTGAGTGTTGGGCCGTCACAGTGACCTAACACCCCCCACCCCACCCACACACACACACACACACACACACACACACACACACACACGTACCCTCAAAAAGAAAAAAAGCAAGGTAGGGGAAAGAATAAAGAATAGAGGAGAGTATGTGAGGAAACAATGTGAAAGAGTGGAACAGATAAAGAAGCAAACAAATCCTAACCAGAATCATACACTACATGTCCAAAAGTTTATGCACACCACTTTTAAGGAACTAATGCAGCTTTTATAAGTTGCACCCATTGCTGACAAAGATGTGCACTGTGTCACTGTGGAGAACTCCTGCCAATATATTAGTTTATCAGTGTGATGCCTAATGCCAGGTGTAGACAAGAAGGTAATATAACTGTGGAGCAGTGGAACAGTGATCTCTGGAATAATGGTCCTCAACACAATAATTGTGGGATGAGGTGTGGTGGTAGAGCTAGGCGAAATGGCCCAAAAATCCGATTTTCAATTTAAATCGATTTTTCCCCTACTAAAAATCAAAATAAAGACTAGTTTTTATTTATTTAGTTTTACTTAAATGTCTCCTTTGTGGTTAAAGTGCAACCAGAAACAAGCAAAGGTACAAGTTTAGGTACTGACACAATGCACCCTCAAACTTAAAAAATAAATAAATAAACCCATCCTCAAAAAACAAATAGAAAGAAATAAAATGGTGCCCTTTTTGATAAAACTTACAAAATAGAAAACAAGTACAATTTAATATGCTATTAAGTAAAGAGTTTTCCCCATTGGACTTGAATTGCAAAACAAAGCTTTTAAGTAAGTGTCAGTGTTCTATAAAATGAGATGATCTTTTCTCATGAATATGCAAAACATTTAACATCCTAACCTCTCTAATACTTTTGCCACTAAATGCAATCAAATCCTCACAGGAATTCTCCAAAATCTAGTAGAGAGCTATCCCAGGACAATAGACTCTAAATTAAACTAAAGCAGGAACATTTTTTTTTAATACTAATGACTTTAGAAAAAAACATTTGAAGAAACAACCCAACACTTTTGTCAGTAAAATGTATTTCAGAATGTACTTATGCTGTATATCCTGCCATTTTCTACATAGGTTATCCTTGTTATTTGTTAGTTATTTGATACATGTATTTTATTATTTTTGTTCTTTTATTATTAGATACATTCAAGCTTTGAAGAAAGAGAGAGAGAAAGGGCTGAAGAGCATGTTGTGTCCTTGATAATTTGTGCAAACATCTCTATTATTATCTATTATCTAAACCCAGTTGAATAAACAAGCCTCTTTAATGAATTTAGGTTTGGGCTTGTGCAGACATGATATTGTCTTCTTTCTATTGTGGGACAGTTCATCAATTCATAGTGCCTCTCGCATTCTCTCAGACAGACACACACACACACACACACACACAAACACAGCGAGTAACGTGCAATCGAGTAGACTATTCAAAAGCCTATAAACTAAACGTCTTGGAAATGGGTCTTGTCTCGGTCTCAGGGTGATGTAACATTAATTTAATTAATAATTGCTTTTATAAACTAACCATTTTTATTGAATAATATATTTAGGGGTGTTAAAATCAACACACTTAACAGCTCTGCTATCTATTTTACTTATTATAGCCACCAAACATACGGTAGAGGATACACTGCAAACTCTCTACTAAGTCCTTAATACTTGTTAAACTATCCTTTTACTAAATCTGGTTGCATGAGTCTGTGTGTCTTAACTAGTAACAATATATATAAACACCCAACATCCTGCTCAAAGCTCTTAAAAGGCCATTTATTCTAGGTGTAAATATTTAGTAGCCACTAGCTGCTATGTATATACTAGTTTGTGTTATAGAATAGCAGTCATATTTAAGTATGTAAAAATGAACATACCTAACAGCTCAGCTCTCTGCTTTCTTCTTTACAGCCACCAAACACCGAGTACAGGATGCACAGCACGATGCTAACATCACCTAGCATAACATAGCTAGGTTAGCTAACAGACATAGCTAGTACAAAGCTGACAGTGCACTGTAAAAAAAAAAAAGAGTGCTGATAAACAGCTTTATCACATTTGGTCTGATAATATACCCTTTCTGAAGCTCATTGTGTTGGAGGTGAAAAAGACCAAGCTACTGAAGTTAGGTAAGCTAACAGAAGCATTAGCATTAGCCTGTTTAAAGCTCAGTTTCAAGTCAGGAGTTAGTTACTATGGCTGTTCTGCCTTTATTAATTTAGCTAACATAGTTATAGCATAAAGCTGGAAGATGTTATGGCATAACGTGTGTTATGTTTTTCAACAAATTATCTAACCATATTTACAGCATAGCTAACCAGCTTTACCACACAACACACACAAAGATGGGGGAGCTGTGTGGAGCTAGCTCACTAGCTAACCTAGCTAACTTATATCCACTGCCCTAAACTGGTGGAATTCCTCTTTAAGGACAAACTCAAGAGGGTCCATACTAAGACAATGTGAGTGGGGGGGCAAAGCTTAACAAGAGAGCAGATGCCCTTCACTAGATAAGAGTTAAGGACATCTCACTATCTTATTGAGAACAGGGGAGTAAATACTGAGAGAGAGAGAGAGAGAGAGAGAGAGAGAGAGAGAGAGAGAGAGCAGCTGAATGGTATGGAAGTGAAGGATGGAGTGAGAAAGAGGAAAGAGTTATTGGGAAATGAGTGTGTTAATGAGATACAGAGCGTTCAGACATATAAATCACCCAGCAACAATGAAGTGCTTCAATGACACTGACACACACACGCGCACACACACGCACACACACACACACACACACACACACGCAAACACACACACACACACACACACACACACACACACACACACACACACACACACAAGCACTCTCTGTACTGTACTGCATTCTGATCAATTACCTGTCTTCCCGCCACCCTTCACACTCCTCACAGAAAAAGGCGCAAAACCATACAGTTATCTTTAATTTGCTTTAAATATATACAAAAAAAACAGAACAATTGAATAATACATTTACTTTAATAATTAATACTAATAATAAAAAGAATAATAATAATACATTGTAATAAAAACGCATAGAATATTATTAGAACTTTTGTCAAAGTTCCTCTATCTAAGAAATAATAAATGTGCTGTGATAACATAAAAAAAAAAAACATTGATTAGCAATTCCTCAGTAGGCAAAACAGGGAACATGGACAGCCCTAAAGCTTTACATGCTGCTTATCTAATAGGGACAGTTTCACTTTTACTATGTCTTTTATCATTTTATGATCTCCATTCATGGATTCTCCTATTTTGACCTATAATCCTTCCCTATGCAAGTGGACTATTATCTATTATATACAGCTCTGAAATAAATTAAGAGACCACTTCAGTTTCTGAATCAGTTTCTCTGATTTTGCTATTTATAGGTATATGTTTGAGTAAAATTAACATTATTGTTTTATTCTATAAACTATTTGCAGAAAATGAGAAATGGCTGAAATAACAAAAAACATGCAGAGCTTTTAGACCTTAAATAATGCAAAGAAAACAAGTTTATATTCAAAACATTTTAAGAGTTGAGAAATCAATATTTGGTGGAATAACCCTGTTTTTTAATCACAGTTTTTATGCATTCTGGTATGTTTTCCTCCACCAGTCTTACACACTGCTTTTGGATAACTTTGTGGTGCCACTCCTGTTGCAAAAATTCAAGCAGTTCAGCTTGGTATGATGGCTTGTGATCAACCATCTTCCTCAATTTGGTTAAATTAAAGAAACATATCATTTTTAAATGACCTTTTATTTTGTCTCTTAGCTGTATAACATCTTCTCATAAACATCTCTTGACAACCGAAGAACCTAATAGCTGTTTTAAGTGGAAATGAAATAAAAATGAGGGGTGGTCTCTTTGGCATGGCGTTGTACATCCTCAGAGATAGCCACTACATATGTCTGGGCTTTAAAGTGTGTGTGTGAAGTCTCTTTTGCCCTCCAGCTGTGTGATTTCTCCGCGTATGTGCTGGGGGGCGTGATGACCTTGTTAAATGCTGAGTTGGCTGTTGTGACCGCTGTTCATTAGTGTCCGTTAGCACAGACTCAATTTGACATGACAGCGTGTGACACCCGCACGCACTTAAACTGTCATGCATCAGACAGGTACACTGCAATTAGAGAGGAGAAGGCATGAGCGCGTGCACACACACGCACACATGGATGCACACGTGCCTATTTAGATGCTACAGTGCACATCCATGTTGTTATGCATGTGAAGAGCCTGATATGGATTCTTAAGAAATTTACCAATAGGAGATGTTTATAGTAACATCTGATAACATATCTGATCTTCCTTTATTTTTTTTCTATAATAGTTACCATTTTGAATACATTGAGGCTGTGCTTCAACAGCATCGATTAACACCCAGCTGTTATATATATGCAAATTGCACATCTGCACACTCCTCTGCATTCAACTTTACTTTACACTAGCTTAACCCTTTAAAACCAAGTCTTAATTTTTTTTATTTATTTAACTTTCAGCTACATCAATGGGAAAATTATATAATAAAAACCTAATATAATAGCAAACCCATAAATTTTATATTAAGTGAATAATAATAAAAACAATAGTTATAATAATATATATTTAAAAATAATATTATGTATGATACATTTACTGATTAATAATTAATTACATTAATATAGTATATAAATCCACTTAGAAAATACCAAGAGTGTGCAAATTTGTCATCAAAGCTAATTATGGCTTCTTAGAAGAATATAACATATATAAAACATATTCTATTTTTTAACACTATTTGTTTATAAAATAATTCTGCACTTTTGAGTGGTACCCTGTGTTATTAAAAAATATAAATATAAATTTAAATAGTTGAACAGCAGATGATTGTAAAACATCCCAGATTTTCTTTTTCATTTTTTATTTGATGGTTCAGGTTTTAATGGGTTAGACAAGTTGAATTATAGGGTTCTGACAGGACTGAGAGAGAGGGACTGAGAGAGATTGAAGGAGAGAGAGGGAGGGAGAGAGAGATTGAGACTTATCAGATCAGAATTCAGATAGGGTAAAGTTTCTAAAGTGAAACAGGGTCTAAATTCTCTTGTTCACCCTGAGGAAAAGAAGTAAAACTACAGAAAAAGAGAGAGACATTGAGAGAGAGAGAGAGAGAGAGAGAGGGAGTGAGTGAGAATGAAAGAGAGTTCAGCACTCTCTAAGGAGTATTTCCTTTGCAAAATTACACACCAAGGGCTTTCTCCCTCACTCCATCTTCATCTCTCACTCTCTCTCTCTTTTTCTCTCTCTCTCAGGGTTTTTGTGCTGACAGGCGAATCTGTGCTTATGACAAGGCAACACTCAGAGCACCGTCAGCCGCTGATTCTCCCCCATCAAAGCTGAGGCAGACCCCTCGCCATTTCCATAATAAAACAATAAGCACAGCACTTTGGAGCTGCATCCCATGATCCCTGCTGCAACAGAACCAGAGGCAGGGCAGGCCTGCTCGTGGTGGGATGATGCTGTATTTTACCACGTAATTACAGCTGGGCAGCCGGCGGTGTGGCGCGGCAGATGCTGTGCTACGCGAGGATGCTTTCCCTGGTAATTACCATGATAACTTGGCACTCGCCTGTCATCAATATCCCAACGTGATGACGCGCATGTAGCCAAGCCCTCTGAACTGATGGGTCTCGCTCAAGTGCAGAACTCTCTCTCTCTCTCTCTCTGTGTGTATGATAATCTAAAACCCTGTTCTAGCTGGATTACATTTTTAGTTTTAATAAAAAATATAACTCCAACTTTCCATTAAAGCTATGTCTAAGCTCTATGAAAACATTTATAACACATTTTAATGCATTTATAACACATGGCTCAACTAACTATGGCTCTAAAAAGTTATAAAAATGCATCAAGCATCATAGCCATGATTAATATGCCCCATGAATTGTGTTTATAAAGTACTGTACTGTATTTTACTACAAACCTGCCTACCTATGAACACCCATAAAGAGTTATGCTATATATTATTTCAAACCTGTTATAACATAACATAATGTAATTATACGTAGTTATAATAGCTTATAGTTATTTATAATGTGATATATCATGTCTGTGTATGCTCCAAGAAAAAGGACAGACTTTTATCTTGAAAATAGATTATCTATAAATATATGTAATTTTAACACACATTATAAACACATCATATAATGCAGTGTGATTTTATAATACATAATAAGCAAGAAAAAAATTATATGAAGAATAACAACTACAAGTACATAATTATTGATTTTTTTTACAAGTTTATATAATAAAAACATGTTTTATAATAAAACATGTTTGCCTTCTATAATAAGTTATTTTTATTTAGTTCATTTTTTTTATTATGAACTCAGTATTTTAATTATGTTTTTTTCTCAACAAAAAACAAACATTCAAATATTTTTTGTATTTTTTTTTTTTCAATTTATTTAAATCAGCATCAGGGCTGTGTTAATCTGTAAGGCAAAAATCTAAAAAATAAAATAAAATAAAATAAAATAAAGAGAAAGTTTCGGGTTCAGTAAATTACAGAGGATTAATCAATCCATTAATGCTGATAATCAAGATTATGAAAGGTATGAAAGATCAGACTTATCATTTAATTAATTAAATTATTATTGAATAGCTTGAATTTCAGTACATATAAATTATAGATTTTTTAAGGAGAGGAGTCGTCTGGCTCACGAAGAGTTAAAGAAAGAGTCTGGGCTCATAAGAGACTGAATTATATCACTAGTGTTGTTCCTTCCACTGTACAACGTGTCCCCATGTCACCCCTGTACCAGAGGATAAGGTTAAATCTGCCACAGGCATTTATTCATAGCAATTTCCCCACAACATCCCAAACATCCAAAATATTCTAATGTCAATTACACAGGAGTGTCCCCTCTATATTTAAAAGCACATTCATATGTAAATTGTAAATTGAGAGAAATGCATTTATGAAAAACAGTATTATTATTTTAATAGGCAGGAGGCCAGGGCGGCCTGATAATGAGAGAGACCCTGTTCACTACCCAGTCCACTACTCAGACTGCACCTCAGTGGCTCCCTCTGCTGGCAAGGGCAATTGAAGGACTAAGGTTTCCGAATCAAGGTCATGGTCAGCCCATGGCAATAAATGTGTTAGAAAGAGTTATTTAAGTGATGCCATAAAAGAACCATTTTGGTTTTGGAAAAAAAAAAGAAAAATAGAAAACATATCTACAGTATATTTTGGAAAAAAAACTTTTGATAGTTTAAAAGACATATGTGTAAATGTTCCTAACCAACAAATCTTTAGGAAGGTTTGTTTCCATTGACTTTTCCATTCTTTTTCTGGAACCACAAATGATTTTGGGGTGTATTCCTTAAAAAAACATTTTACAGTTAAAAAAAACCTTTATTTCACTGTTCTAGAACTAGTATTGTGTCCCATGGAAGCTAAAGAATGCTGCACACATTTGCAGAGTATGTGTTTGTGTTCTCTTGCATTAATTTTGAATGTGCACAAGACACGGTGGATCTCTGGCACTCATTGTCAGACCTAACTTGTACTACAACAAGATACTACCTTACAACTTATACAGGGATGAGCATTCCCAATCCTTTTCCCCTTGGGTAAAACTTCTTGATCAATTTAAATACTAATATCCCATGTCTTTTAGCATATCAGTCCTATTTCATTTTAAATCACTTACATGTTAAATTGAAGAACATCAAAAACTGAACAAATTTCTCAAACTTCAAACCAAACCCACTCAGCTATGTTTCAAACTCTATAAATCTGTATAACATGCATTCTATCTTTCCAGTAACAGTAATCGCTGCATTATCTTGTCTCAGGAAAGGAAGATGTCTGTTGAAGATGGTTCAGTTCCACGCCACTTCTCTTATGAAGTCATAAAACTCTGTAGGCCTCTGCCTGTATTGTTTACCACTAACCCAACATGAACTCATCAGCCGTCTGACCGATTTATTGTGACAGAGTAAAGGCATCACTGTGGTTTATTACACAAACAAGAAACACCCACAGACCCAACACACACAAACATAAAAACACAACACACACACATATGCTCTTTCTTTATGCATGCATTTTCCAGGTAAGGGCACGAGAGAGCGGGACTCGTAAATGTAGCCGTGACATTTTTACATGAGCCTGAATGATTGCGACATGTGTCAAGTTCAACTGTCGGCTGTAATTTAACAGGTGCCGTCTCTGGCACTGCAGCATAACACCAGCAGATAATCATGACAATTACACCATTATTACACAGCAATAACCACTCTTCACTACCAGACAGCAGACACCCACATACTCACATCCTATTGATGACCCTTATGGGGGGACTTATGGGAGGAGAACCTCTCTCTTAACTTAAAGTTTCAGTGTAAAGTTACATTTATACCACAGGCCCAGTGTAAGATACAAATATGTGCATCATAATAATGGACAGGTTAATCATAAATATTCTTTATAACATCAAAATAATTAGACCACACAACCTGTATATTGGGCTAAGTTTAGATTCTCCGAACACTCTAAGCCTAAACCACTCGACTCAACTCTTCTTTTGTGGTTTTTCATTAGGCAAATTTGTTTTTTTAGTATCAGCTGACTTTCAGTGTAGTGCAGTCAATGGAGCTATTTGTAAAATGCCCAAGCTACAGTAATGATCACAGTTGTTGTCTTTTAACCATCTCACAATAACATTACTTGAATTGGAGGCCAACAAAAAAATCCAGCAAAATCTGTCATCAGCTACTTTTCAGCCACGTACCAAAAAACAAACAGAGTTCAGAAGTGTAAGTACCATGCAGTGGAAAGGTGCCAAGAGAAGTCAAAGTGTCAAAGAAGGAGGTCATCATAAAGAAAAAGTTTGTCTGTCTATTCTCGCTGAGAACGTTTTAAAAAAGACATTAGTTGCCTTTCTCACATTAACATAAAGTTAACTTGAGGCCAAAGGAAAGGGAACCCTTTTGGACTCACCCGGTCTCTTCTCCAGTTTCCTCCCTCGACTGCCACATAGTCGCACTTTTGAGATAAGGATGAGGATTTGTTTCTGACAGAGGGACTTGTTGCTCTTGGGGCAAGGCTTGCGCTTGCTGGCGATTTGCCGGTTGGCCTGGGGGTCCTTCACTTCCCTGCGCTGCCGGATCAGCGAGCTGGCGAGGGCGGCCATCTTGTCGTGCCAGGATCACCTGTCAGTAGGCCACTAGCCTGTCTGGTCACCAAAGGCAACGGACAGGAGCGGGCAGAGGGAAGCACGGACAGCGGGAGAGCTACAGGGTCTCCCAAGGCAATCAGCAAACAGGGAGACAGTTAAAGAGAGAGTCAGAGAGAGAGAGAGAGAGAGGGGAAAGGGGCAGGATCTGGGAGTCAAAGGGGTGGAGTTCACACCAAATAAAGTCCCAGCAAAGTTTTCTTTGGTTGGAAAAAAACAAATGAAAAAATAAAAAAACAAATCCAGAGTGTCTGTTTTAATGAGATTACAGTTGTTCCTCAGACAACAGCTGCTGACCTTGTTGTTGCTGAAGTGGTGAGTCCAGTTGCTGGTGTGGTATTTTAGATGCTGCGCCGATAAAGTACTGCTGGACCACGAGTGTGGCAGTGGGTGATTAGCGGAGTCATGTTGCTGCTGTCAGGTAGCAGAGAGTGAGGCACCACTCATCCATACCTTACTCTATCTCCATCTTCTCAAGTCTCTCCTCTGCAGTCCCGTCCCGGACGAGCCCCCACGCCACATGCACTTTCCCCAGCTTCTCTCTGACTTTGGAGGCTCAGTAGAAATCAACATAAACAATGGATCAGACCATCCAAAATCTCTGACTTGCCAATTGGGACAACTCCAGACCAATCTTCTAAAATATATTAAAATTTAAAAAATATATATATATTTTTCACCTGAAATCTATTCTTGCTCTCATTAACATTAACCGGACGAGATACAAAAAATGCTTTAAAAAATACAAAGAAAAGGAATTTAAAGAAATCAAACCCTGGTTCGGTCGTCCCAGAAGCTCACGTCCAGAGTGAAGGATTAGAAGAAGAAGAGAAGCGAAGACAGAAGAAATCGGACGAAGGATGGCTTCCCTCCTCTTTCAGCCCCCTGTGCATTCCCTCCATCTCTAGCCTCTGGGAAAGGGTTTGTAAATTTCACAGGCTCCCTCGCACAGGGGTGACATTCATGAACAAGGGAGAGCAGACACAGACTGAGAGAGACAGAGCGAGAGAGAGAGAAAGAGAGAGAGTGCAAGAGAGAGAGAGAGAGAGTGAGAGGAGGAGAGAGGAGCAGCGTGGTGTTCAGCCCGGCTCTGGCAGTCCTGTGTCCTTCACACACACTGAGACTCGAGACAGGAGAGAAGGATGAATGAACGTGGGATGACGGGAGGGAGAGGGAGGTGTGGAGAGGATGGAGGGTGCAGGTATCTGTTCGTCACAGAGCCCGCTGTGGTTTGTACGTGTCAGTCATCGCTGGACACTTGCTGTGTTGTACAGGTCCCGAGAAACTCAGGCTAGAGGCTCTGGTTCTGTCCTGCACAGCTCTGTCCCAGTTCAGAATGGGTCTGCCAGGTTCAGTATTGTTCTCTCTAGGTTCTATATTTTTCAGCTCGGGTTCTTTTTCAAGTTAGGACTGTTCTGTCCTGGTTCTGTCCTATACTGCTCTGTTCAGGTTCTGTCCATATTCTGCACTATTTGCTTCTAGTTCAGAATTTTGTTCTTTTCTGGTACTGTTGCAGTTCAGCCCTGGTCCAAAGTTGTCCTGTAATGATTCTGGTCCAGTTAAAAACTAATCTGTTCAGATTCTTTACAGTCCCATACTTTTGTTCCTCAGTCCTGTACTCTTACAAAGTTGTCCTGGTTCTGGTGCAATTAAATACTATCCAGTCCTGGTTCCTTAAAGTTCTGGGTTTTTTTTTAAGGTTTCTTTCCTGGTCTGGTACTCTTCTTTGCAGGTCTGTTCCATTTCAGTGCAAATATTTTCTAATTCTGGTCCAGTTCAATTCTGTTCTGTAGAGGTTCTGGTCCAGTTCTGTACTGTTCTAAGTTTTTTAAAGTTTTGTACAGGATTCTTCCATTCCAGCTTTGTTCTAGTCCAGTATAAGTCTCTCCTGGTTTGGGACCAGTTCAGTACTGTTCTCTCCACGATTTGCACAGTTCAGTAGTTTTTCTTCCTCTGGAGTTCAGTTATGGTTTAGAAGTGTTCTGTCTTGGTTCTGGTCCAGTTCTGTATCATTCTGCCTTGGTTCTGTCTTGATTTTTATATGCTTTGTCTTTTGATTTGTTCTAGTCCAGTATAAGTCTGTCCTGCTCCTGGTCCAGTTTAGTACTGTTCTGACCACGACCTGTACAGTTCTGTAGTTTTTCTTTCCTGGTCCAGTTCCCCTCCCTTTGGGGTTCTGTTCTGGTTCAGTACTGTTGTGTCCTGGTTCTGTTCTGGCTCAGGGTTCTCTTCCTCTGGAGTTCTGTTCTGGTTCAGTACTGTGGTGTCCTGGTTCTGTTCTGGCTCAGGGTTCTCTTCCTTTGGAGTTCTGTTCTGGTTCAGTACTGTTGTGTCCTGGTTCTGTTCTGGCTCAGGGTTCTCTTCCTTTGGAGTTCTGTTCTGGTTCAGTACTGTTGTGTCCTGGTTCTGTTCTGGCTCAGGGTTCTCTTCCTTTGGAGTTCTGTTCTGGTTCAGTACTGTTGTGTCCTGGTTCTGTTCTGGCTCAGGGTTCTCTTCCTCTGGAGTTCTGTTCTGGTTCAGTACTGTGGTGTCCTGGTTCTGTTCTGGCTCAGGGTTCTCTTCCTTTGGAGTTCTGTTCTGGTTCAGTACTGTTGTGTCCTGGTTCTGTTCTGGCTCAAGGTTCTCTTCCTCTGGAGTTCTGTTCTGGTTCAGTACTGTTGTGTACTGGTTCTGTTCTGGCACAGACTTCTCTTCCTCTGGAGTTCTGTTCTGGTTCAGTACTGTGGTGTCCTGGTTCTGTTCTGGCCCAGACTTCTCTTCCTCTGGAGTTCTGTTCTGGTTCAGTACTGTGGTGTCCTGGTTCTGTTCTGGCCCAGACTTCTCTTCCTCTGGAGTTCTGTTCTGGTTCAGTACTGTTGTGTACTGGTTCTGTTCTGGCTCGGTTCAGTTCTGTTCTGGTTCTGGACTGTTCTGTCCCAGCTCCTCTGGCTTCTCTTCACACACTGATGCCAGCTTCTATCACTCCCTCTCCTTGAGTTCCTTGAGTGTGTGTGTGCTTGTGTGTAAGGTAAGTCTCCTCTGGCACCGCTGATTCTGCGCCCACAGTTGACAGTGTGTGTGTGTGTGTGTGTTTGTGTGTGAGAGAGAGAGAAAGAGAGAGAGAGAGAGAGAGAGAGAGAGAGAGAGAGTGTGTAAGCATGTGTGTGACTGGGGGAATGTGTGAGTGTGTGACTCCCACAGTCTCCCCCACTCCCTCTCTCTTTTTTCGTCTTTCTTGTATGATCGAGGAAACATGCTGCTCCATCTTTCCTCCTCCCTCTCTCTTAAAACCCTCCCCTCTTCTTTCCTCCCTCCCTTGTTCCCTCCCTTTCTGTCACTCATATTCTTCGTTTTTCTGTTGATCCCTCACAATCCCTCCCTCTCCCATTGTCCTTACTCCAGTCCTCTTATTCCTCACTTCCTCTCCTTCTCTTTTCCTCCCTGCTCCTCCTCTAGTCTCTCTCTCTCTCTCGCTCTCTCTCTCTCTCTCTGGATGCTCTGTGGTGCGGAGTGGAGCGTTAAAAATTTAAGCCTCCTGATGTTGGCTTAAAGGGACAGAGAAAGAGACAGTGTCAGCAGCTGCTGTGTTCTCTGTAGTTCTTATACTGACAAACCGCCCCGTGTACAAGAAGGGGAGTCTCACACACAACACACACACACACAGTCACTAACATTACATAGACACAAGGACATACAGTATAAAGGCAACACAAGATCATATATGTATAGTTACAGGTCAAGTTCACTCAATATTAATAAGGCATCGATATAAGTTTGCATAGTGATTAGTTCAATCCACGCACCCATTATCAGCTCTTACACTGAACCCTAAATTCTCTTGGTTTAATACACTGATTAACAAAAAGAGAAACTTTATATGTGTGAAAGTAATGATGATATATCTAAGTGATTACAATTTTAAAGCAAAGGAATACATTTAATGAGGAAAATACAACTAAAAGAAGGCTCTAGTTCCCTGTTGGGATATCTCTTGGATACAAGATGAAATATGGTTAGGCATGGAGGCATACAGGCTCTGTATGGCATCCTGTACTACATTTGCCCACAGATGTTGCAGATGGTCCTGTAGATCCTGCACATTGGCAAAGCTGATGTCCCAGCTGGTCCCAATTGGACTGGCCAAGGAAATGTTGCAATCTGGTGGAGACATTCCTAGAAAAACTCTTGCTGTGTGTGGACGAGCATTATCCTGTTTAATATAAATACCCATCAGTTTCCTCTGTTCTTTGCAGAGTATTGAGTATTAATTTAGCTTGCTCTTCTACAATGCGTATCCTTTGTGATTGCCTTTGTTACCAATTTGTTTTGTATTTTTGACTATTCTGTTGCCTTGCCCTCTGTATCGTTTGTTTACCATGTTCTACCTATTTTGAATATTAACAACTCTTTTTGCCTTGCCCTTTTTATACCTGTGTATCTCACTCTGGTTTGTTGTTTACTTTTGCTGTCTTTCTGTTACTGGCCCTGCCTGTCCCTAACTACTCCTGTAAGCCTAGCCCCCTTCTTAATAAACTGTGTATTTGGTGTCTGCGAGTGTCTGTCCTCGGTTTGGCCCACGTGAAATCAAGTGACTGCACACATTAGTATGTTTTCAAGGGGACAGTACATCAACACACAGTGAGAAAATAAAATATAAGCAATATTATTTTAGTTAAAGGTTATAAATGTAAGTTTAAATATTTTTAATTACTTTGCACAGCTTTCTCAAGAACCCCCATAAAAAGTGTGTTTGAGAAAAGCTCTAGCAAAACATTTACACGGATTCATAGTGTAAAGTCTACAGAATTGTTTTTATCTCTTCCAATTAATGAATTCCATTGTCTTCAAAAAATCCAGATAAGAATAAAAAAAATGATGGTTGGTGAATGATCCCCAATGGTTTTATAAATTCATATTTTCAATGGTTTATGTTTTATTTAATTATTTAAAGTATCCACTGTGGAAATACTGTACATTTAACAGCTTAAAGGTACATGGGAACTTACTTGCAGACAACAACAATTACCTCACACAAGGTCACAAATAAGGGAAGACAACAAAAGCAATAAATATAATGAAATATAATGAAATATAATGAAAATAGATTATGTCAGAATCCCACAGCAAATAAATTGAATTGGAAATTTTGTAATATAACTGTACCCTGTCAGTTGTTGACAGTGCTGCATTCTTCTTTCACCTTCAGTGACGGTTTAGTGTCTCTCAGCTTGTCCAGAAAAACATGTCCTTTATGAGTGATGCACAGCACAAATTACACTCCCTAAATATATGGGAGTATAGAAGCAAAAAATGCAAATTGCTTTACGTGAGATTTATTGACAACAAGAGAAAGATTACATTTAAAAAATGGCAATATTTTCTAGTTAATCTACTGGAGTTACTCACACAGACACTCACATATAATCTCTCAGACTGACAAGAGAGTGTATAAACTTGCCAAGCTGCTTTGTGCAGCACTTTAAAAGGACACTGTAGCTGGAAAATCTGCTCTAAAACTGCTGCCAGACCAGTCCTGACATTCATGTCCATCCCAATTCGCTCTTTTGTCTCAATGTGATGTGTTGACATTTGGATATGAGGCCGCCAGCACTGAGAAATACACTAATGTAGAGGACTTCACTTCCTCATGTCCGTCAGGCTCATTCTGCATGCCTTAGTGAGCTTTCATCAGCACAGACAGACAGACAGTCAGAGGCTGTTCATGCACTGCTCTGCCTCTGGCAGCCTGACTAGTGTGGATGAGCTTTTATTACACCCACGCAGCTCAGAGGCCCAGACAGCTTCCCACAGATTGAAACATCCAGTCCTGAAACAGAGGGAGTGTATGTGTGGGGTCACCAAGAAATGCTAAAGTCATGTACTTTACAAATTCAGAACTGATGTCTGTGAAAAAGACTTGACCTGATGGGTTCGACCACTGTTTCTCAAGCTGTGATATACAGTGTATCACAAAAGTGAGTGCATCCCTCACATTTCTGCAGATATTTAAGTATATCCTTTCCTGGGGCAACACTGACAAAAAAGACACTTTGGCACAACAACAAAAAAAGTAGTCTGCTTTTATAACAGTCTAAGCTTATTCTCCCCTTAAAACAATACAATACCCAGCCATTAATGTCTAAACCACCGGCAACAAAAGTGATTACATCCCTAGAAGACTACACCCCTAAATGTCCAAATTAATCACTGCTTGTCAATTTCCCTCCAAAATGTCATGTGACTCGTTAGTTTTACTAGGTCTCAGGTGTGCATAGGGAGCAAGTGTGTTCAGTTTTGTAGTACATCTCTCAAACTCTCTTATCCTGTCACTAAAAGTTCCAACATGGCACCTCATGGCAAAGAACTCTCTGAGCACAGTGTTATAATTGTAATTTTCAAATTGTAATTTTGTCAGTGTTGTCCCATGAAAAGATACACTTAAATATCTGCAGACAAATGAGCGGGGTGTACTCACTTTTGTGATACACTGTATGTACCACTGGTGTGCTAAGCATCCCAAATGGTACGCCAAAATACATCAGCAAATTAGCGGTAGACACTAAAATATTAAGGATTGAAATCTATAAATAGTCATTTTCATAACATTACATTTGTTTGTGAAGTACTTGTAGAAGTACTATAGTACTTTAATCATGCTATAACATCCCTACAGTAGAACCCTGTGGAACTCCACAAGATATGATACAAAAACTGAACAATTGCTAAATGATCTAGGGCCACAATGTTACAATTTGCTTGTTGTATTTTATTTTTGTATTTTTTTATGTTGCTATATATGCTATGAGTATCTATACAGATATATTAGGGTGTTATCTATGCCATAAAAATGCATTATAATGGCAGGATTCTTTGAAAGTGTTAATATGCCTTTTATACTAGTGCATTTAAAAAAAAAAGAATATCATTGAAAAGTTACTTTATTTCAGTAATTCAGTTCAAACTGTAAGCTCATACATTATATAGATGTATTACAAACAGAGTGATCTATTTTAAGTGTTTATTTCTTTTATTGTTGATGATTATGGCTTATAGACAATGAAAACCCAAATAAGTATCTTAGAAAGTATCATATTAGAATATCATATAAGACCCATTGGTACTTTTGGTAGTGTGCCAAGTCCTGCTGGAAAATGAAATCTGCATCTCCATAAAAGTTGTCAGCAGAAGGAAGATTTTTCAGGACAATAAAAACTGCACTCAAGATTTTGGACTTGATAATAAAACACAGTGGATCAACACCAGCAGATGACATGTCTCTCCAAACCATCACTGATTCTAGAAACTTCACACTAGACCTCAAGCAGTCTGGTCTGTGTGTCTCTCCACTCTTCCTCCAGACTCTGCTCCCTTGATTTCCAAATGAAATGTAAAATTTACTGATGATCAGTGGTGATGGTTTGGAGAGACATGTCATCTGCTGGTGTTGGTTCACTGTGTTTTATCAAGTCCAAAGTCAGTGCAGTGTTTTTCCTGCTGAGAGCTTTTATGGAGATGCGGATTTCATTTTCCAGCAGGACTTGGCACACTGTCCTCACTGCCAATAGTAACAATTGGTTTTATATAATATTTTGGGTTTTCATTGGCTTTAAGATGCAACAAGATTGCGAAAAGAAGATTCAAAACTGTGTTTGTTGAACACAGTCAGCCAACAATCCTTCCTGATCGGTCATATTTGTTACTATTACAAAAAAAGCAGATATCAGTAGGTTTTGACTGTCTGTAGATCTTTAGAAATGATGGCATTATTATGTTTTATTTGTCCTGAATGTGCACTGTGTGTATTTCATATGGCTGAAATGATCAGGGCGAGCTGACTGTTCTTAGAATTTAGAGTAGAGGACAGTCTGTATGATATAATAATGACGTAAACGCTTACATGGGCTGCCTTCTTTATCGTCCAAACCCCCAGACGTGATGTGTCCGGGTCGTACTGTCCGTCTAAAGAGATTACACTCATCCCGGGACCCCTGAGACCCTGCTGTGTGTGTGTTCAGTTATTTCCTCCCTCTCTCATCCACCTCTCCTCTTATCGAAGCCGCTTTAACTCAGCACAAGTGTCCATGTATTTCACTCTCTCTCTCTCTCTCTCTCTCTCTCTCTCTTCATCGTTCTCTCGCTCCGTTTAACACCCTGCTGAGGTAACAGGCTTTTTGCATTTAATCCCGTACTCATTATGTAATGGTGTGAAGTGTCCTTCTGTTTTTGGACTGCATTACTCTAATGGTACTTTGTATGAGAAGCAGTAGCAGAGGGTTTTTTCACCCGATGACCTCTATGATGATCACGCTACACTGAGAGGTTTAGCCCAGCACCGCACCACAGCATGTATATTTTACAATTTCACTGAAATTGGCAACATATATGTCTACGCTCATGAGGTAAGTTATAGAACTGGGGTGCATTTTGTGTCTCTCAGATAAACCCTTTGTAATTTTCCCCAAAAAGAATCTTTATTGAATTGGTTTCATTCATAGTATTATTCATAGTATGAAATTAAATTTAAAAAAATGTTAAGGGTTCTGAGGAAGCACTTATTATTCTTAAGGCCATTTTCTTTTTCTTTCATTAAAAATTGCTTCTTAAAACTTCTGCGGTTTTCTGACATTCACCTTTTCATTTTTTTTTATTTATGTGGAGTTTGTTCATTCAATAAATCATTTTTCTGTGACTTAATAAACAACCACGGATCTGACATTTAATTTAAGAAAATCTTCTAGGAAAATACTAATAAATGATGCTCCATAAACTCCTTAAATACTGTATTTTTTAAAATATGTGAATGTTGAACAAAACTGACTAAAACTCCCTTTTGTGTGTAGTTTATCATGTTTACATTAGCATATGTGTCTCAGTGTTAAATAAAAATAATAAATGAAATTACAAACAGTTACATACCATAAACGAGATATAAGCCAACTGGTACTGGTGATCTACTATAGTGCAGTTAAGTTTCACCCCTTGTTTCTTCTCATTTATGCACTTTCTCTTCTTATGATAACTATGGTACTTTTTTACACATGGATCAAAAATTAGTAGATTAACTTTATTCTACATTATTCTTCTGACAAACTGGATACCTGGGGAAAGGTGCCATGGGATGGGGGTTTAGGTGATGCTCATTTCACCCTTTTTTTTGTTTTATTTGATTAAATTTAGTGTATGTCATGCTGATTCCAATATTATGCTATTTACATGTATATATTAGACCTATGTGGATGTATAATGTTTCCATTACCAGTGGTAGGATGGTCCCCTCTAATACAGTATGTGGCCTTGGTTCCGCCCAAGGGAGTTTTGTATTATATCTTTAATATTTTGCCTGATCCTCTGGTCTGCGATCACATTTCTGTAAAGCTGCTTTTTTCATCAGTTGTAAAAAGCTCTATACAAATAATTTGATTCGATTCAAATAAATAATGCATCAAGAAAAAGAAATGTCCTGTATTCTGGACTAGTGCATATTATCTGTATAATATATCAGATTAAAATACACCTGCACCTAGCTGAAGCCTGTGGAGTAGGGCTGACCGTTTGATTGGATTAAGATCAGATCACATTCTCTCCACTGTGAAACACTCCAGAGTTTGTTTGGACATAAGATGAAGGGCGCAGGTGTGAAAACGATATAAGATGAAGGGTGCAGGTGTGAAAACGATATAAGATGAAGGGTGCAGGTGTGAAAACGATATAAGATGAAGGGTGCAGGTGTTAAAACAACATAAGATGAAGGGTGCAGGTGTGAAAACGATATAAGATGAAGGGTGGAGGTGTTAAAACAACATAAGATGAAGGGTGCAGGTGTGAAAACGATATAAGATGAAGGGTGCAGGTGTTAAAACAACATAAGATGAAGGGTGCAGGTGTGAAAACGATATAAGATGAAGGGTGCAGGTGTGAAAACGATATAAGATGAAGGGTGCAGGTGTTAAAACAACATAAGATGAAGGGTGCAGGTGTGAAAACGATATAAGATGAAGGGTGCAGGTGTGAAAACGATATAAGATGAAGGGTGCAGGTGTGAAAACGATATAAGATGAAGGGTGCAGGTGTTAAAACAACATAAGATGAAGGGCGCAGGTGTGAAAACGATATAAGATGAAGGGTGCAGGTGTGAAAACGATATAAGATGAAGGGTGCAGGTGTGAAAACGATATAAGATAATGGGTGCAGGTGTGAAAACAACATAAGATGAAGGGCGCAGGTGTGAAAACGATATAAGATGAAGGGTGCAGGTGTGAAAACGACATAAGATGAAGAGTGCAGGTGTGAAAACGATATAAGATGAAGGGTGCAGGTGTGAAAACGATATAAGATGAAGGGTGCAGGTGTGAAAACGATATAAGATGAAGGGTGCAGGTGTTAAAACAACATAAGATGAAGGGTGCAGGTGTGAAAACGATATAAGATGAAGGGTGCAGGTGTGAAAACGACATAAGATGAAGAGTGCAGGTGTGAAAACGATATAAGATGAAGGGTGCAGGTGTGAAAACGACATAAGATGAAGGGTGCAGGTGTGAAAACGACATAAGATGAAGGGTGCAGGTGTGAAAACGATATAAGATGAATGTTTAGGTTTGAACTCTGCACAGTGGTCGATCTTTGGGACAAAGATGGCAACGCTACCCCAAAGGGTCTTTGTCTGTGTATCTTTCAGCAAATACATTTTTTTAAGTACGTGTGTGAGAGATAAAGGAGTGTAATAGAGATAAATGAGAGAAAGTAAAAGAGAGAGACGGAGAGAGAGAGAATTTAGGGAGTTTAAAACCTCTGAACTGTCTCTGAATGAGTTTCAACCAAATGAATTGAAGTGTGTGTGTGTGTATGTGTGTGTGTGTGTGTGTGTGTGTGTGTGCATGTGTAAGAGGTTAAAACCCCTGAGCTGTCTCTGAATGAATTTTAAGCGAGGCTGCTGACTGGGGCGAGTGAGCAGCAGTGTAGGTGAAGTGAGTGTGTGAATAATGCGAGTAAAGTGTGTGCAGGCTGCAGAGGAAAGGAGCTGCTCCATTTTAATCAGGAAGCCTTCAGAGTGTGTACTGCGCAGCCACAAACTCTTGCTGAGCTACACACTCAATAACACACACACACACACACGCACACCAGCCAACGTGCAGTTCTCTCACACTCATTCCCTCACGTGAAATTTGAAATTCGTTTGCTGGAAATTCATTTAGATATAGGGGTTTGAACATCATATAAACATGTAAACACACACATGCACTCATGCACACACACACACTCGTTCCTGCCAGTGTAAAAGGTCTTCAGAGCTGTGTGTAGAAACAGATTTCGTGTCTGTCTGCGAGATTAGAGAGGAGAAGCTGTTCAGCCAAAAACCTCATTTCAACCAACACAAACTACATCCAGGTTCATTTCCCCTTTAAATCCCTACAGCACGCTTACACACATGCATCCACACACACACACACACACACACCCTGAGGGTGACTTAGGATTAAAATGTTATGAGTGTGTCCTCAGTTTGGGGTTACACACTTTTGGATCAAGAGTGTGCACATGAACACACTAACATGTTTAGGAGTCATAACCATACTGTAACTTTTATACGTTTTTTTATAAAACGTAAGACTACACAGAAATCATATTTTTACAGTTTAATGCCCTTTAATTTTCTTTTTTTTTCCCAAAAAATTTTGCATTTGTTGAAACGTAGTTGACCTAAAACTGTAAAAGATAAATAAAGATGCATCTTCAAAGATCCTGTACATTTTGGTATTTGATTAACAAGCTTCATCTTTAGCTCAGTATAAAGTATGTAGACAACATGAGAAATATTAAGTGAAATTAATATTATTAATCACTTAAGCACGCAGAACGTGTCTTTAAATATGAACCTACTGGAAAAATGCCTAATGCTATGTGTGGTCTAGAGGGGTATAAGTTCCCCAGCTTTGAGCTGTAAAGCAGTGGAACTGTGTTTTCTGGAATGATGGAGCTCCATCCAGTACTTTTGGGATTAGTTGGGGTGGAGGTCCTCCAACTTTCTTACCCCACCACTGCTCCAAAATCTTGTAGAAAGCCTTCCCTGGCCAGTAGAGACAGTTACTCCAACAAAAGCAGGAATTCTTTTTAATACTCTTGATTTCACAAGAAAAAAATAAATGTTCAAGTGTCCTAACACTTTTGTCCATGTAGTGTATACTATTTTTTACACTAATAGCTTCATAATCTTACTGTGGTTTGTTGCTGATAAGTGAGCTAAAGTCTACACAGCTAGTAGTTATTGGTCACTGGGTTTGATCAAGCCAAATACAAGTGAAGGACCGAAGAGCGAGAAGAAAAGTATTGCTAATTTATTTATCAAACAGTATTTTTCATGTTTTTTTTCTCCATTGTTTTCATGAAAAGTAATTCCTGTGTAAACATTATAAATTAATTAACCTTAATGCATACAGCTAATAGATGCTAATAGATGCAGTCAACAAAACTATAGCTATGATTAAGCTACCATATTAATCTTTGTTTCTTTTTTAAGTTCATTAATATTTTGTGCTCTCCAATATATATTTTAAATGTTTTCATCAGAAATATTTTTGCAAGAAATAAAAATGGCCTATTTATTAATGGGCTATTTAAATCAAGAGCCAATGAATATATTTGTATTAAATACACACTATATGGACAAAAGTATTCGCTCACCCATGCAAATCATCGAACTCAGATTTAAATCACTTCCATGGCCACAGGTGTAAAAACCAAACACCTAGACCTGCTGCAGACTGCTTCTACAAACATTAGTAAAAGAATGGGCCTCTCTCAAGAGCTCAGTGAACTCCAGCACTGTGGTACCAGTGATAGGATGCAGCACCTGTGCAGCAACAAATCCAGTCGTGAAATTTCACTACTCACTGCTAAATATTCCACAGCCAACTGTCAGTGACATTATAACACAGTGCAAGAGACTGGGAACGACAGCGCCTCTTTGTGCTCTGTCAGTGTAAAATAACAGAGTGGGGTTGGCTGAGGGATGCTGAGGAGCATAGAGTACAAAGGAAACCAACTTTCTGCAGAGTCACTACATCACTACATACCTCCAAACTTCATGTAGCTTCATATTAGCTCAAGAACAGTAGAGTGTAGAGAGATTCATGGAATGGAGAGCAGCTGCATCCAAGATTTATATCACCATCGCAATGCAGGCAATCAGATATCTGAATGATAAGCAGTGTGTTCTAAATATGTTCCAAATGTGTAAAAAAAATATATTTTTTTTTGTTAATTATGAGTCATGTGATCCATCCCTTAACCAGTCAGTCTTTTGTTAGAGTTTACTCTCAGTAGAGCTTGGTAAAATGATGTACTGTGGTCAGATAAATTATTTTCAGGTGACAGAATAATTTAACCCATTCCGCCATTCTACTATTTGCCCAGAAGCTGCTCTAGGCAATTGCCAGTTTTGCCTGTATGGGGGTGGCAGCCCAAACAAAGTATAAATCAATATTTTAATGTAAACATCTTGAGCAACACTGTATTTTATTTGTATTTAAGGTCAGTTTATTTGCTGAAGTATATATATTTGTGCAATGCACTTAGGGTTTACAGGTTTTGAGAGGAAAAACCTTGACCTTCAAATTACGAGTCATGATTTGCTAAATGCCTTGATCCCCAAGGGCACAGAGAGCTAAAATAGAAGGCAAAATAAATAGAGGCCATAAAGGTGCTTAACACATTATATCCAGGAGTTTCAGAACGATACAGAACAGTTATAGCCTCATAAATGTTCCGATGTGTTTTCTGTCTGTCATTAGCCAATCAGAGCGGGAGCAGAGTGTTAGCAGTAACCTACTCCAGGAGGAGAGAGGAGGGCAAGTGAGGTAAAGAGGAAGAGGGAGAGGAGGAGAAGAGGATGGGGAAGGTTGGTTAGGAGTGATTACCATAATGCTTAATCTTAACACATCTCTGGGATTTACTGAGCTCTGCCAATGGAAAGAAAGAGGGAGATAGAGGAAGAGAGAGAGAGAGAGGGAGCGAGAGAGAGAGAGAGAGAGACAGAAAGTGCTGAGCCATTGGAAGTCTGCGATTTAGCCCTAAACGAGTGTTGTGAAAGCGAGGGATGGGAATGGAGGTGGATAGGGCACCAGACTGACAGAGCTGATGAAAGCTCAAGGGGCACAACACAGTGGGAAGAGAGGAAGGAAGAACGAGGGAGGATGGAGAAAGAAGGAGAGAAAGAGTGGGTCTGAACATCGCCTCAAGACTACAAACTTCCTGTGTTTTTCTGCAAATGCTGCACTCAGCTACCAGCATCAAATGAACACACACTCACACACTCACAAATATCATTTATTTTAAAACTTAAAACTACTAAAAGAAGAAAGTTACACACACACTACTGTTCAAAAGTTTTAGCTTTGGTCCCGTATTTTAATATTATAAAGCCAATTTTGTTGGATGTACACATATAAAGTATGCTGTTATGTTACTAACAAACTAAAAATGTATATGTTTCAAATAATTAGTAGTAAACTATAAACATGATTTAAAAATGTATTTTTGTTCAACATGCTTTAGACCAGTAGTTCCCTACTGGTCCTTACAAATTCCACAGTGTTCACAGGAATAAAGCTTAAATGTGGAACATTTAGTGGAAAACTAGACTGAGAACTACTGGTCTTAATACTTGATGTGTATTATGTGTAATAATGTGTATTAGGAGAGAAGGCTGTATTACTTAAAAATAAAAAATGAAGTATACTTTCTTGTATTTCAATAGATAAAAAAGTGTAGTCAGATTAATCACAACAATACTTTAGGTAACACTTTACTTGGATGGTCCATTTTATGGCCTTGTTGATGCTCAACTGACATTCAACTAACACTGAACTGAATGTTCATTAAATTTAACTTAACCCTATGTTGAATGTAAATTATTCAAATTAGAACCTAACCCTACACCTAACCCTAAACTTAACCCTTAATCAACCATAAAATCTAACCCTACACCTAACCCTAACCTTAACCCTTAATCAACCATAAAATCTAACCCTACACCTAACCCTAACCTTAACCCTTAATCAACCATAAAATCTAACCCTACACCTAACCCTAAACTTAACCCTTAATCAACCCTAAAATCTAACCCTACACCTAACCCTAACCTTAACCCTTTATCAACCATAAAATCTAACTCTACACCTAACCCTAACCTTAACCCTTAATCAACCCTAAAATCTAACCCTACACCTAACCCTAACCTTAACCCTAACCTTAATCTAAGCTTAAAATCTAACCCTAAACCCAATCCTAAAATATTGAGATAAGCGTTTGGATTAGAGTTGAATGTAGGGTTATATTTAATAGAGAATCATTTACTTTCACCTTTTAGTTCATTTGCATTTAATAGAGATGTAGTTGAATGTCAGTTAAGCATCAAAGAGGCCATCAAATGGACCATCCAAGTAAAGTGTTACCAAAATACATGATTAACTGTAATTCATCACACTTGTTCTTCTTAAGGCTATAATGGATATTTTAATGTAAATAAAAAATCGATGCAAGAAATTCAATTATATGTAAAGTGCAATTATATTTATACTAGTGATATCAATTAAAATACTAATATACACTTGTAAGTTTAAAGGTACATAAAGCCAACATGGTGAGCTGAAATGAAGTATGCATGATAAATTGGATAGATTACACTTTTTTTACTTCATAATAAACCTCTCAGCTTGGTTGTAAGGATAACTGAATTAGCGCTTAATTTGCTGAGTATAAAATTATATTTTCACACCTGTAGTTGGTTTCTATGATCCCGATCAGTTTATGAGCTCCATTTACTTGGAGCGTTTTCTTTCCTTTTGTTTGGTTTCACACAGGCATAAACCTAAATACACCAAAATATGCACCAATAAACCTGATTACTGATTACCGATTGTGTACTAATTACTGAGTGTGTAAACACCATGTAGCAGCAGAGACAGCGCTTGTTCATAGCAATATGTTATCAGGCTAATATATCGGATTAAACTGTGACTTATCAGCAGTTTAGCTCAATTGAACAGAAGTACTTTGATAGCTGGTTCAGATTGAGATCAGATCACGTTGTTACCAGAAGAGAAAAAATCTGAACGTTGGGCAGGGGTGGGGCAGATTCCGGCGGAAATTGGGGTCAAACTTGGTGGGTTAAATAATTTGTGTTAAAAAAAAAATAAAAGTGCATTACTGATTCCAAATAAAGTTGACAGTCCTAATACTTTTTAAATTTAGTTTCAGAATGATTCATATTTAAAAGAGATGAGCAAGGGTTAAGCAGATAAATACATGCACAAAAATACAATAAAAACAACCATACTCTGACGTGCAAACAGTCACTAGATGAATGCAATACCAGAGCAACAGCTCATTCTGGAAGCTTCAAAAGAACCCAGCCAAACATTTGAGAAACATTTGAGGACAATCTTGTCAAGCCTTAGACAAGGTCATATTTTTATTATTGGAAACAAACTGATGAAAGTGTTATTCATTGTAAAACCAACCTTAGCTAACCAAAGGTATTATAAAAAAAACTCTCTGTACATTTGCCAAAAAATACTGGTTTGGGGGTTTGAAGTGGCCTAATTAAATGTTTGCCATAAAATCCATTAAGATGCTGTGGCAGGAAATTAAACAGGGTGTTCATAGGTAAAAAAAGGCATTCAATGTAGAGCAGTTATTTCAAAAACATCCATTAATAAATGAATTAATAATAAAAAAGCTGAATTGTTTTCCTTGTATTACATTCCATTTTGTATAAGGTTTTGAAAGCACAGTGTGACAAATGTGCGCAAAAATTAGGTAAATATTTTTCACAGCACTTTAGGGCTCTGTAAATTACAGCTTCCAGACGCTCTTGCAGCTGAAATCTGCTACTAGTGCATTAGGCCGCGCGTCAGTCAGAGCTTGTTAACTGGAGACCAGTCTGATTGAATCACTAGGGAACGAGGATTGATACTGCAAACAGCCCTGCACACACGCAGCAGGAGATAGAAAGAGTAGTGTACGTCTCACCAACATGACACTACGGTGAAAGGCATGGTGAGTTATACCTAAGGGCCAATCAAAGACACTTAGAAACAGTAAATTGAGCCAAAACTTTGGGGTTTTGATGATTTTTTGATGATGTTTTGTGTGTTGGTGATTGTTGATGTTTGTGTTGATTTATGTACTAAAAATAACCAGTGTTAAGTGTTTATAAGGGCATTTTCCAACATTTTTAAGCTCAAACAACATTTTAAAGCAGCATTTTGTAGCAACTGTAGCCTTAAATGACAACTACAGTATATCATGCATTGATTGGAAGAAGTAAATGATGACCAACTAAAATATAATGTACTGTACTGTAACTGAAAAATGTAACTATGCTCCACTACAGCAGGACAAGGCTTGTGTAATGCTACATTTAAATTAGTCCTGTTTGTGTAAACTGCTTAAATATTACTCTACAGTCCACATGATCCTTCAGATGGATGATATATCCATATATTTATCCATCCTCTTTACTTCCTGAATGCTGGGGCAGCCCAAGAGCAAAAACTGCACTTTTTTCATATAATGCTGCTGTAAACAAAAGTGTATTAAAAATATATTTTTAAAAGTATACTTAACATGGAAATGTACATACTTTTTGAAATGATTAAAAAATATGTACTTAAATACATACAAAATGTACTATTATGGAACAACTTATATTTCAATTGTGATTAAACTATATTTAAACACAACATAAAAGCATTAAATTGTGCTTCTAAAAGCTTTTTTAGTACAACTTCTGCAGACTTAAGTAAATTTAAGTATTTGTTTTTTAAACATCATTTTTAATATACTTTAAGTATATTGTAAATGCACTACTTTGCTTATTCTATTGAGCACATATTGTGTACACCTTAGTGCTACTGGAAAGAAAAACACTAAAATGCACTATTTAATGTCACTATTTTATGGAAAGACAGAGAAGGTATATTTAATGTGCATTTTCATAAAGTATATTAAATTGATGCTCTTTTAGTATTCTTTACATCATTTAAACATACTTTTAATGCTCTTAATTATATTCCCTTTTCACAAGGGTTGTAATTTCATTTAAAAAGCAATCTGAGATGAAATACTCCTTATAACACTGGTGAAATAGACCAGACAAAATGTCACAATTCAGACACAGGGATGCTGGAACTGACAAAGCAATACTTCCCTGTTCAGACAGCAGTGCACACAGTGTCACAGTCACTGACACACTGAAGCAAAGAGTACCTATACAATGTCTTTGTCACTGAGTGGGCTATGTTGGCTCTGAGTGCATCTGTGTAGGTGGAGGTTTTTTTCTTTTTTTTGTTCCTCTCGTCTTTTATATACAGTTTAAATGAAGTCATTTCTCAGTGTGACCAAGCCTTGGACTTGTTTTTTTCTTTGTAAAGTGTCAGCCTCAGGGGAACGAGGCCCTGACTCCTGTTTATTGTCTTCAAATACAGAACACAAGATCCACAGAATGAAATGAAAACGGCATGAAAGTTTCAGTAGGATGTGCTCCTTTGCTATTCCAGACACTGCTGGCTCAGCTCAGCACACAGACAGCCTTTTACTGCTCTAAAGGACAGGGGGGCTTCTTCAGTTTTTAACCAGAGCATAAATGAGAATAAAGTAGCTAACCACTATTAGCCATGAAACAGATCACAGATGGAATCTGACCTCTGCCTTAGACCTAGCCCATCCATGCAATAAACACACATACTGTATACACACTAGAGTACACACACAAACATTGAGCAGTGGGCAGCCATTGCTACTGTGCCCAGGGAGCAGTAAAGGTTAAGGGCCTTGCTAAAGGGCCCAACATTGGTAGCCTCCCAAACTCGGGTCTCGAACCCACAACTGTGTCATCAACACAAATCCTCAGTTCTTACAGCCAATAAAAGACATGCTTTTTGATTTGTAATGTGTTGAGTGAAGGACCATTTGACATGCAGAAATTGTGGAGCCAGTTATGCTCTCTCAGATTTCAGACCATGAATAGCTGTGGCAACACCAGGAAAACTTTTAATCTCTTAAAAAACTTTTAAACTAGTAAAAAATCAAGACATTTATTAAGTCAATGTTCTTTAAGCCAATGGTTGACAATTGCTTTAGTTTTCTTAGCAATTGTTATACTGGTGAACACTTTAATTCTGATCATTTTGAAGAAAAGAAAACTTTCGTTTGCACGCAGGGTAAATACAATATTATACATATTAGACTTTCGTGCCTTAGTAGACTAATGGTCTACGTAGATATATATTACTCACTTACCCTTAAATCAAATATGCAATACGTAAAAGTGGTACAATATTTTATATTTATTATGGTTTCCATGCCAAAAAAAATATAAATATAACATTCTCTCTTTTTGTAAAGAGTGAGCAGACGGGAGGCGGATGTAAAAGCAGGTAAGACCAACAAGATTTATTAAATAACAAATAAACAAACAAACAAGGAACTAACAAGAAAATGTGTAAACATAAACAAACAGGGAGAAAACGAGGAACTAAACTAGACAGATAATAACTAAACAGGGCTAGGGATATATACAAGGCAACAGACTAGAAATAATCAGGGATAAACATAGACTATAAATACTGAACAAAGAACCAAGGATCGAGGAATAAACTAGAGTAAACTTGGAAAGACAAACGACAGAGGAAGGTGCAAAGACCGACGACCAAACATAGACAAAAGGGGACTATTATACAAACAGGAAACGATGAACACCTGGGAAGACAGGTAACCAGGGGCAGAGTTACAAATTACAGACACGAGACGGAAAATAACTGGGGAAACACACTGGGAAACGCAGAAACACAGGGAAACAGAGCGAGGGCGTGACACTTTTTCTATTTATTGTACATTTACGGATACGTATATTCGTTGTCTTGAGTTGTGACTTAAATTGTCCCAAATGTGTGATTAATAAATGATTGATTTGTCTTTCCACATGTGCAGGAATAAAACTGAATTAAACTGAGCATAATGTTAAACAATGGGATGAAACAAACACATATAGACATGTGCATGGTAAATATTGCACACAAGATTGTATAACCTAATGGGTTGTATGTAGGCCCCCCTAAAACTGGACATTAATATGCCTAGGAACTAAATACCTTAATTAGCTATAATAATTACAATAATAAGTTTTACTCATCTTCCTAATCCAACCTCAAAGTTTAACACTGGCTTTAAACCAGCAGTTCTTAAACTTCTTTAGTTGGAGACCACATTTTTAGATGGTTTATTTCACTTTGGCGTCCCAACCTCCCACCCTACCTGTGGTAAAAAAACAAAAAACTGCAAGCTTTGCCACTTTTTCTGTACTGTTTTTGATCAGACATCTTTTTTAAAATATGGCCAAATCAGATAATGATAAAAATGACATAAATAAAACTTTATGTAGAAGAGATAAAACCTTCCATATCACCCCATATCACTGTGGCCCCCAGTTTTAAGAGAAAAAAATGCTTTAATTCCTCAAAAGGTTCTTCAGACCCAGCTCATTTCTATAACAAACATGGTTCTTTTTTATGAAGAACCATTCTAAACATCTTTATTTTTAAGACTGTACAGTATATGGCCCCGAATGGCCCCTGTTCTCAGAAGTGGACGTGCTCATCAGATATGATGGAACCGTACGCGGTCTGCCCTTGAGCAGAAAGAAAGCACATAGGCTGACAAGGCACTGGTGTAAGATAGCATTAGTGGCTGAAGTCACCCGGAAAACAGGGGTTTCAGAGGCACAGTAAAAGCCAAGATATTACTGTGGAAGTGATATTCCAGCCTCACTGAGGGGACCATCAGCGCCGAGTGTTACAGGTCAGCAGACAGCACACAACTCAATTCAGCTCAGGCCTACAGGACACAACAGGAGAGGAGAGAGGAGAGGAGGGTCATTTTTTTACAGCCTTACGGCAAACTACAGACACTCTGCACGGATCACGGAGCATCTCCAGTCCCCCTCTCCAGCTGTTTACATGTGTGTGTGCGTGTGTCCGTGTGTTCCAGCTGTTGCAATTATAGTCCCTGAGCATTGGGGTAATGCAAATCCCATCTGTTGCACTGTCACTCAAAAGAACATGGCAATCTGAGAGATCCTGTTAAACTGAGTTCAGATCAGTTCAACCACATAAAACTGTTTAAAAAAGGAATGTAAAAAAAATAGTAAGTAAAATAGAGTAGTAACAACAATATTTAATTAATATTCTGAACAAAATGAGTTCTATATTTTACATTTTTACATTTTAAAGGATTTTGTTGACTTTCAAGGTTATTTCTATTACAGAGACTCTATTACAGGACTCTTATTGGTGTAGCACAGCAACCCTAGTATCCCACATGATGTGGTAGCTCACTAGCAGGTAGATTACATTACATGAATTACATTTGGCAGAAGCTTTTGTCCAAAGTGACTTACAATAGTGAAGTACAAAATGTAATAGAAGTCAAAAGTAAAAACTTATTTAGACAGGGCTTAAAGGAGGTCAAAGGGAAATAATGGTATAGAGGAGTGAAGGAGGGTAAGAAGGAAATGAGGTTAGAAGTAGTTAGTGTGTTAGAGGTGTTAGGAGAGTAAGTGCTCTTTGAAGAGCTCTGTCTTCAGGAGTTTCTTAAAGATAGCGAGAGATTCTCCTGATCTGGTAGTAGAAGGTAGTTAGTTAGAGGTGTTAGGAGAGAAAGAGCTCTTTGAAGAGCTCTGTCTTCAGGAGTTTATTAAAGATAGTGAGAGATTCTCCTGATCTGGCAGTAGAAGGTAGTTAGTTAGAGGTGTTAGGAGAGTAAGAGCTCTTTGAAGAGCTCTGTCTTCAGGAGTTTATTAAAGATAGTGAGAGATTCTCCTGATCTGGTAGTGGAAGGTAGTTTGTTCCACCATTGGGGAACTCTGTATGAGAACGGTCTGGATTGCTTTGTGTGAATGTTTGTTTGGTAAAGCGAGGCGACGTTCATTGGAGGAGCGCAGCGGCCGGGAGGTAGCGTAAGCCTTCAGGAGTAGTGGTGTTGAAAATGGAAAATGGGTTCCTAGACCCATTTTTTTTAAGCATGAATAGAGTTTTTTGAGCCATGGTTTAATGCTAAAAGTGTATTTTGATTTTAGGGATATGAGTGTGGGGCCTCCTGTATTGAATGTGGATGTAACTTCTGCATTTCTGGTACACTTGTGACACTGTGGATTCAGGAATGTTAAATGCCCAAACTCAATTCAACTTGCCCTAATCATGCAGGACAGTGTTCAGCCTCACTCACAAGATAACACATCATAACCTATACCGGTGAGGGACCATAAGGTAACACTCCATGATCATACCAGTGTGTGTACAGACATTATTTTTAACTCTGGAAGAGAGCAGAAGGGGTGGTTAATAGTTTTGGAATCTAGAATTGGAAACATTAACCCTAAAAACCCCATTAATGAAAATTGTGTAAAAAAATGTGCATTGTTTATACAGCTTAATTAGTCAGGAATGCATCATCGCACCAACATGATTCATACATTGTGAAAAACAGGGAACCCTATTGTTTCTAAAACTAGAACTGACCTCGTGCTGAACTGAAGTGTTTTTAAGAAATCTATTGTTAAATACACGTAAATAATAGGCTTACCTTCATATTTCCATGCTTTATTCTTTCATTATAAGCAGCTGATAGTAAATATCCAGTGCACTAAATCACGTTCATTAGGTAGGAATATTACTCAAACTCTTAGCCTGCTCTGACTCTCAAGGTTTTAGCAATCTGCACCCTATAGGTGGGAAAAAAAAGAAAAATAAATCCGCCTGGTGCTGCTCATGTGTTCTGTCACAGTAATAAACCATGTAATGAAATATCATCCAAATCCTTATACTTTTAACTAATATACACTCTAATCTAAGTATTACTGAAAAGAAAACTCTTGTGTGAATTGATCTAAAGTCTGTACATTCCAAAATTCGTAAAAAAAAAAAAAATACAGGCAATGGGTAACATTTTGATCAATACATGATCAATTCCACCATGAAGATTTACAAATTCTGAAAGCAATAACATCTAAAATTATGACATTTGTGAGCAGCTCAATGTCTTCTGATATAAAGAAAAATAAAAGCATGTGGCTGTCTTCTAAAAAAAACTGTGTTATAACGATAAGGGAAATGAAAAGGGGAATTGGCAAAAACTGCGAAGAAACACACCAATATTGGCCAGGATTTAAAGGGTTATAAATAAGTGCATGGATCATGGAGACAATGGAAACAACAGTGCTTTCCAATGATATAGTTTACATTCTGTTTGATATTTATTACACTATATGGATAAAAGTATTGGAACATCTGCACATTAATAAAAAAAAAAACAATTGGAAACAATAACAAATAACATAATAATGATAATTTTAGGTTCCATTTAGGAATAAGCCTCAGCTTGACGCTCTACCACACTCCCCTTGGTTAAGTCCACCAAAAAAAAGGAAATACCACAAGAAATCCACAGAACCATTGGGTTTAAAGTTGAACAGTTTACTTCTTCCAAATTAGGTTTACATTCTTCCAAAGTCCTTCCAAAGTTAACCAAAAAGGGGAAATTAACATAGAAAGAAAGAGAGTGGTAAAAAAAACTGTTTGGCTTTAAGGCTCCATCTCTCCTTCTTGTTCACCAACTGACCCTCTCCCCCTCCCTCTCCTGATTCTCTCTGAAACTCTTAGCCCCTCCCACAGCCTCTTTCTCAAGGAAGAGTCACAACCCACAGCTAGCAAGGCAACCACTCTGTATCATTTAAGGATTGAGGATGCAAATCGTTCCTCATGTAAAACCCTCCATCCCCTTTTCAACTCCCACCTTCATTTATTACAGTTTTAAATGTAGCATTTGTGTTTCACCGGTGCATTTTATCTTTCAACCTGTTCAAATAGAAAAAAAATAAACACTAATTGCACTGTTAGTATTTACTGACATAAAGAAAGGGCTTGATCTTTAAAGGTGTTTTAGCACTAAAGGACTTTATGCCAAAGAGCTATCCTTTCCATTCTTCAGAGTAATTAAACTGTGCCAAAGTAAGACTGGAAATGACAGTCAGAAGATTCATTTGTTGCTAATTTGTTACTGGAATGAAGTGTACCTCATCAGGATTAGCCCTGCAAGCAGCAGGAGCACTTAGGCTCAGACACTGTGGGCCAAGCACAGCAAGCCAGGAGCTACCTTGGCCTCAGCACCAGTATGGCAGTCTGAAACAAGGCTACTGACTGTATCTCAGTAATGATTGCTTGTTGTGGCGGAGATACGATTACAAAACAAAAGGGTAACAGGTGCACAAAACCAGAGATCGAGCGTCAATGGATTTCTCCACTTTACGAAAAATAATAACATCTGGGTTAAGGTGAGGTTGATGCCAAAAAAATGCCAGGTGAAAAATGTGGTGGACTTAATGTAGATTTACACCAGAGGCTCTTTATTCCAGCAGAGATCATCTCGATCAACCACACTGCAAAAAACTCAATCTTAGCAAGTGAATTTTTCTAAATTTAAGGCAACAAATCTTATTTTCTTCTCTGATAAAACTTTTTGTCTTAAATGTAAATGTTAGATTATTTTGCTTATTTTAGGAATAATTATCTTAATCATTCTTACTTAGAATTCTAACCTTATTTTAAGTAATTTGAACTCAAATTAAGCACAATCAAGCAGCAATCAATTTAATCTGATTCTTGTGTCCGAAAACAGTGACTTTTTTGCTTGATTTAGGTGTTACTTCACTCATTTTGAGACTTTGCCATTGCTTTTTGTAAGAAATCTTACTAAGAACATTTTGCTTACCCCATTGGCAGATTTTTTTGCTTAATATACATATATTTGTCTTAATTTGCGTATATTTTGTCTAGTTTTTGCCGATGTTTTTTTTGCAATGCAAGACCTTGATCTATGGTCCACCTCACCACATACAGTATTATCTACAGTTAAACCTATAATGCAGTAGAAGAGACCTCTAAGCACAGGAAGCTTTAGGCAAGCCAAACTTCCAGCTGATGCCATATAACAAGGTCTATGCCATGATAGGAGTCTGTAGAGCCTTTATTACTCTGACCATATCAAGTCTACTCAGGGGATGGTGGAAGGTGAAAGTGCCTAAAGGGCCTATTGGCTGGCAACCGAAGAAAAATCATTCCAGGAGCTAAACAAAAAAACCAAAACAGTCAGTGACTCTAAATAGAGGGCATGAACTCCACCTCTGCTCCAAAGTCTGTAGAATAGGGTGCTCTTAGGATGCTGTAGTTCACTGCTGAACCCTGTGGATGTGTTTTATTGGCCTATCAGTGAAACAAAAACTTTCTTGTCATAACTTGTTGAGTTAGTTATGAGATTCAATCCATATTTGTACTCAATAGTAGCAACAGTGTGTTTAAATCGCAAAAAAAAAACGCTAATACGTCAGTACGTTATGCAAAAAAAGTTAATTATGGTAAATTATGGTTGGAAGTTAGGGTCAAACTTAGTCACATTATTTCCGTAATTTGCACTTAAAGTTTCCAGACTAATCATGTGCATTAATGAGTTACCATTGACAGCTCTAATAAAAACATTTTTATAGATGTTTTGATGTTATATTTTATCCTTTTGTCCGCTGTAAGAAGAGAACATGGCAAGGACAAGAGAGGAAGAGCAGGACAGGACGTCAGCTGGCTGGAAAGAGAAAGAGACAGACACACTCAAACAGAAGCGCAGAGACTCAGACAGACAGAGAGAAAGGGCAGACAGCTGAGGGCCCTTTAGCTGTCTGAGAGAGAGAGTGTGTGTACATGTACAGAAATCTCCAAAGGCAGAGGACGAGCTCTTCTCTTCAAAACACAAATACAAAGACCCTTAAACAATCTCTCTCCACACAGCAAGAAGTGTCAAGTATATGAGAGTGGCAACCGCAGTACTGTAAAAACACAGGTTTTAAAGCAGCTTTTCCCACAGTGGCTTTGTGGTTTGGAGTGTTGAATACTGAAGGCCTTTTAGAATGCAACCCCAGTCAGAGGCATTTGCACGACTGGCGAATAGTTATAGTCCTCTCTTTCTTGCTCTCTCTGCAGCTCACACTCACTGACCCAATAGTCCTCGTTCTCACAGTGACTACACCATCTTTGGAACCATCTATACAAGTTTTTTTCCAAAAATCCAAACAATTTAACCAGATGAAGAAACAGTGTCTTAGCCATGATTGCGGTTTTGAGAACCAGGCTGGGAGTTTTTTAAAGCCTCAGGAACCTTTTCCAGGTGTTTAGAGTTAATTCGTTGATTCAGATGATTCGGTTAACAGCTCGTTTAGAGAACCTTTTCATAATATGCTAATTTTGTGAGATATGAATTTTGGGTTTTCATGAGCTGTATGCCAAAATCATCAGTATTAAAACAATAAAAGACCTGAAATATTTCAAGTGGTGTCATGGATGACCCAGGCAGGGAGATGAGGAGGCGGACGTAAGTGCAGGTAAGGAATAAATATTTAATAAATAAATAACAAAGAAACAAGGAAACAAGGAACAAGCAAACACGTAACCATAAAACAGGGAGATACATACAAGGAACTAGGGAATAAACTAAATGACTGAAAATAGATAAACAAATAACCAAAAACAAGACTAAACAGGGCAGGGAAATATATACAAGAACAAACTAAGAAATAAACAAGGAAATAGACTAAATATATATATACAAGACAAAAACAGAGAAAAACACAGAGCTAGGAACTAGGGAACGAGGAGAATTAACTAGAGTAACGAGGAACGACAAAACAACAGAGGAAGGTGCAAAGACCGAAGAAGGACAAGAGACAAAGGAAGGCTTTATAGCACACAAGGGAAGTGGAAACACCTGGGGCTAGGGGGCGGAGCTACAAATTGACACAGGTGGAAAAGTACTGAAACAGAACACAGGGGCACAGGTCACGTGGGACACACACAGAGACATGAAACAAGGCCAGGACGTGACAAGTGGTGGGCAATGAATCTAAAATATGTGAAAGTTTAGTTTTTATCATTCCATTATGGAAAAGAATGAACTTTATCACAATATGCAATTTTTTTGGAGAAGGACCTGTACATTTTAAGTGATTATAACTAATATTATATAATACATTTTTTGGTGTAGTTCTTCTAAATTTTGTTATTTCACATGAAATAAATTCCTGATCAATAGTAATTTTGCAGAATTTCATGTTTTTCACTGTGTCTGATATTAAATCTTGTATACTATGTACTTACACTCCTAATTTAATCTTCTTATCCCATTAAAAACAACTTCATATACATTTTATTTTAAAATGATGATGATAACTGTGACTTCTATGGGTTAAAGGGAGTCATTAGAGTTTTAGCCTCCAGGGCTGATGACTGACTCTGCTAATGACTGGGGAGAGTAGGGCAGATAATGACTGGTGAGAGAGGTAATGCTCAAGCCTACATTATGTCTCTTTTCCAGGGAGAACGCAGCACTGTAGTGCTGTAGCGCGTCCTCACTGACCTCTAGCCAGCAGCGGCACTTGGACCTGCACCTGAATCCCAGCTGTAGGGAGCGTCTCTGCCATGCTGAACAGTGGAGGGGAGTAATTAGTTTTATTTCTCAGGTACATCAGCTCAGGTGGAAAGTTTTAATGAATGTGCACTTTCCAGATTTTAGAAGACTTTTACTGAGGTCTTACTAATACTGTGTTTACTTTTTACCTGAGTCATTATTGTTAGTTTTGCATCTGTGGGGATGAACTTACAGTCATGCGTTCTTGTTTTGGTAGAATCATCTGTCCTGCTCTGTTATTGGTCACAGATAAACATGTATCAAACATAGATGCAGGCTGAACACTACAGTTCAAACATTTATTTTTGTTATTTTTTATTAAATAACAATTTGTGTAAAAAGTAGATTTAAATAAACCACACACCTTAAAGTTACTGTATATGGATTTTCTATAACAAAATTATTCTTTAAATGAGAATTACAGTTTACTCTATGTCCAAATTCTATTCATTCTATAATCTATATTTTCTATAATTCACAACTAAGATTTATTTAATTAAAGATCTTTGCTCCAGGGGCGCTGAGTTGCCATCAAGCTGCCGGCAACCAGAGGGAGCAAAATTGTCCCTGCTCCCTCCGGGTGGGTAGATGGCGCTCTCTCCCCACATCACTCCTTGGATGATGTCCGCAGCACAGGGCGTCTGTGAGCTGATGTACCGGAACCAAACAGCGCTTTCCTCCGAGTGCGCTGGCTGCTCGGTAATGCTGCATCAGCAGCAGCTCAAAAAGAAGCGGTGGCTGACTTCACATGTATCGGAGGAAGCATGTGCTAGTCTTCACCCTCCTGTTGTTGGGGCCTTACTAGTGATAGGGGGAGTCCTAATGGACTAGGGTTGGGTAATTGGCTGTGCTAAATTGGGGAGAAAATGGGAAAAAAATAGAAAAAGAAAATCTTTGCTCCAAATATCCAAACATCGGTGTATGTTTCAAAACACAAAAATGGTACAATCAATTCTTAGAGCAATTCTAAGAAACAACCACTTCTGAAAGTGTGAACTCTGGAAACTACTTTTCCATGACTCCGTATTTAACAGAGGTAACTTAAACTTTCTATCCAACTCTGATGCTGAGAAGTGCTTTGACTGGATACAGCCTCTGGGATAACAGTTCAGCATGAATATACCCAGAGAACAGGAATACAAGAAAAAACCTTTGAATATTTACTTCACAAACAGGAAGGAGAGACAAACACAGAGAGAAAGAGAGGCTATAAGTAGTAAAAAAAAAAAAAAAAGATGAGTTTCCTCTCTCACTTTGAACCCGCCTTCTCATGCTACACTCTGTTTCCAAAAAGCCCCTGCCATGAGCTGTTGAGTAGGAAGTATTTAAAAATTTGATTTATTTCTTTATTTTTAATTAAAGCCATCCAAAGGCGTTACATAAAAGCTTAATTTTGGCGCAGGCTTAGCAGCAATGGGCTTTTCAGGCGGCGATTAAAAAGAGAGGCAGTCACAGTAACCCCAGCAGCACATGCAGATGAAGGGATGACGACGGATGACTGTGGAAATAAACAGACGACACGCTGAGAGAGAGAGAGTGGACGCGTGGGTGCCAGCAATGAGAACATGGTGACCTCTATACGTCCATTATTATACAGCAGCTAGTGAACAAAACACTCACACTGCTCATTCATTTGACTGTGGGTTCAGGTCCAGCAGATGAATCTGGTCTCAGGAGCAGTTCAAAGCTGCGTGCCGTAGCCTACAGTGTAGCGGCTCTAATGTCCACCACCAAATCCGGTTTGGGTTAGGTCATGTGTACACAGTGTTCACTAGGTCTAAATATATTAGATGAACAAGAGAGAGAAGAAAACATAGACAGAGAGAGGGAGAGAGACAGAGAGAGAGAGAGAGAGAGAGAGAGAGAGAAAACAGGGATACGTTCAGGGCTTGTAAACACTGAGGCGAACACTGAGGTAAACTTGGGGCAAGGTGATGAATAGTTTAGAGGCTGATATAAAAGTGTGTATTGACCCGTGAAGCAGCACAAGAAACAAAACAAAGAAGATATGCTTCAGATCAAAACTATAAACATAAAATGTGCAAATTAAATACTGTGCTTTAATTATTTATTTGAGAAATAAACATATGATTAAATATTTTAATTAAGACAACGCAATGTAGTAATTGTACCCTAAAATGAGAGCTTCATAATCATGTGTGTGTTATGTTAACAGTAATGGGGAATACTGACAACTGCACTGTGTCACTTTGTTTGAGCTGTGTTTAAGTCACATTCATTTAAAGATCTCTTTAAAAGATACATATTTGCTACTTTATATTTAGGTTTTGCTCTTCTCTGTAAACGTTGTAAACATCCTTTAATTAAAACCCAACCTAATTATACATATTACCGTAAATGTTTTTCTTGTGTTGTCATTATCATTATTATAAAAAGAGAAATTACTGAAATTTATTTGCATTTATATATAAGGTAGACCACTCTTGGAATTCATTCCCAGAAGTACTTAAATTAATACATTAAATTAATTATTTTAATTGTAACTTTCAGCCACAATATAAAAAAACAGCTCCTGGCTCCAAGTGGTCCAGCAGACTAAGGCACTGTCACTATGAATCCAGGTCTTGCTGCTTGCCATCAGCAGCCAGAGTCAGAGAGAGCTCAGCTGAACCTGGGCTCTGTGGGTGGATGGTAAATGGAGCTCTCTCCTCTCTCTCTCTAGTTTTAATGTTGTGGCTAAAGCTTGTCTAAACATTGACCTAATAAAACTTATCCTATTCTCACCATAGCTTTTTACTGTTTCCTCAACCATCAGTTGCCAAGAAGCTAGATGTTAATTTGCATGTGTCTAAAGAACTTGTTGAGCCTGTTGAGATTAAAAAAAAAATCACACTTGTCTCCGGCGGTAGCTCTACAAATTATGAAGTAATAAACAGTAACAAATACAGTATGTACAAGTATTGCACATAGTATTGCATATGGCACCTTTTCAGATATACAGTGTGCATTGGTGTGTAATATACAGCAAGTTATTTTTGAGTGAACAGATATGTTTTAAGGGATGGAGAGTAAAACACACATGAAAGAGAGGGAAACGGATAACTGGATGTTTAAGTGGAAACCTCCAACCGCAATTAAGAGGCTCAAGAGTCGGAGCTGAGCTTTCTGCTGCAGAGCTCCTCAACCAATCAGCTGACAGAGCAGTAACAATAGCACTGTTGTCCTATCGCTCTGAAACAGATTGAGATTAACTGCATATGATCCAAACAGAGAGAGAGAGAGAGAGAGAGAGAGAGGCAGGCTTTTAGGACGGTGGGATTTTTAATTGGTTCACCCTTCAGTGAAAATGAAGAGGATGGCTCCATATATACTGCTCATGCTAGTTGCCAGCTCTGTCTCTCAGTTCAGTTCAAGATAGCTTAATTAGCATGACAGTATCCATTACAATGCTGCCAAGGCATAATAACAACAACGCCAACACTGACATTGATAACAATGAACAAATGAGTCATAAGTTATAACTAGTAATAAATTGAGTAATAACTACATTACTAGAGATGTTTATGTCTTAAACAAAAAATGTATTGTTAGCTATTGTTCACATAGATCAGGCACTGGTGGGAGTGCCATAATAATACATAATTCACAGTGAGAGAAGCTGTTTTGTCCCCTCCAAGAATAAATCTCAAATTTGAATTTCTATTTTCTCAGTCTCACTTGTCATACAATGACTTCTCTCTGAAAAGCCTTGATTATATACAGTAGTGGGTAACACTTTCTATGAATCTCATCTCTATAAGACTCTATAAACATACTCATAACACATTGTAATGCATTCATAAGTCATTATAAACATGGCTATACATATTTATAAAATGATGTAAAATTCATCATAGCCATGTTTATTATGCATCATGAACTGTGATTATAATGCATTAATAGCTGTGCTTATAACATTTTATACATCAATACCAAAACTATTACGACTAAAAAAGCTTCCAACTTATAAACACACCCTATAATAATCCTATAAATATATTTTCAACCACTGATAAATGATTCTTGCCTTGAACATAATATTAATTATAGTCAATTATAATGTATTATAACAGGTCTTTGTGCGCACTAAGTAAAGTGCCAGACTTTCAATGTGGGACTACATTATTAACGATATATATATACACTATTTTAACATGTGTATTATAAGCACAGCTTATAATGTATTATGATCACAAGGCATAATGCTTTATAAACATGGCTATAATGGGTTATGCTTTTTTTATGAATATTTATAGCCATGTTTATAATGCCTTATGATTGCATTATAATATGTTATGAATGTGGTTATAGAGTCTAATAGAGATGACATTCTTAGAAAGTGTCACCGATACTCTTCTAAATGCTACTCTAGAAGATTGGGCCCACTAGGATGTTATAGCTGTTTATTCCAGTGTGCCAAATATTACTATGATCGATTAGCTCAATGGTTTTATAGTATTTGTAAAAAACTTGAACATAATATAAATGCTGTTCAATTTGAAAGCAGTTTTTCTCTCACATTTTCTTTTTACGACGACTTTCTCTAAATGTTGAGAATGTTTTAATGTAATTCTGCTTTTTATGACAAAGTCTAGAGGATTTTTATATTAAAGTAACATCATTTCCTGTTACTTTAAGCCATACAATCTTATAGAAATCAAATAATTATTGTGTTCTTCAAAAAAAAGTGCTGGTAGCACGTGAGCTCCTCTCAGTACTCCCAGTGCTTATCAGCACGGGTTCAGTGCGGTGTCTCTGCTGCAGTCGATTAGACAGAGCTAGAGGATTTGAACATGGTTTTCTTTGAAGACTGCTTTAAAGGAACAGTTTAGACCTCCTCCGGTACAGTACTGACAGGAGAGATTTGTGAAAATTGCCGCAGATGGGAGCAGAGGTACTGCTTGTACATGACCACAGGCGACCTCAATTAGAAACATTGAGAACTTACAGTTACAGTTTTATTGCATGCGTTGGATGAAGAACATGCCTGGAACTGAGAATACACTGTAAACCAACTGTAGAGGAAATACTGACAACTTTCAGGTATTACTGCTGTCCACAAAGAATGTATGGCCCTTGGACCTTTGTAAGATTTGGTCCTGTGTGATGCAGGAGCCCATGCATATAGATAGGCCTATATTTGTAAAACAATCAAAACTACAGTGTCATGATGACCCAGGCAGGGAGACGAGGAGACGGACGCAAGTGCAGGTAAAGGGGAAATTTAATAAATATATATATATAAATAAATAACAAAGATAAACAAATAACAAAGAACACGGAATAATAAAGTAAACCAAAACAAACGAGAAGTACTAATGATATAAACAAAGAGGGAGTAAATAAACAAAGAAGCAAACGAGGGACTAAATCAATACAAAACTAAACAGGGCAGGGATATATATATATATATACAACTTATCTATTCTTATATTAACAACAAGAAGCTAAACTAGACAAGAAAGAACTAAACTAGACTAGAATACATAAACTAAACAGGCCATGGGAGAAAACAATGGAAATAAACGAGATAAGAACAAGGGAAAATAAACTAGGAATAAACACAGAACAAAGATAACCAAGGAACTAGCACTATGAATAACGAGGGAACGAGGAAAGACAGACAACAGGAGTTAGTGCAAAGACCGACGAAGACAAAGTGGCACAGGGGATCTATATATGAACAGGAAACACACTAGAAGTGGAAACACCTGGGGAAGGGGCGGAGCTACAAATGAGACACGTGGTGGAAAACTACTGAGACAGGAGACACAGAGGAGCATAAGTTATGTGGGGAAAACACACAGAGAAATACTGTGAGTTCAGGATTGATGGAAGTGAGATGATTCAAGACATATTACAGATAAGCACATCAGAAAAAAGCTGCTTAGAATACCCAAGCCAATTATGACTAAAGCCACTGACATTTGCAGAGAAGCAGAGATTGCCAGAGAGCAAATTAGTGCAATGGCTGCTCTACAGAAACAAAATGAAGTGTAGGCACTTACAGAAAGGGCTACACCATGGAAGCCGGGCAAGTCAAAACTTGAAAAAGGAGGTCATTTCCCAACTGCAGATAGAAAAACATGCCATTAAACATATGGCCTAAAATCATTTAATTGGGTTTTATTATGCATTCTGGGTAATCTGACAAAGAATGATCGATAGTGCATCCAATAGCATCACACATAGTCAAAAAAAAAACGTGTGGGTTCAGGCAGAATGTGCTATCTTCTGAACTGTGTATCAGATTCAGATGTAAAGACTCGGAAATAAAAGCCAAAATGTTGATCTTTTGTCTCATATTTGTCTTTTAATGTCAAACCCAAATGTTCTCAGTCTACAGCAGATATAAAGTGATTGACCTCACTGTTCAAATACTTTTGGAGTGGACTGTATGATACAATCAGTGTTGTGCGTGAACGAGTTCAAAATAACGCGTTCATTGAACATGCTCATTTTGAACTGAACTGAACCCAACACATTTTTTAAAAAAGAATTTGAACGTGAATTAGTTCACATTATGTGTCATGAACGGCAGACATCCCTGTAAATGAACGTTGGCTAGTTAATAACATACTGGCAACGATGAGGAGAGCATGGGTGAGAGAGAGAGAGAGAGAGAGAGAGAGAGAGAGAGAGAGAGAGAGAGAGAGAAGCAACGACGCCGAGAGCGCGGAGCAACGGCGCGAAGAGCGCGGAGGGCGAGAGAGAGAGAGATTAAGAGAGAGAGAGAGATGCAAAGAGAGAGAGAGAGATAAAGAGAGAGAGAGAGATACAGAGAGAGAGATACAGAGCGAGAGAGAGATACAGAGAGAGAGAGAGATACAGAGAGAGAGAGAGAGAGACCAATGAGGAGAGTGAGAGAAAGTGCTGCAATAAAATGAACTGAACTTTGAACTAGTTCAGAATTAAAATTGTGAACTTTGAACGTGAACTGTTCACTTTCAGCATGTATGAACTGAACTTGAACTAGTTCAGAAAAGCCGTGAACTGGCACAACACTGCATACAATATAGCCAAAGCCTCTCTCTCGCTCTCTCTCTCCTTTTCTCTCTTTATATCCATCTCCATACAGACCCTCAGCACACTCTGGGTGACAGGAACATGTCAAAGTGATGCATGCAAACTCTGTAGTGAGAAAACAAAATATAGTCATTTTTGAGTAAGGTCAGGAGTAAATGAAGCGTATCTGTTTTGTAGAGACGTCATTTAAAGTGCTGCAGAACGCAGGCCAGCCGTACCCAAGGCTAAGACACAGCTTTAGCTAGGGACGCAGTGATAAACTGTGAGAGCTGTGAAATGTTGGAAGTGATGCAAGGTCTAGCCGTTACAGCCAATTTGAGATGCAACTTTCTTGCAACTAACTGAGGTGACACTTTTATCTCAAGCGCTCTGAAAACGACATGGCTGCCGGCTTTACTTCCGAAAATATGCGAGACAGGCATGGCAAATATTTAAAACCAACAGGCAGTGTTTAACAAAGTGTACAGAGAACAAATGTCAGTGAGCTGTGTCTTCTGTGTTTGAAGAGTCTGGAGTGTCGCAGGAGGGGAAAAAAAACAACACTTTAGAACATTGCTGAGTTTCTTCATGCCGGTTTTCTGCATTGTTCTGTAGTGTTTTATATTCAGAGTGCATGAATTCACACTATAAGTCTAAAAGTATTTAAATAGTCTTTGTTTTTAGCTCAGGTGCAGATATTTCTGACACGTGGGTTCAGTTGCAAACACACAGTTCGTATAATCACTAATAGATGGTATGCTAATGTTGATCTCTTTTGCCTAGGAAGGATTTTTACTATACAGCAAAAACTGGAGAGTTGAAACTTAAGAGTTAAACAGATGAGATTTGATTTTTACTTTCAACATGTAATTTTATCTAATTCAGATTTAATTGTTTAGTGTTTAGTGTTGGAGTTATTTTAGTGGGTTGAATATTTGAGTGTTAACCCAAAAAACAAACCCAATAAATGTTGCCTAAATCGACAGAGATTTAATTCAACTCTGCCCAATTAAACTCACTATTTGTATAAAGGGTGTGCCCCCAATCCTACCTTACCATCAGTGTGTAGTGTGTACTACCTTTTATTGGGTATTTCATTATATTTTATTACATTACATTACATTTGGCAGAGGCTTTTGTCCAAAGCGACTTACAATAGTGAAGTACAAAGTTATACAAAGTTAAAAAGAGGTAAAACATTTTTAGATAGGGCTTAAAGGAGGTCGAAGGTAAATAATGGGATAGAGGAGTGAAGGAGGGTAAGAAGGAAATGAGGTTAGAAGTAGTTAGTGTGTTAGAGGTGTTAGGAGAGTAAGTGCTCTTTGAAGAGCTCTGTCTTCAGGAGTTTATTAAAGATAGTGAGAGATTCTCCTGATCTGGTAGTGGAAGGTAGTTTGTTTCACCATTGTGGAACTCTGTATGAGAACAGTCTGGATTGCTTTGTGTGAATGTTTGTTTGGTAAAGCGAGGCGACTACACAGGCCGGAAGGCCAGTTAGCAGGTCATTGCAGTAGTCGAGGCGTGAGATGACGACTGCTTTGCTTAGCCAATGTGTTGTAGGCTATATGAGCAAGTTACCATCTTCTGTACTGTAAATTGTGACAAGGTGTTGGCAATGAACTGAGAACTGCAATCTAGGATTAAAGATGGAAAAATACACTGTCAGGAGGTAAGCAGGGATGTTTTATACTGTATTAGAAACCAAAAACACAAGCTAACCTCCCGGGGGTAATATTTCAATAATAAATAGTCATATCAATAGACTTCTTTTTATTACTTTTTTAAAACTCTTTTTAGTGTTAGCATCACAATTTAGGGAGTTAAACAAAAACAACAGTGAGTTAAAAAGGATCTCTGGCAAGGTGTTAAATGTGTAACTATTTTATAAACTATGGGAAAAAGTTAAACATTTTTTTTTAACTTTGTGGAAGTTTTTTCAACTCTTTCATTTTTGCTGTGTACATTTTGAAGCATTCCTGTGAGGATTTGATTGCATTCAGCGTCAATAGCATTGTTAAAATCAGAATATTGGATCACTTAATCATCCTCAATTTCCATATTAAATATTTCCATATAAATATTGGATGGAGCACCATTGAGCTAATCCACTTTGTTATAATAGCACTGTTCAGAGTTCACTGTGGAATATTGATTAGTGAGAAAAAATCATCATCAATTTTTAAAACCAGTGTATTTACAGCTGTAGGGATAAACTGAAAGCCTTTAGCTTTAGGCATAATTTTAGCTGTCATTGCCCTGCCTCAGATAAAAAGTCCAGTTAGGCCACTTCTCCTTGTCCTCAACTCTTTTCTAATCTGCTGTGATCAGCTCCAGTTCCAAACAGCCGAGGAGGAAGTTCATTTCTTTCAGACGTCTCTTTCAGTGCAGCTACGCTCATTGGATATCGCAGTGTTTACCACATAGAAGAGCATTGCAGTTTGGGTGCTGAACTCTCACAGGAGATGAGGGCACAAAGGAGGCATTTTGGGATGCAGCCATGCCCTCTACTGCCATCAGTGCTTAAATAAATCAATACATAGTCAAGTGATGTCAGTTTTCATGTCATGTTGGCTGGAGCTCTGAGCTAAGGTCAGTAAAAAGACATAAATAAATGCGAGCAGACTGTATTTAAGACTGCTCCAGGGCCTTATCTGGCTAGTCTGCCTCAGTGCTATTTCTGAATATGAATGCATTATTGTGAATGAAAAAATAATGTGTTCTAAAGAGATATGAATACAATGTTCTGTTCTGTTCTGTTCTACTGGGAATGTTCCTATAAAAGTTGTGATTCCAAAGAACAACTTGCATCGAACATTTCAGATTCAGAATATTGAAGATACCACCAGATTCTCTGTAAACTCTGCTTGCACTGTAAATTATTAAAACCATTTCAGACCTGAATTATGTTCCAGTGATGAAATAAAATAAAATAACACAGTTTTCCGTAAAGAAATACATTAAATTATAAATAAATAACAAAAATTATATAAGTATATACTAGTATATATGCTTTGTCATTTTTTATGTTAATCACTGGGGAATCTGACAAAGGCTTTGAATCATGGCCTCAAATATCATGTCACCGGGGAAAGGACGCACACCAAATGACAAAATATGTGGGGTTTTTTTTCGGGTATTTTATTCTGATTAAATTGTATTTAAAACAATAAAAATAAAATTAATACACTGTAAAACCCTAACTTAAAACACAGTACAGTATTTGGTAGTGGCACTAATTACAGAAAATAGATAAATAACATTAATACCACATTAATACCATTAACAGAGCTCTTTTAATATTTGTTTTTAAGCTCACCTCGATTTACTCAGCTTTACTCAACAAGATTTGAGCATTTCTTTAAGAGAACTTGGATAAACAGCTTCTGTAACCCAGAAAAATACAAGGCTTGACCACGAGGAGCACACTACCCCACTGAAACAATGCCATCTGCTCGCATCTGGTTGTGATTCATTCAAAATACATGTTTAGAAAGGCAATATAGGCATCTACTACTGTTATTGGCCAACTAAACCTTATATTGTTCAGTATTTCCTGATTTTTACCTCTTATTTCATCAGGATGGCTCTGGATGGATCCTAAAATGGAGCACCACCATTCACTGCAGCTTGAGCCTCCTTCTCTACCATGCTCTTAGCTCCTCCCTTTCCTCTCTCAGGGTGACAACACTTCTGATTGTGTTTCTTAAAGTTACAGACACACAATTTAAAGGTGTATACTCAATTCACCACCTGGCTACAATCATAAAATAATGAAGTTGATTTTTGCTATTCTTAATGAAGAAACACCTTGGATTTTTGGTTGCACCTCAACAGACACTTGATTAAAGAAGCCTTTTCTCTTGTTTTTTTTTTATTTGTGGGCAGATGAAACACTGGCAAAGCTACATTTAACAGCAGAAACTCTTTTGTTACATAACAATACAATTATATATTCTTATGATACATTTATTCACAATTAATTATGGATTTTCTGTGTTTTGTGAAAATTTCAAGTGACCAAATAACAAAAAGGCAAGGCAGACATAATGGTCATTCAAAGTCTTTTAAAATTAAAATCCTATGTATATATACTCTTTGAAATGTTATTTTCAGTACAGGGCCATCTTAAATGTAACATTGTTGTTTTTATTATATTCACATTTTTAATCTTTTTTTATAAATTACCAAGCAGTAAAAATATTTTTTTCAAGCTTTATTTCAGTGTGCAGATTTTTATTTATTCCAATGCCGTGATTGTAGCTAAGCTGCTGTTTGATTTTTTTTGATGAATGGCATTGCTGGTGATAATAGATTTTTTTTAAGCAAAAAATTAAGATATTTGTGCATAAAAAAACATGTTTAAACTTTTCAGCAGTATTTTATCCTACAGCAAGATATGTGCATAAGCTAAAATTGGCTGCATTAGTGAACTGCACCTGGTGATTTCTGTAAATTACATTCTTTGACTGTCTACAAAGCACTAAACATGACTTCTTTAATATAGCTTTTTTTTTTTTTTTACAATATCCTAAATGTTAAGGTGCCATAAAATAAGGGGACTTTTATTTTAACTATATTTTAACATGGTCAAAGTGAAGTGTGGGCAATCAACCTATAATTTATCTCTAGAATGTGACATTTAATCCCATTTGATTTGTCTCATTTTAGAATGTGGAGCAGAGGGGCATATCAAAGGATGAAAATGTAGATACGGATATTTTATGTGCTAAATATCAGGATACAAATCAAATCTTGTGGATCTAGTGAGTCACACTGAATAGCTAAAAATGTCAATCAAACAAAAATCATGCTGATTTTCTTCACATTTGGCATTTTCATTATGGGAGATCATCTATTATCTAGGTATAAGTGGTGAAGACCTTCTGTCAGCTTGTGTAAAACCTAGAGCTCAGAGAGCAGAATTTATCAGACAGATATAGGTAGTCTTATTTAAGCTTCATTTCCTGTACGCAGGCTGTTTCACTACCCTAGGGTTCAGTAATAAAAGATGACCAGACGCCCAGAAGATGAGGTAAGTGTTTGCAAAAAAGGATTTGTTATTTTATCTTAAGAAAGTAACTGGCTACCATACCATTTTAGATCATTACACAACACTAACCTATTTAAACTCCTGAAAGGAACTGTGTTAACCTTTTTTAAGGAACGGTAGCTGACTTGATTTTTTGATCAGTCCTATAATTGAAGAACAGTTTTTGCACTAGATTGCAAAGTCAATACTTGGTACTAATCCTTAGGATATAATTTAAGTATATTCAGAGGTTGGAATAAAGCAGTGGGTAAAATCATGGCATTCCAGGCAGCATACAGGGATTCTTTTCTCTGGCCAGACAAAAACATCATACTATACCAATAAGAATGGTTTGGCAAACAGTATTATTCCTGAATACCTGATTATAGGTTTGATCTTTTCAGAATGTACTGGATAGGTAGTTAGAGTTTGTTCATAATGTACTCTAGGGATGATATATCAGTTCCACTCAGTTAACACATTGCTGCACCCATAAATATATCACAGTCCTAAAAAAAATCTTCTTCAAAAGGTTGTTTAAGTGTAAATAACATTTAAATAGGTAAAGTTTTAGTAAAGGTTCAGTTTTATGGCACTCTATGGTGTATAACTGATGTAATAGTTTAACCACAGGGGCACCATCAGCATTCCGTCTGCTTCATGTGAGTCTTTAAAAAAACAGAGGTCATCACCATAAACTAAAACATATGACCATATCAATTAAATTTTAGCTTTCCTCCACTGGCTACCAGTTTCTTTTAGAATCAATTTTAAGATTTTATTACTAGTCTATAAATCAATTAATGGTTTAGCACCTTTATACATTTCTGAAATGTTGATTGAATATGTTCCAAATCATGTCTTAGGATCATCAACTGATAGATCCCCTGTATGAAACTTAAAAAGAATGAGGAAGCGCCAAAAATCTGGAACACACTAACGACAAATCTTCAAGAAAAAAACACATCTTTTTACATTAGTTTTTAATAAGACCTTATTCTTATTTTTCTAGCTTTCAATTAGATCCTTATTATTTATTTATTTTTCTACCTGTTTTATTATTTGGTTCTGATTTTATTATTACCTTATTATTATCTTAATTCATTTTTCTAGCTTTTAATTAGATCTTATTTTTATCTGTCTGGCTTTGATTGTATCATGTATTTTTGTGAGTATTATATTTTATTATTTTATTACAGAATGCCTACTCCAGTAAACTAATTCAATTGTAGGTTTTGTCACAATGCCATAAGAGTTTAATAGAGCAAAAGGTCAGATATCCAAACATTATTTTGTCATTTTAAGTCACCATACTTCCTCCATCCATCTTCTTCTAGAGAGTATCCAGAATCATTGGGCACAAGTCATCAATACTCTCTGGACAGACTTCCTGTCCATCTCAGGGTGCTTAGTCCATCCACTCCAGTAAATCACATTACAGACAGATGAGGCCATGAAAACAGAGGTCTGTAAACTCTGTACTTCTGCAATTTAAGTCATCAAGGTGGTGAAGATGCCACCATAACCCCAGCCGGCTCTCCGGCAGGTGCTATCTGTCTGCTGCTAGTATCAGACGTGATTGAAAGAGCGACGAAAGGAGTGAAAGGGTCAGACCTTCGTCTTAAATCATCCTCCGCTCAGACATCGCTGGAGTATTTGTGAGTGTTTGTGTGACCTGTCATGTCTTTGCATAACCAGATGACTGTCAAGAGTGTTTAGGATCTGTTTAATCCGATGTTGCTATCTCCACTCTCTTCTATTGGTCCTTCCATTTCCTTATTCACCCTTATGCTGAATAATACCAACATGTATAAAGAACCTGTTCAGTCCATTAAAACAGATGTGGTATATTATTTTGTTGCATTTATTTTAAAAACAAATGTGCATTAAAAATAGAACATGCTTAATTGCCTCCATGAAATCATGTAAAATGACTTAATGAGTTAAGAAGTGTTTGTTAAATGTAAGGGCTTATTTTATTTCACAAAGACAGTGTGTTCTGATTTAAGCACAAAACATGTTACATAACAAGATGCCAGTTCTTTAAAAAAAAAGTTATTTATATACATTTAACATTTTATCAGAAATAGTATACAGTTTGGCAGCTACTGGCAACAACACAGCTGTAATGCATCCACCCCCATGCTTCACAGTTCTTCACAGCATTATGTTCTGTTTACCCATGAACGTTAGTGCAACCTAAATAAAATAACTTTTAGCTTTGAGAAAATGGTACCTATTAGAACACAGAATATTTGTGGTTTCTGGTTCCAGGCAGCTGTAATTTGTATGTGGTATTTTAGGTATTTCCTGTTGTGTTGCTATGATTTCCATGGGGTTGTGTTTGCGTTGCTAAGTGGTTGTTATGGTGTTGTGAGGAGATTACTAAAAAAAACCCAGGTAGTTGCTATAATATTACTGAGTGGTTCCTATAGATAGATAGATAGATAGATAGATAGATAGATAGATAGATAGATAGATAGATAGATAGATAGATAGATAGATAGATAGATAGATAGATAGATAGATAGATAGATAGATAGATAGATAGATAGATAGATAGATAGATAGATAGATAGATGAGAGTGTGTCCATGTTTTGCCAGAATTGCCGGAATGAAAAAGTGTCACAGAGTCTTTAGTTTGCTGTGCTGAGAGGAGTTGAACAGTCTTATGGCCTGAGGGACAAAAGACTTTTGGAGTCTGTCTGTGGAGCAGGACTGGGACAGCAGTCTGCCGCTTTCCTCACCAGCCTGTCCAGTCGTCCAGCATCCCTCTTGCTGATGCATTGATAGGTGGTTGCTGTCGTGGTTGTTTAGGGGGTATCCCAGGTGGTTGCTGTGGTGTTGCTAAGTGGTTCTTTATATTAGTGCAAGGTGGTTGATTAGTGATTCCTACGGTTACTGTAGTGTTCCTAAGCATTTAATATAGTATCGCAGGATGTTGCCAAGGTGTTAAATAATTGTTGCCGTGGTGTTGCTAGGTGGCTGGTATTGGCAGTTGGTGGGGTATCCCAGGTGGAGCAAGAACAGCATAGATATCTTAAAATCTGTAAAAAAAAAAAAAATTAAAAAATAAGCACAATAATAGTATTTTGTGCCTTCAACATGTGTTTCCACTCCTGTGTGTCATTTAAATTGTTTTTTCTAATAAATAATTAAGTCAGTGTAGATGGAGGTTTGTGAAACATTTTATTGGGTGTACAAAACATAATGTTCAGCCATTATTAGGTAAACAGCCTCCACTGCCTGTGCTAAATCCTCACACTGCTGCTACACTGCAGACAGTTCTGAGGGATGAGCACAGATAAACACACGTCCACTTTTACTTCATCTGCCAGAGAACATCCAAACTTCATGGAAATGTATTAGAAGAACGAGAGAGTGACACACACACCCTGCTGTTTTCTCTCCGGCTACGGCCGTGTTGAGTAAAGTTGACACACTCTGGCAGTAGATACTGTATGAGCTGAGTTCTTGTATTAGTGTGTGTGTGTGTGTGTGTGTGTGTGTGCAGGAATGAGAGAGAGAGAGAGTGACAGTTTGGCATATGGCTCTCTGCTTCAAAAGAAATGAGGATGACACAGCCGCCTCACTGACACCAGCCCCCACAACACACATGCTCTCTCACACACACACACACACATACACACACACTTGTGTCCCAATGGCTGTCATCACTCGCATTCTGAGAACTCTTGACATGGCTCTCATCACACGGAAGTTGATGTGTGTTATGTAAGCCGTGTGTGTGTGTGTGTGTGTGTAAACGTCTGTGTATTAAGAGCCAACACTAAATGTAACAGGATTAAACAAGATTCAAAATCTAAATCAGATTTAGGGAGACAGAATGTGCAAAAGCAAAGTGTTCATAAATCACAAACAAACAGGGTTTTATTGCGCTGCAAACGACTGATTTCCTGTTTTTAAATCATTTTTGATACCATAATCAAAATGATTAGAATATTAAAGCAACAAAACATGATTACTTCCTGTTACTTTTGAATTACATATTTTTAAATAAAGATGAAAATAAATTACATATAAGTTTGTATCCTGAGTCCATCCTGTTTCTACAATACATACATACCAAACCACTGTATGCTTACATCAAGCAAACACCATATAACATTTCTGCCAAACATCATAGTTTTGTGAAGACAGACAAGATAAGGGAGAAAATATTTTTTTTATTAATAAGTATATTCATATATATCCATACAGCTCTGGAAAAAATGAACCACTTCAGTTTTTGAACCAGTTTCTCTGATTTTGCTATTTATAGGTTTATATTTGAGTAAAATGAACATTGTTGTTTTATTCTATAAACTACAGACAACATTTCTCCCAAATTCCAAATAAAAGTATTGTCATTTAGAGCATTTATTTGCAGAAAATGAGAAATGGCTGAAAAAGCAAAAAAGATGGAGAATTTTCAGACCTCAAATAATGCAAAGAAAACAAGTTCATAGTCATAAAGTTTTAAGAGTTCAGAAATCAATATTTGGTGGAATAACCCTGGTTTTTAATCACAGTTTTAATGCATCTTGGCATGTTGTCCTCCACCAGTCTTACACACTGCTTTTAGATAACCTTATGCCACTCCTGGTGCAAAAATTCAAGCAGTTCAGTTTGGTTTGATGGCTTGTAATCATCCATCTTCCTCTTGATTATATTCCAGAGGTTTTCAATTTGGTAAAATCAAAGAAACTCATCATTTTTATGTCGTCTCTTATTTTTTTCCAGAGCTGTATATTGTGTATGGTGTATATTGGTCCATTCATCATTAAATGTTCAAATATCTCGCTCAAGTGGTCTAAACTGGTTTATGCTGCTATTGTGCCGGCGTAGTCTGCTGGTGTATACTGTTTTTTCCCTAGCAAGGCATTGTAATGGGCAACTGCGTTTTTTTTTTTGTAAGAAATTATGTAAGAAACTACAAAAATCATCAAAATTGAATATTTGAGATGGTTGTATTATAAGATTGAGCTTGCATGCTATGGTGATTAACACCATAATAAAACCATAATACGGTAATACATTTTACAACAACAGAGATATATATTTTATATAATTTTAATATGAGTAGAAACTGTTAAAGATAATATTTACTGCAGTAATGGCTAATTCACTCTGGAGAGTATTAATCTCCACACTCCACTACCACATTTTAAAATCAGGACAGAACACTCAACAACAGCAGCAACACATTCACGGTCACTCGATTAGAAACAGACATAGTAAGAGTAGTGATACTTTTCAATCTGTTATGTAATGCTTTCTAGTAATCATTCAATATTTATTAATGTAATGTAATTGTAATCTTATTATAAAAGCTTACCATTTCCTCTGTAAACGTAATGGAGAACACATACTGTTTTTTAGCATCTTCATTATACAACGGCGGAACATGTAATCCGTTACTACCAGACTTTTAAACAAATAACTAATGAGAAATTGAAGAAAGTGATGGAGGAGAGGGGGCTTCCTCACTGAGAGAGAGAGAGAGAGAGAGAGAGAGAGAGAGAGAGAGAGAGAGAGAGAGAGAGAGAAAGAAAGAGAGAGAGTGAATGAAAGAGAGAGAGAGAGAGAGAGAAAGCGAGACGCCTCTAGGGACAACAAAGATGAGAGTGTACCTTTCTGGCTCCCCATCAGTCACATTTGGTAACACACACACACACACAGATGTTCTTAGTTGTTATAAGAAAACCTTGTTTCTCTAAAACGACACTTCTACTGCAGATGAAACGGTGTTTGTATGTTGGCCAGGAAAAAAGTGCAACGCTGATTAGACTCATTTTTTGTTTTTTGGCCAAATCTGTACGTGGCCTATATGTTTAAATGAGTGTGGCCATTTTTTATATTAATTTAACTAGGCTTAACTATACTATACAACACTACCTGAACAAAAAAAAAACATGAAAAAAGGTCACACACTATAATATTTTGTTGGTCCGCCTTCAGGTTTGATTGCGTCACATATTCACTGTGGTATTGTTTCAATAAGCTTCTGCAACGTCACAAGATTTATTTATTTAAATCCAGTGTGGCAGTAATTTTTACCAAGGTCTTGCAGCAGCATTGATGATGGGAGAGTCTGACCACTGCACAAAGCCTTCTCCTTCTCCAGCACATCCCAAAGATTCTCAATGAGGTTAAGGTCTGGACTCTGTGGTCAACAATCCATGTGTGAAAATGATGATCTCATGCTCCCTGAATCTTTATTTTTCTTTCACAATTCCAGCTCCATGAATCCTGCCATTGTCATCTTGGAGTATGGTCGTGCCATCAGGGAAGAATAAATCCATTGATGGAATAACCTGGTCTATATTCAGTATATTCAGGTAGTCAGCTGACCTCATTCTTTCAGCACATACTGTTGCTGAACCTAGACCTGACCAACTGCAGCATCAACCACACATCATTTACTTACTTAAATCCAGGTGGAGACTTTTTTTTGGCCAGTGGTGTATATATTGTATACTATTTTCTTTGAAAATTGTAGTCCAATAAAATCTTACTACAAGTCGGTTCATTTTTTTCTGAGTTAATTACCTTCATTCCTGGCATTGAATGAAAATCCAGTTGAGCTTATTTAGCAGAGGTCTTTAGCCATGAATTTTGTTGTTCAATGCACCCTGATTAAAAGCATTGAAAAAACTTTTTTATCGAGTTGAACAGAAGCTGAAAGGTGCTCTTGACCTGGAAATATCTATACAAATATCTGTCTCATTCTGTATTTGTGGTGGGTGCATTTGAAGTCACATGACAGTCGCTAATCAGGCAACTGTGTGAAGGTATTAGTGCATGCACAAATTAAGCAGAATACAACTTAGGAAATGTTTTATGTATTGGGTTCAAAAGAAAAATGTGAGTGACACAAGTAACAGAGCTTTGTTAAATTAGTACATTGTACCTTCATTATCCCAACAATAGTTGGGTTTAGGGAGTTGAGGAAGTGGTGGGGTGGTGCTAAAGGCAATCAAATCCTCAAAGCAATCAAATCCTTCTCTATAGCAAAGACAGTTACTCCAACAAAAGCTAAATAATGTCTTCGTTTTAATTTCAGAAGAAGCAAAGTATGAGCAGGTGTCTTAATCCTCAAATATATATCCATAATGGGTATATCCAGACACAGTCCAGAAATGCAGCACACATTCATGTAACATCTACAGTAAACAAGGGCACGGCATTAGAAACAATACAGTCTAAAGTTGATTTAAGGTTACTGAAAATCTCTGTGTGGTTTGAGGCCAGTGTGTGATGATTAGGCATGCAGTTTGTACACTGCTAATTGCTGGGGTATAAATTTGCGTAACTAGTGACATTAGCCTCGTAGCTTCAGTCCAAAAATACAGAAGCAAGCTGCAGACATCAAACGAGTCCCAGCTCATTATCTTCATTTTGGGTTAAGGGGGGAACTGTGTAAATATGTTTTCTACCAGACTATGGGCCCTGTCGTACACCATGCAAAAGGTGCGTCACAATGCTGTTTGCTGCTTTACACGCCGTCAACAGTGTACTTTCATGCTTTGCACCCATGCCATGACATAGCATCAGAGTTTAGGAATAAATCTACACTGATGGACACTGATTGTGGTCTAAAGGTACATTTCTGGCGTGTTGTTATTTTGCAGTGAAAAACACAGGTGCGCCACTGACTGTAATGAACCAAGACAACAGTCAATAATCAGAGACCATTCCATCGCACACAGGCACGCTACAGAGCACAAACACGACTTTAATTCAACAATCAACAAAACAAGGAATACATTAACATCATTGTTCCTTTAAATGAGCTGCTGGTGTATCTAAACAGCATGAGTGTGCAGGCCAGTATTCTCTGCTGAGATGCACAAAGCAGCGGGCTCTTAAGATATGGACGCGCCAAAGTCAGAGAGCACTTACCTCTTAAAGAGAATGGCAAGTGAGGCACTGACTGGTTTATTTCACGTTACACCCAAAACACACCCATGATTAATTAAGAGAATTACTTTACGCCGTACAAGGTGTATTTTTTGCTCCCTTACAATATCGAAGACACACGGACACCCCCCTAAATTCAGCTGTGCGATCTGCAATTGACTGGTGTGTTATAGATCACTGAAATAGAGCCCTATGGCTTCAAGCTTTGGCCTACCACAAGCCAGTGCAAACAAAAGGCTTTCTATACTTTTCTTTGGTGAATTTGAAGGTGTCTAAAGCTCTAAAGGTGCATCCCTGAACAATACAGGTATTGTCAGACAGAGGTTATTACTGCTTATCTGACAGTCACTGTCAGAGTACAAAGCAGCCTCCCTTCTCTTTTTTTCACTCACTCTCTTTGTTTGTTGCATCGTAGATGTAAAAACGACCCACTTTTTTGTCTGGAGATCACAAGAACGTAACAGAAAACCCATCTCTCATTCATGTCTACTGTAGGCTACAACAGATTATGCAGATTTCTGTAGCATCTTCGACTGTATCCCGCCCACTCATGTGGGCTGATCAGCTTGTGTTGATTGCTCCGTCATGGTTGAAAAGCCAATAGTAACCTTTAGTGTGTGCTCAGCCATTTCAGGAGTCAATTGCGGCCACTTGTGTTTTGAAGGTCCTATTGATTGTTTGATCGCTGGACTGCTTTGCTTGATTGATTGCCAATACGAGTGGGTTCATCCACACCATTGGGGGAACAATGTGTATTCCCCAGTGTTGTGCAAGTGGCCAAAAAAACAAGGGTGCATACCAGATTATGACCTTGGGAAACAACTGTGCTCCTGGAGCGCCTCTCTGGAATGAGTTTTGCTGGGCTGGAATAAGTGGATTTGTAATTGTGTAAGTGTGTGTAAGTGTGTGTGTGTAAGGGAGAGATATACACACGCTGAGGCTGATATGGCCTTGAGTGCAGTGGGAGATGAATGTACAGCAGAATGAGGAGTGACAGACAGAACTCACACAGCTTTCCTCCTGCTGCTGTGCTATACACACACATGTGCATGCATTTGCACACATACAAAGTAATGTACTGAACCTTAAAGCAGCACTAGGTAAGATTTTCTTGATTTTTAATCTATTTAAAGAAGTAAAATTACAGCTTGAAACTCACTGCAGCGCTGCATTGAGGTGTAATAGGAGGAATAGCGGTGCTCTCATGTCTGTGCCGGAGCTCCTCTGAGCTCAAACCAGACTCTGTAAGTTTTCCGAGGCGGCCGCGACCAAACGCTCGCGAGAACTGCGACCTGCTTTCCGACCTTTAGTTCTAACAGTTCTACAAGGACTACTGGTTCATTCTTTCCAAACTAACATACAGACACTCTGGCAGAAGCTAGAAAGAGACCGAATATGTCTGTGAAAGCCAGAAAATGAGAAAGAGAAACTAATCTGCCTGAAACATTTATTACACTTTACAACTGTAGGGGGAGCCCACGAGCACAAAATCTCAATCCTACCTAGTGGAGCTTTAAACGAAGAATTTTAACATCAAGTCTACTTCAGGTAGGGCTATTTTGTTTTGGTTGAACAGCTTCAAAATCATGTTGATGCTCCACTGGCTGTAATAGCACTGTTCAGTGGACTATGTAATTCTGGTAATGTGGGCAGAATAACACTCAAAAACAAGAATGTAACATATTTTTTCAATTCTTTAATATTATTTTACCATTATTTTAGACTGTGTGTATGCATTTGCACATCTGTGTCAGCAATAAGTATATCTTTAAGTAGCTGAGTGACTGTACCCATATATTAGAGGGGGTCTCCGCAAACATTTGGCCATAAACTAGACCCTCTGCTACTCCCAGTCCCTGATTAGTGAAGGCTGATCTTTTCTCACGCTCCTCTTTCCCTCCATTCAGGGTGCAGCAGTGAGTGAGATGAGTCATCCTATAGAGTAAAAGACCAGAAACAGCACTTTCTCCTCCCCCTCCCTCCCTTCCTTTCTTCCTCTCTCTCTCTCTCTCTCGTTCTCTCTGTATGGGTGCTGCATGCTGTGAGCTGTGTGTGTGTGTGTGTGATGTAATTGATTAAGAGTAGTAAGTATGGAAAACTGCACTCTTTTGCTCTCTCTCAACAGTTTTTATATAAATCACTATTAAAACATGTTTTTAATGAGGCCAAAACAGCTCTCTGACACAGGCTTTAATTACGCTAAATTAATAACATGAACTCTCTCTCATTATAAATTTCTCTCTCTATGCTATTCCTTCTTCCTCTCTTCCTTTATCCTTTTCTGTCTCTCTCTCTCTTACTCTCTCTCACACATCCCTTCTTTTTTCATCTCTTCCTTCCTCTTTTTCTTATCTTCTTTTCTCTTTTTTTCTCTTCTCTTCCTCACTACCCATTCCTTTTTCTGTCTCCATCTTTCTTTCTTTATTTTTTCTATTTTTCTTGCCTTTTTTCTCTCTCACCCACCCATCACTGCCTTTTCCCTTCTCTTTCTCATATCCTTTCTTATTCTTTCTCTTCTCTTTCTCACATCCTTTCTTAGTATCTCTCTTAGTTTTTTCTCACAATCCTTTTTTCTTTTCGTCTGCCTCTTTCACCCTGCCATCCATCCTTATTCTCTTAGTATCATTCTCTTTATTACCTTCACTTCTTTTTTCCTCTCTTTTCTCTCTCTCTTTCTTGGCCTTCCTTATTTCTTCCTCTCTTTCTTTCTCTTTCTTTTCCTCTCTTCTTTTTTCTCTGTCTTCAACTACCTTGCAGTAGTTTATATTTTCCCCCTGTCTTTTAATCTCTAGCCTTAACATATATCTTTCTTTCCCTCTCTTTTTTCCTCATGTTTCCTTACTCATTGTTCCTCACTCATTTCTGCTGTTTACCAGCCCTAACATGTCTTTTCTATTGATTCATTCATTAATTCATTAGTTCTTTTTTTCTTTCTTTCTCTCTTTCTCTCTCTCTCTCTCAGTCAGTAGTTGAATGTGAGTGGCTGCAGGTGTATCAGGCAGTGCACGCCCCGGCCGCTCCATTACTGAATCCATTGTGTATCGATGTGCAGCTCATTTTAATTCCTGCACTACAGAGCGGGCATGTGTTCCCAAAGCTCTATATAGTAGCAGCGTGTGTGTATGTGCGTGCGCATGCTCACAGCGGGCGCATTCTCATTCCTTCTGAATGACTTTCCATTTTTACAATCCATTCTTCTCCAGAATGGGACGAAACAGGGCGGGGTGGGGGGGGAATGGGTGAAAGAAAGGAAAGAGGCGGGACAAAGAAAAGAGAGAGGGAGAGATGTGGGGAGGAGGGATAAGTGATATCCCATCATCTCCCTGCTGTACACGTCTGGCATACGGAGTCACACACTGGCTCTTAAACACATTCCCATTAAACTAAGTGCAATAATAAATACAGCAGCAGCTCCCGAGACTTATTCATCCACTACAGAATCAGAGAGAGAGAGAGAGAGAGAGAATGAAGTAAAGGAAGAAAAGGATATGGAGAGCAAAGAAAAGAAGATATAAAGATAAAAAGAGAGAAGGAACCAGAGAAACAACACTGAGAAGGCATATTAAATCAAGGCAAATTAAATCAAATATTTATATAGCTTTTTTTTTCAACTGAAGTCACAAAGCAGCTTTACAAGAATCTGGGAATAGAACATGCAAATAGTTTACTGGACAGAAAGTAGTGGAAAGTTCTCAAAGTTTAAGACCACTTGATTCACTCAGTGTTTAGCAGCTTCATCAAACCTAGTGACAAAACAGAGCATCTTTCGTTATGGCTTTATTGATAATGTGTGATAACATGGGTTTGGAATGATTTCTAACATTTTTGAAATTGTAACGAGTAACAATGCAGCACATAAAAAAAAAATATTGGCGTAAAAGTATTAAACACATGGAAAATACTGTACAGTCATATGAAAAAGTTTGGGCACCCCTATTAATCTTAATCATTTTAGTTCTAAATATTTGGGTGTTTGCAACAGCCATTTAACTTTTGTTAAGCCCAGAAGTGGCAGGCCAAGAAAAATATCAGAAAGGCAGAGAAGAAGAATGGTGAGAACAGTCAAGGACAATCCACAGACCACCTCCAAAGAGCTGCAGCATCATCTTGCTGCAGATGGTGTCACTGTGCATCGGTCAACAATACAGCGCACTTTGCACAAGGGGAAGCTGTATGGCAGAGTGATGCGAAAGAAGCCATTTCTGCAAGCACGCCACAAACAGAGTCGTCTGAGGTATGCAAAAGCAAAAGCACACCTCAGGCGACTCTGTTTGTGGCGTGCTTGCAGAAATGGCTTCTGTCACTCCCATACAGCTTCTACTTGTGCAAAGTGGGCTGTATTGTTGACCGATGGCTGTTGCAAACACCCAAATATTTAGAACTAAAAATGATTAAGATTAATAGGGGTGCCCAAACTTTTTCATATGATTGTATGTAGTGAAGTAAAATAAATAGTGGAAATAGAAGGGTAAAAATAACACTACAGTAGAGACAGATACAGTATTTTAGTACTTAATTACTGTAGTGAAGTAGTTCTACTTCGTTACTACACATCTCTGCACAGAACAAGACCTAATATATAGAGGGGACTCATCCTCCTCAGGTCAGATTACTTATAAATGAGTAATAAAGTCATTATACATCTGCATGGGTCTAATATATGCTAGTTTGAGTCCATGTAAACTTCAGTATAGGCTTTAATGGAGAGTGAGAAACTTGAGGCAATACACTGGACAGTGGGCTGCTGATCTTTGGTGGATGACGGGGAAGCCTGACTTCCAAAATCTTCCATCAGTCTGGCCAGATACGTAAAAAAGAATAAAAGATAGGATAAAGTGAGGAATATGAGATATAAAAAAGAAAGAATAAAGAGAGATGGAAAATAATAAATAGATAAATGGAGAGTAAAGAGAGATGAAGAAAGAAAAGAATAAAAAGTAAAAATGTGAGAGAAAAAGGGAGAAACAAAGAATGAGAGACAGATAAAGAGAATAAAGAGTGAAGAATGTAGTAAAAAATGACAGAAAAAGACAGAAAGAGAGATGAAGAGAACAAATGAAAGAAACAAAAGAAAGAAAAGGAGAGGGAGAATCCAAGAGAGCAAGAATGAGAGAGAAGATGGAAAGAGACTGACTACAAACAGGTTGAGTGGAAAAGAGGTGCAGAAAACAAAGAAAAAGGATGGAGAAGGAAACAGACCGAAAGAAAAGGGTAGAGTGAGAGAAAGAGTTATAGAGACATAATGTGAGGAAGGCTACACATTGGCATGGCAGTAAAAATAAGGCCAGACGAGGGCTCTGGCTCAGATGAATTTCTCTGTGCTGGAATCATGCTGTATAGAGGAATGAACTAAACACCTAAAAATGACTGAAAATGAAAAGAAGAACTGCTATCAGAAAGAAACCCATCTGAAACTGAGGATATCAGCAGCTGTGCAAAAGTGTTTACTTTATTCAGAATTGTATCTAATGCTTTTATGCCACTCTGAGCCTCCATTCCCCCACAGTGTTCATGTGTGCATTATGCCATGAGTGGAGGTCCACCTGGAGGACTGCACTTAGCACTACACTGTAAAATATACCTGCCCTACTTATTGAATTAATTACATTAACATAACCTAAATACTATACATATGCAGGATTGATTAAGCTGATTAGGACAGTGGATATGCACACTCAGTTCATTAATGGGTGAGATAAAATTTTTGGCATATTTTGAGATTTTTGAAGATTATTTTTTTCCAATTGTATTAAAACAACTGCAGTGATCAATTCCAATTATTAAATTAATAAAACTTGAATGGATTTTTTCTTAAACCATTTGAGCCAATTCCTATGTGGTCATACAAACATACATTCTTTCACACACATACACATCCAAAACCCTTCAATGTAACCAATCACTCGATTTCATGATTAAACCTGAAAACTGCACCCAAATAAGGAAAACGAATATGCCGGCCAATGTTCTTCCTTTGACATGGGTGATAAATGGCTTTTATCTTCTCTGCATACTAGCTTAACACATTACCAAACCATTAAAACACACACTATGTATGTTTTATTTTATGTAGAAGTTATTATATGTGTATATTGTATTTTGTAATGTGTTTAGATTGTGGTGTTGTTGATACAGCTGCCCAGTAGTACAGTGTTGTTGGGGATGAGAAAGCTGCTATATAAATGAGATACTGCTGTGAGGGTGGCAAGCTATCGATGAACTGCACCCATGTGCTTAAAATCAAATTACATTTCAGTTTGCTCCAGGGTGGTGCAGAGGTCTAACCGTCAACCCTATCACTGAGAGCAATCGCTAGTGATTGTGTTTTAAAATAAGCTTTATTGAGGATTATTAATCAATATATATAGTTAAAAAACTTTATTACAAACAGTAAAAAACATACATAAAACACAATATTTAACAAACATTCTACAAAGCAGATTTAAAGAAGTAGATCTTAAATTGAAAGCAGTAGTGTCTCTAAATGTGGAGGGAATAATGTTTAAAATAACAAAAAATGCATTAATATTTTTTCTTTTGCTACTATTCCTGCACAGCTAAATATATTCATGGTCTGGTAGGTTTCCCCATGAGTTTTTCTGATCATGACATCTCTTCCTGGTTACCTGAGCAACCATGGCACTGCTAATGATGCTGATTTGAGAGCTACTGTGAATATGAAGATATCAGAACATCATTATTAGCTTATTAGCACATCATCAAACCAAAGAAATACAAAAATAGGCCTGAAGAGAGCTAGGGAGATAAAATTAAGTGTAACAGGAGTCCTCACTAAAATTACAAGCTTTATTCGCTCTAAAAAACAGAGTGCTCCGCAATGCACGTCTTAAAAATATTTTGGGAGGTTAGCGAGAGATCGCAAATGACATGGACTGTCACTTTAAATACAAAGTGAAAAAAGAATACAAATTTGGCCGGATCAGATTTAGTAAAGATTCTTTAATTTTGCTTCTTTTGTCCAAAGTTGTTTTCGTTTGTCATGTCTGGTGCTGAAAGCACATCTGTGTCTCCCACATCCAGCTCTATCTGCGATTCTCACAGTAACAACTACAATACCCAGAACGCACCACTCCATGACACAACACACACTCCCGATCACATGACACGTCACATGACGCCACCAGGAAGCCCCGAGTACTGATTACTCAGAGTATTTAAGGACCATGCTCACGCTCACACCTCGCCGAGTATCTGTTTGGTAAATCCTACAATACAAAGCGTTTCTCTTGCCCTTGCTATTCTCCGTGTATGATCTTGTTTTTGTTTTCTACCGACTTTGATTTTTGCCTGCTCCCTTGTGTTGGATTACCGTGTATGACCTGGACTGTTTATTGTACTCTGGATTTTTTGCCTACCTGTGTATGAACTCTGGACTGTCCTCCGGTTATGGTATGGTTTCTCTACACTGTGCATTTTTGGTACTGACCCTGTTTCTGTTGACTACCCCTGTCTACTCTATAACTTTAATAAAAGTTATTTTATTGTATCTGCACCAGTCTCATTCCTGTCTGGCCCTGACAAGATACTCGGCCGTAATGACAGAGACTGCGGATACAGAGTCTATTAAGTCTGGTTTGGCTAACCAGGGTCGGCTTCTAGGTCAGCACCAGCAAACGCTCGCTGGTGTGACCCAAGCTGTTGATGAGCTAGCACGCCACCAGGTTAACCAACAGCAGCAGCTAGCCGATATTATGAGTCACCTCCGGGGTTTGTCCACCCAGAACCCTAGCCCAGTGGTTAGCCCTGTAGCCAGTCCTAACAAACCCACTACTCCCTTTTTCGCTGTGTGTAAACCAGAGGTCTATGACGGTAACACTGAGAAGTGTAATGGATTTCTGCTCCAGTGCTCCGTGTTTTTTAGCAACTCACCTCCTGCTTCTGATAAAGCTAAAATCGGGTTTATAATCTCTCGGTTGTCTGGCAAGGCTTTGGACTGGGCTACAGCTATTTGGGAAAGCATTTCTGAATCCAGCTACGACACTTTTTTGTCTATTTTTCGCAGTGTTTTTGATCATACACGCTATGGGCAATCTAGTGGAGAGCTTCTGATTTCCTTGAAGCAAGGTAAACTATCTGTGGCAGCCTTTGCTCTGGAGTTCCGTACGTTAGCTGCTAGCAGCGGTTGGAACGACCCTGCTCTCATCTCCATGTTTCGACACGGACTTAACCCCGAGATTCAAAGAGAACTTGCATGCAAGGACGACTCACTCACCCTGGATCAGCTGATCGCTCTGTCTATCCGTCTGGATCAGCTACTTTCCCGTAAGCCCAAAGCTGTTAGCCACACTCCTGTGGTTCGCCCTGTGCAACTCCAGTCCGGGAATCCAGTTCCGGAATCTGTGCCTGCACCCAGCCCTGAGCCCATGGACATCACACGATCCAGACTATCCGTCGCTGAGAGGCAGCGTCGCATACGCCTTCACCTGTGCCTCTATTGTGGTGGTCCAGGTCATCTAAAGGCTAACTGTGAACTCCGGCCCAATTCTGCTCAAGCGTCTGCTCTGGGACAGCGCGTGGAGAGTACTCCACGCGCTAACGTGGTATGTACCCCTGTTTCTAAACTTAAAGAAAAATGTTTCGAGTTGCCTGTTATTATTACCACTCCAACGGATGTTTTTTGTGTCTCAGCGCTTGTAGATTCTGGGTCGGAGGGGAACTTTATCAGCCTGGATTTGGTGGAGGAGCACGCCATACCCACGAAAGTTCTCTCCAAGTCGATCTCCATCCATGCCATCGATGGAGAGACTGTACGCTCCGAACCTGTGACCCTGCAGACTCTTCCTCTCACCCTTCAAGCCAGCGCTCTACATGTGGAACAGCTCTCTCTCTATGTGCTCCCACGCACAGAACATCCACTGGTTTTGGGAGCGCCATGGCTAAAGACACACGACCCCGTCATTTCATGGAGCCTGGGAGACATCACTGCCTGGTCTCCTTTCTGTCGTGAGAACTGTTTATCTTTAATTTCACTCTCTTTGCAATCTACCTCTGTCGAAAGCCCTAATTCTGTAGATACCCCTGATATTCCCTCCGAGTACTATGATTTTTCTGATGTGTTTAGTAAAGCTAAAGCTACTGAGTTACCTCCGCATCGCCCCTATGATTGCTCTATTGATTTAATAGAGGGTTCTGTACTGCCCAAAGCTCGTGTGTACCCATTGTCTCGTGATGAGGAGAAGGCTATGGAAGAGTATGTTAGTGAAGCTCTTGCGCAGGGTTTCATTCGCCCATCCAAATCCCCAGTTGGTTCAGGTTTCTTCTTCGTGAAGAAGAAGGATGGGGGTTTGAGACCCTGCATAGATTACAGAGGCTTAAACGACATTACTAAAAAGTTCGCTTACCCGCTCCCGTTAATCCCAGCAGCTCTCGAACAGTTACGTAATGCCGTGTACTTCACCAAACTCGATCTCCGTAGCGCTTATAATCTCATTCGCATCAGGGAAGGTGACGAATGGAAAACGGCGTTTTCCACCACCAACGGCCACTATGAATACCTGGTCATGACCTACGTTCTCGCTAACGCCCCAGCTATATTCCAGTCGTTTATGAATGACATATTTCGCGATCTCATTAATCACTCTGTTGTCCTTTTTATAGACGATATCCTTATCTATTCACCAGATCTCCCCACACACATTCAGCATGTCCGCCAAGTTCTCCAACGCCTGAGAGAACATAGTCTGTTTGCCAAAGCCGAGAAATGTGAGTTCCACACTCAAAGGGTCACATTTCTCGGCTACGTTATCAGTTCCTCCGGTGTCCTTATGGACGATGAGAAAGTAACTGCCGTTACTAATTGGCCAGTGCCCCAGACCATTAAAGAACTCCAGCGATTCCTTGGCTTCGCTAATTTTTATAGGCGGTTCATCCGTAACTTTAGCTCCATTGCTGCGCCCCTGACTGCTCTCACTAAGGGGGCTGCTAAAATCCTGAAGTGGTCAACCGAAGCAGATCGCGCTTTCAGTGAGCTGAAAGCTGCGTTCACTTCAGCCCCTGTACTTAGGCACCCTAATCCCGAGTTTCCCTTCGTAGTGGAAGTGGACGCTTCCGAATCGGGTGTTGGCGCGGTTCTCTCTCAGCGTAGTGGGTCGCCACCCAAATTGTTTCCTGTAGCCTTCTTCTCACGCAAGCTTTCCCCTGCGGAGCGTAACTATGGGATAGGGGATAGGGAACTTCTTGCTGTGAAATTAGCTCTAGAAGAATGGCGTTACTGGCTGGAGGGGTCCGTTCATCCGTTTACTGTGTATACTGATCACAAGAATTTGGAATACCTCCGCACGGCTAAACGACTTAATCCGAGACAAGCACGTTGGTCTCTTTTTTTTCTCTAGATTTAACTTCTCGATCTCGTTCCGTCCGGGAAACCGTAATACTAAAGCTGATGCGCTGTCCAGGGTTTACAGCACTGTGGACAGCGTATCCCAGCCCCAGGAGGCTGAACGCATTCTTCCTCCCTCTGTTCAGATCGCAACCATTCAATGGGAGTTAGACGATCAGATTCGCCAAAGTAACGCTAATCAGCCCAATTCTGAGGACTGTCCTCAGGGTAAAACGTTCGTACCCGTTCAGTTTCGAGACAGGCTCATCACCTGGGCTCATTCCGCTTTAACCTCTGGTCATCCTGGTGTCACACGCACTTTACAATTACTCTCTGCCCGTTACTGGTGGGATTCTATGCGTGCTGATGTTCACTCTTTCGTTACCTCCTGCTCTGTCTGTGCGCAATGTAAAACGCCTAAAACCCTTCCAGCCGGTAAGCTACTACCTCTCCCTGTACCTGAGAGACCTTGGTCGCATATAGCGGTTGATTTTGTTACTGATCTGCCTGTATCTGAGGGTTATACTACAGTTCTCACTATTGTTGATCGTTTCTCTAGAGGGGTTAAATTTATTCCATTCCCAGCTCTGCCTACTGCCTTCCAAACTGCTCAAGCTATTTATATGCATGTATTTAGACACTTTGGTATCCCCGAAGATATTTTGTCTGACCGTGGTCCTCAATTTACTTCTCGTGTGTGGAAGGCATTTTTTGAACATCTCGGTGTACATGTCAGTCTCACTTCTGGGTTCCACCCCACATGTAATGGTCAATGTGAGAGGGTTAATCAGGAACTCGGGAAATTCCTCCGCACATACTGCTTCAAACATCCCACTGATTGGTCACAATACCTCGTCTGGGCTGAAATAGCACAAAACTCCCTAGTTAACACTACCTCTGGCCTCACCCCCTTTCAGTGTGTTCTGGGTTTTCAGCCTCCTCTAGCTCCTTGGACAGCGGTGTCCACTGATGTGCCGGCTGTGGATGAATGGATGAAGCGCAGTGAGCAGGTGTGGGAAGACACGCATCGTAAAGTCTCTGAGGTACTGCGCGTGTACAAGGAGCGTGCTGACAAGCATCGTGGTGACAACCCAGACTACCAACCAGGAGATCGGGTGTGGCTCTCTACCCGGGACTTTAGGTTTGAGGGTAGTTGTAGAAAGCTCCTGCCTAAGTTTATTGGTCCTCTTAAGATTTTGTCACGTATTAATGAAGTTACTTACAAGGTGGAGTTACCCCCTCAGTATCGTGTTAATAATTCTTTCCATGTATCTCTCCTCAAGCCTATGGTCCCGGGTCCGCTCGCTGACGCTGCACCGGCTGATGTTCCACCCGCGGCTGTGGAGGGGGAGGGGTCGTCCACGTATGCTGTCCGGGAGGTGCTGGATTCACGCAGACGTGGGGGTGTACTCCAATACCTTATCGATTGGGAGGGGTATGGTCCGGAGGAGCGTTGTTGGGTGGCTGCCAAAGACGTGCTGGACCCTGCCTTGCTCGTGGAGTTTCATGCTCGTTTTCCTGGTAAGCCTGCTCCTAGGCCCCGTGGACGTCCCAAGCGTCCTCCGACCTCCTCTGCTCCAACTCGTCGGGTTTCTCGCTCTGGTGAGCCCCGTCTGTCTGGCACCTCCGCTCCGACACCTGCACCTCCCGCCGGTACTCCCTGTCCGCCGGGTGGTCGTCGCCGGGGTCGGCCCCGTTCTGCCTCCGCTCCGGGCCCTCAGGGGGAGGGTACTGTCATGTCTGGTGCTGAAAGCACATCTGTGTCTCCCACATCCAGCTCTATCTGCGATTCTCACAGTAACAACTACAATACCCAGAACGCACCACTCCATGACACAACACACACTCCCGATCACATGACACGTCACATGACGCCACCAGGAAGCCCCGAGTACTGATTACTCAGAGTATTTAAGGACCATGCTCACGCTCACACCTCGCCGAGTATCTGTTTGGTAAATCCTACAATACAAAGCGTTTCTCTTGCCCTTGCTATTCTCCGTGTATGATCTTGTTTTTGTTTTCTACCGACTTTGATTTTTGCCTGCTCCCTTGTGTTGGATTACCGTGTATGACCTGGACTGTTTATTGTACTCTGGATTTTTTGCCTACCCTGTGATACTGCCTACCTGTGTATGAACTCTGGACTGTCCTCCGGTTATGGTATGGTTTCTCTACACTGTGCATTTTTGGTACTGACCCTGTTTCTGTTGACTACCCCTGTCTACTCTATAACTTTAATAAAAGTTATTTTATTGTATCTGCACCAGTCTCATTCCTGTCTGGCCCTGACATCGTTAGCTGACGATTTGTTTAAAAACAGCTTCATATGATATTTGTAGTAAACTACAACTTTTTCAATTAACCAAAACATCACTTTTATATTCTTATAACAGTTGTTTGCCATGTATACAGTCTTTTTGAGACAACAGGTCATCCCTGACCCTAAACTGTCTATAATTAGTAGGAGTGTCATGATTCTCTAAATCCTCGATTCGATTTTATTTCCGATTTTAGGGTCACGATTCGATTCGATTCTCGATTTTCTTTTTTTACTTTTACTTTTTACGATTTTCTTTATTTATTTTATTATTGTTATAACAATGATAAAATATCAGAGTATATAAAAGTATACTAGTATACTAAAAAACAGAGTATAATAAACTCTTGCTACCATAACTTTACCCTGAAACGGTGATTTAGGCTTTACAAATATAGTACATGAACTTCTTGCTGAAAACATGCTCTAATATTGTGCTTCTTTGGTATATTTACCTTTAAATATACACATAAGAGTAGCACAGTTTGACAGGGTAGCACAACTCGACAGAACACCTGATGACTGGCTCGCTGTGTGGGCGTATCCGTGATGCTTTTTAAATCAAATGAAGCAACAAGTGTAGTCAATCATAAGTTTAATATTTTTTCATCAGCCTCACTGTGATCTATGGATATATAAACCCGTTTTCAGCTTCTCGTCCGCGGTTGAAAGGCAGCTGTTCTGTGTGTGAGAGGCTCGCGTGTGTGTCTCTCTCACACACAACGGAACTTTTTGTCAGAGGGCCGGGCTGCGCTCATGCAGCCGCTCTCTCTCTGTTGAAAAACCCTGGGCTACAGTGTGCTGTGCCATTTGCGTAGCGCGTGACCGCTTGCGTAGCTTAGCAGGAGGGATCTTCGATCCTCTTTTTTACTTCGAGGCTCGAGACCATGCCATAATTTCGATCGATTATGATAAAATATCTAAATCGTGACACCCCTACTAATTAGCCTATTTTTAAAAAGGACTTCATCCAAATGGTTCATGTCCTTTTGTCCTATTTCCATTAAAGCAATATAAACCTGAGTTGGTTCTGGAACTTTTCCTAATGCAGCATTCCTACACTGCTATATGATCTGCAGTTTACACACTCATAACTGTGATATGCTGAGGGGAAGAGTGTCCACTGAGGGATAAAATGAAGGGTAATTTAGTTCAAACCATTCTGTTACGCTGCCCTTTGATATGGCCTACAGCAACGCTGAGTCTATGACAAAGTAATCAATACCAGTCCCAGACCTAATGACTATTCTACAGTACAGTTTAAAATAAACAAGGCTAAAGTGCGGTCAATAGCAGAGCCAGGGTTAATTATAGGAACAGCTGGAGGTTAACGGGGCTCTTCAGTAATAAGAATGATCTAACATTAAGCCCTAGAGATGTGAAATAGCATCTTAATTTAAATAGATGGGGCCCCAGTTATAATATGATTTAATGGAATGTGTGTGATGTGTGATTAACCCTAGTAGGAAAAAAATAACAAAGTGGGAACTATATAAGAGAATAACAATAGGAGACTAAAAGGCCTAAGAAGTGTGTCTAATGGATTATAAATGAATCATTACATTATGGAGCTTTTGAAAACACAGTCAGTGAGGAAATCTAACCACCTCACATTCAGTTAGAATAAAGTAAGAAGGATCAATTCAAAAAGGCGGTTGTGGTATGCAAGCATACGGCTGGATTTTTATTGTGTTCCCTAAGTGAAACCAAAGTCCTTATAGCCAAGTTGGTTCACTCTGTGGTCATTATTGCAGTGCTATCTCCATTCGTATAAGTTCAGCTTGAATGGGGAGACACCAAAAACTAAAGCTTAAAAAATCTAATAAAAACTTGATTGTTCTGTTTGTTATGGCTACTATGCTAGTGCAAATATCTGGAATGATGGTGCTCCACAGTAAATCATGGTGCTCCACACTCCTCACTAATGCCCTTGTCAGTAAATGGAATCAAACGCGTACAGTAATGTTTAAAGTGTAGTAAAAAGTCTTCCCTGGATAGCTAGATAGCTAGATAGATAGATAGATAGATAGATAGAGAGAGAGAGAGAGAGAGAGAGAGAGAGAGAGAGAGAGAGAGAGAGAGAGAGAGAGATAGATAGATAGATAGATAGATAGATAGATAGATAGATAGATAGATAGATAGATAGATAGATAGATAGATAGATAGATAGATGGATGACTGGGCTCGTCCAATGACGCCAACGTCGCATTAACAATGTTGGTGACTGGGCTCATCTAATAGCACTAACACTGCAATAGGTATGCCATGACTGGGCTCATCCAATATCACTAACACCTCATTAACAATTTCGGTGATGACAAGCTAATCTAGCATCACTATGGCAGCAGACCAGCCTGGTTAGCCAATAAGAAGACCCCTAAGTCCTTAAGCTCAGTTTGTAAGGGTTCTGTTCTTAATTGTGTCTGTGTGAAAAAGACAGCCAAAGCCATTGCCGTGGTGTGAGTATGTGCAGAAATGTCTCCATGTGCCCAGTATGAATTGACACACTGTTTTGGTTTAATGCTCTCTCTCAGTGCTTTATGCAGTCTTCCAGGTGGATGTGGTTTCGGGTTGAGAGTAAACTGTGCACAGTTTATATGAGAGTGTTGCTTAAAGGAAAGCAATGTAAGTGTACGTTGAACTATGGAATCTTAATAAAAGATGAACATAGCTGAGATCAATCACATATCAAGAGTCATTGTCTAAATCCAGTGTAATCCACTGTCCAAATGCTCCTCCCTATTCTGATGCACTGACTAACAGAGGACTAATAAATGGGAAATTGTTAAGTACGCCCTTTGGATAATGCCTATTGCAATTGACTGAGACTGGATACCTGGAGGTGCACCGCAAAATATATTTGTACAGAGACCTCTAGGGACCACTTCCACTCACGAGGAGTTATAAAAATTAATATTCTAAAGAGTTTTCCCACACAAACATACATTTATAGACAAACCCCTCCTCAAGGTCACGCACCCTAGACAGTTCCCCAAAAACTGGTTCTGGCTGGTCTTGATCAGAAGTCGTCTGTGTCAATTTGTTTTTGTCTTACACATATAGTCGTACATATAGTCGTCTTCCTCCTAGGTGCTAACCGCCAGATCTTACAGGTAACGGACAGTTTAAACCGAGAAGTATTTTAGAGAACCCAAGCTTTATGTCAAGGCATGTTGCCTACCATAGTATCATACCTTTATTAATAATGCATTTAATTATTATACTTCATTATCTTGATTAGTATTGGGATTTTAGTAATACTAAAATTATCTTGATTAGTATTGATTAGAGTACAATTTTTAAAGCATATTTCCCACAAAATGTGGGAGTTCAAATGTCAGAGATGTGTTGGACGTGTTGCTCCTGCAGGTTTATTGTAATCTTTGTAGCCTGTGCCGTCGCGACTTCTCTTCCAGGCTTCGGGTCAGCGCCCGCCAACACTCGATTCGTATTCGAGCCACAGCTGGACTCTGTTGTGGTTTAACGTGGTTTAAGTGAGGAAATTGACTGTCTGGGAAAAGAAGCTCAGTGCAGTTTACAGGCTAATGCAGCGTGAAGCCACTATGTGTAAATGCAGTTAGATTGTGTGTTGTCCCCAGGGGAACGGGAAGTGTTAGCATTAGCCATGGTATTGACCGGAACATGCATGGGGCCTGCTACTGAGGGGCTGCTCTGCCCCCAGTTTAACCAGTGTGGTCAAACAGGGTGTAAGCTAGTGCTGATGAGTTGTTGAGAGCATGGTGCTTATTATAGGAGGCAGGATGCAAGTGCAAGTCGGTTTTATTTTCCATATTAGCAAAAATAAACAAAGAAAAAAACACAAAACACTGAGAAAAGGTAACTAAAACAAAACACTATGAAACAGAGGATAAACTAAAAGACTGAAACAAACAAGCAAAAATAAACAAAAGAAACAAACTAAACAAAGCAAACCTGAGACACTGAGGACAAAAAACCCAGCAGGTCTGAGGCTAAACAAAACAGATAAACAAGATCCGGACAGAGTAACCAGACAAGGTCAAACAAAAAAGCACGACAGAGAACAAAGGAGCACATGGGGTATTTATACACAGGCACACATTAGGGACACCTGTGGAGGTAATGAGGGGGTGGAGTTACAAATGAGACACAAGGTGATAACACTAATGACTAGGGCAGGGCTAGGGCAGGGCTAGAGTGGAGACAGGACAATAACAAAACAATGGCATGTGCTGAAAAAAGCACATGGCTGGGAACACAAGATAGGAAAACAGGGCAGGAGCACAGAAAACCAAAAGAGGGAAAAACATAGGACAGACACAGGCTAATGAGTGACAGATATAAGAGCGCAACACCACTCTCAGCAACACAGAAAACAGTAACTTGCTCTTACAGCCTACAACACTGAGTCTAGGCAGACAAACATTATATAAAATTTACCTCAGTAGAAACAACTCCACATTAATGGTGACCGCAGGGAGGGGAGGTCATGCCCTATATGCAAATATGGGTGCCAGAAACCAATAGGAACAGTGTATGAATGGCTGAGAGAAAACTCCAGGATTGAAGTAAAAATATAGTTTGTGTCGAATTATTTATTTTAAGTTGTTTTAAAGGGGAAGGAATTTGCTTCATGGCTAACTTTGAAAACAGGTTTTAAAAATCATAGTTTTTCATTTGATCAGCATTTAACTGAATGCACTTTAAATCCAAGGCATGGTCATTTCGCTTTTTCAGTGTGTGTGTGTGTGTGTGTGTGTGTGCCTAAGTTTAAATCTGCTATCTCCTAATGATACTGATGCAGCACAGAGAGATGAGTCAGAAAGCCACTGGAGTGTACTTAGGACATAGAGTCTATATTCAGCTATTTTCTGTTGTTTTCCTCATTTTCCTGTATTTCCCTTCTTTGTTCTTAACTCCACTGAAGCTATTCCACATCAAAGATTCAGCAGAGCAACCAATTTCCGGCAAAGCTTCAAATTCCCTCCTGACACACGGCGTAATTAAAAATTTAATTTAATTAATACCAACCAAAGTAAGGAGGGAGGAAGAGACAGACGGATGTCTTTGAACTGTTGATCAGACAGAATTTGTTGGGTCGGAACCATGCATCGGTAAGGACTGTGGTAGGGTGTGTGTGTGTGTGTGTTTTAATGTTGTGGGTGCGGGTGAGGATTCCTGGGCCCTCCCCCGATGGCATGGTGGAGAGTGTGTGTGAGCGTGTGAGTGTGTAAGCTTGTCGTTTCTCAGCAGCAGGGCTGCACAAGTAACAGAAGGTGGAGGATGACTCCTCAGTGCTGTGTCAGCACTGCCTGCTCCCTCTAGAGAAAAATAAAGTTTAAAATCTCTGGAGCTGGAACCACATGCAGCTCTCATTAAGATCAGACAGAAGCCTGTGAATCAAAACTGGATCCACATCTGTCTGAAAGTCAGTGAGGATGGACTGTGTCTTCAGATTGGTCATGAATGTTATTGTTTTCCTATGATGGGTATATTTGTGTTTTTGGGTCTTGCGTATGATGATCATGTGAGTTTAGGTACCAGAAACATGGTTTATTTTTTCCTTTTTTAAGCCTCCATATCCCCATATATTTAACAGGCTATTTTTTTGTGTCTGTGACTTTAAGCTTTGTAAATGAGGTTTAAGCTGATAGGCAGCTTTTGCCTTGTCTTATTAAGTGGGTATAACTTCCTCACTTCCTCAAGTAGAACTTACAGTACATGGTAATATATATTACATAAATACACACCTTAACCTAGTACATTTTGAAAATACATATTACAACAATTCAAATTGAAATTAGTATTACTATCACTAGACAAACATTAAGAATGATTGTATTTAAATACTGAGTGGTCCAGAGGTCTAAAGCATTGCCACTATGATCGGGAGATCACTGGTTCGAATCCCAGTCATGCTGCTTGCCCTCACCTGCTGAAGCCCTGAGAGAGCACAATTGGCCTTGCTCTCTCTGGGTAGATAGATGGCACTCTCTCCCCTCATCTCTCCTAAGGTGATTTCAATCAGCACAAGGCTGTGTCTGTGAGCTGGTGTATCACCAGCAGTTAAATGGCTGGGACAACTGACCTAGCTGGAGAGAAAAATTGGAGAAAGATAGAAATAATGATTGTTTTCAATAGTATGAAGCCAGTTTACTGTATTTATAGATAATATCACAAAAGCAGTTTGTAAATTGGACAGCTTTGGCATGCCCGCACCTGTATAAGTTGTGAGGTGTAATCTTGTAAGTGAGACTAAACACTGGCCAGCATGCTCATAGCAAGATGGCGTGAATTGTTGAGTGGGGACTGATAATAGCTGTGTCTCAATTCAGGGGCTGCATCCTTCGAAGGATGCGGTCAAGGAAGGTGTGTCCTTCGAAGGATGGGTAGGCTGCGATGGCGGTACTGAAATGGGACAGTCTACCCTGTGGAGTATTTGTTTCCTGTTTGATATATATATATATATATATATATATATATATATATATATATATATATATATATATAAACTAAATAATATAGATAATATAATAAATAATATTTATAATATCAATAAGTATTTACATATCTATAAACTACATAATACTACATATACTACATAATACAGCCGACTCCTCTGCTGACTCCACCCTTTTCATGCTGAAATAAGCCGGCGCGAATCTTGGGATACTGTAGGCTGTGAAGGATACACCCGGTACATCCTTCGTTTCCAAGGAAAAGAAGGCTGCATTCGTCGGCCACATTCGAAGGAGTCTTCGAAAAGGGACAGTCTAGTCGCACCGCAGTGACGTAATCGGCCTTCAAATGAGTCCTTCGAAGGATGCAGCCCCTGAATTAAAACACAGCTAGTGGGTGCAGATGGATGCGACATTTCATTTCTGAAGCTGTGCAGGCATTTAATATTCCTCGACATTCCTGGAATCAAAAGAAGGATTGTCCCTAAAGAAGGTGCTTGCCCATTACAGTTTATCAAACCAACAGGGAGAACAACCAAAAAACTTCTGTGAGACACAGACCAGAGCGATGATCAAACTAAAGATTGAGGCCCTAGTCTAAACTAGATCACTACAGATACAACTTGTCCTTCTCCTTAGTTACCAAGGTCATGTGAATTGTGGGCTAGCCTGGGGAAAGCAGTGTTTTTGCTTGTTTTGTTTACCAGAAATCACAAATTGTATATACAAACCAAAGACTGAATAATGCATAATGAATAAGTATATCAAGATTAGAAACAAGTACAATTACTTTGAAGGAATTAAAGAACAGAAATCCACATTTATGGGTTTTACTCTTTAAGAATTTATTTCCCATATTTATCAGAAATTTGAAAAACAGGTAAGCTCACAACGAAAGGCTAACAAATACTGTATGTTGCCAAACTGATGAGAGTCAATCTAAGAGAGAAACTGTAAAAAAGTGAGAGAGAAAACGGCAGCACTGCAGCAAGTCACAGGCCAGTCAGGGGCAATGGCTGCGATCGATCAATAAGCTTTAATTGCATTCGCTGCTTAAAATGATGCTGCACATCATCACAATCATCATTCTTGTCTCACACTTCATTCTTATCTTATCTGACATCACATGACCTCTGACCTCGCTATCAGGGCCTTGCTGCTGAGGCATTCTGGGATGGAGGTTTAATTGGACAATATAAGAAAGGTAAGTTTTTTTTTTTTTTATATCTCACATAAACACACACACACACACACCTCATACACCTGCACACATAGACTCCAAAAAGTAATAGTGGCAGAATGTTCCACAGGGGAGTCGGCCTATGGGACAATGATTAATATCTCCAACAACGCTCTTCTTATAAAAAGCGAAAAGATTTGGAAAGGGCTGAAGCACCAGTCCCACAAAACATGATGACAACTCTGAAATAATGATAGTGAACTATAGCAAGAAACTGTGGGCATAAGACTGAGAGAGAGAGAGAGAGAGAGAGAGAGAGAGAGAGAGAGAGAGAGAGAGAGAGAGAGAGAGAGAGAGAGAGAGAGAGAGAGAGGGAGAGAGAGGGGGAGAGAGAGAGTGGGAGAGAGAGAGAGAAAGAGAGAGAGAGAGAGAGAGAGAGAGAAAGAGAGAGAAGGGGAGTATAATAAACCTACAGTATGTGAGGAACAATACAGCAGTTATAGCAGGCCATGAGGGTGGGAAAGCCTTTGTCTGTTTGATGGTAAACAACATAAGGAACGCACAAGCAGTGAAAAACATTCTCCTTTATTCTGCCCCAGAAACTATTAATACCCATGCATCTCTAATGGAGATAAATGTGAACAGGCAATGAAGCAGGAGAGAGAGAGAGAGAGAGAGAGAGAGAGAGAGGGAGAAAGAGGGGGGGGTAGGAGGCACAACTGTAAAAGAAGCTATAGACAAGAATGAAAGATGGATGGATGAAATTAGATAGAACGGCTGGAGGAGTGAGAGAAAGGAGCATTGACCTGGAGGAGGAGAAACACTAGCATAACTAAATGATAGAAACACAGCCATAATGGATCTACAGACTCATATGTCAAACTCATTCACACACACACACACACACACACACACACACACATATATATAGAAAATGTATGATGGCCTGATAGTGTACTACAGCAACAAGCATACTGTATATAACAAGGATATTCTATGTCATTAGAAAAGCTCAAATTAATCATGCATTCAGTCACTCACAGCAATGCCCTCTGCACATTTTCACTCATGATTCATCAGACATACATGAACCTTAACAAGATCCACCTTAAAGACTGGGTTTGTACAAAATAACTTACAAGATAGACACAAGTGTTTGCTTTATAACTGATACAAGTTGTTTGTGAACTGAAAAAGAAAAGAATATGCATGAGAAAATAGATAAAGACACTTGTATTACTTCACTCTTGACCTCTTCCTCACCTGTAGCCAATAAGATATTCACTTAGATAACAAAGTCAGTCTGGCTGTTTCTGGCCTGAATATTCCCCACTAAGCCTGAGTTGCATCACCCTGGCTTCTGTTTAAATTAAGTCCCAAATACCAAACTCATATTCATGGTGAGTGCCATATGTTCCAACACTTTGGTGACCAAAATACTACAGGAATACAACAGTAGGCCCACACTGCATGTCCCAACACCCTGGGTTCAGAGTATAATACAGCACTAGGCCCACACCACTGTTGCCACACCCCGGTTTCAGAGTATAATATGGCTGTAGGCCCACGCTATATTTGCTATCTTTTTGGTTATATATGTCAGATGCCGGCAAGCCCTCAGATGAGCGAGTGCTGAGAAACAGTGTTTACCTGTAATCCTGTGTTTTAAGATGAAAAATCAGGACTAATATTTTGTTTTGTTAACCTAGTGTCACGGTGGCCAAACTCACGACAGACACAAACGAATACCAAACACACAGTTTAGTACATAAAAGGCTAAACCTATAGGAATGGTCAGGGACAGGCAAGGTCAGCAACAAAAGGGCAGCCAAGATAAGTAACACACCAGAGTGGGCAGGCAAAGAAGTCATACACAGGTGGAACTAAAGCCTTACGTGATCCAACATGTCCAGTAGGTTGGGCACAGGTGAATTCTGGGAAGTGGAGTCTTTGGTGTGTAAACTCCAAAGAGTCCGTGGAAGGCAGACAGACAACATCACGACTGACACCTGTTCTAGAATGAACAGGCACAGTGTTGCTGTTTTAATAAAGCTATAACCTGATAAACGTACCCCAGGTTACAGAGTCTTTTTTATTTGATCAGTGTTCAACATGACTCTTGTCTCTAGAGCTCTTAATTATTAGACGCAGGAGTTTGAGAAGCTGAGACTAAACAACATACAGTAGCAGACATGCTGAGGGCTCTTATTAGCTGGACAACAAGGCACCAGTGAACAAAGCTGCAGCTGCAGTAGATGATAACAAACTGCACAGCAGGCGGCATCGGTGTGTACAGACACAATTTCAGACTGCAGAGCACATAGTACATGTATTTGCATTGTATTACAGTGGTAAAAAAGGACATCAGCTATTGCATTTGTTGCAGAAATGTTCTGATGGATGTGTAATGATATTTACATGGACATCCCAAAAGTCATGGGATAGCAGCATGTAGCAGCTGTATTTCTGAAGCTGTGCAGACAATTAACATTCCCCTAATCATTCAATCTACAGTGTCATGTTTGTGTTGGGGATTCATCATAAAAGGCATTACCACTCATAGTGGACAGCACAGTGGGTGGTAATGATTGTGACTGGTGGTATCTGGCTAGAATTGTCCATGTGAACAGACAAGCAACTCTGGAAGAAGTTCATATCCTGAAAAAGTCATAGGACAGAAACAAATATCATGTCAAATTACTTTTGCACATACAGCTCTGGGAAAACTTAAGAGACCACTTCAGTTTCTGAATGAGTTCCTCTGATTTTGCTATTTATAGGTATATATTTAAGCAAAATGAAGATTGTTGTTTTATTCTATAAACTACAAACAAATCTCCCAAATTGCAAATAAAAATATTGTCATTTAAAGCATTTATTTGCAGAAAATGAGAAATAGCTGAAATAACAAAAAAAGATGCAGAGCTTTCAGACTTCAAATAATGCAAATAAAACAAGTCATTTTCCTAAAGTTCAGAAATCAATATTTTGTGGATTAATCCTGGTTTTTAATCAGTTTTCATGCATCTTGGCATGTTCTCCTCCACCAGTCTTACACACTGCTTTTGGATAACTTTATACCACTCCTTGTGCAAAAAATGCAAGCAGTTCTGCTTGGTTTGATGGCTTCAAACCAAGCTGGACCTCTTGATTATATTCCAGAAATTTTCATTTTGGTAAAATCAAAGAAACTCGTCATTTTTAAGTGTTTTTCTTTTTTTTCAGAGCTGTATGTGAGATGTCAGTCTAGTGTGTTGCACTGCTCCTAAAACACAGCATTTTATATGGGTTTTATAAGGTTTAAGCTGGTCTTTGATCATAATGCATTTTAGGGGGGGAAGGATGTTTCTAGATCTTTGTTTTAAAGAACAGAAACTCAAAGTACGCTCCAGAACACGATGTGTGGAACTGATCTAGACATAGTAAGATGCCAGACACATAACATTTAGCATTGAAAATAAGTGAATAAATGCAGTCTTTGCGATAAACCTCATCTCTGCAGGTAGACAGTGGGGTAAGAATGTGTGTATGGTACTCATGTCCTTGAGGAAGAGTGTGTGACCTCAGAATAATGAGGTAAGGTTACAGAGCGGCCTGTTTCCCAGCTCTGCCTGAGGTTCAGCCCAGCCTTGGCCCACTTTTACTCTTCCCAGGACAGGCAGTAGCAGTCACAGCAGACACAGGGAATCACAGAGGCACAAATTAAAGGACCCATACTGTAGAAAAACAGGCCTTGCTCAAGATCCTAACTGTGACAGCTTAGTGGATGCAGTTATTCAACCCATAACCCTGTGACTAACAGCCCAGCAGCCCAGCACACTATACAAAGATTTCATAACTGTAAACAGAACCAATTTCATAATCAGAACCAATCAGAGGCTATTCACATTCAGGCTATTCAGTTTTCTTTGTAAAGGCATAACATACAAGCAAGACAAAATAAGGCAAAAGTGTCTTTACATAATTTAAACATATTAGTGATTAAAAAAGTTGGGATGCTGTGTAAAATGTGTAGAATTTACAAAAAATAAAAAACATAGAAAACATGTTAGCTGTTAAATGTAAGACATTATACCACTTCATTAAAACAATTGACTAATTTAGAACTTAATAGTAACAGCACATCTAAAAAAGTGGCCTTTGACTAGTATTCCAACTTCTTTTATTAATAATAATAATAATAATAATAATAATAATAATAACGTTCTTTATAAAGCACCTTTAAAATGCAGCTTAACTCTTGTGTGGTGTTCATTTTTCATCAAATGATACTAAAAAAATATTTTTTGGCATTGGCTCATTTTTTGTGAGAAACATATATCAAAACACATTTTCAATAAACACACACTGTACACCCCCCCCCCCCAAGCAGAATGCTAATTACCCAGACTAACAGAAGCATTTGAGAAGAGCAGAATGTTTATTAACGGTTATTAATTAGGTTGTAAATGCCTTAAAAATCGTTAATAATCAGTTATAACACGTGTTATAGAAATGTACGTAGACCTGTTGTTTGCCAAATAGTGAACCACTAGCCATCTATATTGTTGCTCTTTCTGCGTATGTGTTATAACTGATTATTAATCATTTTTAAGTCATTTACAACCTAATTAGTAACCACTAATAAACTAATTGTAAACATTTATAAACCTTTTATAAAGGTAGTCTTATTTTAAAGTGGTACCCCGATTTTTTGTTCAGATCAGATCAGATCTTGATGGTTAGAAATCTGTCCCTGAAAGGTCTCACATGTGCTCAATGATATGTGTATAATGGTCACCTTCTTCTCCAACAACAGAAAACGTCATATTTATGAGATGACCCGTAGCTTTATAAAAGTGAAATGGATGAGTCAGCAGCTCATATGTGTAGTATCTTTGGCTGGAGTGGAGAAATAGTAAACAGCTGGTCTGAAGTTCACGCTCAGGTCGAGGAGGAGAAAAAAGGTCAGGCGGTTTGCTTTTGCTATTTTAGAGCTATAGCTGCACAACTGCACCAAGAGATGTGTGGATACAAGAAAGAAGCACGTAGCGCATGCCTAAAAGCAAAAAGACGCTTGAATTCCGATTTGACCATTTACATTCATGTTGCATGTCCAGGTTTGAGATACATATTTGATTTAGGACCACATATGAAAGATCGGGTTTGAAAAAATCGTGTTTGGCACATTCACACCACACAGCCATGAAAAAATTTGAGTCACTTTAGCCTGGTAATGTGAACGTAGCCAAAAAATTATCTGGATACAATCCAGATATGCCAATAAAATTGTATTTGGGCATGCAGTCTTAAAAGTTGATCAACATGACTCAAACCTGATTGGTCCACACAGCTCTAAGGCAACATACAGTGAGTCCAAGAAGTATTTGATCCCTTGCTGATTTTCTTCGTTGGCCCACTAATAAAGACATGATCATTCTATACTTTTAATGGTAGATGTATTCTTACATGGAGAGACAGAATATTAAAAAGAAAATCCAGAAAATAAATCTAAGGAATATATATTAATTGATTTGTATTTCATGGAGTGAAATAAGTATTTGACCCCTTAGTATTCATTAGCAGTTCTGGCTTTTACAGACCAGTTAGACACTCCCAATCAACTTGTTACCTGACCTGAAGCCACCTGTTCTCACTAATCACTTGTGTGAAAAACACCTGTCCACAGAATCAGACAGATCACACAGATTTCAAGTCTCCAACATGGGTAAAACCAAAGAGCTGTCACAGGACCTCAGAGTCAGAATTGTTGACCTTCACAAAGCTGGAATGGGCTACAAAAAGATTAGACCACTCGGCAGGAGTTAGCAAATGACCTGAAGGCAGCTGGGACCACAGTTTGCAAGGAAACAATTGGCAACACTTTGCGCAACAATGGATTCACATCCTGCAGTGCCCGAAAGGTACCCCTGCTGAAGAGAGCACATGTGGAGGCGCGCCTCAAGTATGCCAATGATCATTTGAAAGATGAACCAAGTTATTGGGAGAAGGTTTTGTGGTCAGACGAGACCAAAATTGAACTTTTTGGCCTCAACTCCACCCACCATGTGTGGAGGAAGAAAAATGCTGCCTATGACCCCAAGAACACTGTGCCCACCGTCAAGCATGGAGGTGGAAGCATAATGTTTTGGGGGTGTTTCTCTGCCAAGGGTACAGGGCTACTTCACCGCATCACTGGGAAGATGGATGGAGCCATGTACCGCACAATCCTGAGGGACAACCTCCTCCCCTCTGCCAGGGATCTGAAAATGGGCCGTGGTTGGGTCTTCCAACATGATAACAACCCTAAACATACAGCAAAGGCAACAAAGGATTGGCTCAAGAAAAATCACATTAAGGTCATGGAGTGGCCCAGCCAGTCGCCAGACCTCAATCCGATCGAAAATCTATGGAGGGAGCTGAAGGTCAGAGTTGCCAAGCGACAGCCCACCAACCTTCATGATTTAGAGAGGATCTGCAAAGAAGAGTGGGCCAAAATTCCCCCTGGTGTGTGTGCTAAACTTGTGGTTAACTACAACAAACGTCTCACCGCTGTGCTTGCAAACAAAAGCTTTGCCACTAAGTATTGAGTGTGTTTGGCAAGAGGGATCAAATACTTATTTTCCTCATTGAAATACAAATTAATTAAAATATATTCTTTAAAATTATATTCTGGATTTTTGTCTTGATATTCTGTCTCTCCATGTTAGAATATATCTACCATTAAAAGTGCAGAAGGATAGTGTCTTTATTAGTGGGCAAACAAAGAAAATCAGCAAGGGATCAAATACTTCTTGGACTCACTGTATCTTATATAAGTCATCTCAGTCTGGTAACGTGAATTTAGCCTTAATTAAGAGATTTTTCGGTTACTACACAGAGTTCACTGTCCGCGTTAACCAGTCATCTGCTTTCATTGCATCAGAGCGAAATTAATCTAAAAAATGCTGGAGTATCCCTTTAAAGACTACAGCTTGGGTGAGGAAAAGAACAGTGTGTTGGCCGTGTCCTCAGAAGTTCAAAAAGCAGATGACCTTTGTTTAGCCTCCAGGGGGATGAGTCAGGATAACGTTACGTAATGTCCAGCAGTGGTGGAGTTGCCATGCCAATGAGTGACAAGCCAGAGACACACCGGGTGTGGGCATCACTTTGGGGGTGATCCCATGAGCCGGATGTGTTATTCTCTTAATGAGACAGAACAGATTGCAGTGGTGTGTGTGTGTGTGTGTGCATGTCTGGTAGGTGTGATTGTGTGTGAGAGAAATATCATTTCTCACTTTGGCAGCCTCAGCGGTCAGCTCCCCTCTGTCCATTTCATTTGGAATGTATCTGTGTTGTCCAAACTGTTTTGCATTCACTGTTTTTTTCTTTGTGGAAACTGACCCTAAAGAGGCAAATCGTTTAGAGAATTCAAACGAATGGCCTTCTGAATACAAGCATGTTTTTGTGGGATGTAATGAAAAAGAATTGTCTTTTATTTACAAGATAAATGAATACACACTATGTGGACAAAAGTATTGGACTCCTTTACATGTATTGTTTCTTCGAAATTTCAACTTTGCCGAGATACAGCATTGCTGAGTAACCAGTACACTTGGAGAAAAGTGCAGTGAACCGATTCCGATACATCAGCTCACAGACGCTTTGTGTTGAGCGACATCACCCTTTGGAGTGATGAGGGGAGAGAGCACCTTCTAGCCACCCAGAGAGAGCAAAGCTCTGGCAGCTGATGGCAAGCTGCATAAATGGGATTTGAACCAGCAATCTCCCGATCATAGTGGCAGCACTTTAGTCTGCTGGACACGGAACGCTTTCTACTACTGTAGATTTTGGAGCACCGCTGTGAAGATTGGATTGCCTTCAGTCACAAGAGCATTAGTATTAGGACGAGCATTTAAAAAACTGAAATTCTGGGGGGCATTAGACAATCTGTGTTTGTGCATTTGCACATCTGAGTCAGCAAGTGCACCTTAAAGTAAAGGAATGCATTCTTTAAAAGAGGTAGACATACAGAGAGAGAGAGAGAGAGAGAGAGAGGTGTATGTACTACACACATGTAGTGAAAGCACCCTTTCCCTTTGCTCTGGTTTCTGAGTAACCTCAGCTTATGCTTTTATCACCACCGTGACTATCTTTGAGAAACAGGCTGCAGTAGAGCAGCAGCAATGTCCTGTACCACAGCACCCTCTGTTGGGCAGCTGCAGCCATACACAATGCGCTTTGTCATAAGCTCTTATTCTGTTAATGTGGTGTGAAACACCCTAACAAAGACAGAACAGCAGTAGATAAATCCACATTAACCAGGAGAACAGGGAGACATTTTTTTAATGACAGTGTTTTATTTCATGCCACGACCGACATCATCGCACATGATTGGAGATATAAATAATAAAACAAAATCAACCAGAAAAAAATATCTGGCATGAGAAAATGATGGGATATAAAGTCCTTTTTAGGTCACTGCACAATTCCATGTAGTTTTAGATCTGGGTTCATTCAGATATGCTTCGCTTCAGAGGTACAACATGTTTACATTCATTATCATTACTCATTCAATTACACAACAACTACAAAACAGCTCTGTACCGTCACTTTAATAAGGGCCTGGGGCCTGCCTGACTGCCTGCGATAGCATTACTACCGTGCAATGTGGGGATAATTTAGCTTTAAAAACACTGCAACAGACTGTCAGGAGAGTAATGACTATGCTTTGGTTTTTATAAAGTTATCACATCGAAAAATGCGGCCATTAGAATGTCCTGTTATCCCCTGAGGCAGAAACGCATTGATTTTCGCCACTGAAATCATTTTCCTCCATATGAAATGCTCTCGGTAATTATCTCAAACAGGGCAGAGGGCTAATATCTCACTGAAACAGATAGGCTCTTGATAGATAATGGTAAAATTGCATAGGACGATTGTTCATCTAATATTAGGCATTGTGCGGTACAACGATCTTAATCAATGAAGAGAACACACATATAGATATAGATATATATTACTGTTCCAAAGATTATATAAATATCGGTTAAAACATTTTACACGATTCAGGCCCATTAAAACAGGCTACTTAAGGTACCCAGTGGCAAGCGTATGCGTACGTTAACAAAGCATTCATCCATTCTATTCCATTCCATTCTGCATCTACTAACCGAGAGCTACTTACACTAGCTGCTGCATTAGAGATGGGCAATATGACGATATTTTATTGCATCGTATTGTATTGTGTCGCAAGTTGTTATAATGATATATATTTTAAGATACTTTCAGCGCTTAAAGAACTGGAGGAAGCGACACACATTTTGAATATATATCTTTTTGTACTAACTAAGCAAGAAAAACACATTCAATATTATGCATCTTAAAAATGTCTTTAAATATCGTGATACAATATTTGGTTTTATCATATTGTCCACCTCTACTTTGAATATAAACTCACACTTTGGCTTAATTTCCGCAAGACATTAGATATGATGTCTGTTTCTAGTGTATGATGGTACCATGTGCTCATGACCAAACTATCTGTACCTTCTTTATGTTCAGTACGTTCATTATATTCAGTAGTACCCCTTTAACATTTCAAGCCTAACTTACAGCAATTTCAGAAAAAAAAATGATTACAAATAAAATAAAAATAGAACTGTCTCAGCCCATTTTACAGTACGACATCTTTTACACAAATAAAGGCCTTATCTGAGCCTGACTGCTCTGCTTACTGCATACATTTGCAGAGGAAAAGAATGTTTGTGGGTTAGATAGAGTGCGTGGAACTCATTCACACCCAGGGAAATGAGTTCATTCTTGGATGGAGAGAGGGAGGGAGAGATGGATGAAAGAGAGAGAAAAAGGATAAATTAGACACAGAGAGAGGTAGACACAGACAGATCCAGAGAGAGGAGGAGAATAAGAGAGAGAGAAAGAGAGAGAGAGAACCAGCTGCCTGCACTCCCAGGAGCTCCATCCGTTCTGACTAATCTGCCAATGGAGACCGCTGCTGGCTCTCTCTCCCTCTATCCATTCATCCCTCCATCTCACCATTGCACATCTGTGGGAGAAAGATAGGAACCAACACACAAGCAACACAGACAGTTTCTCTGAAGATGCTTCTTATGACACTATTTTGGTTCTGCGTTTCTTTTTCTTTCTACACACGTTTTTCTGTCTTTCTTTCTCTCTTTTTTCTTCAGCCATCCTTGAATCTCTCCAGTGACCACAAACAGTTGGCCAAAAACCTTCCCAGAGTTCAACAAAACAAGCCAGCCTTTAACAAGCTTTATGAAGCACAGTTTGATACAGAAGTATATTAACAGGAATTGCTGTATTGCACTCTCTCTCTCCCGCACACACCAAACCATGGAAGCGAATGAAATCAATATTTGCACATATAAGCCGCATTTCATAGCCTAGGGTGCAGCCAAAGTAGGGCAGGTTCTCTGTAGGTCTGTCCTATTAAGACTTCTTCTCAGCAGACTATTGGTCACACATACAGAACAGTCTAATGACATTGGGTTGTGTGGTGATGTCACAAGAAAGATCCTTAGTCCTGCAACTGCAGTGCAAGGAAAATTAATTATGTTGCACCTGTTTGTTTTTGATTTCTTGACAAACAATCATGTGATTCTATATAAAAAAAAACACATTTACCTCACGCCATTTCGGTGTTGGTGTTTTTTTTTCTTGTATGTGCACAGAAAACTATGGGAAACTGATGGCTGCAAAAGATGCATCAGTCGCAGCCTTGAAATCGAGCCTTTCTTGGCTGTACATGAAGGTCCCTTCACTTTGGGACGAGCTTTTATTATGTAGCGTCTGAGAAATGCTGCATTTCTTTTATATAACTTTTATATAACCAAGCACCAAACTGAAAGCAGCTAAAATCAGTCTGAAACATATTCAATATCGTAAACAATCATATTACACATTAGCAACTCAGATATATGAGATATATGTTAGCACTGCAGGAAGAATCCTTAGAAACTTTGCGACTTTGTACCATTTCTTCATCTTTGTTTTTTTGATGGAAATGACAGGGCGTACTTTGTAGCATTTTTGTCATTATAGTGCGTCTATATGGTGTCAGGTACTTAAATATGTACATGATTCTCAGCAGTAATGCAGCAGGTCCTGATCCTGCTGTAAAAAACTGACCTGAGGTTTGGGTGCTTCATATTCAGGCCCATGGCTGATCTTAATCAGATGTACAGTTCAGCCAGAGGGCATGGCTTGTTGGAGCAGTGCACTGAAGAGACTCCATCATTTTAAGGCCCAAAACAGACTCAAAGCATGCACAAAATTGCAAATGGCAATGCCAGGCCAACACTCGACAAATGCACGGCCCTGCTGCACAAAGGCCGTGATCAGACTGCAGGCAAATCATATCTGTTTCTCAAATTAGGTCTGTTGAGACGACTAGGTCTGTTGAGTGACCAGGTTGGATATGTGTGTGGATATAACAAAAGAGATCTGCATGGGCTGCTATACAGTCAAGTAATTGGCATCAGTAACCAACCTTTGGTGCTTTTTTTGGACCTTCACCCTTCTGTCCCTCTGGATTTGATGAGACTGCTGTTTAAGTTGTGAGTGCTGAAAAATTTTGATTTCACCATTCACACCGAGACGCATCTTGTCACATTTTAAACCACCAGATTTCATGTGGTTTTTGGCTCTGTAGACTATCAAATATCAAAACTCAACGTCCATTCCGACATTACTGTGGTGGGTACAACACTCAGCACTTAGGAGAGCGACAAGGACAAATCATAGACAGGGGTAATGGACAGGGTTACAATCATGATAGTTGACTGGAAAAAGCATGCCAGTGATACAAGACAACTTGGCTTTCGCTTTAGCACCCCTTGCAGCAATTCTTAGAATGCAGTTTGTGCTTGTGTTGCATTATGAAATGCTTTATGAATGAACACAAGTGCAATTCCCAGCCTAGCCTTCATTAACTAGACATTAAGTCACATAGCTTTCTAAACCAAAAGCAGCCCCTTGACCAAAATGTTTTGGGTCAACTGACAAATTGTTTGAAATAGTGGGAGGCACACAGGCAATACCATAAACACTGGAAATGCCATCATCATGTAGCAGTAAAAAACAACTTGAGCAACAAAAAAAGTACCTGAGAAAGAGAATAAGACGAATAAGAGAGAGATTAAGTATAGAAATCAAATGAATTATATCCAGTGCTAAACTTTCAGAACCTTTCAAAAACAAACAGCAAAAATTACATTCATTTACATCAAATGTACCAGCTTTTAGATCATTTCATATCTTTTCACTCATGCTCTTGCTTTCCAGGAATAATCAAATAGAATAATCAAAGAGTACAAAACAAACAAACAAAAACACACATCTCAGTAGTAAGTAGCACGTTTCAGAACCTCTCAACTGCAGTACTGTTTTACAGAATAAGTCAGCTTGTGCGAGATGTTATGACTCATAGCAGTTTGTTTGCAGGAGTAAATAAGGTTTCACTGAGCAATAGACTCTTTTCACTGAGCAAGTGAGCGCCAAGGCCACCCATCAAACAGCATACAAGACTTAAATATTGTTCCAGTCCTCTGACAGCTGCTCTTGTCTCTTCCTCCGTTTGGTTATTTTCTTTTCATTTTTTTTTGGTAGCAGAGCCCCGTAGCTGACAGAGGACGTGATTTGGGTCAGATGGTCTCTGTAGCAGCAGCTTAATCATATTTTGCAGAGCTGGCTTACAGATTGTATCGCTGGCAGAAAAAAAAAAAAAAACATCACTGATTATGCCCAGCCTGCTTTTTGGGGTTCTATTCATTTAGATACAGTACAGTTCAATGCACAGTGGATGAGTGTGCGTGTGCTCTCAGCTTTAACCATTAGCTTTATCACTGGCTATGTGGCTGGCTCTCAGCACAAGCCGCCACAGCGTCGTCTTAGTAAAACTTATCGTCAATGCGGAAGTGTGGTCTCGTGACATCATCAGGGTTGAGGAAGACCGAAATGGACTTGCCAGGGTTTTCTGTGACTAGCTGCTGAAGCCTCTGTGCTAGCCGGTCATCTTGGGGTGAGCCTGCGGCTGAGGACCCGCGGCTGGGTGATGAAACACCATGCCCGTTACTTGTGCCGGCAGCTTCTCGCTTCAGCTGGCAGGCCTGTCTGGCTTGCTCCAAGGCTGCACGCAAGTGTTCGGCTGGATCAGAGCGCAAGTGCGCTAGCTTCCGAGCTACCAGCAGGGCAGCACCATCAGTAAGGTGCTCTAGCATGTTGTATTGAGGGAGGAAATAGTTTGGGCAGTTTTTACCCAACACACAGTGGGATAGGTCATCTAGGAGCCCCAGGAGCAGGCGAGCAGGCGTCTCTTGATCAGGGCAGCTCAGGTAGGCTGCAGGTAAGCGGTCGCAAGCCCAGAAAAGCAGTGTGCGGAGGTGGTAAAGGCTAAGGCCTGTACGTGGACGCGCAAGCAATCTGGACAGCACAGCCTTGGCAGCCTGGAACGCTGCAGCCATAGGGTAGGGCACACATTTCTTCAGCTGGACCTCACTCCGGGAAAAGGCCAACCTCCACTCTCGGTCAGGTCTAGAGGCAGACCCTGCAGCCGGGGAGCAGCAAGGCAGCAGATAAAACCCACTAATGGCTTCCTCCTCTGTGATCTTTCCATCCCAGAAGTGGTTGGTGGTGAGCCAGCTTTGTGCAACTGCTGGCCAGCCACGAAATGACACAACGGGCAGAAGGTCGTAGAGCACACGGCTGGTACCTGCTTTGAGGATTAGAGTGGTCAAAGGTCCGTTTCTTTCAATGCGATCTGGCACCGGAATACCTCTCTGAGGATTCCGTCTAAGTTCTTCCACTGCTGTCCCAACCACATTCCAGAACCAATCAGTGACCAGCAAGGGTGAGAAGTAGCATCCATCCAAAGACTGGGGAGACTGCAGGGATGGAATCGACCCCAGTATAGAGCCACCTTCTTCCTCCACATCATCGTCTTCCTCGCGCTGTCCGTTAGCCTCGTCCTCGCAGCAGATGCCCCATCGTGCCAGCATGGTGGGGTCACAAAGACGTAGGCTGAGCCAAGAGTGGCATGGCGGCGACTGGCGCATGTCCAAAGTTACAGGCTGGTTGCGGTCATGCAATTTGAGAGCTGGCACGAGCAGGGTGAAGTCCAGGTCAAAGTCCACGCCTCGAGCGTAGTCACCCAGGTCCTCAGGGTTCAGGTCTAAAACACCTTCCCTGGCACCTCCAGACAACAGCAGATATTCGTTTGCCACTGGAAGCCTCTTGTCCACCTTCTGTACCAGGCCTAGAGCAAGAAACATTCATCAGGTCAGAATATTACTGAAATATTATGCATCCAGAATAATATCACCCTGACTTTAACTACAGCATAGCAAACAGTGTTCAATAACATTATCACTAGATATGAATCCAATCGACTCAAAGTCTTTGTTTTAAATGTCAGATTTTCAAAGCCAAAGGCATCATTTCAATGAGCTATATGTTTCCTTTTGGTTTTTTTTTACTTTTCTGTCCTTTAGAAACATTAAAGCAATTTATAGACCTTGGCTAGGATGTAGACACAATACACACAAATGGAATTCAGTGGATATGTTTAGGAGACTGTGGTGTTCCTGTGCATTGTCTGCAGACTCTGAGCTACATCCTGCAGTTAAAATCTTATAACATGATTTCACTCATCCAATTATCTGCAAACTAAGCCAGCGTGTGAACCCCCTGCTAGTGCTGCAGACGTGGGTGTATACCTCTTACCGCATGTGTGAATGAGTGTGAAAGAGACAGCCTGAGAGCGAAAGAGACAGACAGCGAGAGAGAAAGAGACTGTGAAAAAGAGAGAGAGGACATGCTGGGAAAACATAACAGTGGAAAGGATAACCAAAGAGAAAACACAAGCACTTCATGTTCTTGTCCACTGGACCATGATACTCAAGCAGGTTGAAACCATTGTAGATGCTTTTTGATGCTTTTTTCACACACTGGCTTATTGCAGCTGCAAACATTGTCAGAACAATGTTAATTCTGCCATGCAGCTAAAGGTGGGCATACAAAAAAAAATCTACTTTTCCAGGGCTCTGTTTTCCTTATTGTAAAGAATAAGAATGGAATCACAGAATTCAATCATAAAAATGGAACTCAGATATAAAAACAGAAGCATGCAATGAAAAACGATGCTCATTATCAAAAACTGAATTTCCTGAGCTTCATAGTTAGTTATCCCAACATTCTACAGACAAGACAAAGAAAGTCACTTAAAACAAGCGTGTTACATTTAAAACCCATTTTAAGAGCTGGGTAAAATTAAGCTGGTAGAGTCTTTCCCTCCAAAGCACACAATTGTCTAATGCAAGGTGTGAATTTGTGGAGGATTTTATTGCTGCGTGTATGTGTGATATACCACTACTACAAAAACAGAGCAGTCCTAATCAAGCTCTCATTCTCTGTGTTTGTTTTTTAATACAGGGACAGAGTTTTTAGAAAAAGAATCCTGTCTAATATTAAACTACAAATTAATATTACATACATATGTGAGCTATAGTTGCACGAGATGTTTTTAAAAAACATTTATTTTTGTTTATGCACTTGTTTGTAACAGGTGTATTTTACTCATTTTTAAATGGTGTGCACAAAAGCTATGAGTGCTATTGGTCTCTTCCTTTCATTTCTATTTATTTGGCAGCAACAGGGCTCATTAATCAACAGAGAATAAATTATGTAAATGAGCCAGAGTTAGCCCTAAGTGTTAATTTGAAAAAGAAAAAAAAAAACTGAAGAGAAACCTGAGAAGACCTGTGTTGAAACTGCTAAATTAGTTTTCTAGTTATCAATATTGATTATTTTAATACATTCTGTGGCCTTTTCATATTGTTTGTATATAAAAGAAAAACATGAAACTGAGAACATCTAAATGTAATTTTGAGGGTGAAATAAAACTAATGTCATAGGGCCTACTATACTGAAAAAATCAGACACAGAACACTGATCAAAAGATTAAGGACAGTATTTTATTTTTGTAAATAGAAGCGAGGTGATACAATTTTGTGACTGATTCAGATGGGATAAGAAATATCGAAGGATGGCCGTGACATTCTTAGAAGTCAAGAAAATTGTAATGTCATGTAAAATGTCTTATACATACTTAGTCTAAGCAAAGACCTAAACACCATCAAAAACATGTGCAAGGAAAGATCTAAGTGTGAAGTTTACAAATGCACGCACGCACACATGCACGCCTGCCAGAAAGAGTGTGATACTGTGCTGAGGGATGTGCGCATGAGAGCAGAGGGCAGAGCAGCGAGAAGGCCTAGATTTTGGTTTGGTTTTGTTTTATCTGTGAGGAATAAATTGGGTCAAATGGGGAGCAGAGGAAAGAAAAAAAAAATTCAGTGTGATAGCTTCTCTCTCTCTCACACACACAAACACACACACCACAGTCAGTCTTTTAGACTATTCTCAGCCCTCCACAACTCCAAGGAGGAGAGGGGGAAAGCACCGCAAAAAAAAATACTTTATTTTAATTCAGCTCCTGTCAGCACTCAGTTTTCTGGGAAGATGGTGAGAGTTGTGCGTCATTACACACACACACACCATCACAGATCTCCCCTGCCTACACTGCACTACTGCGACAAGTGCAAATTAACTTACAGAAATTCAACACTGCTCTCTCTCAAAAAAAAAAAAAAAAAAAAAACCCTGAACAGTACACAAAGCAAGCCTGGGGGCGACTTTTTTCCAAGTGGATAGATAACACCTTCTAATTTCACTGAGGTAATAATTAAAATGCTGAGAGCTGATAAGAAGGTGATAATATGCAGACTAGAAGAGGGGAGCAGCTTGGATATGGGGGAAAACTGTCAAAATAGCTTTCAGATCAGATCAGAAGTTTAGTTTGATCCTAACGGTGCATTTACACTGCTCCGTCGCGACAACGCACAGCGACGTATCCCATTTATTTTCAATGGGAAGCGCCGCCTCAGTCGGACGCAGTCGCGCAGTGCATCATGGCTCCAATGCGTCGAAAGCGGGGGATGCGATGCGATGAAAAGTTGAGCCGAGCTGAACTTTATGCAAATGAATCCGTCCAACGCAATGCGTCTATCCAATCAGAGAGCAGGTGTTCGCCTGATACGTGTCTGCAGCGCAGTGTCTGAAAACATTTAGTTCCGCTTTCAAGCGTCCAGAGAAGCCTGGAAGAGAAGTTTCAGGCTTTCCTGCCTCATATATTAAAACCCTGCTGATTTACAGGGACTCTGATCACAGTAATACAGCGAGGAGAAAGGCTGCAGAGATTGTTGGGGTCTCTAGCAGGTTTTTAAAATATTAATATATAATTTAATTGGAAAAGTTTGCTTTTGTTAGCCTATATTCTGCTCACAAGACAGTGTAATAAAGCTCAATGGAACATTCATATTTATTAATACACATTTATATATTTTTTAATTTATAGAAAATAATAATAGCTTGTATAAAAGCATTTAAATTTATTAGAACGATTTAATTGGACGACGCAGGGAACGCCTTTGTCACGCCCACATGCGACCAGTTGGAGGAGGGCAGTACGACCATGTGCGTTGACGTGACGGAGCAGTGTAAATGCACCGTAAGATTTCCCCGTTGCATCCTCTAGGCCAACACTGGTCCTTGGTGCACACGGCCTTGCACTTTTTAGTGCTCCCCCTGTTGCAACACAACTAACTCAAGTAAAGAGCTTATTTACAAGCCTTTTCAAAGTGTGATGGGGTGTGTTAAAGCAGGAAATACATTAAAATGTGCAGGGCAGGGTGCCTCTCAGACCACAGCAGCCACAGTGAAAGGAATTTCTAAAACAAATTCTAGAGTCTGCAGTGTGGAGCTATTCTTCAGAGGAAAATGAAATAACCAAATTCAATATCTGTAGTTCTTGTGCTATGACAATTCCTAGCTTTGTGCTATCAGTTCACAGCAGTCTGACATACTGCACTGTGCTAACCATCTGTTTAATATGCATGTTTGTCCCCTTATTTCAGTAAACAAAACAGAAATGAGTTTTATATTTAACTGTAAAGTGCAGTGACATTACCAGTAAGCAGCCAGTTTAGCAGGTGCTTCACTCCAGCTTCAATAGCGCAATGTAGATACACTATGTATATTTTAACAGCAAAGCATAACTGCTGCATTGTTTAAGATTGAATATAAAGTTCAAGAATTCAGCTTAAGCATAGTTTCTTTTAGAGCCTTGTTGTAAATGTGACACTGCAACAGTTAAAGTTTAGTTTTAGTTTTTAGCAGTCAGTATGTTAGAAATTAATTCAACCACTTTTCTGTTAGGGTGATGCAGCAAACACAGGGAAACAAATACAGGTGCTTCACCAGGATAAAGTAGATCTTCATTAACCTAATCTAGTGTTTGCAGGATGGATTTCCAGAACTAGGGTGGGGCACCTTGACTTTAGAAGGATGGCTACAGAATGGCCGTGGTCCTCTGGTAATGTAGGCTGGATTCCTGCACGGTTTTGTAATTTTCCTGCTTAAACCCACTCTATATGACATTCATCAGTTAATTGCCAGGCTTAGTTTGTGTGTTAGAGCAGAAAATGTCAGGCCCTCAGTTCCCTACTCTGACCTACAGAGAGATATTCTTCAGTGAAGATGATTGGCAGTTAGGTGTTATTCAAATCCATTTCTTCAAACCATTACCCCTGACTGGCATGCACTACTGACATGTGCTGATGGATTTGGAGGTCATATAATTAGACTGCTGACTGACATAGTAGCTGGCCAGTTTGGGACATGCCTATTAAATCTGCAGGTAACAACATGGAAATAGCCGGGCCAGAATGAGCCAGCCAGTCTCTCAGCAGTTGGCCGTCTTGAGTACAAGATTGCTTCGCCACAGGCATTTCACATGTCGGTATAAAACACGCACTGATCATCTCATTAAATGCTAGGTAATTACTTCGATGGCTTCTTCCGTGTTGCAATAGGAATCTATTCATAAATGCAGCTGTTATGTAAAATACTAATCACCACAAGGCACCGTACCAGTAATACCTTTTAACAATGTATTAATTCAGCACCATGCTGAGAATTAGACTGCATCCTAAACCCTTATTTGGACGAATAACACAGCTACAGCAGTCTGAACTCGGCAGCCCTATAATCCACTCAGCCCGCTCTATAGGATTTATATTTCTTTTATCGTTAGGAAATCAACATAATATATGCTATAATTGCCACAGCACATATTTACCAGTGTAAGATGCAGGTCAACACAGATATAAACATGATTAGCTCACAAGTGGGTGAAATTTAAATGAGGTTTTATCTCAGGTATAAAAATACCACAGAAACTAGAGATAAAAGGATCCACTGGTTTTGTATAGTTATCAAGGCATTTTTAGCAAAAATATATAATCAGCGATTAATTGATAATGTAGCAAAACCTGAGAGCTTCTCAGATCATACAGTCATGGCTGAAACTGTTGGCACCCCTAAATTTTTTTTATTGGCAATTTTTTTATTGTCAATTATTGGCACCTTTTTGCCACACAAAAATTGTGGGTAAATAACTGTTTCATGCATGTCATGCTCATGTGTGACAAGCAACAGGTGTGGACAATACAAACCACACCTGAAACCAGAGAAAATGGAGCAATCTGTGCATGCCACACTGCGTATGCCACACTAAAGCATGGAAAAAGAGAAAGCAGGAGAGAAATTGTGGAAAAATAACTCAAGGTTACAAGTCCACCTCCAGAGATCTTAATGTTGTTTTGTCCAGAGAGCATACAAGACTATGAATCAAGAAGTTTATAACACATGGCACTGTAGCTAATCTCCCTGGACGTGAAGAGAAGAGAAAAGGTTTTTGAAAGGTTGCAGAGGATAGTCCTGATGGTGGATAAGTGGCCTCCAATGAAGTTCCTAATAAATTCCAGCTGTCCTGCAGGCTCAGGGTGCATCAGTTTGCATCAGTGAAGTGGGGTTTGCCAAAACGTACATGAGTAAGCCAAAAAGTCAGATCAGAATTGCTAGCACAACCAACAGCAAACAAATGAATGAAGAATTTTAAAAGAATTAATATTCAGTATTATGAACAACCCATCATGCCAAACTGACACTTACTAGCTTACATCTAAAGCCATGCTCTCAAATCTAACTTGGATACTCATTTATTCTACTCAAAACCCAGTATCGATTCTTCCAATCTGATACAGGACCAATCAGTGTGAAAACTGAACGAACACAGTCACCCAGTCAACAAAAAAAGAAAACAGCAATTTTTCAGGAAAGGAGAAACTGTGTATTGACATTTGCTTTATTTACCAAAACACCTATGACCTTTATCATACAGGAGACCAAGTTCGCTTTTAGTAAATACACACTCTAGCTTTCCTCCACAGCAATGAGACCACTATAATGCTGCAATAATGCTGCAATATAATGAGCATTTCTGGAGGAAAAGGGTCGCGGGTTAGGCTCGAGTTCACAGACAAGAATACTGAAGGCATGCTAATGCATGTCGTGCACAGAACTGTAAGATAGGAAGAATAAATGCAAGTGATGCAGTGATAGTGAACACTGCTCCTGGTGCAGCGTTTTGATCCGAGTGATTTTTTATAGCTTCCTTTCATTATCTGTTTTTAGAACTGGAGCAGAATTAATTCAGAACCTGCAACCTAAACTGCGCATTTGAGCTGATGGGAAAACATCAAAGCATTCTTTGAGGGTATATCTGTATTCAAAAAGAATTTAAAAATATATAAAGAAACTGAAAAGTAAAGAAACGCTTCAAGTTGTAGCTGACCTAAACAGCTTCGATTTGAAAAGCGTTTATACCCTGAGCAATGATTCTGGATATGACTTTTTTTTATCAGACTATACATGCTTAACTGTAACACATGTAATTAGTCACATTACCACAAAAAAGCTCATTATTTACTCTGACCTCGATTATACCTAGTTTATATGTGTCTGGATTGTATTTTCATACAATTATAATCATGTGTCTTGGGTTAGTCAGACTAAATTACAATTGCTCTGTGGGACATAATATGCAAATTTGCATTTTGGTTGTACTGGGAGGAGTTTTGGTTGCCATTCATTTTGGGAAGATGGATTTACTGCGATAACATTGCTCAAATGTGTCTCAGACTACCTCCTTAATTGGTTGTGTAGCCTAATCCAATCTGTATTCATTACAATGTTTAAATTGCATCTTCATGTGACTTGGCCTTACCCACATATAACCAGGATACTCAGAACACATGAAATTACCAGGTATAAAATGGGTCTGTGTCTCACCAAAAAAGTAAGACATGGTGTGTGCATCCTTTATCAGTATGTGGTAATCAAAAGTGTACATGACATGTATATTAACTATAAAGAAAAAGAGTAAAAAAGAGAAAGACAGAGATAAGCAGAGTGATCCAAACAGATTAAGAATCAGTTCACACCCTGAGGAACTGGGGTAGACAGAAAAAAAACACTGAAAAGTACTAGAGAAAATATAAATCTCTCTAGCTGGCAGAGAATATAGGACAGAAAATACTAGATACTAGACAGATGAAACATTGGGAGGTATATCAAAGGCACTGACAAAAAAACAGGACAAAAAAGAACCTAAAGGCTAAAAGTGTAAGAAGGGAAGAGAGAAAAAAGGGTGACTGTGGAAAACAGTACAGAAGGAGACGAGGAGAGGCACATTACAGAGAGAGAGACAGACTGAGACATGGAAGCTGTCTGTTAACTAATCCAGTTTTTGACAAGATTATGTGAAGCGGCTGTTATGATATTTTCAGGAGAAGAATGAAAAGCTCAGGCAAATCTCTCTCTCCCTCTCAGAGCTATTGTCACACAGACTAGCAGAAGGAGACAGAATGACAGTTACTTTGTGCGTGTGTGGTGTGTGGGCTGGTGTCTAGGTGGAGAAGGAGACGTAGCTACGAGTGATGAGGAAGGAATACTGAGAGAAAAAGGACAGAAAAAGAAAAGAGGAAATTGAGGGGTTTAAACCAGAATGGATCTGGCTAGCAGTGCTGTTGAACAGGACAGAGGCAGGGCACGGAAACAGTGCCACCTATTGGTCAGACATGTACACTTGCAGTGAACAGTGGAGGCTTCAGTTGTGGAAGGTTAAAAAATCTCAGGAATGCTTGATAATTACAGGTTACTGTTCTCTTAAAATTAAAAAGGATCTGCTAAATGTTTAGGTAAGATAAAATAATTGTTGAGCAACTATATATTCTTCAACAGGCAACTTTTTGTACAAATTTAATTACACGTCTGCTTTAATTTGTCTCAAATGAACCTGGTATTATGTAATTATCAAGTAGTTGCAAAACAGTAAAAAACAATTAATAATTTACAGGTTAGGTAAAAAGACTGGTATGTTAGAATACAATATTATATTGTTTTTAAGGCATAAAGCATAATAAGGATATATAGAAATTAGGTGGACAAGCAAGCCACTATTCTAATCCAAACATATATTGATTATTGGCTTCTCAATAGAGCACTGAAAACCTATGATTCTGAAAACTTTAAGCTACTACATCTTACTTACAGAGCTCGGAAATTAAATGTTTGTACACCAATGTGTCCCAAAATATCTTTCCTGGATATGAAAAAAAGGATGGAACTTATAAAGTCCAACGGTTGTAGCCAGTGTAGTGTGCAATAACACAGTAGCAAGGCATCTGAGACTCTAACTATGGGAACTTTACAGGAGAAAGATAAAGCTCCCTAACTTACAATGAAAGTCAACGTAGAAAGAGTTTATTTTAGGTAGTATGGGAGAACTTTTTAACTTTTGTATAAAATATACAAGTCATACCGAGCATGTTGAAAATGAAGTCTTTGGCAGTGTGCACCTCAAGTGCAGTTTGGTCCCCGAACTCTCCCTGCTCCAGCAGAACAAGCTCCTGCACCTGCGCTGCCAGCTGCTCCAGCGTGGTGCCCGAGCGGAAGTCCACCTCCGCAACACGCTTCACCGGGGCAGCTGGCCGAGGAGCCACAGCGCTCATCAGTGTCTCCATCAGCACAACCTGAGAGAAAAGCATTTAATAATAATTAGATATGCCAACAAATACATAATTTGCTAGAAATCAGCATAACAATAGACGACTTATTTTGAATATATATATTCTTTACTGTTGGTATTATTAATTACAGGTAAAACAATGAATCAAGATAGTGGTACCACAATAAAAACTGTGATGATATGCTTTCTGTAAATTTATCATGGACAACAGACACATGATGGCAACTGAGGCCCATTTATGACATACATTACACTTGTCCCACCATACTATTTATTTATAGTTACGTTTTACTTAAAAAAAACTTAAGTTAAAGTTAAGTTAAATTAACTTAAGTCCATTTTCTGCATTTCAAAATCAAATTTTATATTTTATATAATTATTTAAAGCCAAAATTTGAGTGTCAGTGTAATTTTCGACGTGCCTCTGCCTAAACGAATGAGGAAATATATGAAATATAAAAATGCAATATATTAAGGGAAAACTAATACTTAAAAAGCAATATTTTATTATATGTAAATGTGTATTTAAGTTGCCAATAAATCTCTATAATTAATGTATTACTATTTCTTAGCTACTTGGTTAGCCTATATCTAATAAAATTTGCCTTTAGTGCTTTGTGATTAACATCAAGTCTAATTACAAAAATGATAACAGAACATAAATGATGGTATTCTATTAGTACACTTAGTACGTTTTAGGGGAAATGCTTTTATACTTTTACTCAAGCGGAGGTCTAAAGGAAGTATTATTTTCAAGGCCCATATTACACACCCCGTACTTGGCTGTTTTCGTTAAATTAGAAATTAGAAACAGTGTGAAGCAAAAATAAATTATGCCACTCATTTTTTTACATTTTATTTACAAAACAAAAATCACCCTGAAAAATTGTGATATCTTAAGGGCCATATCACACACCCCCTATTGTAAAATTAGAAAAGGTCATACAGCTCTAGAAAAAAACAAGAGACCACTTAAAAATGATATGTTTTTTTTATTTTACCAAATTAATATAATAAAGTGGAAGATGGATGACAAGCCATCAAACAAAGCTTGAAATGTTTTGTTTGATTTTTTGCACCAGCAATGGCATAAAGTCATCCAAAAGCAGTGTGTAAGACTGGTGGAGGAGAACATGCCACGATGCATGTTAAATATGTTATGGATATAAACTTGTTTTCTTTGCATTATTTAAGATCTGAAACCTATGCATCTTTTTTTTCTCATTTTCTGCAAATAAATGCTCTAAATGACTTTATTTGGAATTAGGAAGAAACGTTGTCCGTAGTTTATAGAATAAAACAACCTATAAATAGCAAAATCAGATAAACTGATTCAGAAACTGAAGTGGTATTTTATTTTTTTATTTTTTTCCAGAGCACTACAGCACAAAAATAATGCTAATATTGTTTTTCACAGATGTTAAACACTGAATAGGATTAAGATAATAGAATGTTATGGACATGTTGTGACTTGTATTGATTTTTATTAAAATTAGAAAACTAAATAATTATTATTTTAAGTTATTAAGACCCGTTGAGCTGGTTTACTGTGTACGTTACATTGAAACAGGTAACTTGGCTAGTTAGCAAGCTAAGCTAAGATAGCTAATACCCATAGTTAGGGTCTCTGATAAGCTAATACTCTACTTTAGCATGTGTCTCTCAATGTAAGTTAGCTAGTTAGCCAGCAAGCTATCTCTTAACGTCAGAATTGGACACGTTAAGAATTAGAGAGGCTGTGCTGAAGTTTAGTAGCCGGTTAGTTGGCTAGGTTAGTTAGTTGTGTGGCTGTTTATCTGGCAGGGCTTCCTGAGCCCCGCACACTCAGTCCGGTCAGAACTGGGTCAGTGGGCAGATTACAGAGCAGGCTAGTTAATTAGCCGGCTAATGTCCAGCTAACTAGCCGGGTAATGTTGGCAGCTTCTATCGGCGTTTATCGGCGCTGAACCCGGTCCATATCGAGCAGGTCTGCGCTGCTGAGGTCTGTTCTGTGTTAGTCGGCCAGGAAGGGAACGGACAGACAGGTTAACACACAGGTTAAAGTACCGTTAGCTGCTTCTGTTTCTGTAGCGGGAGAGTCACATTCCTCAGCTCTGCTCGAGCAGCTCGGATTAGCCGCCTCGCTAGCAGGTGTGGGGCAAGAGCATGGAGCCAGCGAACACACACACAGACTGATCCAAACAGTGGATTATTATTAAACTGCCCGTTTCTGCGCCCTGTCCACCAACTCGCTCCGTCTGCCCGAAGCCTTGTGTGTTACGCCCCGCCGCTGGTGGTGTTGTTATGGTGGTGGTGGTGGAGGAATGTGGTGTGGAGTCCAGCAGCTTCGGCTCCCGTCATTCCCAACTCCAGTCCCGGCGCACGCTTCCCCCCGGCAACACCGACCGCGGAAATCACGGGCCACCTCCGAGAATCCTGGGATTAGTAGTATTTTAACGAGATCAGCGCAGCCCGCCCTGCTCCGCTCCTGTCCATGCTCTTACCCCGCGCAGGATTTAGGCATAGCATTTTAAAACATAAAAAAATATTATTTTAACCCGTGCCTGGAGTTTGCTTCTTTTTGTTTTTTGCTCTGGAGATATAGAGCTATTGCTGCTAACAACTAATAAAAGTCTGGGTGAACTGAAAGTGTACTGTGTAAAATAAACAAATAACAATAATTATAAAAATAAAAAACACCTGTATTTATAAAGAAACAGTATTATTTCTATATTTTCTTTCTCGTCAGATTTTAGTTTTTAATTTTTGCCATTTTGGTATTTTTATAATAAATAAAAAATAAAAAATAATAAAAAAATTATATATAATGAAAAACATGTATCTCCAAAACAGCAACTTTACAGATGAAAGAAAAACATTCTTATCTTATAATGGGAGTCAATGTAAACAGTTCATTTTAAGTAATTTTGCAGAATTTCTATTGATCCATTCATCAGGAAATGTTGACAGAGTATAAATGACAGTTTGAGAATTAATTATGTCAATTATGCAGTAAACTAAAAAAAAAGTACAAACAATTGTTTTTTCATAAGACAGTGACAATATGCAAAAACAGGTGCTATTTAAAAAAAAATAGCCCCTGTCTGTTTTTGCAAAAAAAAAAACTCTTAAACTCCTATAATCTACCATCTACCACAGCTCTTAAAAATATCCAGGAGGAGATATAGACTAAGGTAATTTTTAAATTTATTTTGTTAATCTAAATGTATTTTTACAGAACAAGGTTACCACAAACAATTAAAACTCTAGGTCAGCCATGTTTTCATCAAATGCCAATTTTCTCTAAAATTGTCCTCCCTGTCGTGCACTTTGTCATGAAAATGCTTCAAAGTATGTAAAAGTATGACTTCTATGTAGTCTGAATCTTGTATATATATAATGAATAGTCAAATAAATAAAATATCTATGGATTTTTGCAGTTGCAGTGCAACTAGTTGACAGCATTGATATCTGTATTGTAGAGAACTATTACTTACTAATACTACAAGCTTTCTATGCATGTGTGAATCCATATTCCATCGTAAGAGATTAAGTGAGCAAGAGTATACCATTGCAGGCTTTCCGGATACAAAATGTCACCACTGGCATCTCTCAAGCGAGCCCCATGACAGCTTTTAAACAGTCCCTCTCCTCTCCCTTACTCTTCATTAGGTGAAATGTGATCAAAAGATGTTCAAAACTACTGCCAGGTTCACCCACCCTCATCCCATCTCCACCCCCTCAACTGAGGTGTCACCTTGAAGCACCTCCCTTTTGAAGAGGCATCTGAGAGGCTGGCAGTGCAGATAATTGGGGCTGCAGTGGGAAGGCCAGGAAAAAAATGAGAAATGCTCCAGCTTGGTACTTACCTCTCAGCAGTCGTGTCACAAAGTAACAGAGCAGAATTAAAATCACTTTTTATTCAGCATTGAATATACATCATATACACATGGAATTTTCTCCTTGCAAAGGGTATTCACTTTCTGTTCAAAAGTGTTTCTTATAAAAATCAAGGTTACTAATAGAGAGTTTGCCCCCTTACGTTACTGCAGTGACAGCCTTTACTCTTCTGGTAAGATTTTATAACAGATATTGGAATGCTATTGTGGGAATATTATTGCTCTCAGACACAAAAGCAATTGTGTCTTCAAGTTTTGACATTGGACAGTTAGCTGTAATAATAAAGGTACACTGATCTACAGCCTTGTCCTCTAGATCTCTCTACCGCTGTGTTTCTTGATCCTGGAGGCACCCTCCTTCTGCTTTAATTAGTGCAAAATACCATGTCATGGGTTGTTATGAATTAGCAAAGCTAATCTGGGACAATGCTAGTAGTAAAAACCTGGGAAAAAGAGGGAAATATTTTGGCTTGAGTAACCAAAAAAAAAAGGTAAATAAGCACATCATGCATGTATCTTAGTCATTTTAATCAAATCAATAGTATCGACCTAGCCCAACTTGATTGTGCTATCTCTACCAATAAGCAGACGTACACTAGAGGGTACTGTTTCCGTCAGTAGTAGTTTTAGATCTCTATTATTCTATAATTATGTATTTATAATTTATACAACATACACATTATTATTTTGTATGTGAGGGTTGTGTTCTAATTTTATCACAGTGTCATCTCCAAAATGAATTACAATGTTTTTATGACAATGTCAAAAGGTCAAATAACCAAATTGGTATAGGTGTCTGGATACTTTTGAACAATTGTCTTATAAGAAAGATTCCCTGAGGTATTAAAAAACAATCAGGGATGGCTTTCCCAGACAGGGATTAGGCCTAGTCCTGAACTATTCCTTCCTGTGAATAGAGATTGCTAATTGACTCTGACATGTAGTCTAAGTGTAGGTTTAATCCCCGTCTGGGAAACCAATCATTTCAATGGTTCTTTTTCCCCCCTTTTAACCTTTTTGAATAGCTGCAGTAATGTGTCTAGCATGTTACAGCCTCCATTGGAGCAGACATTGAGCTCAATGGAAGGTCAATAGTGGGATTGATGATCCAGAGCAGCTTAAATGACAGTTTCAAATGCCATTTACTTTAAGGGGGGTTTACAGCAAACCATAAAAGTCCTCTAGGCATAATGGTCACCTTCGGAAGGCATAGAGAGGTTGTAAGTGAGATGCATTGTTGAAACGTACTGCTCAGGGATCCCACTGACTCACTATTGTGGACTAGGTGTTAGGATTCATGCATCGCAGAAAGAGAACGAGCATTTTCACTGCATTTTAACACTTTATACTCTGTCTGTGTATACATGTAGGGGCTTTGGGTAATCGCATCAGTGTGTGGGCAAAACATTTTCATTTCATTTCAAAGGGGGATGAGTATATCCTCCCACAAACTCAGATAGAATCTCTGTAAGCCCTCCCTGGTGATGGGGTATGTGTGTGTATGCACGCATGTAGTTATTGAGGGCTAGTGTCATGCAGACTTTGACCGGAACTGGAAAATCAATTGGACTCCAAACACAGCTAGTGCCAAGAAGAAGCAGGGAGCTGAGGTAATTACGGGCTGGCTGGGTGCACAGAGGAGGCCTAAGGAGATGTGTTTTGTTTATGTAATTGAGAGGGGGAAGGAAAGACCAGACCAAAGAGAGGCAGGAGTGAAAATATATAAGGCCTTAAAGGGCACAGACTGGCATTTTATTTACTCAGTCCACATCCGCCCCCACCACCTTCTGAACCCCGGTTAATTTCACCTGTTTTGTCAATATCTCAAGTCATTTAGTCAAGTCACATATATTAATATAGCTGGGGTGGACATATTTTGCTTTTCCAAAAAGAAGACACTGTGCATACACATGCATCTGCTGTGTGTTACATGTTATGGCTAGAGACCTCAAGCAGGCCTTAGATATGGAACCATGTCAATGTGTATGGATAGATGGATGGATGGATGCTTTATTTATCCCGAAGGAAATCTAGGCATGGTAGGAGGAAGTGCAATTAAGTTAATAAACATTAACGCATTTGTTCAAACTAATAATTATCTCTGTTCATTTCAACTCATGTGTCAACTCAAGTAATCTGTAACTATATATAGTTATACAAAAGCTTTTCTTCTATTTTAATGCCAATATAAATACAAAATGAGAGAAATTCCAGAAAAAAAAAACAGGAAATGCTCAAAATTGGTATAAATACATAAAAAAAGAACTGACCTGGGTTTAGGCCACAGCTCCCTGGGTGCCACAGCAATGGCTGCCCACCTCTCCAGGCATGTGTGCACACGATATGTTATTTGTGTATTTCTGCAGCATCAATGGGTTCCAGGTTGAGTCCAAATTATATCTGTGCTGCTAGCAAAAGTATGGTTAATATGGTTGTCTTGGCTTGTTCTGGGTTCATTCACATTTACGATTTGTTTTTTCTACCTCATACATACAAAGCTGTGACTGCTAGGAAACCCCAGACATTCTTGACAATTCTGAAATACTGGTCAAAGTCATTTTTACAGATCCAAAAAACTGGCCATATCTGGGAAAAAAGTATGTCACAATTACTTTCAGCAATGGGGCTTTTCATTAAAAAAAACACATAATTCTTCTATTATATCAAGGGAGTTTTACATCTATGAGTTTTTCATAATTATGCAATAATTATTTTTTCAATTATGTTCTTAATTGTTTTATCTAGCAAGACACTCAAAGGTGACTTTCAAAAGTGTTGTGTGTGACAGGTTTGTGAATTTGGGAACATCAGGTTTGGGAATTTGAGCTTTAAGGTAAAAGGAAAGCTTATGAGAACAGTGAAGATGGGTTGTAATTTAGGAGAAAGAGTAGTAAAACAGTAGCCTTACTGAGAGGAAATGCATGGTATTCAGCATGTTCTGCTAGTCTTCTTGCAAATACTAATACATTTATTCTAAAAACAGAGTGTCTGGTAGATCCCAGAACAGCCTTTTTTTCTGGCAGCTTTTGTTGGTTTCATGAGTAAATGTGGTGCTGCTAATGGTGCTGATACAAGAGCTACTGGGAACATGGATACATGAGAATAGTAAACTAAGTCTTATTCTGCTTGTTCACACTAACAAGCATTAAACTAAAGAAACACAGAATTAGAACTAGAAACTGGTGGGATGAAATTTAGCACAATGGATTTTCTTGTTAATTCACCAGAGTCATCTGCTCTGAAAAGAGCCTGCACCACAAAGCACGTTTTAAAAGGACTTTTAATAGCATGCTTCATGCAATTGCACATTCTCACCAAAACATTACAGCCTGACGCTTTAAAAAAGTAATCTAGTAATGAAAAGCGAAGCCCTTCTTAATGTACATATACTTTGTTAGGATACATTTACACAGAACTGTTTTTTTATGGTTAGAATAAAATAGCACTGCATTGGCATTTTTTGTGAGAATGATGCATTGATGGACAGCAGCCAGCTGCATGTCAAAACTGCACCCTGCTGTCCATTAAAGTTCACCAGAGCTGAACCTTTGACAGAGCGTAGTCTGACGTACCCATGGGTCAAACAGTGGGAGGCTGTAAGGCTTTAAACTCCCACCTTAGTTTTGAGGAGATGTTGAACCAAACTGGTAAAAAAAAAAAAAAAAAACTAATCGCTGCTTTCAGCTCACTTCCAAAGCAGTAATATAAACATTAAGAGAAATTCTGATTTAAAACAATGAATTTGATACAGTAATTACAGTGTGACCTTGGTCTGAACAGCCAAATAGGAATTTGTGTGACATTTACATGAATCCAGCTGGGTCTTTATCATAAGTTTGCTTATGGTAATTGATCTCTTATGGCCATGTCATTGAAATGTGCATTACTGCAGTCACACACTTCATTTAGTATGGTGCATGAGCAGTGAAGTGCAAACATGCATTCAGCGTAAAGGAGTAAAGAAATATATTAAATGTTGTTTATCAGGAACAAACAAAGATCACTGTTACTTCAAAGCTTTAAAAAAAGATAAGGATGAAAATGTACTTTTTTTTAATGCAGATTCAGTATTGAGTTTGTGTGGCTTTGCAAGCTAGAAGGGGTGTGTGGGGAGGTGGACAAGACAAAGCCAGGTTTATCATATAATTTAAACAGCTAGTGCTATATAGCAGCCCTGTGGTGGGTAATACAGCCTGTAATGTTTTAATTAATCAGTATACAAGTGTAAAGACGGGGGCGGCAACCAACACTTCCAACACGACTATACAAATAATGTAATGTGTACTATTCTCTGTGTGAATGTGCGTATTTAACATTGACCACAGTTTTGTGATGGTTAAGTACGAATATGCATAATGCTACACCCCTACTACCTAGCATTTTTCTTTATGGCAGGTAAACAAAAGAAATGGTTTTAAAGTTTTAAATCAATTAAAACATTTCACAATTCACTCTATTATTTTTTTATGTCACATGAAAAAAAAAAAGTCTACAGAGGCCGTAAGTAAAGACAGAGGATAGCACTGTGTAATCACAAATCCAAGGACGCTGTACACAATGTAAACAACTAAACAAAACAGTCGTTTTGAGGCAGCACATCAGATCTGAGCCTCTTTCCTCTGCTGCGTGGTCCTTTCTAACTCTGTGGAAACCATTAGGTATATCTTCCAAACCCTATTTCTTCAAACAACCCAGCAGACTGTACAGTGGTGTTGCTACAAGCTGCTTGGACACCAGGGTAATTGCCCACAATGCTGTAGCCCACATCTTAGCTTCAGCACCCACAGATAACACAAGCGCGACGGGAACTTAACAGCAGAGTGACCGCGAGGCCTTGGTGATGTGTTGGGTACTTAAAGACATTGATTTCAGCAGTGCGATCCTTGCCAAACAGTGACCGAGGGGAGGTGGAAGAGAGAGGGAAGAGACACTTAACATGGTCTCCTGGAGCAGAGCGGCACGCTATGCCCTTATGGATTTTAACAAGGAGACGCCGATCTGACTCTGATAATGAGCGGCTGGCAAAATTCCCAGCCCTGCTGAAATGTCAGCACTGAGGGAAGAAAAAAAATAAGAAAGAAAACAAACTATAAACTTGTCAAAAAAAATAATAATACTTTTCTCACGAATTCTAGAGTCTTCTCTCAGCCAATAGAGACAGTGCTCAGTTAGGAAGGCCCAGACTCCTAATTAGACCCAATTAAATGTGGCAGTGACATTTAAAGGCATGGTAAAGCATAGTTATATGATGTTTATCCCCTTATTTTGAGGATAGATGTCCTATTTGTGTGCGCTCCCCTAGGTCCCATGCAGTGAAGACTAAAGAGGTTTTGATTGCTTGACCCTGATTTGCACAGCAGCACTAATAGTCTCGGTTAATGAGGGTTTTACGAGAGCCGATCAGTTTACTGGGTCTTACAGGGTCTACAGGACTCTCTCTTCTCCATGAAGTCAGCTTATGAGGCCGGCCTCACAAATTGAGCCAGAGATTTATTAACCAATTTCCAAAAGGTCCCCAAACCCAGCGCTCTGCCTACAGCCAGAGTCTCGGGAATTAGTGCCTCAATAGATTCAATTTTTCATTTGAATATAGATAGGTTGAAACACTGGCAGCTCTACAGCAAGCCTGCTAGTAATGAACCGCTTTCTTGCCATCACACTCCAAGGATCAAAGCTGGAAGGGTTATTGAGATGTTTCAGCGCTGACCTGCGAGTCTTCTTCACAAAGCCTTTTCCTCCACAATATCAGAAGGTCAGCCTGGCAATCAGTTTCTCAGACAGCTTTATTTTTTTCATCCCGAGACACAGAAAGTGCAAAAATTACATGATTTCCAGACAGCACACTTTATCATTCACTCACATTTAGTCACAGCCCTGCCAAGTGTTTCTATGCATATATAATGAGGATTTCTGTAAAAAGACAAGTGTGATCCTCAAAGCCTTATCATCACCTGCCAGACATAACTGAGCAGCTCCACCCTCTACTCTGTATCTCGGTTTCTTCTGCTGCAGCAATCAAACCCTGCCAGAGTGGCCACAGTCCAGTAGTCAGGGGTCTGTGCACCAGAGAGATTAAAGGTCGAAGTTCAGAGAGCCATGGCGAGCCAGCCGACAATGAAGAGGACACCCCCAACTGGCGCCAGCTTGCTGAAGGACGGGTCACTCGTTAGGGCCTGGTGGTAGAGAGGACCACAGAAGCAGCCCATGCCTGCCAGGAGAATACCACCAGCCTGCAGAAAGAAATGAAATATTAGGGTTATTTGATCATTCGAATTATTAAGATGTGTTTCATACTGTGACAAAAAGGAGAGTAGGGTACGGTCTATCATGTTGTCTCAGCTACTAATGCTAAGTGTTACCATTAGTTAATTCTCACATTGTTTTCATAAGAGTTTTAGCAACACTTTCTTACAACTATCCCCATTGTATTAAGGTCATTCTTTAGTATTGCTAGCTCTTATTGTGAGACACTTAGACTGACATGCCACAAGTCATGGGATAGCATCATAGCAGTTTGTAAAATGATCATGAAGGGTTTCCCTAGGGGACAGCTTGGGAATCCACATGCCTGTATAAGTTGTGAGGTGTTATCTTGTGAGTGAGGCTGAACACTGGCAAACAGGCAAGATGTAGGTATCTGTTTTTAATATTATTTTTATTTTATATAAAGTTCTGCTGTGATAATCACAATGTTGCTAAGTAACCAATTATTATTGTTAACGAAAACGAACGAAATAATGAAAACTGAAAGTGAAAAAACATTTGTGTTAACTGAATCTAATAAAAATGAAAATAAAAAGAAAAAAACAGGAGATACAGTATGTGAGAACCTTTATCTGTGAGTAGCTCATACACCAGAAAACGCAAATCTCTCTCTCTCTATCTCTTTCTTTCTCTCTCTTTCTCTCTCTCTTTCTTTCTCTCTCTCTCTCTCTCTCTTGTTTGTTTCTTAGATTGATCTCTCTGATAAGATGTGTAAAAACTGATAAAAACTAGGAAGTCCACTCTAAAAACTTAAGTAACATAATTCTAAACATATTTTGCTCATTCAAACAGTCCGAAAACAGCCAGTTTATGGTTCGGATCGGGTCGGGCTCGGGCAGAACGTGCACAGGTTAGGGCTGGGTCGGGTCAGGTCGGATTTGTTGGGCCTGATCTAAGCTCTAGTAATGACTGTGACCAGCAGTCTTTGACTAGATTTGTCAAACTGAACAGACAAGTGACTCAGAATTCAGAGTCCCCACATGTATATGTCACAGGTCAGTGCAGTGTTCTTCAGCTTCCACTGGACACAGCAAAAGTCACTAGACAAAATACTAATCTCTGTCAAATGACATTTGGCATGTCAGTGTAATATTTAACATAAACAGCCTACACATCTCTGCTACTAGTGATTGTAACATAAAGCCAATTCCCATGTTTTATTTGGTACCATTTGAGAATTCTCTCATTGTTTTCATTAGAGGCAAAGCAACACTGTATTACAACTAACCACTGTGTGAAAGTCGTACTTTAGTTTTGCTACCTCTTACTGTGAGTCATTTACATGCTTTAAAGTGATCATTTGTTACAGGCACCTTGAAGGTGAAAATATAGCTTTATTATATTATATTTTGCGATCTATATACAAACACAAACAATTCAACCACCAAAATCACTTACTGAAAAACATAAGTATATAAATTATTGTAAACTGTTTTGGGAACATGGGAACAGGGGAAGATTCACTACAGCACACACACAAGTATGATTATTATGACCTTCTCAAAAAAGTTTTATTGTTTTGTGCCTTCGGATAGTATGAGCTGCCAAATATGAACACTGTGTTGAACACATCATTCTCTCAGAATAGAAGATGAAGATTAGGCTGGAATGTTTCCTTCTCATTAACAACCCATACTGCACACCTCACTGAAATTCTTTTGACATTTATGTTTTAGTTACTGATTAATGTTTTCACATTAAACCACAATGCCCCACATCCCACACATCACTGAATGTTAATGTTTCATTCCATTTGGCCTTGCTCGTGCTCTGAATGTCTTCACACTGTGTAGTGTGAGTGTAATTGGTGTATTGATTCTGTTCATATGTGCTTATATTCTTCTACTGCTGCTGCTAAACTGTAATTGTTCCTTCAGGATTTCATAAAGCACATCTGTGTAGTTATACATTTTAAAGTAGACTTACAGCGTAGCTGCATATATATTACATGTCTGTTTAAATTCACTATTTAAAAGTAATGTAAAGATCAGGAACAAATGCAGGTTAGAAAATAGTCTGATTAATATCACAAAGATATCAGATGGACTTAATAAATAATAACAACATACAATAAAGATCTATTATATGGTAATTGTAGTGCATCATAACGCTGTGGTATTGACTGTACTTACCAGAGCGGGTTTCCTGCACCGAGAGGCTCCTAACAGGGCCAGACTGTGGTAGAAATGATAGGTATTGGCTGTGCTGTACAGCTAAAGGCAAAATGAAACGTTAGATATGTTTAAAGACATCTGCATTTGTGATATTTCAAATAACAGATTGTAATACCTTTGTTAACCTTAATCTAATTAACTGTTTAACAGTCATACACACCTCTTTTAGGTAGTCATCCCGGTCACTCCGTCTAAAGCCTGAGACAGAAATACAGAAAACTCAGAAAATAAAATATTTATGCTATTATCAGTGTAAAAATGCACACTGTAGACATAATTACTCTTTGCATCTTATTGTTCTAAGGATCTTAAAACCACGAGATAAAAGATTACACAAAACGTAAAAAAAAAAAAAACTCATGTTAAAAGAGATGAGAAGACTAGATTCTCACTACATAACTTCTGTAACATTTAAAGCAATATTATTTTGTTTGTTTGTTTGTTTGGGTTTTGTGCCATATCAGCAACATGTTGGCTATTGTATGGCATCAACAGTGTTCATAACTTGAGCATCACAGACTTAAATCAGTGTCTTCACAAAAGACTTCCAGAAAATTAAGTGTTTTAGCTGGTGGATTTTTTTCAAACAGTTCTTTCTTATTTGCAACCCTATAAAAGTCACAATATTAATTAGTAATATACCTTAAAATAACAATTTTAATGTAACAGCCATTTGGTGCCCCACTGACTGCAAAAAAGGGAGAATGCCGTCTCTGGCCGACTCCAGGCCAGAACACTGCTTCTGCACAATGCATAATTAGTCCTAATTGTGTAAAACCTTACAATTCTACCCTCCTTTCTCAGTCCGCACACTTTTTTTTTTTACTTTCAGTTGGTAACAAATGTGCATGGGGCGATCTCAAAGCCGAAACTGTCTTTATATAAGAGCTGCAAACCTAACTGGTCTTAGTACAGTACATCCTATTCTAAAAAGATCTGACTAACATACAATAAGACTTTTCTTATTTCTTCCTTTTTATTTACATTTTCTTAATTCAATTTATCCTACATATCACCTGTTCGCAATGTAAAAAATGTAAAAATATTTAGTAAAAAAAAAAAGGACATAGCCACAGCTGTAATGTCTGTAACTATGCACACCAATAATGAGAGTTAATAAAAAGTTAACATTATGATAAATAAACAACTAAAAAATAAAAACGGTTATCAATGACAGGGTTGTGGGTTTGACACCTGATGAAGATCACTTTGTGTGTTTGCTCACTATGTGTGTATTCACTGCACATCATGTCTTTGTCTCCGTTAGAGATGAAATTTGTTTGATATTGCAAAAAGCAAGCAATAAAACTTTATTCTCATACAACCTAAGCATTATTATTGCAGTTGTGAATAATCAGATGGTTTATGGTAGTCAAAACTAGGGAATCTTGTTGCTTAAAAAACAGCATGGACAGCTCAAGCTGCTGAATAGAACATGGCACATTTTGATTTGAGTCTGGTGGTTTGGCTGGTTGACCTACATACCTGAGCCAATCAGAATACTCAGTGTGATTAAGCTGGTATACCAGCTGCATGATTTTAATGTTTCTGACTTGCACAACCCAGATCAATATCTAAAATTAGCTAACAGCAAAAACTGATGTTTGGATTTCCTTTTTATCTTTTTAGTAGATGAGATGTTATTCTATAATGGCTTCAGTCCTAAATTCAGTTCTAACAAGGGCTGAGAACTTTTATGCAGACCAGCCCACTCATCCTCCTCTCTCTCACACATGCACACACACAGCGGCCCAATGGGAATAGTCCTGCTTTCTCTCCATGGTCAGTCCAACCATGGCCCTAACTAAAGCTGTCATGGTCACTAAACAGGCCAGATTTCACAGTTAGGATATTCCTGAAAATGGCACTTGGGTAATAGACTACAAACAGCTCTTGGACCAGTTCCCTTCCGATATTCTGGAAGAGGAGAAATGGCTCCAGCCACTTAATTTAGATTTCTATTGTGCAGATTGCTGGGATTAATATTATTTATAATTTATTTCCTCTATGTGATTTGCTATTTGTCATAAATATATCAGTCTTGGTCTGCATGTTGAAAACTGGAAAATATTGCAAGCAGTTTTAGCCTAGCAACAACAAGGCCTAACTCAGTTTTACTGGTAGGCAACTCAAATTACAAATATCCATAAGCTAGTGTGACAAATAGAAACTCTCTTTTTAAAGATCAGCTATTTCATGTTTACTAGAATTAATATTAGATCTACAGTTTATTAGACATTCTAACTAATCACATTACCAATACACAACCTTATTGTAATTGTGACTAGTCATGTTACCATTTGGGTGAATTCTCTAATTCTGTCTAGAAAAATAAAGTGTCAAGTCCTGCTGGAAAATGAAATCTGCATCTCCATAAAAGTCGTCAGCAGAGGGAAGCATGAAGTGCTGTAAAATCACCTGATCGCCACTGAACTGACTTTGGACTTGATATAGGACCAACACCAGAGATGACATGGCTCTCCAATGCATCGCAGATAGTGGAAACTCCAGAATCTGGTCCCTTTATTTCAAAATTAAATGTAAAATTTACTGATGGTGTTGGTCCACTGTGTTATATCAAGTCCAAAGTCAGCACAGCTTTTACCAGGAGATTTTACAGCACTTTTCATGTTTCCCTCTGCTGACAACTTTTATGGAGATGCAGATTTCATTTTCCAGCAGGACTTGGCAGACTGGCCACACTGCCAAGAATGAACTTAAAATAGATCACTGTGTATCTATATACAATCTATATACAATATGAGTTTCATTTTGAACTGAATTACTGACATAAAGTAACTTTTCAATGATATTCTATATATATATTTTGAGGTGCACCTGTACTTTAGGGAATATAGTATATATCTAATTGACTAGTCAGAATTTCATGGGGGGAAATATGTTGACTAGAGACTGTAGGTAGATCTGTAGAACTGACATATACAGTTTGCTGAAATTATGTTTACTGATATTTAAATCCCTCCAAACTTCACGTGATTGGCTGTACGTCGTAAACGTCATGCTCCTAATCACTGATCTTAATCTGTGTGTTTGGAGCTGGAAAACCGTAGTTAGCTAAAGCTAAAACCTAGCTAGGAGGCCTACAGACAGCTAGGTTATAATATCAGTGGAACGTTAAACTTTATTACAGTCAGGTCCCGGATTATTCAGTAATCAGAAGTGGGAACTTTCACAGAGGAATGACCCTTATCTCACCTCCTCCTCCTCCTTCTCTACTGAACAAACGGAACTTTTCTCTTTCTGCTGTTATTTAATGCTGTTTATTTACCTGACCCAGTCCGTAACTAAAACAACACATAAGTCTATCTTACCATGAGCTCCGTAAGCACCAGCACCGACCGCCAGAGCGCCGCTTAACGCCGCTAACCTCTGCACAGCTAAAGACATAGCGGAGCTCCTGTCAGTAACAGACCCAGCAGCAGCACCCAGACCCAGCCGTCACCGCCACCGCTTCCTGCATCCGCCTCCCCCACCGCTGAGCCAACATGGCGGCGCCTCACAGCTCAGTTTCAACATAAAGGACTCTTTCCTCCTCTCAGGTAAAAACGCCACCCTGATAAAAAAACACAGTTGAATGAATTTAAAATATTTCCCTGATAGAAAATAACATTTAATAAATGTTCATTTTCGTTGCATTACATGGGAAACCAACCTTAAAGCAATCTTAATTATACCTTTCCTAATAGGCATTATTGGTTAATGTTGCAATTTTGACATTGAATCAGTGTTCATTTAAAGGTCTCATTCCATCGTTTTTTTATTATTATTATTTTTAAATGTCTAGTTGAAGTCTCTAGAATAAATCTAGTTGTAGTCTCTATGAATTAATGCCATGTGAGCATTTTTTTTATGAACAAAAGTGCTCCAGTGAGAAACGGATTTCGGCTCATAAATATTTGTACATGCAAACATATCGACTCTGATTGGCTAAACGCAACATTAAAATAGAAACATTTTAAAATAAAAGCATTTTTAAACTAATAACAGTCTTTGCAATATTATATGTTACTTTACAATATATGTAATGCCCTGCACCTACCTATCTACCAATTGCACTTCGCTTCGTGGTTCCATAGACAAATTCTAACCATTTTTATTTGGCTCTGAATTACTGGGCAAAGCATATAACACTAATGTGATATTTGCACAACTTGCCATGCTGTTCCTAACACTGTTATCTTCTGTCTGACGAGATGATGTCGCTTGGCCAGCAAGACGTTTCTGCTTCAGCTCTACCTGTGTGCGGTCGCGAGCCAAGGTAGCTAGTGCAGACAATGGAGTTTAAAGAAGAGTTTCATGTGTAGCATGCATATACAACTCAGAAAGACACCTTTAAAGCTTTTGAATGGTTGGGTTGAGTGCTTCTACACTCATAATTAATACTTTTAGATGAGAGGTGCTTCCCACAAACAATAATATTCAGGCCCTGCATCCATTACAATGGACATCATGTATTTTCTTTATTTTAAATGTTTTCTTGCACATAACACTGTTTAAGAGCTGTTCTCCATCAGAATAGACCATGAACCGGCCGATGAACGAGTTTATAAACTAATCAAACAGTAACTTGGCTCCACCAACAGCACTGGAAAAACAGTAGTACTGGAGCAATTGAAACAAATTAACAGCTACTTTTTAGTCATTTACTGTGATTTAGATCGCATTAATCTTTTTTTTTTACTGTTTAGGGGTTGTTTATAAAATAAAAAGCTAACTATTAAATATTTTAGTCAATTGGATTTATTTTCATTATAGATTAGTTGAATATAAAGTCTTCTTTTCTGTGCATTACAGACAGAAAACAGCATTCCTATTTTTTTTTTCTTTTACTGGAGATCTGAATTAATCATGATTTGTTAAAATGTCCCTTTCTATTCTACAATTCCACAGTACAGGCTATAATAATAAAACTACAAACAAGATATAAATATTTAAAATACAATTATGTTTAATACAAACCATATATATAAAACCATACAGCTGAATTAGTGTCCTTTTGCTATATGGTTTGTTTGTCTTACATTCTTTTGATGTTGATGATGGAAAAACAACCTAATAGGCATCGTTTAATGTTAAAAGTAGTAGTAGTATCATTATTTAGCCATCCCTTTCTACACTGTATGAATATAATAAAACAAGGCATATATTTAAGTTAAATACAGCCAGTACATGAACCCATAACGTTGCATCAATCAATGTAAACTCTATGTGCACAAATAAATCAACTCTGACATCGGAAATCAACATTGTTTCAATGCATGTGTCATATTTAGACCAATATGTGTGTCACAATTATAATAAACTTAACTGTACAATATTCTATTAGGATATAACACACTGTTCATCTTAAAATTGATTTACTTAGTACAATCTAAAGTGTTGCTGCATTACTTTAACTTCAGGTGTCGGATATCAGAGCTAGAAACGATGATACACCCAAGCTAACAGCATTCCAGATAAATATTCAGGTAAGTATATAATATTTTAAAATGTCTCTAGAAACAGTAAGTTAAAGAGTATTTATTAGTCAAAGCAGAGTTCACCCCAAAATGTTTATTTACCAGGGTTTTATAGCAAATAAAAACTTTTTATGTCCCAGGTTAGCATTGTTAGCAATAGCATTCAGTACAGAATTTCTCACATCCAAATACCATTAAACATGTCTACAGAAAGAAGCTGGACAGTACGGTGAGTATAACTAAGTTTTTAAGACACAAATGGACAGGCGTGATAATAAACTGTATAAACTAGAGTGGGAATTCCAACTTTTGCGGAAATTTTAGCTACAATTCCCTACTTGGAACTAGGATTTTCATTTAAACTGTTATAGAGGAAAGAATTTATGTTTTTGAAATCTTGCATCAAATTTTAACATCCTTCTCCCTCTGATTTTCTGATTTTGATTTTTGCCTCTGTTTTGTTTCACTGTCCCTCCGCCTCCTGCCATCCTCACTCCTTTCCAATACAACCTACATTATTTACTTTGCTGTTTTACACATATTACAGAGAGAAATGGATTAAATAAATAACAAAATATTTGCTGATGCATTATGTGTGTGCTCAACATGTTTAACAAATCTCAGAAAATGTAAATATCTTGATGTGAACTAAGTCATAATGCATACCTTTACTATAATTATGTTTTATCTTATCTGGTGGTTAGTTGTAGAGTGAATCAGTAAGGTTTTTTATTTTGCTGTTGGAGAGGCTTAGAAATTGACAGCATGAAAAAAAAACTGGAATATTATATTACATTTTATTGTGTCTGTCAGGCTCTTAACATGAAATATCTGACACTTAGTGTACAGAGAAAGTTCACAGTATGAATAGAAATGATTCTCTTGCCTTAAATCTAAGCAGAATAGGACTATAAAACCGGAATTGAACAGGACACATTAAGATTGGAAGCACACTGGTTTATGGCAGTGTCTCAGCTCTATCCCAAAAATCTCTGTAAAGAGAATGGGCTTAAAGAAAGCATTCACAAAAAGAGGATATGCTAATGTTGGGGGTATATGGCTGCATGAATTGTTCCTGTCACCTGAATGGTAAAATAGGGAGATAACTAAATAAATAACGGTAATAAAGAAACATTGGGTTGTGCGGTGTTTACCATTCCCACTCAACCAATAACAAATTCTCTGTCCTTTCAAGCTCAACCTGCATGACCCCAATTCACTGTTTTAAAAACAGCTTGGTTTGGAGAAGACTAGAAATTATTCTAACATTAAACCTTGATAGAAAATGACTACTGTACCTTGAAATATAGAATTCAGAAATAGACGTTAAGGTTATCCTATACCAAGTTTACATAATCTGCTGATCATGATAAATTAAACTAACTGCAGCCCTTTTGCACATATTTTAATAAATTTCACAAGTATAGTGCAAAACAATGAGCAGGATGTCAACTGTAAATAATAGAAACTAATTCTAACTTTATTTTCTATACAGTGTGCAGTGGTGATTACTATTTGTTAGCCCTCTAGATTAGTGTTAGCTTTTAGCATAAATCTATGCCTTGCTTCTGTGTTCTGTGTTCCAGTATAAATATATGATGCATACACAAACGTACAAAAAGTACACACACAAGTACACACACACACACACACACACACACTCACTAGCAAGTTTAACTTTAAAGTTTGGGTGCAATAGGCTTGTCAAAATATTTATAAATACAACATAATATATACTATAATATAATTATATTCAGCTATAATAGATATGCAAATAAGAACCCCAGTAGCAAGTTTAATATGGCCTGTCTTCCACTTAATAGTGGTCCACATACGACTTATATCACAGAAAAAACAAACTTTTAAAAAAGGGTATAATTTAGCATAATTTTGAAAATAAACATAACTAGCTTATTAATTATAAAAAATGTGTTATGATAACTGTACAGTATAATATTCTAAAGCTCTTTGTTACAGATGTGTGAGGGCAGCATTTCATTCACCTTTAAACCAGCACTGTCAGAACTGACTCACCGCTAAACCACTATTTTTACAATGAAATTTCTCTGAATGACAGCCATCATGCCAAACAGCCAAATGCCAGAGGTGACCCAGGTTTGAATCATGTTACTGTTATCATCAGGGAATAAAAAAATGAGTGAAATGTTATTGCTCACTGAAAGTTTATGACTGTAACATGTTCATGTTAATGTAAGGAACACTGTAAAAGTTAATGCCGATGTTATTTCTGCTCTCCCTCAGTGATAACCAAAATAATCCAGAAAGCACTCAAAAGGACATTTTCACAAAAATAATGCTGGTAAGTGCTAGTTCCAGGAAAGTGAATGATAAATTAAAAGATTACTCAACAGGTAACATATTCCCTATTCCTCCAAGCTTTATATCGACCAACATGACCCCAGTCCACTGTTTAAAAATCAAATAGCCCTTTTTACCATGCCTGCTTAAAGACCAAGCCCTAAAAATACATAATTCATTCAGAGAGCTAAATTATATGAATGTGATTTTTATGAATTATTAATATTCTGCCATTTCACTCCAAAAAAAGTTATTATCTAAGTCCCCCGGTTTATGGAGGCCTGCACAGGCCTTTGCAGTCTTAGCCCAAAATAGCAGTGGATAGTGTGCAGCCCTGACTGTCGTGTTAGACTCCATAAAACCAATTATACTCGCATAATAAAATGCAGAGAAAATACGCAGCGGTTTTATTTCCCTCTGCACTTGTTTGGGGGGGATGGGAGCTTCATGTTTATTTAATTCTGTCTCTCGGCAGTGGAATTCAGAAAGGAGCTGAAATATTAGATTTCAGAGATTCCAGTGGGGGGTGCTGTTTTACTAAAACTGTAAAGAAAAGCCCCTGTTTATAAGCCTGAAAAAATTATACGGTAAATTTGTGATGCTGTAAAATCTCACACTTCTCAACAATCCTGTCCTTGGGTTAAAAAGACACATTTCTGTCACTTTTTCTGTAATTAGCACATTTTAATTACGACCTAATTAAAAACATGTCTGTTAGCCACATACTTGCATCTGGGCAAATCTGGCCTGGGGTGAAAACAGATGCAGACATGTTATCATTCAGCTTCTGCCTCGCTGTGAATTGATATAAACACACACACACACTTTTTGTGTCAAAAAGTATTTTGACTTTGCCTCACTGATTGCTAATACAGATATTCTACTGTGCACATACAAGGGAATGCTCAGGAGCAGCCAGACATGAGTCTAAGATCACCATGCCTAATGCCAGGGCTTGGCTAGAGGGGTATAGAGCCCCCCAGCACTGGGCTGTGGAGTAAACCGCTTTCTCTAGAGTGACTGAGCTCCATCCAGTACCTCTGGGAGGAGATGGAGTGGTGTCTGTGATCCCGAATTAACCATCCAACATCAAAACTTTAGCCTTCTAATGCTGTTGTGGCTGAATGCAGTAAAATTCCCATTAGAATGTTCCAACATTGGGAATGCCCAAACCTGTGTAAGCTGTGAGGTGTTATCTTGTGAGTCAGGTTGAACACTGGCCAATGTGCTCATGGCAAGGTATCTTGAATAAATAGAGTTTGATCAAGGCATGATAGTGGGAATTGACATTCTATTACCAGGTTTTCCAAGTTTAACATGAGGAGAATAGTCTGAGGGAAGACTTTTGACGTTTGATTACAGAAGATGTGGACATGTATTGTGTATGTATACACAATCCACCATCATCTCTCTCCTGCAGGTGACTACAACAGAGACAAAATAGCCCCCCTGCCTACACTTCTATAGAGCGCGATTGTATTGCCAGAGAAGCTAAAGTACCTCAACATATTGGGTGTGCTGTGTTGCTCCATTATATTACTCCCTGTGTTTTTTTTCTGAGCAGCCATTTACGGAGCACTGGTTTGTCAGCGAGTGGGTCTTCTAATGTCTGAGAACTATATTACGTGGCAGTGTGCTGCAACAAAATGCTCTTGTACTTTCGAAATCCTCCTTTTTTCTTTTATCTGTGTGCAGGCAGCAGTATCAAACAATGACACGCTGTGCCAAAAAAGACAATAGAGCAGCTATGAAACATTCCCTTAGTCAAAGCACAAAATCCAAAGTCACCCTGCCAGTCTTTCACAAGGGTTTCCAAGCATCCGTCTCACCAAAGTGCATCTGTTTTTCTGAAGCTTGGGACAGATGTTCCTCTCTTAAAACCTCGCAGTCAGTCATGTCATGTTATTGTTTAAGAAATTTTAAAAAGTCACTTGACAATGCTTAAAAACAGAGGATAATCCAGACTCTCACAATAAAACCTGCTCATTATAGATTCTAAATTTGTGCATTGTTCTGTATTCGGAGCATTGCCCTTATTAGAAACTTCCACTGAGTTTAGAAATATTTTAATTGGACTCTTTGTATTAACGGTGTACTTATTGGATGGTCTTAAAGGGGCCCTAGAAGCCCATACTTAAATGGCATAGTTAAATAATGAGAGTTCATTACACTCTTTTCTCCTCATAGAAAAAGAAAATCCAGCATAATCAAAACTGCGTTAGTAAACAGGCCAGTTCCATAACACTGAAATTTACATGAATCCAGTCAACTAGGGAAACCCTTAGTCAAAACTGGTGAAATGCTAAAACACACTGCCAACTACTTAGGAAGATGTTGTTGATACTGAAGAGCAGCACATAAACACCAGATTACTATATCTTTTCTCCAATGCTGTTCTCTAAACACTCACTGAACTACACAAGCTGATTACCAAACTGGAGCTAAATACATGCATCAGGAGAAAAAGTAGCAGTTTGTTTTTACTGGTTAAACTCAAGGAAGCCAAAGCTAACTTGGCTGGCTAAATCTCCTCAGGTTGCAGATCATGCTGAAAGGGAGAGTGACCAGTCCAAATCAGATTTTTGGCATATTTAGATTGTATTCATGATTGCATTTGAAAGCCAGGACAGAAAAAAATCATTAAATTAAAATTTTAAATTAAATCAACCATATGTTTTAGTTGGATACAGATGCTTTGTAAATAAATTAATTTTAAAGGCTATTTTTGCCTACTGTCTGAACACAACCAATGAAAGACCACAATACTCACAGGCAATATTCCAACACAGTATTCTATAATAATCTGTTTTTTTGTTACAGTATAAAACCTGTTAGAATTTGTGAGCTTTTAGAACCGTCAAAGTGTTGTAAACCAGCCAATAAAATCTGAGATTATCTTTGTTTTACACAACACTTTTATTTAGATAGAAATAACATGCTTGTAATTAGGCTTGTAAAACAAAAACTGTCACCACATACTTACTTATATTGTTATACATGATTATATTGTTATACATGATTATTTATACATGATAAGCAACTCACTTAAATAAACACATTCTTTGGCACCTGTAACTATAGTATAAATTGTTCAAACACCCAGTAACTGTTCTGAAAATGGGCACAGTGACGTGACTTTAAAAATCCATCAGGACCTTGAGGTACAACAGTTTCTCCTAGTAACCGTAGTGTGGCGGTACAGAAATCTAGTTCATTCTATGTGGCCTTGTAGTCCTTGTGTCTGATGGATTGAATATTGTGGCGGTGAAGTAATGTTCTTTTGAGCATGGAGAGGATTTGTGACGTGAAAATTATGTCAGACGCTACATCTTTCTATGTGTTTAACTTTAGCCTGTTGACCTACATTTTAAGTGTTAAGAAACAATATCATGTTTTAAAGGTTTAAGAGGAATCAACCTATCCATGCTTGAAATATGGAAAAGGATTTCAGATATCAAGTAATCAAGAGAGTATTTAATTATTATGTCTGATGTATATTAACTAGTCTATTTAATCATTTTTTTGTCTGAAATATAACATTAAATAATATATAGAACAGAAGTTTAGTTTTTATTTAACACTAATCACCTTAGAAAGGAGCATTGGATTCAACTGGTTTCCAATTCTGCTTTAATCCAGACCAAGATGAGGCTCATTCCAAATAAGATAGAGTCCAAGACAATTCCACGGCTTTTAATTAATGGTTTTAAGACTGAGACCAGACTCAAGTACTACAACACTAATTTATACATTATTTTAGTACATGTGACACATATGATAAGAGATATGTTGTGTTGTTATTGTATCCTTGGGCTACATTCCATCTATAGCATCCATTCATGATTAAATCTTTTACATTTTTAGATATCTTATCTTTCATTTACAGTCACAGATTTGCTCAACATTGTTCATATGGGCCTTAAGGCTACATCTGTTTCATGAAGAGTTTCATCAAATCCTTAGTAAAGTATTATATTCTACACTATTCATAACAACTGATAGCAGATTATCCCTCATACATACATAAACAATGTGTTCTGCAGTAGTATGCCCTTTTTGGATGTTTTGAAGGATACCCTGCTTCTGTGCTGTTTTGGTTCCAGTTTAGATTTGACCTTAACTGCATGCTGAAACACAGAGCTTTAATAAAACATTAGACACAGCAGCATCCATTTACTCTGTGCTGGGGTATCATATCCGGCTAACAGGACCTGTTAACACATTATGGGGAAGCTTTGCAGGGTGCATGAGGCAAACCTAGCTCTAAAATTAAACATAAAAGGTAGCACTGGGTGTGAACTATGAGAGGAAATATTAGTGCTTAGTGAGGATTTGAGTTTAGATTCGGGTTCAGTATATGTGAGATTGCCTATTATTGCATTGCTATTTTTATTCAAATGAAATTCCACAGATTCTATGAAAGCAGCACTAATCACCTGCCAGGAACGAAACAATTAAATATTACTATTATTAATAATAACAATATATAAGAACAATAATAATATATTAGTAATAACAAAATAATGCTAAAGTTAAAGTAATGGTATCCAACATAAATTGATTATTAATAAGGTACAAAGAATGTAAACATTTTTTACATAATTGATAAACAAGCCAATGTTCATGTCTATCATAATATAGGTCACCTTGCCATGAGTATGCTGGTCAGTGTTCAACTTCACTCACAAAAATAATATGAAATGCTTGTTCACGCTCGTTCATTCTGTTTTTTGCTATGGGTTTGTGGGTTTGTTTTCAGTCAGTGGCACACCTGTTTTTTCCGTTGTTAAGATAGCAATACGCCAGAAATAAACCTGAACGCACTTCATTTCCAGACAGCCACACCCATTTAATATTTAAAACAAGTGCAAGGGATAAAAATAGACTGTTGGCAGGGAGAAAGATAGCAATGAGCATCGCAACACACCTTCTGCAGGGTGTAAGGGCCTTTAGTCCATCAGGTTAAATATTTTTGCCCGTTTCTTAAAAAGTTTTTTGATTGTTTTCAAGCTTTTAGAGCCATTAACAGCTTCTGGATTATAGGTTTTTATTACACTTACAATACAGTACACAACACTCACTGAGCAGTGAAGCTCAATGCATTAGGAGTATTCTTATTACCTGTTGTGGTGCATTTGGGATTATAAGAGGGTACTGAATGTTCTTTGGTAGGTTTTGAAAAACTATTACCTAGCGGCAGAGTAAATACTTTGAGACCTATGAGGTTTAGATTAAATCAGCTTTGATTGGATTAGATTAAATTTAGCAAGAATTAAACTGTGCATTGTAGGAATCGCTATTGGATTACTATTGGTTCTTTAAGCGATGTCATGAAGGAAAGTTCTTAAGATCTTAAATTACAAACTTTGTTACAAACATGGGGCTTTATGAAACCAAAAGTGGTTCCTCTATGGCATCTGTAGGTCACCACAGAAGGCCACTCAGGGTTAAAAATGTGGGTAATGTGGTTATTTGTAGGCTGCGTGCTTTATAAAAGCCATTATGTTTGAGCTGGAGACACACAGACACAAACCCAGCCATGACACCACAGGGCAGGATTATAGATTCCAGCCATGACCTCATGTCTTCTACTGACCCGAGACTTTAAATGTCGAGTCCCATGCTGGTCACCCAGCTAACACGCCATGGTTTGCAACAGTCCTTGTTTGCTCCAGCACGAGAGAGAGAGAGAGAGAGAGAGAAAGAGAGAGAAAAATAGAGCGAGAGACCTATAGAGAGTGAGCACACCAGCGCGGTTGTAATTAGCAGAGCTCATTAAGCCCATCTGCATCCCTCTTCAAAGGCGATCAATGCAAATTGACGGGGTTTAGCCACCGGCTCCTGTTTGAAACGCTCAGCGCCGAGCAGCCGAGTCTGCTCCATTCACTCGCTCGAAATGTTTGGGAAAAATAGATACATTTCATTCAGCGTTCTCCTCCCACTCCAACCAGAGTCTATTGAGCAAAGAGGAGGCCGGGGTCTTGGCTCTTGCTCGTTAGGGAACCGGTCTGGGAATTCTTTTCTGCATTCTTTTCCTCTGCCCTTCAGGTCAGGCAAGGCTATTGCCTAGGTCCTGATTGTGGGCTGACCCTTTGTTTAGCTTTGATAAGGTGCGAGGGATTTAGGTGATGAAACGAAATGCCAGCGCTGTAATTGTGTTTCATCGAACAGGGCGCTGAGGGGAAGGTTCCAGGTCTGTTGCTACGGCTGTGCATGTTCGCAATCTGTTGCACAGGGTCTCTGTGGTGATGACGCTGTATCACTAAGCAGCTCTTTCTGGGGTTCTGAGAATATTTGGGTGGTTGCTAGGTGATATTCCGTGTTCGTCGTGAGCTGGCTGTCTCTGAGATTTGCTCTCAGACAGTCACGTCTTGCCTCTTTTTTTCACCCCAACATTTCCACACTCTTTTTTTCTATGCTCTTTCTCTCTTTCTCTGAGGCTCTGTCTCTTGGAGGTCATCTGCATCGTCTAACAAGCCAAGATTCAGTGCTTTTCCAATACTACACCCATGACTAATGACTTCCCAATGGAGGCTTTCCTTTCTCCATCACAACGTCCTGATCAATCTGCATGGATTTTTGCAGAGGTGCTCAAATGCAGTGGGAGGATCATAAGAGGTGCCCCTGAACTCCATTGGCATCCTCTCGAGCAAAGTGTTACCATTAATTTGCAAACTAATATTGAAAAGAAAGTTCTAAGTTGCTCTTAGCCAAAGAGTGACTCCTATTAACAAGGTTAATTGAAAGAGGATCAGGACTGCACCAGCCTTGAGGGCTGCACACAACTCTTTGTTAAGGAAAATGGGGTTACTATCTCTGGGGCAGTTAACTCCTTCTGCCCTTTAAAATACACATATCGTAGCGTAGACAGGTATGTGTATGCTCTGCGCTATGTACATGCTTAGAAGATACACACACACACATATGCTAACTTCTGTACAGTGCACCCTCACACCTCCCTACTATGCAAATGCATGCATGGATACACCCTGAAGTGGCACTTAGTAATTTTGAGGCAGATTTCAGCAACACTCCAAGGCAGCAATCACCAACTTGTTTACAGCAGATTGAAGCGAGGGGGGAGAGATAGAAAAACAAAGACAAATCTCGTTTTAGGATGAGCCTCCTTCAGGCGGGGTTTACAGCAGTTTTTCATCCTCGCCTTGTTAGAGCGAAAGGCCAGAATGCTGAGAAAAATCAGAACAGCAAGCACTGCGCCAGAAATTACAGTACAGTAAATGTATACACTGACTGACAGTGAAAATGTTTCGGTATTTCATTTGTGATATAGATTTGTGTTGCTGTAACATGAAAAAATAGTATAAAACTGAACTGAAGTCATGAGATAAATGTAAAACATGTCTACTGCTTTGTTTGACCCAATATAAAGAACAAATACCAGATTTGAATAAAGTAAGAAAATTGACAAAAAGTGGTGTGCAAGGTTTTTTTGCATATCTGCAAAAATATGGAGAAACTTATTAGTGAAAGCATTTGGAAAACAGAAACTAACAGAGAACACTTAAGTTTCTGAAACAGTTTCTCTGATTTTGCTATTTAAATTTATGTTTGAGTAAAATGAATAATAAATAATAAAATAAACTACGGACAACCTTTCTCCTAAATTCCAAAAAAAAATAATGTCATTTAGAACAGAGCTTTTAGACATTAAATAATGTGAAGAAAACAAATTTTAATCCAACTTGGCATATTCTTCTCCACCAGTCTTACACACTGCTTTTGGATAACTTCAGCTTGGTTTGATGGCTTGTGATCATCCATCGTCCTCTTGATTATATTCCAGAGTTTTTCAAATAGGTAAAATTTAAAGAAACTCATTATTTTTAAGTGGCCTCATTTTTTTCAGAGCTATATGTCCACACAGCTCTGAACTACATTTGATCTTTTTAATGATGCTCCCATCACTTGTAGTTGCATGTAGCTGTAAGAGCAATGGGCTCTTCATGTTCTTGTAGTTGTAGTAGTTGCTCCCATAGTGTGGTGGTGAGTTCTATAAAATTTTGTGAACCTCTGACGTTGGGGATTAAGTTGTGCTTCATGACACTTTCTTGCTAGCTGCCAAGGCCCATTGGCTCTGAGCAATGCCTACATGCACAGATATTAAATAAACCGTACCAGAAAATGAATCAAGTCATCAAATCTGCCTACCAAAAAATAAAATTTGTTCTTTCTTAGACTCTTAAACTTTTTTTTTTTTACTTTGGCCTGAGTTACTGCAGAGTCTATGGTGAAGCCTGTGCAAGTGACCTATGCCTTTGTGATTGTTAATTTAGGTTGTGTTGGTATGTCTGCCTCACTCTGTATTTACACTGCAAAAAGTGAAAATGTGAATGTGGACTAACTACAGTTGCTGCAGCCTCTGTCTCTATAGATTTTCTCTATTGTCATTTTTGAGGAGGTGTGCATTAAGCTACAGTACGGACTACGATGCAAATTCGATGTAGAAGCATTAACTGTGCCATGCTTCAGTTTCTTGTTGTAAATACCTTTGCAGATTCATATTTTATGTGAAATTAATACATTTAATAAACCACCCTAAGTTTCACAGCACACAATTTATATGTATAATTCAAAATATAAGGGGATGTGTTTTTTTGATTCTGGGTTCTTTTACGGTTTTACTTGTGGAAATGTTCCTGCCTACAGAGCTGCTAGACCTGCTCAAAATGGGACTGGGGCATCAGATGTCTCATTGTGCCAGAACGAGAACTAGATAGGTTGAGATTTCTGCTGTGTTTCACCTTTTGTCAGAAGCCAACATATCTGGCGAGATCCCTTCTGAGGGTATAAGACCTTGTTGTGCCCATTGGACGACTACAAAAGAGACCTTGTTAAGTTACACATGGGGCCATATCTTAACCCTGGCAAGGCATGTTGCAATGCTCATTGCTATCTTACACCCCCCTCAACAGTCTATTTTCACGCGTCAGATTTTAGGAATAAATCTACATTCTGGGTGTGCTGGTCTGTGTTCAAGAACATTTCTGGCGTGTATTTATTTTAGCAGTGGAAAACACAGGTGCTTCACTGACTGAAATTAACCTAGACAACAGTCAATCGTTCAAAAAGTCCATTCCTATAGGTGCATCCAGCTTTTACCAACTTTTAACTCAACAATAAACACAATAAAGAATAAAATAACATTGCTGTTCCCCTTAAATGAGCTGCTGGTGTAGCTTCACAGCGTGAACGGCGGGAATGACAAGTGACACACTTATTGCCCATGATTAATTATGAGAATTAGTACATGCCTTTTGCGTGTTTCAAGCCGCACAAGGCATATTTTTTGCGCCTTGACACACCGACATGGCCTATAGCTGCACGATCCGCAATTGTCCGGTGTGCTATAGATTGCTAAAAGAGGGCCTTGCAGGTCGTTCTCTGACATTGCGTAGGTGTGTCTAATTATAATGGGATTGGAGAAAACTCTCAGGGTCCGCAGCTTTTACATGATCTGCTTTTTTGGCTTGTGAGACCTAAATATTTCACATATTTTCAAGTCAATGTCTTCCTGTAATGAGCTTTTTTTGTAGTACCTTAATTAATTCCATTTTGTTTCATACACTGTCAAATGTCATTGGACATGATACAATTTTTTGTCTCGCTATGGTATCTTACCTTCCTGTAGGTTTAAATTTGAGAAAATGTTTAATAATGGCATTCGGCAGTTGCCCAGCAACTTTCTGTATAAAGAAGCAGAGTAGAACACACTCTTAACTTTAAAGCACACTCTACATATTACTGGCTTCCTTGTATTTAGTTTTGCAGTCTATACAAACACACATCCTCTTTAATATAATCAGATTATTTATTTTAATTTTAAATTCTTTGATACTTAAATGCTTTCCAGAAATTAAACCTCGGATGTTTTGTTTTGTTCAGACTTCCATTTCCATTGATTGACCATGTTGTTTGGAAGTGGAGAGTGTTCTGCACTTAATCATTTCAATATAATCCTACTCACGCTTCTGTTACTGTACAGATACGACGGTAATGTGATTAGGCTGTTCCTGTAAGCATGACAAATTACAGTATGTACTGTTTTGTTGTTTCTTATTACTGCACTTATTTATGATGTGTGAAATGATATGTAGGAGGTCTACTGTGCACATATAACGTAACATATACTTTTTATAAAAGGTTTTTAATACATATTTGAAGTTTTGTGCTGCAGCATATAACCAATCATGCAAGTATCCTGGGATAAACCCAGCAACATCTCCCGCTTCATTGCAATATTAAAGCTTGCAGAGTTGGGCAATAAGAATAGCTCAAGCTTGATTAATGGCTGAACAAAATTAGAAGACGCCGCTTAGAAAGTGCAAGACACTTCCTTATGATATATTGACATATTAGAATGGGGCTCAGCTCAGACAATGGAATGTACAAATAGAGCTTGATGTGAAATCTGGCCAAGCAGGAGCTGCCCACCTCAGGTCATTATTCTATTGGAGGCAAATGGCACTGCCTCGCAGGAAATTATACGGCCCACAATTTCCTGATTCTTAAATGAGTGTCACAATCAATCATTCAGTTTACTTTTCTATCTATATATTTATCTGTCTATGTATTTGTCCAACAGTTTAGTTTATTTTGTACAGTCTGTTTGATTATTCTGCTGTCGTTTTGTTGAGTCTCATTGTCCTAAGCTGATTTTAGGATTTGGCTGCTTTTCATTTCTCCATAATGTGTCTATTTACAACTCTTACAATCTGTAATGTGCTGCAGTACATCAAATTCAGAATTACAAAGTACTTTTCAAAAAAGCAAACAAGCAAATAAATAAACAAATGGAGATAATTACTAGAGTCAGCTCTACGTTGGGACTAGGATGAGTCGATTTAATAACCTGTGAAATTGCATTCTATTTACAATATTAGTGTGTGTGTGTGTGTGTGTGTACACTGTCTCTGGTGTGCTTTCTCAAACAAACTCTCAAGACAGTTGACATTTGTGTGGGTTTATTTACCTTAAACCATGATAATACTTTATTCTTATTTGACTATTTTGTCATTTTAATTATGTGGAGTTAAATTTGATCTGTGTAAACGATCTGCTGTAGAATGCAGATCCACTTTGTTCATCCATGCCCACTTTTAATAGATCAGATGGTTTATGGTCATATCATGTTCAATGCACGTACATAATGTGTCTAGCTATGATAATATTTAGAAAGCCTATTTAATGTTATTTAATGTCAGTGTTAATTAGAGCGTTGGTTGTTAGCTTTAAAACACGACCTAAAAAGACTGGGGTGTAGAGGAAAACCATAGAAGAGAACATCCACCCAAATGTCTATATGTCTGCTCTCACCTTTTTAAGGTGTGAAAACTCTGATATAAGTCTCCGGTTAAGCAAACATGCTGCGAGGCTATGAGGTAAGATGTTATGTTAAGAGTTAATCTATAAGTTAACCTAAGAGCCTCAAAATTACCCAACGTGTCTGCTTCACTGACCTATTTCTCTGGGTAAAGATGTTTTGGTGTTGGTTTCCTCGAGATAGAGAGAGAGAGAGAGAGAGAGAGAGAGAGAGAGAGACAGAGAGAGAGAGAGAGAGAGAGAGAGAGAGAGAGAGAGAGACAGAGAGAGCTAGAGAGAGAGAGAGAGAGAGAGAGAGAGAGAGAGAGAGAGAGAGAGAGAATCCTTTAAATTTCCCCAAAATCGACAGTTCTTATAATACGGTGCGCTTTATTTATGAATTCTACCAGTCAGGTTGTAAGGAGCAGTACAGCCACTCCGCTGAAGTCCAGCATTATACAGGAGTTTTAGTGAATTTTCTCCAGCACCAAGGCTGGAGCAGTATAAGCATTAGCCGCTAACTTCGGCGCTAGCTCTTTCACCGTTCAGAAGTGAGTATATTGTACCGTAGTCTGCGTGTTTAACGTGTTAAAACAAGCTATGTGGGACGAACCAGCTAGCTGATAGCTCCCTGGGTTACCGGATCACTCAGGGTTCCTCAGTCTAATGCTGATGTGTGGCATTTACTAGCGCTAAGTGCTGTTAACCTCGGCTAGCCCTGCTGCTAACCACGCTGTTGAAAATATCGGAAATCTAAGCTTACTGTAAATAAACAGAAGCACTTTACTCTCCCAAATAAACAGTTTTTAGGAGAGAAATCTGTGTAGATTAACATCCAGCACTCATTTGACTTTGAAAGAAAAGTTAACTTGAAGAACAGTTTTGTTTACTTAGGCGCCCCCCCCATGGCGACACTATTGTTTCCTACGATAATTACTTTTAAAATGCGCCTTATAATCCAGTGTGCCTTATGTATGAAAACAGGCTAGAAAATAAACGTATATTGATAGTGTGCCTTATAATATATACCTATATATGGCTCATCAAAGTCCAATATTAAAATACAATAAATCAATGACCTCATTATTTATAGTTTCTACCAAAATCAATGGTATTAAAAAGAGCTTATCCTGCTTTTGTTGAAGCAACTGTCTCTAATGCCCAGTAAAAGCATTTAACTGTATTTTAGAACATTGCTGTAAAGATTTGATTGCATTCAGCAACAAGAGCGTCAGCTGGGTCTGGATATTGGATGATTATTGTCCTGCCTCATCCCTGACTCCTAACTTCCACACAGTTCCACTGCTCCACAGATCACTGCTGGAGGGGGGGTTTATACACCAGCCCTGGGATTTGGCATCTGTTTCAACTCTGTCCAATTCTGTTGGTGATGCTTTTCTCTCTACAGACACAATACTGAAAAGCTGTATGTGAACAATAACACATCTGCATGTCAGCAATGGGTGCAACATAATGTAACTCATCACATTCTTTACAGGGTATGTCTAAAAATATTGGGTGTATAATAATGTATACTAGCAGTGTATATTATTTTATAGCTGAGCATATTAACCAGCCCTAAAATGGAGGTGCATTATACCAGCTTTAATTCCAGCTACTACATGTCCTCAATGCATCATTACAGAGAAAAAAACTCCCTTCAAGGAAATATCAAGCAGCTACATTTTTCTCCTGCCGCGATTTTTTACGAGCCTTTCATCATGAATAAAACATCAACTGTGGGGTTTCATTCCCAGCAGGAGAGAGTGTGCTCACGCTCGCGCACACACACACACACACACACACACAAACACACACTCTCTATATACGCTCAGCCATCTTCACAAATGTTACATATACATTGCACATATGCTCATACAACGAAATGGGTTGAAATGGGATGAAAAATGACCACATAGAGATTTGGTGTCCATTTTCTTCAATTCTATCTTTCCCTCTCTCTTCACCTCGTCCTCTGTTTTCTCATTCCTTTATCTAATGGAACACATCTACGACACACATATACTGTCTGTTTCAGTTTGTTGTGCTATATAAATACTGCAAAATATGTCAAACTGTTGCTATTCTTTTCTTTTTTTTCTGTTTTCTTTTCACCACTTACTTTATGTTTCCCCCTTTTCTGAGTCAGTATGCCTTAGTTAACAGCAGGTGCCAAGAAGGGGTGTGAGATTGCATACACACACACACACACACACACACGTGCAGAGGCACACGCAGAGGCACAAGTGTTACATCCCACTTGTACCAAACATAGTCGTAGGTCTCTGATCGCACAAATGAGACAGAGAGAGTGTGGGAGAAAGAAGCAGAAGGATGCCAGTCTCCGTTGCCCCCGGCGACTGCCGTTCCATTGCCAGTGCCAGGTGGCGGCCGCTCACAGATGCTCGTTCACTCAACTGGCCACGGACTGACACACAGGTCACTGCTGCTTAATTACGATTTAGGAGAGAGTGAAAACATTTGCTCGCTCTGTCAGAAATCCCAGAAATGCCGGAATGCTGGAGATGCTCTCCGGCACTCGTGCTGTGTGTCTTACTTATTTCATACTGTGTATCTTTACCCTGCATGCTTATAGACACTTGAAGAACTGAGCTTGAACCGTTTGGGCAAAAACAATGGCCTCAGCCTCACCATTCCCCAATCTTTCCTTTATTTAGCACCTAAAAATCTCAACCCCCCAAAAAAGAAAACCAGTGTTTTGTGTTTAGTATGTTTGGAATACATTTGGTCTAGCTTGTCTTGGTTTTACACTGCACTTTATCAAGTGGACTGAAGCACTTTGCCTTATCTGACACCTACGTGGGGTGTGTCTCCCTGTGCTTGACACCATTTGGTTTGTAAACTGTTGCTTGTTTGGCGAATTTCCTTTCAATTTACAGAATACTCTATTTGTGAGCACCATTGGATTACTATTGGATTCCTGTTCCTTTTCTGTTGTTTAATGGGTGATCGTAGCATGCTTTAACGTGCTATATTTGGTCAAAAAGTCCAAACCATTTAGAAATATGCTTTCATACTGCAGAACATACTGGTTCAGTTGATATGGACCAAGGCCACCTCCTTTTGTCTGTCCTAATTTTGATCCTTTGTTCTGGATCGAGGTACATGGCACTTTGTACATCTGCTATTTTGGTTACAGACCAAACTGAAAAGATAGTTGTGAAAGTGCCCTTAGGCATTACTAATACCTGCTTACTACTGCTAGCATATTGTTCTTCTAAAGGATATGACGTACCACTACTTTTAAAATTCTCTTTTTTTGCTATCTCAAAATCACTGTACACTTACAATTTTTATCCCACCTTTCTCCCCAATTTAGCTATGCCACCAGGAGGGTGAAGTCTAGCACATGCCTCCTTTGATTCATGTGAAGTCAGTTCGAACCTTTCTGAGCTGTTGCTGATGCAGCATTGCCTGAGAAAAGCGCAGCGACTCGGTTCCTATACTTCAGCTCACAGATGCTTGTGCTGAACGACATCACCCTTTGGAGTAATGTGAGGTAAGAGCACCATCTACCCATGCAGATAGAGCGAGGCCAAATGTGCTCTCTCAGGGCTCCAGCAACTGATGGCGAGTTGCATGACCAGAAATCAGCAATCTCCTGATCGTCATAGCAGTGCCTTAGTCCAACTGGACCACTTGGAGTCCCTCATGCTGTTCATTTTTTCCTTTTGTTATTTTATAATAATCGGATTACTTCTATCTTTGATGTTAAAAGCTAAGTTACCATGTGGCATCATTAGGAAAGTAGCGTTTAATTCTGAGAAATTATTTTGTTAAATATGAACAGCTGGAGATCATATTCATAATATGATAAATTAATATGTACAAGATATTAAAAAAAAAATTGTCCGCAAAATAAATGTGCATGAGACATTTGATTTGGTTCTCCGGGGAATTTCAGGAGGGCTAGATTCCTGCACAGTTTTGTGCTTTTCCGGCTCAAATACACCTGATAATCATCTCACCTGTTAATTGTCAGGTTTAGAGCAGGAAAATCAGCAAACTGTGTAGGACCCCGGCCCCCGTTGCCCACCACTGCTCTGTGGAGTATAGCCTAGTGCCAATTACGCAGCAGAAACATCAGGAAGCAAGAGAATTGACAATATGTGTAATGAAGCTAGCAATGGCGTACATTACTGAAAGCAGGTTCTTTGTTAATATACAATGACAATATAATAAAGCATATACCTGCTTCTATATAAAACCTTTACCTTGACTAAGGAATCTGTGATTAATGCTTTTTTGATGTTGAACAAAGACACATCTCTGTACATTGTGCTTAAATAAAGCCATTCTTATAGAGCAAATGACATGAACACTAATTGGTTTCTCTTCGGCCTGAATGGGAGCTGCAGTCAGGTTCACATTTTGTTGGGCTGGACTGTAGATTGCATATTAAACTCGCACTGTATTTGGGTTTGGAGCAAAATCTCAGTGCTTATGAAAGCTCTAGAGCAGGACAACCTAACCAGCTCCTTGAAAGCAGTGCTGCTGTGTGGAATGAACATCACACTCCTGGAGCACCTTGTGTTCTCTTTTGGCTATTTAGGCCTGGAAATTCAATGCTATTTAATTTTTTAGAAAGTTATTTTACTGTACAGTGTAAAAGTTTAAGTGTGGTGGTGTCTACAGAACTTAATAAATCTCACAGATTATGTTGCTGCTTCAAGCAAAAACCATCGAAACACTGAGTGTGTTTATATGCACTTACATACATAATCTAATTAGATAATAATTAAATAAATATCGGAGTTTGTTCATAATCTGATCAACATACTTGCATGAATTAGGATTGTAATATAATAGGAAAATTCTGAATGTGCACAAGTCGGGTAATAATCAGATTTTGGTTAGCTGTCTGCCAAAAGAAGTCACAGAAAACTCTTTAGAAGTCCTATCTAAGAAATCTAAGTTTGCTGTTTATAGACTACTTGAACAATCCATTGAACATTACATTTGGCAGATGCTTTTATTCAAAGCGAATTACAAATAATTGTGTACATTTAGCAATAAAGGACAGACATTCAACGCAAAAAAAATCCAAACATTTTAAGGCAGGGCTTAAAGGAGGCCAAAGAGAAATAGTGGGATAGAGGAGTGAAATAGGGTAAAGAGGAAGTTCTTAGATTGTTAGAGGTGTTAGGAGAGTAGGGGCTCTTTGAAGAGCTCTGTCTTCAGGAGTTTATTAAAGATAGTGAGAGATTCTTCTGATCTGGTAGTAGAAGGTAGTTAGTTAGAGGTGTTAGGAGAGTAAGTGCTCTTTGAAGAGCTCTGTCTTCAGGAGTTTATTAAAGATAGTGATAGATTCTCCTGATCTGGTAGTGGAAGGTAGTTTGTTCCACCATTGGGGAACTCTGTATGAGAACAGTCTGGATTGCTTTGTGTGAATGTTTGGCAAATCGAGGCGATGTTTGCTCTGTCATTACCTTGTAGGCAACTGGTAGCCAGTGGTGCTCAATGAGCAGTTGAGTGACATGTGCCCATTTTGGCTGGTTGAAGATCAGACGCACTGCTGCCTTCAATTAACTTCTGTAATCTGATTATGAGCAGACTTTAGGGTGCAGAATAAATACATACATACATACATAAATAAATAAATAAATAAATAAATAAATAAAAAGCTGTGTTACCTCAGCCAGAATCTCATTTAGATTAATATTCGGGAATAATACAGCATTTAACAATAATGCACACTTTTCTTTCCACTCTTTCTCACAGTTACATCAGCATGCTATGTGCAATATGGCTGCACCTCTTAAAAATACTCCTAAAAGGTGCTTAAAAGGTGTGACTATGGAACACATTAGCTAAGGTAATATAATCTAAGTATTAGTTTTTGTGCTTAAATGCTGAGTTGATTTAAGTCTCCAAGTCGTCTTAATACTCTCTGTGACCGAGCGTTGACGTGCTGTGCCGCTTGGCACCATGCCAGCAATCCCATTTTATCTGTCACCGCAGGTTATGCTATGGCTTAGCAAACAAACTCATGTAACGTGCGATGCCATCTGCAACCCTCTATCTAAACTTCTGAAAGTGTTTTGACACGGGCTCCTGTCTCACCGTGACGTTCATTGTTGTGACAGGTGTCATGGCAGAGTTCAAATGCAGCTTTGGAGCCACTGAGGACGAGGCTGACAGATTGTCTTTTTTCGAAAAAAAAACAAAAGTGCTATCAGCGTGGTAATAAAAGATTCCCTCAGTGATGCTGCAGGATGGAGACCGTTCCACACTCTCAGGATTGTGTAAAGCAGCCAAACACGACCTCCTGCAGTGTGAGAAAAGATCACATCCCACAGATGAAGAGCAAGGTGTAAACCTACTGTATTGCAGAATTGAAGGGATGCCTACACATGTCACATGTGTTACTGTGTGTCAATGTGCTGGGGTGTGTGTGCGTGTGTGTTTGTTTTCATACATTTCAAAGACGGAATTGGAACTCTACAATAAAGGTAATGCATTTTTCTATAAGAACAGCTCAATGCTTCACTGATTAGAGCTGATTTCTCTGTAGGAAATTAGGTTAAAATTAGTATAAAATTATTGATTTGACTTTTTTCATACAAAAAGGTTGGGATTAATTTTAGTCCTAGACATTTTCTTCTTTTTAGAATAGTACTACTTACTCAGGGACTACACTCATATACAGAATATATACAGATATACAGATTAATCAAGTCATGGGACATGAACTAGAATTGTGTTCCATGATTTTTGCCATGTCATGTGGAAGCTTTTGACTTATGGGATATGTTTGGCTTTCTGTAGAACTGGACAATACTTCTACATCAATATATATATATATATTGAGAAATAATTGTATTACATTACTGCAATGTTTTTTTCCATTTTTCCCCAATATTTCAGTATAGATTATTTACAGCATTGTCTGATGTAAATGATCAAATTCCATTTGTCAGACTTTTCTTTTTACAGATATTTGTTGTGGACATTTTTCGTTCCTATCAATGTTGGAATTATATCTTATCAACATAAGTTGAGAAATATATTATAATGCAAATGTTGGCCATATCCTCCAGCCCAGAACTTTTTGCATTGAATACTGATGCGATTTTTGCCAGAATTATTTGTTGGTTTACAAGCGCACATCTAGCCAGACACCACTGGACACTACTGCTCTGTACACTGTGGGTGGTAATGCCTTTTATGATGTATTCGTAGTACACATGTGACACTGTGGATCTAGGTGTGTTAAATGCTTTTACAACTTGGAATGGAATTGGAATTTCCCTTTCATCTTTCACCCACTGTCAGTCCTCGCACATGATGAACTCATAATGAACAGTGCATGTCGCCTTGTCATGAGCACGCTGGCCAAAGTTCAACTCCACTCACAAGATAACACCTCACAAGTTATACAGGTGTGGGAGTTCTCAAACTATTCCATAAGGTAACATTTTATGGTCAATTTACATACTGCTATCCCATGTTTTTTGGCATGTTAGTGTATAGAACCTTCTACAGAAAGTTTGCCATCATGTTTATGAATGTAATTGATTTTCTAAGTTATTCAGTAGTTCCTAGATTGATATAGAGCCACTGTCTGTACTGAAGAATTCTTAAAACACTGCTGTAGACAAATAGATATACTGTATGTTTGATCCCTTATCTAGACAAGATATAAAAACAAGTGTGTGTGTGTGTGTGTGTTTAAGAGCGTGAATAGATGCTCTGTAGGAGGGTTAAGGTGTGATTACAGTGAATATGGTGATGGGGGTGTGTGTGAGAAAGAAATGGTAGAGAACAAGAGTCTCTTTGTGTCTCGGGAGGATTGAGCGCCTTTGCAGATTCCCACTACATTAGTCACAAGATTGAACAAACATGATATGAACATTGTTTAACTGTAATTTTCACCTAATAGAAACCCACCCACACAGTTTGTATATTACCTGTCTTGTATTAATTCATGAATATATAATGCATATAAGTGTATAGATGTCTAGACTCACAGCGAAATAATCTAATCAGTATAATTCTAATGGAACTATACCTTTAGTCTGATTGTACTTTGCAGGTCATGGGTCTTGCAACAAGATGATGACACCAAAAAAACACCAAAAAATGGCTATGGACTATTCTGAAGTGGCCTTCCATGAGCCCTGACCTAAAATCTATTGAGCATCTTTGGAAGGAGCTGAAACTACTGGAAAAGGGACTCTTTAAACCTGGGACAACTGGAGCAGTTTGCTCAGGGGAGGGGGCTAAAATACCTGCTGAGAGGTGCAGAAGTCTTGTTGACAGTTACAGGAATCATTTGATTGCAGTGATTGCTTCAAACGTTGTGCTGAAAAATATTAAGTTAAGGGTACCATAATTCTGTTAAAGCATGATTGAAATATCTGACTTTCCTTTTCTAATTTTAATGGCATGTTCATAGCACTTACTTAGTTATTTTTGTGACCATTGTGGGTTTTTCTTTCATTAACTGAGGGGTACCAACACTTTTGTCCCTTTGTGTATGGCATAGACAGCATTACCAACCACAGTGGACAGTGTAGTGTTCTTTAGTTTGGGACTAGTTCCTGACCCATGACATTTGGCATGTCAGTGTAGGTTATATCAATAATATTCCAGTTTGATTTTATTAATTCATTTTAGATTGTGTATAGTTTTCTTTTGTTGTAATGTGTAAGTGTCGTAAAGGCCAGGCAGAGAGATGAGGAGGCGGACATAAAACAGGAAAGCAATAATATATTAAATAAATAACAAACAAATAAACAAGAACAAAGAAACAAACCAAAACAAACGAGTGAAACAAGAAAACATAAACCTAAACTAACAAACAGGGAGGCTAATGGAGGGAAACAAACTAATAACTACGACTATATAAAAAAAAAACTGAACAAGGAAATAAACAAGGAACTAGAAGAAACAAGAAATAGTGCAAAGACCGACGAGGACAAAGTGACATAGGAGGGCTAATTATACAAACAGGAAACACACACTAAACACGAGGGCGGAGCTACAAATGGGACACACGTGAATGGAAATATACTGGGGAAGAAACACAGAGGAGCACGGGTCACGTGGGGGGAAAACATACAGAGACATAAGAACAGAAAAGAAACAGGACCAGGATGTGACAGTTAGTTGGAAACTAAGCAAATACTTTACTACTTTACAATACATTACTTTCAGTGTATCACAAAACACATCTGCATTTTTACTCCATTAATATGTGGGAAATAATGGAAAGTGTGGTGTTTCTGTGTGTGTGTGTGTGTGTGTGTGTGTGTGTGTGTGTGTGTGTGTGTGTGTAGGAAGCTCTGTATGTGTGTAAGTCATCTTTTTAAAAGCAAAACCCCTCCAGCGCCAGGGGGTTGACAGCAGTGCAGAATCCTTTAAGAAACTTCAAAGAGCCTTTTCACCGGTCACTTAACAAGAATGAGGCCGATCAAACATCGCTTCACAAAGAGAGATGAAGAGGGATGAAGAGAGAGGCTGAGGAGAGCAAAATAAATGTAAAAAGACTAGAAGCCATAGAGGAATTCTCTACAGCATATAGACCTCTGGGGGGCCATTCCTGTTGGAGCTGACATCCAACACTTAGGTTACGTGGTTGGGATTGTGTGTCTGTGTGTGTGTGTGTGTCCGTGCAGGATGAATGTGACAGTCTGGTCAAGATTAAGTCTGGTCAAGGTAGAGTGTGTGTGTGGATGAAAGAGAGAGAGAGAGAGAGAGAGAGAGAGAGAGAGAGAGAGAGCATCAGGTATCAAAGCAGATGTGTGTAAGGTTGACTTGGCACAGATGTCACTTCCCAGTAGCGTATTGACCATTATTTTTGATTGCCATGTCCTTATCCAGAGAGATAAGTACCTCTTATAACCTCTCAACTGACACCTATTCCAGATGCTTTTGGAAGCCATCAACCAGCTTCTTTCAAAATTCTGGCAAATGTGAGCACTCTTCTTGGCAGAACTGGTAGAAGTGATTAATCCATATTTTTAAAATGTTTGACGAGGATAAAGACTTTGAGGGGACTATGACGGAAGCTTAATATTACCCTGCTTTATCCTTTTCATGTCTAACTGATGTTTTGAAGTTATGCTGATAATTCTAAAATTGACCTCCTTCTTTATTATTTCAACCACTCCATTCAGCTAAAAAAAACATGATAGACACCACTAGCGCTAGGACCACTGTGTTTCACAGCTGGTAATAACGTTCTTGGGGTTGAATGTCTCAAATCAAAATCAATATCAAAAGGACCTTTTTTCTTTGCGGGCTAAACAACTCAATCTCTGTCTCATCTGACCATAACACTTTGTTTCCGGAAGTTTTTTCTTTGTCCATGTGGTCAGAGACAATATGAAGCGGACCTTTTTAATGGACAGCAGAATCTTAGTAAATGGCGATATAAAAGTACTTGACTGTAGACTTTGACTGTAGTGTTCCAGCAGCTTTCAGTTCAGTACAGGTCTGCACCTTAGCGGTCCTTGAGTTGTTGCTGACCCTTCTGAACTAATTCTCTCTCAGCTCTTCCAGACCTTGGCAAAGTGTACATCTCCGAATAACGTCTACTTGGGTTTTTTAACATTTTGGGTTCATATTTTTAAAGATAAAATATTGTTCATTAATTTCTCATGCCTATCTTAAACCTTTAATCACGTTATTAATATTAAGACTTATTATTATTCAGTAGATAAATTATTCAATAACTGCCCTCTTAAGGAATGTTCAAGAGTTGCTCGAAATTGTACCAAAAGAGAACCCCTTTTGCTTTCAGAAAGAATCATTTCATTGATAGCTCTTTGTCAAAAAGTTAGAAAAAGAGTTCATCAGGGGACTTTGTACTTGATATCTTTCCAACAGAAAACAACTGGACTCAATCTGATATCTGCTTTCAAAATGTTTTTTCGCAAAAGTTAGATTTAATGATAACACTATATAGCACAAGCCCTGTTCAAACACACCCAGGATGCACACTATGCTGGGGAGCAGCGGTGGGTATGCTGCTTCCACAGAGGTACTTGGAGGTTAGATGAGCTTATCGACTTTATCGCATCAGAGATTTGTTATTGTACCATTTTGAGAAGCTTGCTCCAACTGCTATTTGTCAAGATGTCAGCCATTGATTTGTCTGTGTTATAGACCTCACCATACGCACACAGACACCATAACCAAAGACATTCAGTCCTTTTAGCAGTTATTTAATGCTAGTTGGTAGTAAAAGCTAGTTTGATTTAGATAATAAGCCAAGTGTGGGCTAGAGGAGTATACGGCCTGTAGCTCCGAGCTGAGGGGCAGTGGAACTGTCTTCTCTGGAATTTTGTTTCATCATCTAATTATTTTTGGATAAGGTGGGGTTGTACTCATCCAATATTCTGACCTCACCAAGGCTCGAATGCAATCAAATCCTCCAATGCTCCAAGAACTAGTAGACAGCCCTTTCTAGAAAGTAGAGATTGGGTAAACTATTTTTAAATAAGCTTGATTTTTAAGAAAATTTGCCAAAGATTTTCCTGTACTTTCTATCAGTACTATCACACCACAGGTGAATGCACTCCAGTCTCCAGTTTGTGCATTTAATCAGTGAAAGCTAGGGCTGCAGGTGTTGAAAGAAATTTTATCAGTCTTCAGATTCAATCTCGGGGGAAATGAGGGGTCGTTAAAATGTGTAAGAAAAGGCGTGAAAAAAGTATGACACCAGAGCATGAGATTAGAACTATCTGTGTGAGGTTCACAGCCAATGTGTGAGAGTTGACATCTTCCAGATGACCTAAAGTGACACCCCCCGCCTTCGTATTTTAAAACATGATTGGCTAAATCCTTTGTGCACTCCTAATTTTGTTACTGGTTAATTTGTTGCAGTAGATCTCTTAGGAGTCCTAGCCAATGTGTATACTTGGATACCAAAATCTTAATACTTTTTGGAATAGGGATACTACTGTAATGCTTTAAATATGGTTTGAATATGGGTTCCATTCAACAATTTTCTTCTTTTTTTTGTTGCTGTAACCAATTTACTGGTTAATTGATGACTACCCTAAACATTAGGGTATATATAAACCTAGACATGAACAGGCTTATTATGAGATAGCCTAAACCTATTCACACTTCTACATGCAAATTCGATTTGTGACTGTTTTTGGTACATTTATCTACTGGAACATTATAAGTACCGTATTCGTTAGCAGAAAATAATAGAATACAGTTGGAGGATATGAGTCCTTCAAAGCAGTATTGTAAAATAGACTGGCATGCTACTGGAATCTAGCGAATTACATGACTGTGTTGACTCTCATTTCATTCTGTCCCAGCCTGAGCGTGTTTTGTTTCCAGACACAGAGAGACTCACACAGTCCCAACCCCTGAGCCCATAGCACCGGTCCCAGCTCAGCCTGAGGCAGATGTTTAGATTGTTTTAACAGATTTAAATGCACCTGCTGCCATCTGACTCAGTTCAAGCAAAGGTAAAAGCAGCCAGCATGAGCTTGAGCAGATTCTCCTTAAAGTGCAGGTACTCTTGCACTACATGGCAGTAACCTGGAGACGATGGATGATGAGGGTTTATAGTCTGGGGTTGTTTTGTTTGCATATGTATGAGCTACTCAGGATTATTGTGTGTGATTTAGGCATCTGCTGCAGTGAGTCATTTCATAGACTATTTAAAATGTCTCATGGACTTCACTGAATATCGCATCTCCATAAACAGCTTCAGCACACTCAGCAGAAATGCAGAGCTGCTGTCAGCTCATGAATGCTGTCACACTCACAAAAATGATGTGTTAATGATAACCATTTTTTTAATTATCACCGTTTTAACACATTTTACGTGAGGTTGTCAGACCATGGCATATCTTATATATTTAGAATGTTTATTTTATGTTTTACAGCTTTGAGTTAACTGACACCTTTCATGTTAAATACGATTTACTGGATGTGTTAAAACAAACACAAATCCACTGCATGGCGAATAATAAGATAATTTAGGAAGTATTTTGCTCTTCAAAGAAAACATTGGATTGCTGTATAGTCACTTGCCTATTTACTTTCATTTATTGCCAGATGCTGCTGGGCACCATCATTATCCTCCACTGTGATGTCCACTGTGGGTGGTAATGTCTTCATTAGTGTATTGTGTATTTTAGACCTGTCTTAATAGTTGAAACCTTCATTCATTGTTTATTTCTATAAATATATTGTACAAAATATTACAAATATATAGGTTATAGAGCAAAAGGCCAGATCCAAATCTCTCAGGTCAAATCCAGAAGCACTAGTTACTACAGTTTTACTTTAAACCCGGAAAGCCTTTGTGAATGTGATTAGTAGCCACATTGTTCTTTAAAATTGGTCCCATATTATTAATATTGATAAATGTGTCTGTAAGCCAAGTACAGGTGCTTAATACCTCTGCTTGGTTTGAGGTGACAAAAGGTGAAAGAAATATGATGCATTTAAAATTAACATGTCCTTTCCTGAACATAGACCTCATCTACAACCCCTGCTAAAATGAGGAACTCAGCATTCTTTGAGGAAGCTAAAATTCCTTAGAAAACAAGCCAAATTCCAAGCTTCTGACAAATAAAAATATAAAGGAAGAAAATGTTTTTAGATTAAGTAGAGAAAAAATATGGAATCACTTAATTCTGAGGAAAATACTATAGAATATCTCTGTAATTTGCAGTTCTAAAATAAGATGATAATGCATCTTGCCATAGGGCAAAGGAGGTGAAAATTTCCTTCATGATAGACATATAATGTCAATGGCATGGCCTGCAAATAATCTGGATTTCAATCTGGTTTAGAAAAATAAAAAAATGGTGGAGATTGAAAAAATTGTCAGTGATGAGACTCCAATCTGGAAACAAGAGTACTTCAATTAGAGCAATAACAGACATTTGGAGTCTGATTGTGGAAAGAATACTCTTTGTCATTAGTTAAGTCCATGTCTCAGAGAATCCAAGCTGTTGTAAAAGCCAGAAGTGGTAATACAAAGTACTAATGGTAGTTTTGTCACAATAATTACATTATCTTATTGACTTATCATACAATAAATGGACGTGGCCTTAATAATATTGTCCTCACTATCCAGCTGTAGGGTCTTGCAATTTGTGTTGAGAGATTTTGTATTGTTTTTTCTCTACTTGATCTTAAAACACAATGTGACAGACTGCAATAATTATGTTTCTTTCTTTTTTATTTTTTTATTCTTAATGCCAGAAGGTAGGAATGTTTTGTGGCATGTCTCTTATGTGTATTTATTTTATTTTTTTCAATAAGAATTAACAATTGAAAGATTTGAGTTAAACTTTATTCAATATATGTGATTCCATAATGTTTGCCAGGGATGTAGATGTTGGAAGAATGTCCTGTGGAATACAGTACATGCTTTTATTTGATGGCTAAAAGTAGAAAATGGGTTTGTGTTGCTTTAATGGCTTTTACGTCACACTGATGCAGATCGTGCAGCTGACGACGACGAGGAGAGAGAGAGAGAGAGAGAGAGAGAGAGAGAGAGAGAGAGAGAGAGAGAGAGAGAGAGAGAGAGCTTGGATCCACTGGTGTTTAGTGTGACTACCGAGCAGAATCTGCCGCTGCCATTAAGCATAACAGATATAAAATGCTTGAAAAATAAAGCTGAAGCTGCACCCCAGCGCTGGACAGTCGTGTCACCCGAGAAAGAGAAGGATGAGGAGGAGGATGCACACGGGCTACGACATGGAGCATCACTGAGAGAGAGAGCGAGAGACAGAGACACACAGTGGCGCGCGCACCAGAGAGAGAGCGCGAGAGCGCGAGAGGCTGAGATGCCTAGACGCGAGTCAGCCAATCACGGTTGAGCAGGAGAGGCTATAGCATCTTCCCATGTAAAGCGAAGCTGCCGAGGAATGAAGGAGCCGGGTGGCTTCAGCAAGTCGAATTAACCCCCACTAACTCGCGCGCACGCTCGTGGAGAAACCCACCGGTGGATTTAATGTCGTCGAGTGTGAGTTTTCGTCTGAGAAACGGCACGTTTTTAAGCTATAACGTTAGCTAACAGCTAGCTAACTACAAACGGCAGCAGGCTGCTGTTGCTATTTGAATTCTCAGCTAGGTTAACGGCTCGAGCGCGAGACACAGCCCGGCGTTACCGTGGCCACGCAGAGAACTCGCTGAATTTCGCCAGTTTCGCTGATTTATCGACTCATTTTTTGCGTGTATCTGTCAGGATTTAGCCCAGTTTATTTTTGGAACAGTTCTAAAATGTATTTTAGCTGGCCCTGATACGCCAAACCCCAGTTTGGAAGAGATTTGGAGACGCGTTGATGTGAAAATGTGTGGAGTCCAGCGTTAACGGTCACCGAGAAACGACGACGGAAAGAAGAAACGGGGGAATATCAGTCGATAAATAAAATACAACGATAAAAGAGAGGATTTCTGCTCGTCTGGTCCTCCTCAGGTAAGGATATTAACCTAGGTTATGTCCTTAGGTATCATTATAATCTGCAAGACAAACTTAACACCGTTTAAAATCGTTAAAGGTTTGTTTAACGTTTTAACTAACTATTTATTTTGACCACCTATTGGCTTTATAGTGGAAATAACCTCTTTATACACTGACACTGTTTTCCAGCCAACCGTCAGCCTTATCTAGCTAGCTATGGCTGTTAAAGTCAAGCTATGCCAAGGCGTTAAGCCCGAAAGTGGAGCGCCAGGCGTTTAAGCCCTGCTCGTTATAATTGGGTTAGAATGGGGATGCTGCAAATTAAACGTACAATGACCCATTTTAAACGTGGCACTCGCCAAATGTGCTTTAAACGTTAAATGCCAACGTTTCCCTTGTTTTTCTTCTGGTGCTGCCTGCCCAAACAGTGCCAGCTCATCTCTGTCAAGCTAAACGTTGGTGAATCCCAGTGATCAATTACTTAATTGTATCTTTTTCCCTCTGATTGTGTGTGTGTGTGGGCTGTGTGACAATATGTTCCCATTATCCTGACAAATTACATCACCCTGCACTTTTCTGAGTATCATCTTAATCATCAGTTGTTTCATTTTCTGGGTATTTTGCATTGTGTTCTGTTTTAGAAAATGGACTGCAGATTCATTAGTGAAGCTGTGCCCATCTGTCTCTTTTTAATATCACACACACACACATACACACACGCAAAATCTATAACCATATATCAACAATGAGTAATCGTCCCTGATGTGCTGATCGACTGATGTGAAGAGGTATAGCACAGCACACACATACATACATGAACACTCACTCACACACACACACACACACACGCACAGGAAGAATGGGCCACATTTATATGCTGTTCTGGTGTGACCATTCCAAGCCTAGAGGATGGTGGAATTCAGCAGAGACAAGAAGATCTCTGTTCTTCAGTTCTTCGCGCTTTCTCTTTTTCTCCTTCTCTCTTTCTCTTTTCTTTTTTCTTTATATATTTTCCTCTGTCTCATTCTGTGTCTCTCTCTCTGGCTTAAATAGCAGATATGGATAGCTCACCATGTAATTTGGGACGTTGGTAATGGATGGAAGTAAGACTGTGACTGTCCTTGCAGCTAGCTGATTTGTTGTTTATCCAACTACATAGATTGTTTGTGTGTGTGTGTTCGTGTATGCATGTAGGTATTTTGGTGTGGCTCTGTTGCCATTGTGTATAAGTGTGGGTATATATATATATATATATATATATATATATATATATATATATATATATATATATATATATATATATATATATGTGTGTATGTGTTTGGTGTTTGTGTGTCAGTAGCGGAGCCCGGAGGCCAGTGTTGTTCATTCATATGGAAACAGCAGATCGATGAGCTCTAATTGATTTGCAATGGGCTGATTTAACAGAGGGAGACAGGTGGCCCTGTCATTGAGAGGATGGTGTTTGTGTTTGTGTGTGTGTGTGCGTGCATGTGGGGATTCTGTGTGGTACTCTGAGGGCACACATCAATCAAGTGATAGGATTGCTCATTGCTAAATCCTGTCCTTTTTTCAGAGTCAGTTTCAAATAGGGATACACCGAATTTTGGGATGATTTTGTAGGTATGCAAATATCAGTACCATATACTATATATTCAAATAAACTATATATTCAAATGTTTGTGTTCACCCCTTTTAATAAATGCATAAATGAAATATTCCTAGAGTAAATTACATGTAAATCTTACAGGTGTTAGATATCTAAACTAGCAACAGTAATATTAAACACAAGAGTTACATACCAATTAATGCTAGATGGCGAGAGATACAATGCCTTTAATTTCATATTTGTCAGATACTGGAGCAATGGTTGAAAACAAAATCACATTAATGCATTAAAACACATGCACTGGAGTAGCGCATCATAAAAACAACAGAGGTATTCCATAATTAATTTCATAGGTAATTCATAAGGTAATCTTTGATCACGTGTAGTAGTAGTGAAGTGTAAACTGTCCAATATATTAGAGTGATGATTATGTCTATGGAGAAATGGCCATATGGAGTATGGGCAATAAAAAGACATTGTTTTTCTTGAAATACATTTCTTCAGAATGTAGTTTTCTGACTTAGGCTAATCAGTATTATTAAATATTCTGTAAATGTCAGTTTATTGTCTTGAAATGTCTGTCAAGTCTAAAGAATGGTCTTATGATCCTATTATTATCATAATAGTTTGTTGTTGTTCTTAATCACATGCATCAACATTTCTTCCAGAAAACTGATAAAGTATAATATAAAGTAACAGCCTGAACTGAATCATATTGGCTTATTTTTAGCTGTTAATTTTACAGTTCATATTTAAATAGTAGTATTGTATAAATAAATAAAATAAAGAAATAAAATAACTAATATAATAAAATACAAAAATAATATTTACATAGAAGTGTTTTAGAAAGTAAATATTGTTTTGTTCTTTTACAGCCTTTTAGAATGTTTGTTTAGTTTTAGGTGTTTACAAAAATCCTTGTGATTCATGAAATTGTTTTATGAAGTTATGTTTTTGACAACTCGCCCACTCTTACTTGTGTGACTGTTTGTTCATTTTTCCATGCTTGTTTGTGTAACCTAGACAGGTGTTCGGTGAACTTGGCACACTCTGTGTTGCTGGATACTGGGATGCTGATTTCTGTTTACAACACACACACAGGATTGTGTCTGGTCATGCCTCTTAGATCTGCTCTGAGCTGGGAGCTGGAAGTTACTGCTGGCCATCATGCAAATGCACTGCAGGCCTTTTAATGAGATTTGTATCCTCCAGGGTGTGTGATGCCTCTACTGCATGTGCTTGTGTATGTGTGGTGGAGTGACAGCCCCTGTGTGTGCATGTGTGTGCATACTTTGCTTTTTCTTCTTGCTGAAGTAAAGTTTCCCAGTAGTAGGAGAATCTTCTCAGAACTGTGACACTAACACGTAACATGCAGTACAGCCTACACAGTTAGCTAAAAATAGAAAAAGGTATGAACAAAAATCCGGCTTCAAGATAGCTACTGTTTTATAGGCTATGTTCACAGTGTAGGTTGAAGTTACCCAAATCTGATTTTTTTTTCTTCTTTCTATTCTCTACTTAGTTACTTAGTGTGGCCTAGAGCTGCAACTAATGATTATTTTGGTAGTCGACTAATCTGATGATAATATTTTCGATTAGTCGATTAGTCAATGTTTATTTCTGCCATGTCCTCCATTTCTAAAAACAACAGAAAAACAGCTAAACATTAGATCTAAAAGGCATTTAAATGTGCACATGTTGTTTAAATGTGGAGAGTATTAATATTTAGTGAATACATATGAAATCTGTTGTGTTTGGGCACTTCTGGAGACACAGACCAAGTTTCTTCTGTGCACAGCACTTTGTGTAATGCGGTACTGTTACAAATGAATGATTAGTCCACAGTGAAATTTGTAGTCGACAAATTTAAATAATCGGCATTGCAGTAAGGAGTAAACACGAGGTAACTGCATGGTCTCGGCACATGCCCAGCCATGTGAATGGAGGCCATGCAGTTACCTTGTGTTCTCTTGCCCCAACCTTGTGCTCCCCCTCACGCTCCTCATTTACCATGCGGTTATCTCGTGCTTGTAAAAACACATGTCGAAAGTTGTGCACCTCAGTCCAGCACAGTTTTGCACAGATATTTCCAGTTACAGCTGATTACAGATTACTGTTGTTTTGCTGTTTGCTGTGTTGCTGATATATATCGATGAAAAAGGAACATTTGCAATGTAAAATTTTTCCAATATCGTGCAGCCCTAGTTTGGATGAATTGAGTATTCGACTGCAGTAATGCATGGATCAGTGGGAAAACTCCAGCACAGGCACTAATGTAAGCTAAGAAAGTGTGTGCATGTTCCCACGGTTTGTGATGGGTTGATAGTGTTAATTTGCCAGGGCAGGTTAGTGTGTCCTCTTCTTCTGATTTTCCCTTTTTGTCTATATCTTTTGGTTCTTGGTGTCTTTTTTATCCTTTTTTATCTCCCAGACTTGCATTTTAAGGTCAGAGGAAGGTCGCTTGCTTAAAAGAAGCTAGAAACTTTGCATGTCTCACACACACAATACACAGTCTCCCTTGGTGTGTGAAACACTGTCACACGGCAGAAGAGCAAACCAGACCAAAGTACTGAGGCGAATCGACATCACAAATTGCTCGAAGACATGAAATAAAAAAAAAACTGTACACACACACACACATAGACCCTTTTTGGTGTGTGGACCTCCTACAGAGCAGTAAGATCTATCTCAGACTTAATGTGACTTGGATGGCTGCAGCCAGAGTTTGTGTGACAGAGAAGATAAGCCTACATCAGTAACAGGCCTTTGATTCCTCACTGCCAGAGGAATAACTGCAGTCTGATCAGAGTTTAATCTGAAGCTGGTTTGAGTATGGGGACAGAAACATAGACATCCAATTGAGTCCTTTATGCTGGAAATTGGTTTCATTGAGACTATTAAGGTAAATAAAACAAAAAAAAAAAGAAAATTTGTGTTTATTTGTCACTGTTCAAGAAGTTTGTCAGTCAGCATTAGTGAACATTCATTTTACAAAAAAAACTTCTCTTATGCTTTTAAAAGGCTTTTTTTTATTACAAATTATGCACATTTTCCTGTTTCTGTTAATTTGTATTACTTTACTTGTTGACAAAACAACTTCTTAGGAAAGGAGGTTTGGCCTAATTGTTGTTCAGTGGTTTAGAGGTTATTTTTAGCCATCAAATGCAAAAATGGCATCAAAGTTAGGGCCAAAACTTAGGGAGGTCTGACAAACAGAGAAAGATGAAATTTAGCCTGAAAGATCATAAACAGACAACTAAAAATATCTCTTCTGTCATATTTAAAAAAACTCTGACTATATTAAGAGCCATGAACCTGTTCAACCCACATATTGTTTTTTTTCTTGGCTTACATCATAGCAAGATTTCTGTTACAAGATTACTACCTTCAGTACAATGTAGACCTGCTATGATTTTATTATACTGCTTGTAAAAACGTGTAACAATGTGTAATTACATATTTATTTACAGTGTATTTGTGTATATTTATTGTCAAGTATACATTTTTATTTTTTTTTCCAAATAAAAATGTTAGATTTCCTTATTAGCACCAATATGGTATTTCTCCCTGTTTTTTAATAAGCTGCAAAATACTCTGTAAAATTATTATATGCTTTTGTTATGGGAATAGCAACCACGTATTGACACCGATTGATATCTTCATCCATTCACTTCGCTATTCAACCAATTTAGCTCAGAAGAAGTCATCTGTAGGTCAGTCAGGTCTCTATTAGCCCAGTGAGGAAACACCACCCGTCTCTGGAGGAGCTACTTCATTAAGAGTCACAGCATAATCAATAGAATTTTGTGCTATTGATTATCTGTGAATGATCAGTATTGGTTCTCTGTGTCCTCGTCTGTGATATGCTCACAGGAACGAGGTCACTTCCATTCAGCAGCCCGCTTTCCTCTTCCTGCTGTTGAAGGGATTTAAGTAAATCCGGATGGCACGATGATGCCTAGATAGATTAGTGCATTTTTATGTAACATGCACAAATGCACACATACACACTGACAAATACACACTCAGGCATATGCACATAAAGACAGATGCAGATTTTATAGGCTCATAATAACAATACCATGATAAAATTGCTGCCTCTACTGTTGTACTGTTTACAGCTGTTTACAGCCACTTGTGTTCAGGTGACGTGAGTTGCTCTATAATATCACCAGTGCACTGGGGAGATAAGACACAGAGTGTGCACTAGCCTGCTAAACCCTCACCCACCTGTTCCACTGCTTTATTTATAGAAACCCAGAAACAGAGGGATGCTTTTAAGCCAAATGGCTACCCATGAGTGGTCAGACCCATTTTAACACATTGTGAGTTTCAGGGGAAAATAAAAAGAAAAGCTCTGAATACTCAAGCACTAACATACTGCATACTGCATACTGTCTCTAGCTGCTAGCAAGGCAAGTGGTGATGTAACCACGAGCAGACAATTGTACTGGGGCAATCCCATCCCCTAAGGTTTTTTGGGAACCCTATCTGTCACTACTTTCACAATTTTATGTTCATAGCTTACTCATGAGTAGGTATAATATAGAACTGGATAATATACAACTAATAACTAATAGTCAGCATTTAAGTACTAACTTTGAAATATACACTTTTATGTTTTAAAATATCCCTAAAACCCTTAATTTGCACCGCATAGCTTGTATCATCTCCATCTCCAAAGCCCTGCCAATACAATAGGATGGTCTAAAGTTGCCGTGCTCAATGCTAAGCAGGGGCTAGAGAACTAGGTTAATCATCTAACATAAGCACATGTCTAGCACATGAATAAAAGCAAAGTGGGAGAAAATGTCTTTATTATGAGTTATTTCAGAAGAAATAGCCGATTGACAGTTTCATTTTTATATCTCTTAAAGCTCCCCCGATTAAAGTAAATATATTAAAAGTAAATGTCAAAAAAGTTGCTACTTATTTATGTTTTTGTGCTCTTAACATTCCCTGATTACTCCAACTTTGTCTTTTTTTACTCATTGTAGTACCTTATTTATTACTTACCTAAGTGATTTTGCTCTCCTACCTCATTTCCTCACAGTAACACACACATTAGCACATGCAGCTCTTGCGTAGATAATCTGGTAGCCTAGACTGCGCTGGGGTGCTGTAGGTGGAGGATGTGGTTGGCTGCTTCTGTCTGTGTCCTTGTCTGAATGTTAATGTTTAATAGCAGTTCTCAGTGAAGACAGAGCCGCTGCTAGCTGCAGCAGAACGAGCAGCGATGGTGACAGGCGCCTGTCACGCACAGGCCGGTATGGAGACTAATGAAGTGTGGGGTATTCTGTCTGTTTTAGTGCCTTGCATTTGCCTGTATAAACAGGTGCCCACGCATACACTTAGCCATGCACACAACTGCCATTCAAGAAATAACTTACCATATTATCCATATATATATATATGAAGAGAATTATACATTAATGTTTAAAATTAGCTTTACTCTCAGATCAGTGCATACCCTCACTGTACAAAAACATTATCTACATTTTGACATAGAAATAGCTAAATCAATAATAAAATATAATCTGTATTATTATAATTATTTTCAATTACTCATTTCATATTTATGTATTATTACACCCCTAATTCTGACTATTTTAATAGTTTAATTAATTCTGTTAAGAGGTAGGATGTTACTGTCTCTTTATGCCTCGTTGTGTGTGGAGAAGTGGGGTTGCTCTGATCCTGGTTGGCTGGTTGGTTGGTTATGTAGGTTATGGAGGCTAATGGAGGCAGCAGGCTGGGCTGTGCAGTGGTGCTCTCCTGGGGCGGCTGAGCTGATTGCTGAGCCTCTCTCACACTCTCACACTGTAGGCTCTCTCTGCTCCAGATTGGGCGCGATGGTGGGCCGTCCGCAGGGGGTGCACTTGACCTTAGCCTGCATCGGCACAGAGCACAAAGCTCATAGACGGAGCAAGAAGCCCTAAACTGCTCTCAGATCAGTGCTGCAGGTGTGTCCATACAGCCACTACCGGAAGAGCGCTGAGCGACTGATGGAGAATTTACCTCCCACTTTCTCCAGCACAGTGAGCCCACCCTTTCCTATAAACAATCAGGTTTAATACATCATTCTCTCTCTTTCTCATCACAACTTACCAGCACTTCACTCTGCTCAGTGTCTGCCTCGTCAGGGCCTGCCAGAGAAAGAGAGTGAGGGAGAGAAAATGGGAAAGGAGCAGAGAAAAACTATTCAGTGTTTGATGCTTATTTAAAGTTATTTTCTCTTTGGACAAATCCCATGGTTATACCTTTTTGCATAAATACACTCACGCCAAACGTTATAGGGCAGGAACTAGTATTGTGTTGCTTAACTTTTGCCATGTACCATGGAAGCTATAGAAGGCTGCACTGACTTGCAGGACATGCATATGGGGTCTCCTGCATTGAGTGTGGATGTGATTTTTGCCATAGTCACTTGTCTGTTCGCATAGACAATTTTAACAAGATACTGCTGATCACAATTAATACCACACGCTGGGTGGTAATTCCCTCTGGGATGTATTCTCATACACACGTAACACTGTGAATGTTATATTTTAATTTGGTTTATGTTATGTCCCATCCATCTGGATACCACTGTCAGGCACGACAATAATTCATGTTGCCTTGCCATGAGCACACTAGCCAGTGTTCAGGCTCACACACAAGATAACACCTCACAACTTACATATGTGTGGCCTTTTTCAAGCTGTTTCAAGCAAGTTTCATGAGATAACACTTTATGATGTATGTTCAAGGGGTTTTAGCCAACTCAAAATGATTACAAAATTGACTATAGAATGTTTTTAATTAGTGAGCAGTGAAAGCTACAGTTAACACTGACAGCCCTTGTTAACAAAAGCATTACGTGATGAAGAAGGCCAAAACTGGAGTGTATCAAATTGTTCTCTTCCTTTGCTCATGATCATTGCTACTATGTCACAATCAGCACACAAAACATCAACCCTAAGGCCCAAAGGCTTAGAGAGGGAGAGGAAATAGAAAGAGGAGAGAATTCCCGGGAGCTGTCTAAAAATGAAAAAAAAGGAAAAAGAAACACACAAAAACACTTGACATGGTTTTCTCGGCCAATTTAGCTTGACAGGGTTCCTTTCTTAGGCATCGTATTTTTGTACTTTGCTATTCTTCGTACAAAAAAAACTGCGCTCGTTGCTGTTTCATTAATCTGCTGCTGCCTGTAGGCTCAGTCTATCACTCAGAGAGAGAAGGATGAGGGTGGGACAACTGGAGGGTCATGATGATGAATACACCTTATTGGACACTTACTTTGCTGCTTGCTGATAGGTGTGTACGGTGTAAAAGGTATTGCCTTTGTTTTGATTTACAGAAATGCGAAATTGAAAGTTTGATTGCATAGGTAAATAAGATAAATTTGCACATTTAATTGGCTCATCATCTATCCCATTTTCTCATTTTTCTATTTGTCAAAAATACAAAAACTTCAAAACAGAACGTAAAGAGAAAGAAACATTCAGGTAAGTTAAAAGTTCAGTACAAAATGGAGATGAAGTCTTGTTTGGTGCAGTTGTGATTAGAAATTATACTGAAATCTAAAATAATATGTCAACTAAGAAGCTGTTATGCATCTTTTCCATGCAAACCTGGGCATGCAATTGTCAATGAAGTCTGTGTATGTTTGTGCAGTTAGTTTGTTAAATACAGAGCAAACTTAGTGCTGGTTAGCAAATCTGTCCTTACTACAGTTTTGGGATTAAAACTAGTTATCGGAGGGTGAAGGTGATTCAGAGGGTTATTAATGATAGTGGTGGGGGTTCAATTCCCGGGGTCACCAAACTGGCACCTTGGGCAATGCCTTTAACAAGTCGGCTCTACAATGAAGTCTGCCCACTGTTCTGGGTTCATGTGTGTGTGCTCAGTAGTGCATATTTTTGTGTTCACTGCACAGATGGCTTAAATTCAAAATTCTGATTGTGGTTGTTTTTTGTTGTACTATTAATGTGTTTAATATGATTATTGGTTTGGTTATGTTATTTGAGTATTAAACTCCAAATTATAATCTGCACATATGCTTTATAATAAATGTTAATATTCATTTGAAAAACAGTTGTAGCTGACATGAATGCAACATGAACTGTGCTGGTGATACTGTAAAATAAAATTTAACAAAGACTAAGAAAGAAAGAGAAGAGAATGTAGAAGGTGAAGCAGCACAGTAGAGACTGTTGGCGCTTAGGCAACAGAGCCTCAATACAGAGGATCTGAGAGTGCTGCGGTGAGTCCAGTTCATCTGGGGGACTGCAGGAGGTGACTAATGCAATAGCTGTGAACATGTCATCAAGAGAGACATAAGCTGTGTTTTATGGGCTAGGCTGCAGCTTAGGCTTTGGAACTCTTCTACTGTGTGACTTTTAGAGGAATAAGTGTTTTACTACCCTACTGTTGCAAAGAAAATAAGTCTTTGGTTTTGTTTACATTGTCAGGCTGAAATGACTCAAACAGATTTGCTTTGCCTTTATGTGACCTGTGTTTTTTCTGGCTTGTGTAGACAAGTCAGATCTAATCATTTCAAATCAGATTAGAGTCACTTTTATTTGTGGTCTTAGATCAGATCTGTTTACAATTCTTGAGCATGCAGTGTGAATGTAAACATTTAGATAGATTTTTTTAACATGTGTTTTGGCCTGTATGTGTGCACTTACCTGCACTGGCAGCTTGGCAAAAACCAGTGGAGAAAAGGAACACACTGTCAGTTCATAGATGAAGTTTTCAATTTGGTTATCTTACAAATATGCATTTTTTGATTAGTGGAAATGTGCATGAACATGTTAATTTACGCTTCATTCTCTTTCAGATTCATTCATGTTACAATCAGATAAAGATCTCTTACATTAATCAGCATTAACTCTCAAGATCTGAGCAAAACATAGGGTTAATTAATAAGACTTACAATGTGAATGGAGCAAAGAATTTCAAATCTATTTGTAATACTCATGCATGATATCTGTATGAATAGGCCTGGATGGTATGGTAAAAATATTTAATTGTGATATTTTAAACATTTTTTACACGTATCACAATACGATAAAATATCATCATATTGGCCTTTATGTTCAAATATGCAATATATTGTACAAGGAACAGTAGATCTTACATAAAAATACCCCAAATCAAATACCAATTCACTGATCAGCTGTAATTAGGACTCGCTACGCTACACTATGATACACTACACAGTTTTTAAACAAGAAGAATCTAAATAGAACAGTTCTCTTAATCTGTATTAAATACTGTTACACCCTAAAATATATAGAAAGTGATATATGCTGATAAGTTCTGATGTATAATGTAATTTTTACTGATGGAAAAAGAGGTTATTTGCTAACAAGCCAACAAACCTTAGAGTATGTGACAAAAAGTAACAAATATGGTAACATAAACAGTGATGCTATTATATCATGCTACAGTTGAGAAATGTAGTTAGTTGCAAGCATGAATGAGGAAAGGATGACATGTTAGACACTGCTTACATTTAAAGTACATGACAAAAACTGAGAGAGAGAGAGAGAGAGAGACAGAGAAAGGGAACTTAGAGGGAGGGGGGGGTAACATTTTATGGTCCCTTGGTACCCAGATGAAACGATCTTAAAGTTTCTTAATCTCAGGGGATTGTTTTGAAATGAGAGAGAAAGTGAGAGAAAAAAGTGGGAGGGAGCAAGAAAAATGGGGTAGAAAAACATGGAGAAGCCAGTCAGCAGTATTTTTTCTTTTTTCCTCCTTTTTTTTCCTGGGGAAGGCAATAAACACATTTGAGAGGATGAGGCTGACTGCTTAAGTGGAAAACACGCTTCTTGTCCAGCCTGAAGATGTGCAGGGCCACCCCATGGATGCCTCGCCCAGCATTAATTTATTATTTATTTTTATTATTTATTTATTTTGGTTTTCCTCCTGAGCTGCAGGGCCTCTCCGAGCTACACCCTCTGTAGTTAAAACCCACGCAGGCCTTTGCAAGTCTTATTTAACCTTGGATTATAAAGTGCTTGTCAATTAAATCCACACGCTGCAGTAACACGCCACAGGAAAATACATTAGCAGCAGTGTCAGAAATCTCTGACACACTAATTAATCATTTGTTAGTTCCACGGCTCTAGTACTGCTGCAAGTCAAGCGCACATGCCAAGCCAAAGGTGCTTAATGCTTTCACTGTAAATGAAAGTATACTTGTAACACATGAACTACGTTTCCCATCACCCACCTCTTCTTTTTGGCCTGCTCTTTTTCTATCTCTCATCTCTCCACCCCCATTGTGGCCACTCTTCTCTTTACTTAATTAACCCATTGATCAGTGGGCTTGTAAATTAGGCCCCTTGAGAAACCCTGGCTAAGCCTTACACCTACCCCCCAACACAGTCGTCCTTCTCAGTGCTTTCTCCTTTGGTTCGATACTGAAGGCCTGAATTGGAGGAATCCCCCTCTATCTCCTTTTAACCACAGATGTGTCATCATTAAGGGCCAGAGGCATTGTTCACCTGTGCTGTGATATATAAGGTCCACAGAGGGTCAGCCATGTTCCTGTTAAATCACAAGATTCATTAGCCACAAGCTCTGCTGCTCAACCTTTTACATGGATCCCTTCGGCTTTGCTCCCTCTTCCACTTTTTCCTCTTGTTCTCTTTCCCTCCCTCTTTCTGTCTCTTTTTGCCTCTAATATCGTTTTTCTCAGTGGCAGCTCGGATCACTGCTCCAATTAAGATGGACCATCTTGATCGGAAAAGGAAGCAGAGAGAACCCTCTGAGCTGCAACCAAATGCATTCGTCTTTCCCCGACATTAACCAGGCCTCTTCCCTTTGAGCACAGTCCACTCATACACACCCATACACACATTTACCCCTGCCTTGTTGGTCTGGACACGTCTGTGCCTAATGGTGTGGGCAGTGTTGCTAAATGGATCAGAACTATTCCCATGTGTGTGCGGAGGATCTCATGGTGAAGGAGATGTAGGAGGGTGAACAATCCAGATCTGCTGAACCTTGTGTCTAGTTTAGGAATGCACTGTCCAAATATGCCTGTTGTCCAAATATGCCTAAATTAGCGCTACAGCGTGATTATTAGCTAATACCAAATGAGATTCCATTATATCCTCTCTCCACAAAAAAACAAGTATATTGCCTTTACAAACTGATCACTCAGAGCACTTTAGGAGATCTGACACACATTTAAGCCACATGTTTTAACAGTGTAAACACTTACTCCTTACAGGACAACCAAAAAAACACTAATGATTGCTGTACAGTAAGTAAATTTGTATAATTCGTCTCACATAGTAATCAAATTTTAGTCGCTGAAGACTTATTTTATTACCTAATGTAAATTCATGTGGCTAACATCATATCAAAATACAATTCAAATACTACTGTGATCACGATTTGACCAGGTGTAAATGTTAGGGATGTTAAGAGATCTTGTGCCATGAGATTAAAACAGCTTTAAATTTCTCATCTGCCCGAGCCTGTGCCTGACCCACTCAAGTCTGTGAGGTGTCTGTTTTTTAATGCTATTTTTATTTTATTTAAAGCTATGCCATGATAATCACAATATAGCAAACAAACAAACAAATCAAACTGTTTTTAAAATAAAAGTTGCACAAGTTAGAATGTTATAATCATGCAGATCTAGGGTGCACACGTGAGCTCCTTCTTGTGTCTGCATTACACACGTGACTTGCAGTGCTGTGTGTAGATGTAATATAACAGGTCTGTGCTTCTTTAGTGTTGCAATGTTAATTAACATAATTCTGAACAGATTTAGCTTATTCACCGATTTAGCTCACAGCTCAAAAATGTTTTTGAAAAAATCATTTTTAACGCTTTACTTACTCAAAAAATGTTGGGTTTAAATTGGGCTTTAAACAATGACAATTTATGAATACACACATATTATTTAAATTAAATATTGACACTGGGCACATTTTGGCCATTTTCTCTTTTTTTGTTGCCACATTTGTGTAAAATACTGTATGTAGCAATAGAAGCTCATTATAGCGTTTTGTCACAGTCACCCTACACCTGCCCCATCCAGTGCAACACTAACTTAAAGCCAGCATTTTTTATCAGTCCTGTAAAATGAAGAGAGATTTGCTGTAGAGCTGTGTTTATACCTGTGATGAATCTGTGGAGTTTTGTGATTACAGTGAGAGCTATTTTTCAATGCTTTATGACCAGAGGTGCAAATATTAAGAGCTCGCCATGAGTCAAACATTGCACTCCAGCTCCTCTTCTTCTCCCCACACAAAGGCATTATGCATAAAATAAATGAGTGTGGCTCAATAACCACATTATGGGCAGGCAAACTGTATCTCACACCTCTATTATTCCACAGCTCCTTCAAGCTGCAATTTGGCACACCTTATGTTTTCAGGAGCTGTGGACCTCACAGATACTCAAGCTCATTTTCCCTTAGAGGCTATTGAGTTTTTTTTCCTTAATAATTCTGTTTATTGTTAATTTTCAGCCAGACACTGAGCTTTTCTCGTAGCATGACTGATTGTAGGGCTGCAAGTGATTCTCACTGGTTTGGGATTCGCTCTCATTCACAACTTGGCATAAGTGCATCTGAATTACACTACAATTGCTAGGCTGCCAACTAACTAATAAAAAAACAAAAAAAACAAAACGCTAGTTACGTATGTAACTGTGGTTATGTGAATAGTGGATGACCGCCAGGGCGGTGCTTAATGTGAATGTATTCCCTGCCGTGCCCACGGCGAACCGAGAGTTGTATACCAACGAAGTCACTACACGTGACACAGCGTGTGACGCAAGCGGGGTATAAATGCCCCCTGGCACTCGCTGCTCCTCCTCAAAACTTGGTTCTTCTCGCAATCCGAGTGACCAAGAACCCTGGCGGTCATCCACTATTCACATAACCACAGTTACATACGTAACTAGCGTTATGTTTCATAGTTACTGACCGCCAGGGCGGTGCTTAATGTGGATGATGCATACCAGCGATGTCACGAGGAGATTCCAGACAGAACCGCCGTAGATAAGCCCTCGGCGGCTGCCACGTTCACACTGTAGTAACGAGAGAAGGTGCATGGTGACGACCATGTGGCCGCTGCACAAATCTCTAGTAGAGACACTCCTTGAAGCGCAGCCCAAGATGTGGCGATGCCTCTGACAGAATGTCCTGTAGTCGGGGCAGGCAAAGGGCGATCTGCAGCCCTGTAGGCCCCCTGAATAACCTCCACCAGCCAGTGGGATAGCCGTTGCTTCGAAAGTGGTTTCCCCAACTTCGCAGCAGAAAAACATACAAACAGCTGGTCCGTTTGACGAACAGCCGTCGTAGCAGAAACATATGCCCGTAGAGCTCTTACAGGGCATAACTTTAGCCTCCTGGTATCAGAATCGTCCCCATAGGCTGGAAGATCAATGGTTTGGTTCACAAAAGCAGGATTCAACACCTTAGGCAGAAACGCAGCGTTCGGCCTCAGTTTCACACTGCAATCATCCAAGCCCCACTGTAAACACAGGGGGCTGATAGACAGCGCATGCAGCTCACAGCTCCGCTTTGCTGTGCAAACAGCCAACAGGAAAGCAGCCTTTAGAGAGATCCATTTCAGCTCTGCCTGCTCTAGCGGTTCAAAAGGAGCCTTGCAGAGAGCGTTCAAGACTAGCGGAAGATCCCAGGGGGGATACCGCGGCTTACGAGGGGGAGCCAGTCTCCTAGCTCCCTTCAAAAAAGCAGTCACAAGCTTATGAGAGCCCAAGGAAGTACCGTCCGCCGGCATCACGTGACAGGCTAAGGCCGCCACGTATACCCTGAGCGTCGAAGCGGCCCTGCCTTCCTCCAGTAGCGTCTGGAGAAAGGACAAGACAGTCTGTAGTGTGCAGAGGTGTGGTACCACACCTTGGTTAATACACCAAGCTTCAAAAGCCTTCCACCTGCCCTCGTATAGAGCCCGCGTAGAAGGAGCTCTAGCATTATCGATCGTGCGTCTGACCTGGGCCGTGCACGAGTCTAATGTGCTGGTGGGCCTAAGGGCCACAGCCATAGCCGGAGTTGCTCCGGACGTGGGTGCCACACCTGTCCGTTCAGCTGTGAAAGCAGGTCTGCTCGACACGGAAGTTCCCATGGAACCCCATGGAGTAATGACAGCAGCGTTGGAAACCATGTTTGATACGGCCACTTCGGGGCCACCAAGAGGACCCGATGCTGTTCCAGGCGTACTCTGTCCAATACAGCCGGAATCAGAGGCAAAGGGGGAAAGGCATAGAGCAGAGTTCTCGGCCAGCTGTGAGCCAGGGCATCCTGGCCCAATGGGCTGTATAGTGCCATCTCCGAAAACCAGAGAGGGCAGTGTGTCGTGTCTGGAGAGGCAAAGAGGTCTACTCGAGCCTCCCCGAACCGTTCCCACACCAGCTGTACCACACGCGGGTGTAGCTTCCATCGTCCTGGGTGAAGAGAACGGCGAGATAGCGCATCCGCCGTGACATTGGTGGCGCCTGTCACATGAGATGCTCTCAGAGATAACACTCTGGGGTGAGCCCACGTCCAGAGTTCTTGTGCCAGCATTAATAGCCTGCGGGACCGTGTTCCGCCGAAGTGGTTTACATGATAGACTGCTGACACATTGTCCGATCTCACCAAGACATGTCTGCCGCGGAGCACCGGGAGAAAATGTCTCAGAGCGAGCACTATGGCACGTAACTCCAGGATGTTGATGTGGTCTCGCGCCTGCCGCATGGACCAAACACCCTGCACTGCGCTGTGGTTCCAGACAGCCCCCCAGCCTGTGGCTGACGCGTCTGTAGTGATCACTTCTCTGCGAGAAGGAATCTGGCCCATCGTTACCCCTGACAGCAGGAAGGGTGCAGAGTTCCAGACATCGAGGGCAGCCAAGCACTCGCTGGCAATGCGAACGCGTGTGTGCCTGTGCCGTGCCGCATCCAGTTTCAGACTGATGAGCCACATCTGAAATGGTCGGATGTGGAGCTTCCCCAGTGCCACCACCTGCGCAGCGGCGGTGAGAAGACCTTGTAGTCGCAAAAGCCTCACATACTGCACCTTGGCGCCCCACCTGAGGCTGTGAATGGCCGATAGTATAGCCGCAGCGCGAGCTGAAGGCAGGGTGGCCAACATGCGACGTGAATCCAAGACCATGCCTAAAAAGGTTATGGACTGAGCAGGAATTAAAATACTCTTGTTCCAGTTCACCGCGAGCCCCAGCGCTTGCGTGTGCTGCAGTAATCTGAGTGTGTCTGTGTGAGCTCTCTGCTCCGAGGGGGCACACAGCAGCCAGTCGTCTAGATAGGGCAAGATTTTCAGCCCCTGAGCCATAAGGGGGGACAGGGCCGCCCGCATACATCTCGTGAACACCCTTGGTGCCAGTGAAAGGCCGAACGGTAGCACTCTGAACTGGTATACCCTGTCTCGGAAGGCGAACCTGAGAAACCGTCTGTGTTCTGGAACGATTGGAACGTGAAAGTAGGCGTCTTTGAGATCCACTAGGGTGAACCACTCCGCCTCGGAAACCGCGTGGAGAACAGCCGCGGTGTGTAACATCCGGAACGGAAGAACTTTCAAAAATTTGTTCAGGCGACGGAGATCTAAGATCGGTCTCAAACCGCCGTCTTTCTTCGGAACAACAAAATAAATTGAGTAGAACCCCTCGGGGTGAACTTGAGGGTCTACTAACTCTATGGCTCCTCTGGCCAGCAGGGAGCCTATCTCCTGGGAGAGACTTGCAGCCCGAACGGGATCCCGAACTTTGGTCACCGTAGGGCGAGAACATACTGGTGGCCGACGGCGAAACTGCAGTCTGTAACCCACTGTCATGGTGCTCAGAGCCCACGGGTCTGAGATCATCTTTGTCCAGTAGGCCAAATGTGATGGTGAGAGCAACAGCGTCACCGGCCGTAGCATGTCAGCGGCGGTCAGCAGCGGCAGCTGCACGCGGCTTGGAAGGGTGGGGGGGTCGCCTAGGCGCTCTCGGCGGGACCGTGGGGCCTGCGGGGCGCGGCGGCGGAGCTGCGGCTCCAAAGCGCCTCTCTCTATCGTGTCCTCGAGTCCGCTGTAGTGGGCGACGAAAACTCTGTGGCTGCCCGGTATTATGCAGCTTTCGAGCCTCCGTCAGGGAGGATCGTCGTTCCAGGGCTTCCTTGGCTGCTGGTCCGAAGAGAGACCCGGGTTTGAGAGGCACGGACCGCAGCGTAGCTCGGCAAGGTTCGGGCAGAGAGGATTGGGCCAGCCACACCTGGCGCCGAGCATGCAGGCTCGTAGCGACGAGCCGACCAGTATCGTGGGTCATGTAACCCGCGGTCAAGAGGGCTAGATTCAGAAGCTCCTCCGAGCTATTTGAGTCCTCCGTGGATGCGGGGGAATTCTGCAGCGCAATAAGCAGGATGCAGAGGGAATTCAGCAGTCTCCCCATCCGCGTCGCTGAGTTGTGCATTTTAACAACCAGCTCGTCCGTGCGCCTACACTCCGCGCTCGGGCAGCGAGGTTCCGGCCGTAGCGCTTCGTCTGGCGAAACCACCGTGGAAGCCACACAGGGGTCGATCGCAGGCATGGAGGCCAGTCCATAGTCAGCCGCTCCGGCCATGGATGCTAGCAAGCGCGCCGTCTCCGTCGGCCGACCTGCTTTTTCGCTCTGAAAGGCAGCCGAGAATTCAGACACGAAGTCCTGACAAGGCGGCACCGCGAAAGCACCCGCTTCCAGGCGTTTAAACAGCGCGTTAGAGCGTACGCTCCCTGCTGCTGGTGTATCCAGGCCTAGCCTAGCTAAGGCTAACTTAAGCGTCTCTTCCACTGAAGCCCTGCGAGAGGCTGCGGGGTGTGTGTCCTCACTTCCCTTGGCTCCATCCGAAGACAGGGAGTGTGGGGGTGCAGGAGAGCTATCGGTCGGAAAAGATCCGAACCCCATCTCGTGCTCGAGAGCCGACCCTTGTGTAAAGTTCGCGTTGGAGGCAGCCGTTGAGAGAACGTCAAACTCAGCCTCCCGCCTTGGCGAAACAGACTCCTTAAACTCGACCGAGGGGCTCTCACCTGCTCGGTCCTGTGTCTGGCTGTTCATAGCTAAGATCAGGTTCTTTAGCTGGTGTAACTCCGATACAACCGAGTCCACACGGTTAGAGAGAGCTCCATAGCCTTTCTTTTTTCGCGGTGGCTCTAACGAGCTATCCGCGCTCCGTTTTCCCCGAGCCTTGGGCGTTGTCGCGGGGAGGGATGCCTCGCTTCGTGCTTCCAGGCCCGCTAGCCGCTCGTGGCGGATAGCCATGGGAATCATCGCGCAGTCGATGCATGGGTCTGTGAGCGCTTCGCGCAGATGGTCCAAGCCCAGGCACGACGGGCACAGTCGGTGTCCGTCGTCGGGCTCCAGGACGGCCTGGCAGTGCATGCAGCTAATCGAGGCTAGCATAGCAGCGCTAGGTAGGCCGCGGCTCCGGGAGGGGGTCTGACAGCCGCTCGCGGTGGCCGCTGGCTCGCTTCGGGCGTCGAGCGCCTCGCTGCCCGCTAAGTCACTCGGTGTACCGAGCACCAGCTAGCTGAAGCAGATAGCTCACGAGGAGTTTGCGCTAGTTAGAGCTACGGTTGAGAGTACTCACCGTGTCAGGCTCCGGCGAAAAGGCACAGCAGTGCTGACAGCCGCTCGGCTGATAGCTACTCGTGGGGCCGCTAGCCTCTGGTTAACCCCGGCGTCGAGCGATTCGTAGCCGGCTAAATGAACTCGGTGTACCGAGCACTAGCTAGCTAGGTCAGATAGCTCGCGAGGCGTAACGCTAGTAGAGCTAAGGAGAGAGTACTCACCGTGTCGGCTCCGGCGAAGACACCACAGTGTAGATAGCCGCTCGTGGGGGCGTTAGCTGAGGCTAATCCCGGCGCCGAGCGCTTCGCTGCGGTCAAAGTGAACTCGGTGTACCGAGCGCACGATAAACTGAGGCAGCGGACGAGTACTGAAGCTAGGTTAGAACTACGGTGGGAGCCCCAAGCTTCGTGTGGGTACTGGCGACGAGTAATCCAAATAGGAGAAGAAAAAAGGAGAGAAAAAGATGATGAAAAAACAGCTCTAGAGGTCGGAATCCGAGCTCTGAAGCGAGCTGCACTCAATCGGTTCTGGGCGAGAAGAAAAAGAGGAGGAGCAGCGAGTGCCAGGGGGCATTTATACCCCGCTTGCGTCACACGCTGTGTCACGTGTAGTGACTTCGTTGGTATACAACTCTCGGTTCGCCGTGGGCACGGCAGGGAATACATTCACATTAAGCACCGCCCTGGCGGTCAGTAACTATGAAACATAACAATGTATATACATCAAACTGTATTTTACACACACTATGATTTTTTTAGATGAAAAAAAAACAAGGCAATTTTTGCAGTTTGTTTTTTTTGCCTTTTGTTTTTTTTTCTCCCATTATGCTTTCTGCTCTCCTTTATTTCATCCTCTATGAGGGTGTCCATTAAAGAGTAAAGCTATAGTTCATAGTTCTTTGTACACAAGAACATACTTGGACAAATGTTTAAAAAATGACTAGGTAAAGGAGAATTTAAAATTTTTAATTCCCTAGTTTTTCAGCTCTATTCGGCCATGCATTTTATTTGCACTCCACATTTTTAGTCAGCTTGTTGATCAGAGTATAAGCTTTTCTCTTCTGCTGCTGCCTTTAGAGATCTGCTGCTAATGACCGAGATCTGCTGCTAAATGTAGCTCAGCTCAGATTGGTCAGCCTGATTTTAACGCACCTGACAATGCAAAAATTCGAACACACTGTAATTAAACATATTTACGCAGCATTGCAGTCTGGTGTTGAAGCTTAGTTTAAAGTGATCTTTTAAAAGTTTGTGAATCCCTTAGGCATACTCCCAGATGATATGATTGAAGGAAATTTGACCTATTTATTGAGAATAGCAAAAAAAAAAAACTATAACAACCTCCTGGCTTAAGCCATAACCACCTAAAATAACACAATGGAGAGAAAGGGTAAAAAATGTCTTTATTATGGAAAAATTACAGCAAAATTACAGTTGTAATTGAATTTATTCTTTAAAAGATAGGCACCATTAATACAAGCAATGCCAGATCTTGTATCACCTATGGTATTTTAATGTTTGTGCATGTACCTACTTTTTTCTTTCTTTTTTTTCCCTTTTTATTAAAGGAGAACAATTTAGTTAAAATACCTATTACTGATTAGGCATTCCCTCTTGTTTGTTATGCTTGTTTGTGACAGGTTGGTTGTATGTCATTATTACTGTAATATGTTTACTAAATGAAAAAACAATAAAAACACAGTTAAAAAAAAAAGTTTGTGAATCCCAGATGTTTTTAATGCTCAAACAAATATATTTTTACAGTGTTACCTTTGGAGGTATGCTATTATTCACATGTCAACTCTTGTGATATCTGATCTCATTAATACTCTCGGGAACTTTCAGGCGTTTAAAGAGTCAGTCCCTGAGTCCTCACTGCCCTTAGCCTCAGCCACTATGTCGCCAGACCATTCAGACACCAACCAGTTTGAATAGGAGAGCAGCTTTCATTTCATCCTGTTGCTCTTATTTTCTGTCTTTCTCTCTCTTTCTAAATGTCTGGAGAGTTGCCTGTGTCTCTCGAGAGCAAATTTCTCCCTCTTTACTTGGCAAGGCCAGTCCTCTTTCCTTCCATTACTAGACTGCTGACTGGGGCAGTATAGAACTGCACAAGGAGGACCGGTCTAAACGCTGCAGGCAGATTCCTGTAACCGCTGGCCTTCTGCAGTAAATACAATACATTGTGTACTCATGTTGGTTTCACTTGCTTTTTCACAACACTACTGTACACTACACTATGAACCAGAGGATACTGTCAATTCACTTTAATTCAGTTTGAGTTAAGATACTTAATGACAACATCGCATCTAATGCAATATTGTTAAACATTGTAATGTTGTAAGAAGACTTACTTAGAAGGGAAGACATACTACTTGAATTTGAATCTTTTCTTTGACTATTTGATCGATTTCAGTAACAAGCTTCACTGGTCAGGAATTCAGGATGTTGGGTGATCTCCACACCACCTAGTCTCCAACTTCCCAACTTAATTTCATGGAACACAGCCCAATGTTGTAGACTTAATACCCCGCTATTCCAGGTCAGGCATTGGACTTGCCAGTAGGCTTGTGTTTATTTGCTCTAGAGTGAATGTATTTATGTTGAAGTCTTCAACTATTTACAGATAAATCTGGATGTCCTAAACAAAACACTCCTCTAGTTGCACAGTTTTTGAACTTCTGTGCAGAGAGATGATATTTCAATTGTATGTCGACATGTCTATTAAAGATCATTGAATTGTATATGAACTTTCTCAAGGCTGTTCCTTTAAGACTTTTATGTAACATGCTTGTCAAATTAGACTTCACCTGGAGCAGGATTAAAGAAAGAAAAAGAACCACATGCATTATTCTCTCTGTTTCTGTATATATAGCATTATATATTAGCCAGTATGATATTAAATCAATGCAAGAACGCCTTTATAAATTGTTATAAAAATGAATAAGTTGTATAAGTGCCAGTTTAGTTTGTCAGACTATTTAGTACTCAGAATGCATTTACACACGTGTCAGTATTTAATATTCTACTGTGTCTGTATGCCACAGTCTTAAGCCCTTCACGCTTCAGCCTACATTGAGTCCACTCTTTAAAGACACCATAAATAGCTCAGAAAGAGAAGTTTTAATCCCTCTCTCTCAGTTCTAACTTTGGCTGCAATACACTCCACAAAAATATACTTCACAGACATCTTCTACTTATGATCAGATGAAATGCACTAACCAGTAGTAACACCTCTGAATACAGTATACTCAAAATAATTATGCTTATTTTGAAATGTAATATGTAATATTTGATGTACCCATATATTCGCCTAAAAGTTCCAATGTATTATTCCAGATGTTATTTTAAGAAGCAAATTATGTCAAATAATTGTTGCAGCACTAAATACCTGTCAACACCAGTCTCTTTCTCTCTCTCTCTTATGCACACACACATACACACACACATGAACACAACGAAACAGGAAGGTTTTTACCCTGTTTGCGAGATGACACCTTCTACCAGTCAGCATTTAGTTTGGCAGCTCTCGACCAATCAGCTGTCAGCATGAGGGAGCAGACGACTGTGGATAAGGCTGCCTGGCGGGTGGTTCATTGCTCATCTGGTGGGTGTCAGTGATGGAGTGAACGTGCGTGGTGGCATTATCGCGTGGGGTGCGTGTCCCATTATACCCAACATCAGCACACCCCTCTAAGAGTAAACAGCCCTGTGCTTTGATTGAGAAAAATGAGAAGTCACACCAGAGAGACAGGTGCAGAAGAAGAATGGAGAGGTTGAGGGAGGGGGACTGCCACAGTGCAGGGAGCTTTTAATCTACATGGATGCATTAGTGTACACACACACACACACACACACACACACACACGCACTCAGAGAGAGTTACACGCACAAATCACTCAGGCTTGCTGTACACAAGGGACATTAGCACATATTTGTTTGCAGAATATAACAAAGGCTTGAACATACCTGCGTATGCAAACATCCTTTAAAACACTTGTCACACTACTACTAGTCCCCATTAACACACATGTCATGAAGCTATACTGTACACGAGGCATACACTTGAGAGCTTTTAAAGCACTCGGCTGTGGCGTAATTGTGATGTGATACAGGTATCATTTTGCTGCCATGCAAAGCAGAGCATCTCATAGAAAATGAGCACAGTGACAAGTGCATGATTATACACCTGGAGATGAATGGCAGCAATTATCCACGTCTTCAGTTTTTTTCCCCTGACACTTGGGCTAAATTCACCTGCCAATCAGGAAAGATGACAAAATTAAAGATTTTTTTTTTCACATTTAGGCATGCAGGTCAAGTAGATCTTCATTTGCATAAGTCTGTTATGGCTTCAGTGGCATGTATACATGCTTACAGAGGATGTAGGAGGACCTCACCTGAATGATTAGATTCAGTGCTGTTTCTGTGGCTGTGAATGGCCCTTATTCAGCCCCAGCACTTACATAAGGCAGACAGGTGCAGAGATAGAGAGAGAGAGATAGAGAGGACATGCGAGCGTGAGAGAGTGTTTTGGAGTTATTTTTGCCCACAGGTGGACACGTGGAGGCAAAGCAACACATCGCGTTCCAGCTAACGCTGGCATTCAGAGCCCAGATGTGCCCTGAATACACATGCACAAACGTACACTCTGTGAGCTTTTTATTAGGAATGCTTTATTAATACGGGCTAGCTCTTCTTTAGGTTCTCAAAATAGCTTCAGGTCGTCATGACATGGATTCCTCTATATGTTGGAAACATTTCTATTTCTATTATTTGCGTGATTGGGTGGTTATTTCTGATGCACTTTCGTGATTTGTATCCTTGTTTCTTTACATTTCAAGGATGTTCTGCTGGATTCAGATCATGTGACTGGAAAATCCACTGAATTCATTTTATGAATAAGATAAATGTGGCTGGAAAAAAAATATAGAAAAATGGCTTAGTTGTGGTCAATAAAGGGATGCACATCACATCGTCAGTGACAATGCGTAAATGGGCTGTTGCATTCAAGTGATAATTAATTGTTTTTAACAAGCCCAAAGTATGCCAAGAAAATATTCCCCCTACCATTTCACAACCTCCACCAACCTGGACTGTTGACACATGAGAGGTTAGATCCATGGATTTATGTTGTTGGTGCCAAAATCTGGCCTTACCATCCGTGTTCCTCAGCAGGAATTGGGCTACATTGTTTCCAGTCTTTAGCCCTATTTGGGTGGGATTAAATTTACATGGGGGAGGTGCAGTAATAGAATTTTACCCCAGGACATCTGTAAAATATATTATTGATTTGCATAGGATAAGAAAACTCTAGTGCTTCCATACTTTAGAAAGGAGATGAAAAAAGATGACAGAATCTTAACTGATGCAGGGAGTGAGCACTTCATAAAATTGAGTGCCATGGCACTCTGGTATTAATTACATCACCCCACCGTCTCCTTTCAAGTGAATCCTTTCTAAATTTAGTTTTGGTTAGCCTGTACCCACTGTAGCCTCAACTTTCTGTTCATAGCTGACACTAGGTGTGGTCTTCTGCTGTTGTAGCCCACCCTCCACAAAGTTCAAAATATTGTACGTGAGATATTGTACATTTTGCTACTTACCACAGTTGTACAGAGTGGTTATCTAAGGTATCATACATTCTCTGTCAGATCCAAACAGTCCATTCTGTGTTCGCCTCTCATCAGGATGTGTTTCTGTCTGTAATACTGCCATTCAATGAATGTTTTTCCCCTTGTTACAGCATTGTCAGTAAACACTTGGGACTGTTGTGGTGAAGAAAAAAAAAACACATGAGCAGTTTTAGAAATGCTTTATCTGTATAGTTTTATGTGTTAGACTGCTGCCACATAATTAGTAGATTAAATCATTCAATGATTGAGTAGGTGTTCCTAAGAACATGCCTGTTGAGTATATTTTTAAACGTTTAATTATGCACTACAGATGGCATGGCACTGATTCAAAATACAGTAGAGATGTCTCAGAATTGCCTCATTGCAAACATAGAAGATGCTTTAACAAATCTAGTCTAAAATATCACAATTGGTTGCAGTTCAGCATAGTGAAAGAAAGTGTGTCATGACAACAGTACCACAAGTACTGTTACAAGTAGCCAAACATGAACATAATGACAAGGCATTACACTTTTTTTCTCACATTATGCTCTTTTGTTTAACTGAGTAAAATGTTAAAGTTGTTGAATATGTAGAATTCTGCTAGGATAGAGGGTTTGTTAAAGCAGTTTGTGCATTAAAAAGACCAAAAGTGGTGCCAAATTTATTTTAAAGTCTATATAAATTATTGGATCAGTATCTGTATACAGTTTTGTTTACTGAGATCATAAAAAAAAATCTCTTCTACAGACACACGAGGAAAACATTTCTACTGCTGTTCCTGCTGTTGTTGTTTGTGGAAGTGCAGTGATGGTTGGCATTTTGAAAAGGCAAACTTATAAATTCTCATATACGACCAAATCTGTGTGTGATGCTCTCCCCACAGACATGTTTTATTGATAGAATGTACTCCAAATCCTGTTAAACTCCACAGACAGTGCTATAGGTCAGTAAGTCATGAAATATTGATGTCGTGTGTGCATGCAAATCTATGTAAGCCTCTCTATAGTTTGTTGCATTGCAATAAATGGCTGAATGCTCAAGAAAAAAAAAACTCATGGTCAGCAACAACAGTCAGTATCTGTTAGATTCACTAAGATGCACACGGGTCCACAGAAACCACATGTACAAGTTAGAAATGTTTAAGGATGGAGTCACGTTGGATGATTTTTCACCACTACATTAGTTCTGTTTTTTGTCCACATAAATAGTTCATGTTTGTGTTTCTGAAGTGCCAATCAAAAAATAGTTTTGGGGTATTTTCACACATTTAGTTTGTTCCCTGTTTCAGATCAGTTAATGAGTTTGTTTTCTTGGAGTGTTTTTCCCTCAGTTTTATTTGGATTTATTCAGGCACCTAAATGCACAAGCATTCCCTCCAACAATCCATGTTATCACTGAACGTGGAAAATTTGGCACTGGGCCTTTAAACACTGTTTTCAATGTTTGAAGCTCAACACAGTTGGGTTGCTAAACCGAGTTGTGCAGTACATTCAGTACGATCAGTGTGAAAACAGTTTAGCATGGAGCAGCAGCCGATAGTAGTGCGCCATATCGTTTCATACACAATAATATCGCCAACGTTTTTGAATATCGTGAACGATATCAGACCCTGAAATATCGTGCCATATCACCCAACTACTACTTATTTTTACTGTTTTTAGCAAAAGAAAGAAAAAAACGCACACTGTTCTCATTTCCCATTATATTACATTATATCATTTATTTTACTTTAATCCAAATTATATGGAGTGCATTATTAGTAACATTAGTATCATGACACTCTGGATCATTGACTTCTATTACAAATCTGACAATTTTTGTATTTTTTTATATATCTTTTAATAATATATGCAATAATAAAATTTAATTATAATTTTCTAGCAGTTTTATTTATTTATTTTTTTTGACATTATTCAGTGTTTTGTCATCTCGGCAAAAGTATCGTTATCGCAAAAATACCATAAAAAAACTTGATATTATTTTCTGGCCATATCGCCCTCCCCTAGCAGCCGAGATGGAATTTGAATGTATCTCATGAAATTTAATGCATAATGCATCAGGTTAAACTTCACCTGAACACTCGTTTAACCCAAACATGAGGTTGGATCACATTCTCACCACAGACAAACCGCACTGGAGGTGGTTTGGAACTGGACCTAGACCACCTCCTCTTGCGGGTCTGGATGAAGTTGTTTGGGTTTTGTACAGTGTGATTGCTATTTTCACACCTGTCCAGACCAACTGCACCAACAGTGCAAACGAACTAGAGTCTCATTTAAGCAGACCAAATGGTGCTGGTGTAAAAACACTTAAAGCAATTTCCAGTACAAATCTCCTGTTTCCTTCTGAGAAAATACATAACCCCCCAAGGTGCAAATTCAAATTAAGTATAAATACTGAAGCAAGGCTCTGTCACAATTGTATTTCTTTTTCCTGGGACCAATCAGTTTCCACTCTTCTCTATTCAAAGTGAAATTGCTTTGGAAAGAGATGTCATTGTGAAGCACATGACGGCTGGAATTGGGACTTGAAAACTTGAGGCACCATTGGGAAAGCCGTGGCACTGTTTCAACAGCTCGTGCTTAGTGCATTGTAGTATTCTAATAGCATAAATTAAGCAATCACACTAAATTACAGCAACATTTCTGCTGCTTACCATTATATAAATCGAAGTTCAACAAGGGAGCCACTGCACAGAGCTCAACCCTGATACGAGGATATTTAAGACTAATTTTTAAAAAATTGCAGTTTCTACATTGGTTGCATGCAATTTAAAGTAGCAAATTTCCCTGGGTGATGGAGAAAATTGTATGAGAGTAATTTAGATAGAGCCAGCATGAGGCAGGATTCTGGGCTGTGGAGAATTGGTTCTAGCTGTTAAAGAAAGATGGTAAATGCAGTGGCGGGATGAGAGCGGATTATATACTCTTACTTTGACCCATACAGAGCCTTTCACAGAGAGAGAGAGAGACAGAAAGAAAGAGAATGAGAGACAGAGCCTATATGGATGTCTTGCCTGTATGCTAAAGGGTTCCTGAAGCTAAAGAGAGAGGTGAAGAACAGCAAAATGGAGGGCGAGAGAGAGTAGTGGACTAAGGGGATCATTTTGTGTAAGGTATGTTTTTTATGAAGCAACAGAGGGAAAATGTCATTATAAGGAACGAGACTTGCTCTTAAACTTCCAATCCAATTTGAAGTAATTGTGTCTTTTGACACTTGATATCATGGCTCAGAAAATAAGTGGGCTCCCAGCTGTACTGCAGGCTTCAGTAACTGAGGTTAGACTTTAGTTAAAGCAAGATTTCACTCTGGTATAACATGCCCAATAGCACAGTGGTGTAACAGGGTCAGAACTTGTATACACTCAGGAGTTGCTGCTTGGAAGGTGAATGCTTTGTTGGTCTACCAGTGGGCAATTTAGGCAGTAAATAGTCCTACAGGCTTTGTCCTACAGCAAGGGTCATCAAATCCCAATCCTAGAGGGCCTGAGTCCAGCACAGTTTCTTTTATTATTATTGTCAAGTACAAGCTGGCAAATAATCACATACATTTTTAACTCTTTTAAAATTGAGTAATCATGGCAGACTTAAGCATGTGTGTTTGAACTGAAAAAAAAAAAAAACAGAACTGTGTTGCACTCCAGCTCTCTAGGCCAAAATAGAACTCATTAACTGCAGTAAATTAACCCAGTGGAGCCCAACCCTAGTTCTGGAGGCCCAATGTCCAGCACATTTTAGTGCTTACCCTGTCCCAGCTTACCTGACCCAACTAATTACCTCATTTACAAGCCTTTGATAAGTTAAGCTGGGTCAGCAAAGCAGAAAAGCACAGAAATGTGCGGAGTAGTAGGCTACCAGGACTAGGTTTGGAAACTACTGACTTGGCCATTTTCATCAATGCAAGTTAAGCATGTGATATGTGATGTCAAAGTGATGTTCAGCAAGAATTCTCTTTACATGTTTAAATCGCTTGTTCATCTGGATTTTCATTCTTTCACTCTTTTCTAAGTGTTGTTTCTTTATTTAGTAGACTATACAAGTAAACAAATCTGGCGTAGGAATGGTCATGTTAATAATCGTAAGTGGCACCAAGCTAAATTTTAAGACGTACATGTGACATGGTTGCGTGACGGATTGCTCATGGTTTACATGGGTTTTTTTTTTCATAAAAAAGGAAGAAAAAAAAAAACAGCTGGTTATGTTAAGCTATTAGGACTTTGATAGGGATTGTTTTATATTATTCTGCAAATTCTGGAATATTTATACACTTATCAGCATGTTTATACTGTCATTAGCATACCCAAGGCTATATTATGGTTATATCGTCTGCATATTAGTGTAGCTTCACAAATAGGGCTCTAATTCATAATAATACATTTCAACAAGCCTTTCACGCATTATCTGTGTGCACTTGGCGATCATCAAATGACAGATTAAAGAGCTGAGTAAAACTGCTTTGGTCACGAGCCTGCAGCTGATTGATTGTTGACAATCGTTAAGGATTGATCCACCAACAGGGGCTCGCCAATTAGGCACATCACTCCTCCCTTTCAATTAATCAATTAGGGAGGCAGAGCGGGAGCAATCGAGCACCTTACTAAATCTGTGCGCTACGACGCCGTCATTTGATTAGCTGGGCCAAGTGACGACTTTATCTTTGCTTCGGAAACAATGGGCTCGGCTGAAACTGCGATGCCATTTTGACCGATAGATTTAAGTTACGAATGAATAGCCTCATTTACACCGCATGCCAAATAATGTCTTTGTCACTGCAAATTGTCTTTGCGTTCCACTTATATTCATAAGCTGAGAAGTTGACGCTGCAATAATGCACGTGTGTCAGCCACGCAGCGTTTGTTTCTGCTTTTAGCATTTCATCATTGTGGTGTATTGTCTTGTGCATTGAGGCAACTACTGTTATTTTATTAGACGTATTAATTTTTACAGGCTTTTTCTGCTTTGTGGTTATTTCCAGCGAGGTGAAAAAGGCCATTAAAATAATTAGCTGTTGCTTGTAATTGTTTATGAGTGTTTGGATGAGGTAGCGGTGCGACACAATTTGATTCCTCTCTCCATTTGTCTCTATCTCCCTCCCTCTCCATCCATTTTTTCTCTCCATCCGTCCCTGTTTCCCACCCCTCCCTCCTCATCAAGCCTCCTTCTTTCCATCCTCTCATCCTGCGTGTGGCGGATTTAGCAGTGGGATAGTGGCAGATTGAAGCGGTGAGGTCATAGCTCTCAATAATCCACAGGTAAGGCCGGTCGCAATTGGAATCAAGTCGGCGCAGCCAGAAGAATTACACATACTCAAAGTCACTGCACCAACCCCAATAGTCAGTGTACCACTTAAACTCCTGTCGGAACATGTGCAGTGCATGCGATTCTCGCCTGGCCGTCATCCAAATCCACAGCCTTCACGTCCATATGGCTGATGTTCTTCATAACTGTTTCCCAAGCAGGGCCTCTCTTGTTCCACGGCTGAACAGCCTTGTTGATGAAAAGGAGGTGGCAATGTTATCTAACGTGTGGTCCATTGTGACTTATTGACCATAAAGCACATTTCTGGCATCATCAGTGGAGCCCTTAACGCCTTTTTAGCAGGAGTCTCATTCACAACTGGCTTGTTTGGAGCTCCTCTCCTCCATTCTGGAGCACCTCTCGTAGGTCCTTCAGAGTCACTCAGCTTCCCCGAGAGCAACTTGCCAGAGTGGGGTCAGGTTAAAATGACAGGTGGTGTTAAATATGGAGGAGTGGGTGTTTATCCTCTTTAGCTCCAATAATAATCACCACCTCTCAACCCATCCATCCTCATGGAGACAGTCCTCTCTAAAGCATGCAGAGAGCCTTGTGGTTGCTCAGGCTTGTGCTCCCAAGTGTGCCTGACCTGTTTTTTTGTGTTTCAAATTGAATTCTTTACAAAATACAGCTCTGTTCTACTTATTTATTCTTGTTCTCTTGCAATAACATAAAGTTGTTCAATATAACTGGTAAGCAAATTGAGACTACTGTATTTTTGGTACAGATTTCTCTCCTGAAAATGTTTTATTTGGGTGTGTAAAGCGCTTCTGTTAATTTACAGTAAGCTAAGATTTACAGATTTACACTAAGGCTAGCCATGGTAAACTGAGGAACCCTGAGTGTTGCGGTAAGCCATGGCAATATTAGCTAGTGGTTTGTTCCACATAGCTTGTTTTAACACAATAAATGCACAGCAGTGCTGCTGGAGTTTTTAAACACCTCATTGTTACTGTTGGACTGAGATTAGTCCACCAATAGTCAACCAAAACACCCCATAAACACCTGGTCACTTCATGTGATTGATATCTGGGTTGTATACTGATAGGATTTTAACCCCATGCATTCATAGTACACTTGTGGTCAAAGAAGTCTCTGGATCGTCAGCTTAAAATCTGATTGATCTGTGGTATGAAATATGGAAATCCACTCTTTAGAAGGCAGTTAGTTGTTTAGTCTAATTCTTTGATGTGCTAAAGATAGTTTAAATACTAAATTTCACATGCTATTGTGCAGTTTATCACATTTATGAAGATGTAAAAGCTTGGGCTGTTTATGCTGACCAGAAAAGGGCTGTTTTTGTAATGCAAACGGAGGAGTTGTAGACAAGTAAAGACAGTAAAACCATATACACCAGGGATACAACAATGTGGGGATTCTGGGCTGATGCCAGTATATGACATTACATGTATATATCTGTCGATGCCAATTCCAATATACATATTCCTAACTTCATAATGTGTAGTTAACATTTACATACACACCAGGAAGTACATTTTAAAAACAGACAGTCATATTGTGAGAACATGAGCCCAGAATGTTGGAAAGTCATCACTGTGGTGCCCAGGAGCAGTGAGGTTAAAGGTTTTAGTTGTGCTGGGAGGAGTTTTGGTTGTTGACTACATCTTGGAGAGATGGATGCATTTACACTGCTGTAACAAGTGGTTTGAGAGATTGAATGTGAATATGTTTATAATCCTGATCCTCAATTCAAATTAAGTGACCAGGTGCAAAGGTGCAAATCTGTTGAGATGGACCTGTGTTAGCTCTGTTTACTTTACTCTACTTGTTTATGTGATGTCACACACTGATGTCTTGTACCACACATTAAAAACAGAGTTTGTGGTCCACTCTTGAGCCTACATTGCACAAATATTATTTCTGAGCTGAGCTGAGCTCTTTATTGCTGTGCTTTGCTGTTTTTTTTAGTCTTTGGGCTGCTATTTGAGTGCTATTTAAGCACGTGCTTTTCATCCTGCATTACTGTCAGTGTCAGAGACGGTTTGCAGCTGTACGTTTAGACAACACAGAGCAGCGTCGGTGCTAGCCATGAGTTTGTGCTCTGAGGCGCCTCTGAGGACTCGCCGGGGACCTAAACTCATTTTCTTGCAGAGTAGCTATTTTCACCTGCTCTTGTCTCATGCTTGCTCGCTCTCTTTCTCAGTGTATATTCCTGACTCACCATCGCTTTTACCATCTCGACGTATATCGCTCTTGGTTACCGTCTGTTCACCCACTCTCTTTTTCCCTCTTTTATTCTCTCTCTCTCTCTCTCTCTCTCGCTCTGTGATTGCAGATGATTTATATAGCTGGTGAATTCCCTCCAGCAGCACCCACTTCTGTGTGATTGAAAGCGTCGGCTGGTAATTATTCTACTAGACGTATTGAGTCAGCAGCAGCAGTCACTCTGAGCTCCGATTTAAATCAAAACGGCCCCGTTACCATGGCGGCACCGCCCGCCCAGCCTCACAGCTCTACCTTTTTTAATGGAGTCCCCATTTCACCGCTTCAAACCCTCTCGCATACTGAGTGCTCTTTCTCTCACACTCTCACACTCACTGTCGCTCTCTTCCTCTGCTTCCTCCATTTTGTTTGCCTTTACCCCCCAATCCCCTCTTCCCCATCTCCTCTCTCCGTCTCTCGTTCCAAAAGGCCATGTCACATCAGATTTCGTCAGCTTTTTAACGCTCTCGCCAGTTTCCTACCTCTCTCCCTCTCTCTCCTTCCCGGCTCTTAATCTCTTTTCTCCTTTTCTCCCTCTCACTGTGTAATCCCTCCATTTACACCTCTTCCCCTCATTCTGGCAACCCATCCTTTTCCTGTCATGCAATTTTTGCCTCTTTTCTTCTTGCCCCCCCCCCTCTCAGCCCGTTATCCTTTTTTCCCTCCACCCTGCAAAGGGTCGATGCCAAGACAGCTGCAAGGAGAGGGATTAAAGAAAAAGAGAGCAAGGAGACAGCGAGAGAAAGAGAGAGAGACTAATAGCATGAGCGAGTGAGGTAGAGAAGGGCGGAAAAGGAAGGAAGAATCATGGAAAGCATAGAACCGTGATAGATGTTTAATAGAGTGAGTGAGACTCAGAGGGGCAGACAGCGAGACAGACAAGAGACAGACTGTAAAATGTGAGAGCTAGTAGACGTGTGGAGATACCGTCCTCCAAAAGTACCAGCACTTCACTCCACTAGAGATGTCTAGAGCTCACACTTTGCTAGTTCAGCTGCCCTCCTCTTTTTCACCTCAGTTTCGTAATATCTATATGCTGCTGTGAATCCTCTTCTTAGGCTCTAAATTGCCACCTCATGAGACATATTGACATATTACTATTAAGAGTCCAGGCTAAAGTAATATTCTCGTTCATGGTACTCATCAAAAGATCATGGAAGGCATCTAGGACCAACAGAAGAGCTTTGGGAATAGCTCAGCTAACACTTGTAATCATATACTGTCTATTTGTTAATTTATGATTAGGGATACATCAAATATTTGGCAACAGAAAATATTTAATATATTTTTTGGTATTTGGCTGTGCAATTAAAAAACCTAATATAATGAGACCTAATGCTGAGCAGTGACTCATTTATTTTAAGTCTTATTGCAGCATTTGGATTTGTTCAGCAGCAGACTCGATGTTAGTCTTTCTTCTGGAATATTAAATATTTAGTATTCAGGGTTTTTTTTCTAAAACCTGTAAAAATATTGCCAAAATGTTTCATTGTGTTCTGGTTTGGCCAAAAAAATAATTTTGTTGCATCTCTATTTATTATTCTAACATTAGAATATGCGTATATATATATATATATATATATATTTTTTTTTTTGTAACAATTTAATTTCAAATTTTTTCCATTTCTTCCCCAATTTACACAGCCAATTTTTCACTCGTTGGACTATTACTAGTGATGCCCCAACACACCAGGAGGGTGAAGACTGACACATGCCTCCTCTGATACATGTGAAGTCAGCCACTGCTTATTTTCAAGCTGCTGCTGATGCAGCATTTCCGAGCAGCCAGTGAGCTCGGAGGAAAGCGCAGCGACTTGGTTTCAGTACATCAGCTCACAGACGCCCTGTGCTGTGGACTTCACCCTAGGAGTGATGTGGGGAGAGAGCGCCATCTACCCAATTGTGCTCCCTCTGAGTGCCGGCAGCTTAAAGGCAAAGCTGCATGAGTGGGGGTTCGAACCTGCGATCTCATGCTCATAGTGGCAGCGCTATAGACCGCTGGACCACTCGGCGCCCCACAAATAATACATTTTTAAGAAATGTAAGGTATTTGGTTTTTAAACAAACTAACTTTCAGGTTTTCAGTCTGAAGTGGTGGTGCCCTGTTCTACTCTGCAGCAACACCTGTCCAAAAATTATAGCCCTCCTAGAAACAGAACGGCAGGATAACGATCCTAAACACACCTTAACTCCACAGTGGACTAACTCGAGAGATAAGTGCTGAAAGTTTTGCCTTGGCACTCAACCTAAACAACACTGAAACTCTGTGGATAAATATCAGAACAGCAGTGCATGCTGTGCGAGACAGCCCATGAATCCCACATGACAAGAATCTTTTTTAAAGGTAGAATGGAACCCCCCCTAATCCAACACACAAAAATGGAAAAATTCTTAACTGCTGCTCAAAAGTGTTTGCATGCTGTGATCCTTGCCAAAGGGATTCTGACCATGCAGGAGGCCCACAGCTCTAGGCTCTTTCTAGTTCATTCTTTTTTTTTGCATTTTAAAGCTCTAAGAGATGGGAATAAAAAGATAGTCCCGCTTAAAGTATTTAAGAAATGTGTTCTCTTTAATTTATACCATTTTGAATTCATGTACTGTTTGCTAACTTTTCACAGTAATATATATTCTACATACCCTTTCCTTTTATATCTCCAAAATGATTATCTTAGACTGAAGATCACTATCAACAAATCACCAGCAGTGTGTAGATATCAGAGACATTTCAGTCATTTCAGAAGTGTTTGATGGAAAAATCATTTTCTTAGTTAATGGTTTGTGCAGGACTTCAAAAATAGTTTGACTTGTGATTCAACATTAGTCAGCATTCACATTTCTGAGGTGCTCTTAATGGTGCACACTATGTTCTGCTCAGCCTGGCTGCTCCAAGACATCATCAGTAATTTACTCAAATACGTTGTCATTACAGTACTCAGAGGTGTCTTTAAGGACAGGCATAAAAAGAATCCACTTTAAGACCACCCTCCTAACAATCAAAACTGTCTCATATATTAGTTCCTTAAAGATAGCCCTCCTTTGTCTTGGTGATGCTTTGCACGTCCTTGGCATTCTCTCAAGCAGTATTATAAGGAGCCCCCTGGGACGCCTTTGTAACAGACCTGAAGACGTTCTCAAATATATGCTGAGAACCGGCTGGAGGCTGAAAACTGCGTGTTTTGACAGGACAAATAAAATGGTATATTATCATTTTGATTTGAAATTAGAAGGACAGGCATGTCATTATTTCTTTCATGTGTTGTGTTGCCGGCAGTGCATTACTGAAAATGTAGCTAAACGCATGAGCGTGTCAGAAGCATGTGTGTAAGGTGCACTGCACAGCCGTCACAACACACACACATATAAATATATATATATATATATATATATATATATATATATATATATATATATATATATATATATATATTTATATGATTTGGTATTTTTGCTTAGTTAGTGTAGTTTATAGGTACAGTATAGTTGCAGAGTATATTTCACTTTTACACATAATCAGATATCAGTAGAATATTATTTTGCCAGCCCTGTCTAAGTGTAGACTACATATAGTGGTTGGCAAAAAAAACTGACTCTGTTTAGTGTTCTTGTCCAACACTGGTTTAAAAGGTTAGACTGAATAATGTTGGAGAGAACTGCAAGTGCCTCTCAGCACCACTTCCAGAGTAAAATGCTTGAGTCTGAGTGGAAAAAGGTTAATATTTGTTTTTTTATGTTTATGTTTCTAGGAAACCAAAGTTGCTTTTGTTATTTTTATGAGTGCTGCAGCAGACTGCTGACAGTCAGGCATTTTACTACTAAGACCGCGCTTAACTTCAGCTTCAGTTAATGAAGTCAAGTGCTTAAGGGTGAGATCTTGAAGCTGCTGACCGGTTTCACCTCTGCCATGTCACTGTGACACTTAGTGCCAGTGGGATTTTTCCTAAGTGTTTTTTTATTTTCCTTTTTGTTTATTAAATGGAAGTTCATGAAAGCTGAATTATTAATCTAATACCACCTCAAGAAGTCTCTATTAGTGCAGAAAATTTGGATTTTATTTTCCATTATAAGTAGTTGCTGGAATTTTAGCTGTGTGGTTATGTATGGAAAGGGAGAAGAGCCTCAGGCTCAGCCAGCAGCCTTTAAGCTTTCCAGTTTTTGACAGATTGATTTTGTAAGTTGTTTTGCTGATCCTTCCTGCATGTGGTCAGTCCAGGAATCAGTAGTGGGTGGAGTCTCGGTGCACACTCCCAATGATGTGAATTTTATGGCACTATGATCCACAGTGTCACCTCTGTATACATCATAGAAGGCATTACCCCCACAGGGGGCAGTGCAGTGGGTGGTAGTGGCTGTGACTGGAGATGTCTGTGACTGTCTATGTGAACAGATAAGTGATCATATCCACATTCACACACACATCCTGCAAGCCATTTTAAATGCTGCACCATTCTTTAGATTCCATTGAATAGGGGTGTGACGAGACACTAATATCACGAGACGAGACACGATATTGGGTTCACGAGAACGAGACGAGACGAGATTTAAAAATACATTTTCAAAATGAAAAATGGCTTGAAAACTAGAGCTTTATTTGACAATCATATAACGCAAACTTAACAGACTGGTTTCTCTCACATTGATTCTATAAGAAATAGAAATAAGAATAAGAATAAAAAATAAAAATAAAACTTTTCTAGGTCTTATATAGTACAAACAATAAGTGCAAACCACAACCAGTCATATTAAGCCTATGGTTTGTGTTTTTTCTCCTAAATCTCTTGTAATTTAACTATGCAGAACCATAACCAGTCATATTAAAACTATGCTTGAAGTGCAAACAGAGACAGAACATATTTTTAAATATGTAAATATAGAGCTAAGGGATTAGTATAGCTTCCTATGAAACAGTCACGTGTAGGATTTACTTACAGTATTTATATATGGTTTGTGTCTTGTTGGTCACTCTGTTAATGTTTATTTTTTCCACTGGAGCCAAAATGCAGCCAGACATACAACTAAAAAGTAGCAGAAGCATCTTCTATGTCAGGGGTATTTAATTAGAATTCAGTATGGTCCAGTTATAAAATTTCTCACCTGTCTCTCTCTCTGTCGCGCTCGGCGTGACTTTAGTTTCCGCCCGTTTTTCACGGCTGCGTCCCAATTCAACAGCCGGAGCAGTGGGGCCGCGACCCTGACAACAAGGGTACGATCCCGCGTGAGGAGCGGTGTGTTTATTTATTTATTTTTTTTCTTACCACGTCTGCAAACAGATCTGATTGACTGAAGAGAGCGTTTGGTGATCTTACCCCACACGTGATTGTTCTGTGAGTTTACTGCGCCGCAAAGCGTGTATGCAATTAAATCCTTCTCAGCAGGTTTGGGTCCGCATTGGACAACTTTTGGGTCTGGATCCGGACCTCGGTCTGCCCATTAGTGACCTCTGCTCTATGCAAATGCCCAAATTTTTCTCTTCTGCTCACTGCTCAACCACCACACTCGCTGCCACTGTGTTGCCAGATCCCACTTAAAAAGTCCACACTAAACTGTTTTTTTTCTCCCGCGAGACAGGTTTAAGCTTGACGAGAAATATCGTCACGTTTTAATCTCCCAAGATCTCGTGCCACGAGATCTCGTCACACCCCTACCATTGAACATAGCAAATGTCATGAGTCACCACACTATTTCCTGTCACAGGACATTTGGCTTCTCTTTGTACTTTTTATGAATTTTTGACACAAAAAAATAGTTTTTAAATAGCTTTCTTTAAAAATGTTTTCAGTTGCTCAAGAAATGCTGCATGACAGTTGGTTAAACAGGTTTTTGTGATACTTGTAATGAAAAAAGCAGTTGTAAAGTGGTCTTTAATGTTAATAACATCCAAAATGAACTCAAAAAGTCTTTTTATTAAAGTTATTATTAAAAGGGAAATAATATTTCTCATTTGGCCCATCTCTTAACCTTAACCATTTTTTAATTCTTTTTTTACCATAATCCTTAGGGCTGCTGGTCATAGTCATTCAGGCAGGTCTTCTTTAATTTCCCGAGTAGAAGCACACGATGCTTGAAATGTGGGATGTGATCATTAATGGCGGTGTGAAAATGGCCAAAGACCCAGTGAAATCGGTCTTAACATTTCCAGCTATTATTGCGTTTTCAATTTCAATTCACTATTTTTTCTTTATTATTACTATTACCTGTTTCTTCCACTCTCTCTCTCTCTCCTGCATACTTTCCCTGTAATCCCCCCCTCCCTCTCACAGTCTCCTAAAAGGCATGATGAGTTTTGGAGAGGGAGCTTTCTCCCAGTGCTCTAGGCTCTATGAGGTGACCGTGCGCGTGTGTGTTCTAATACCCGTGTGCACAGGGGTGTTTCAGCGACCTCAGTGGCGGCTCAGCTGAAGCGGCTGGTGGAATAATAAAGGGAGAGAGGTTAACGGCGGGAGGAGAGGAGAGAGGGAGCAGCCAGGGCCTAAAAATAGAGCAGAAGGCCAGCCACTCAGCAGAGAGAGAGAGAGAGAGAGGGGAAGAGAGAGAAATGACTGTAGAATAAAGGGAGAAAAAAAAAAACTCTTCAGACAGCAGTTGCCTTTCACAGTGCGATTATGTGTAGGGAGATGGTGGGGCAAAATTTTCATGAATTTGTATGAGTGTGTGTGTGTGTGAGGGAGAGAGAGAGAGAGAGGGAGAAATAGAGAGGGACAGAGAGATAGGTATGCCTAGTCAGTGTATACAGATAACACCTGCCATCTTGGTCTCCAGAGACGTGGTGACAGAAGATGAGGAAAAAAAACAGAATGTATTGTACTCTAACACACACACACACACACACATATTCATACACATGCACACACATACAAATCTGTCTTCTCCTCTCTGTCTCACCATGCTAAAGAGCAGGAAGGCTTGTGACTCAGATAGATAGAGGAAAGATAGAGCAGGAGAAGAACCTGAATGGGAGATATGCAGATTTAAAGTGATATTTCAGGAGACTGTGGGCACAGTAGATATGGCACACAGTGCACAGTAAAAGATGTGCTATAGCCATGTGTATGATGCTTTTTATTTTTTCTTTTACACGCATACAGTAGCAACATTAATCTCTTCACATAACCTAGGTCAGCCAGGGTCAGTGATGCTACAGCCCCTCTCGAAGCTTATCTGCCTAGTGTACTAAGTTTTGTTTCAAATTTACTTTTTCACCGAGTTTTATTTTCACCGCTGACGCTCCCCAGAGATTAGCCCCGCCCCTCTCTGCAGCACGCAGCCCCGCCCCTCTCTCCCGCGCGCAGCCCGGTGTCTTCAGTGTGACACGAAACCTCATCCACAGTGTCTCCCTCTTTGTAAAAAGCTATTCAACAATTTGTCTATAATAGGTTTAAAAATAAAGAAAATCTAAGAAAGCTAAAAAAAAAATTTTAATAAAATAAAAAACTGCTCTTATAATTACAATTAACAACACGGCAAAAAACTGATTTATGTAATTTACGTAAAAATAAAGTCATTTTGAGACGTGACTGCCTTTTTAAAAAGCAACAGAAGTTGTTCATTTGTATAATTTCTAACATATTTAGAGTGTTTTTACTCACTTTTTTCTCTCTCACAATGTTAATCCTTTACAGCTTCAAAAACATGTATTATGCAAATTAGGCGATGACGTCATTTAGCGACTTCTTGCGACTTTTAGTGCCCTAATTTTAGTAGGGTAAAAAAATTGATTTAGATCGAAAATCGGATTTAAAAAAAAAAAAAAAATCGAAGAATTTTTTTGGGGCCATATCGCCCAGCTCTACTTTCTCACCACAGTTTATTCGGGACCAGAACAAGACCACCTCCTCTCAGTGGTCTCTATGCATTTGTTTTTGTCTGCATTTGAGTAAGGTTACTGTATTCATACCGGCCCAAATTAACTCTAACCACAAAACCACCACCATAGCTTTTGTTGGGTCACCTTTAGCTCACAAAAGCTCACTAAGTTTCTCTGATTGAAGCGAGTGTAACTGTGGAAACATGTAATTTTGTAAAAGCAGTGTATGCACAACGACCGAAATAATCCATGTAATTGGTAAGGGTACCAGTGTGCACGAGCAGAACCCAAGATTAGGACTTTCCAGTTTACACTGAGAGACGAAAAACATGAAAAATATATATTGGTAATGGTTATTGGATGGTTTGGTTATACTGAAGTAAAGTCACTTCCTTTTTTTTTAGTTTAATATTGACTTTTTTATTACTGTGTTTAATATCTTACAATCCAATCTAACCAGTTCCTTTAAATGCTGCAGTAAAATCCCTTTTTGTGTGTTTGTGTATTGGAACACACTCTGCACTAATATCTGTTGTTTGTAGTCAGATTAGTGTATGTGTAATAACTTTTTTATAGTGGGTGAGTATGAAATGATTTAGGTTTCTATAGCATGTGTGTACTGGTTTAAAACTAAGAAAGTCATACCGTTCTCCCACTGATAAAACAGAGCTGTGATTTTTTTTTAAATGCACTACTGTAAAACAATTCCCCATTTCAGGCCTCTAACAAATCTTTTTTATTTTCCTTCTAAAAACTCTCCAATGTTGCTGGCTGGGCAATAATGTCCATTCATGGTGCCTTGATGATTTTTTTTTTAAATTAGGGGTGGGTGATATTGGCCGAAAATTATATCACACTATTTATATATTCATAAGCGTATTTGCAATAACAATATTTTTTTGTCAAAATGGCAAAATATAGAATTTATTTTGTTCATTAAAATAATATACAATATAAAAAAAAAAGTTTTATTTATCATTTAAATAATATACAATATACAAAAAAAAGTTTTGTTTATCATTTAAATAATATACAATATACAAAAAATTAAGTTTTTTTTAATAAATGTTTAATACATTCAGTAAAAAAAAAACTATGACCATTATGTAAACAGTAACTTGACAAAACACTGATTTTGTATAAAATAATAATAGTGTGACAAAATAAAAAATGTAACAAAAATAAAGCAATGCAACAACAAAAGTGTACCACAAAACTTAACTGCAGAATATTTAGAATTAAAGAATTAATAGTAACATTTAATTTAGCAAAACAAATACAAAAATAGACCAGATCACAATATGGAGTTGTTTTTATTGGTTTTATCGTTTCTAAAATGTTTTGCAATATTTTTGTGTACAATACAAACATGGAATACCCCCAGCCCCAGTCCTGAGTTACTGGATTGGAAGGAGACATCCCTATCTGATGTTCTGAGATGTAAATGAATTTTATGACATTTAAATGTATTAGCACCCTAACAATACCTTTATTTTTTAAGCCAGAGCAATCTGTACAATATAATGTAGAATTACAGCATTCTAGAATTAGTTTAATATATTCTATGTAATTTAATTTTTAAATGTGTATATTGTTAAATTGCTGTTTAGCTGAGGTGGACGGCAGTGGATCTTTACAGGGCTACCCTGAACTGCAGCTCTACTGACAGCAGTTAGAAACAAGCCAACAATGCTTTGCTGTTACTAATGTAATTTGTAGCAGTCTGAAGTATGTAGGCAGTGTGGTGTACATATACAACAACAACAACAACAACACACACACACAGACACACACACTGACAAAATGGCTAAAGGCCACTTTACTGTCATTTCATGAGCACATTTATATATGTTACAGTACTGTTCCCATCCCCCATATGTTCATTCTGTCTTTGCTGTGCTCCTCGCCACGTATTACTAATACAGTTACATGAATTACAGGCCCTGGATCTCTCTACTGCACTCTATACTCATTAACGCTCATTAAGCCACATCTGCTGTAGATATATTCATAGTAATATTATATCACTGTTGATAACAAAGCCTCAAAAGTCCAGTCTGGTTGATTGACTCAGGATATTTTAGTCTTCTTTTTTATTAGCCCCAGGCTGCTTTAAACCTCCTGTAGCAGAAACAACCAACCCTGATCTCCCAGCCTTTTTCTTGCAGTAGCAGACATCTGATGGCATGATGGGATCAAATTAAAGTAACCTCACTGGAGCTAGAAAGGTAATGTAGCAAAACATGTACAAGGCAAGTACAAAGCTTTAGATATATTTGGATTTTTGTGACGTATCTTTTTATGTGGTTCGATTGTTTTCTCACTCTCTAGAATATTACAAATATATTATCTATGTGCATCATACAATAATCAAAATAATCCTAATTCAATCCTAGTTTTAAGTGGTGCGGCAGTGTGGTAATACACAGATACCAGACTGCAGGTAAAGAATGCACTATTCAGCACCTTAAGTGAAGCAGTGCTTTATAACCTGTAGAGTCAAATACAGAATTAACGTGACAGATTGGAATCTAATGGAGTGGAACTCTGTAGGAGCTGGAGGTAATGCTGGTGGAAGAGTTCTTTCAGGTGCTCCTAAAATATCTATCTTGCTGCTGCTGTCCTTCCCTCTCTAACTCTCTTTCTCATTGCTTTTATAATCTTTGGGTCAATGTGACCCATGTGATTTTGTAAAATGTTATATATTCATATTATATGCAGTGTATCACTAGTGCAGTATTGGAAGGGATACATGACCACTATCATTTCTATTATACCATATTGTACTCTATAGTAACATTTACCAATCTATCCAGTAGGGGTGTCACGATTTCTATATTTTATCGAAATCGATCGATCGTCTCGAGCCTCGAAGTCAAAAAGATGATCGACGATCCCTCCCTGTAAGCTACGCAAGCACGATCACACGCTACGCAAATGGCGCAGTACGCTACGCAAATGGCGCAGCACACTGTAGCCAACGCCACGGACATTGTGACAGCTCAAAGAACAGCCCTTTCTCCTTAAAGAAAAGAAAAAAAGAAAAACTTGAAAATATAAAAATAACAGTTGTTTTGTCGAACCTCAAATATGTTAATAGTTTTGGTACCTTAAGGAGCATCTTTCTCTCAGATAAAAAAACTTGTCATTCTCAGGGGCCGAGTCTTATTTTTCATGTTAACTGTTATAGTAGGATAGAGTTCAGTTTGTTAAGGCTCTAATTGTTCTATTATTTTGCACATGACTGTTCCTGTATTTTTTTATTATTTATTTTGTTATGTTGCACATTGCTGTTTTAATAGTGCACACTGCTGCTACCAAAAAAGCCACTAGATGGCATTACATATATATCTTAATTAAATTATTTAAATTTGACCATTAGTGCCTAATGTGGTGTATTACAGATCACTTGTATCACTTTGCATCACTTATATCAAGCCCACCTTTTAAAATAAGATATTGTAAATTTGATGAATCAAACCTATGACTGACCATAGACTAATCTAAAACTGGCATAGGCCTCCCTGCTGTAAAAAAAAAATAATAATAAAATCGAGAATCAAATTGAATCAAGGATTTATAGAATCGTGACACCCCTACTATCCAGGCATTTATTCTGACTAGTGAACTACTAACTTCTTTATCTATCTTATTTTGCACTCATTACTGACACAGGTATTTAGTTGCGCACAGATATCTATCTATAGAAATGTACTTCCAATTAGGGGTGGAACTGCCCTACTGCTAATAGCAGAGGATGACCTGAAATCTAAGATCATTACGCCCAATATTAGGAATGATCTAGAGCGGTATAAAGTCCCCCCACAACTGGGTGTGGAGAGGTAAAACTGCAACTTCAGGAGTGATGGAGCTTCATCCAATCCCTTTGGGATAAATTAGAGTAGTGTTTGTGATCCAGAACTAATCGTCCAACATCAGTACATGACCTCTGTAATGTTCTTGTGCCTGAATGCAATCTTTACAGCAGTGGTACCCCACTTCCACCCCTAATCAAATCCCACACCCAGGTGAAATCCAAATGAACATTAGAGAGCACATCCACCTTCAGTATCAACTGGTCTCTCGCCCTCTCAGCACATTTCAAAAATACACATTAGGGGATCAATAACGAGTGTACTGAGGCGGGGCTTGGCGATTCGCAGACATGGAAGAAGGCAACCAGTCAGAGGCTTTTCTGCTTCACATGTCACAGCGGCAACCAGTGGGAGCTTTACTGTTTGAAGGGTTGCCACCCACTGAGGGGAAAATACTCTCTTTTTCATCATCGGTAGAAATGGAGCTACAGACATAGCAGAACTGAATGTTTAATCGTTTGGTAGAGAGGCGAACAAAGCAGGTTTGCAACAGCAAAATTGTGATTTAACAATATAAAGATGGACGAAAACACTATGCTGCAAGGTATGCCAGTAAAGTATTTGTAGATTCAAACATGAAGAGAAAATACCTAAAAAAAAAAAAAAAAAAAAGAACAAACAGAATATTAGAATATTGATATCAGTGCTTTAAAAAATGAGAGATTAAAAAGTGAACCTGTGCCATATAAACAAATGAGCAAAGTACAAAAACGCAGCATTGCATCATTGTTATTATTAATTCTTGTTGTTTTGCTATGCTCTGTCACCTTGCTGGAGCATATGGCTTGCAGCATTGCTTTTTATGCATGGAGATGAAAGAGAGCGTGTGTTTAGCAGTGATACGTGTGTGTGTGGGTGTTTGAAGGAGTATATTAGTAGAGAAGGGAGTTTGGTTACAGACTCTCTCTCTCTCTCTCTCTCTCTCTCTCTATATATATATATATGTATATATATAATGCAAAGCAGTTCATATATATATATATATATATATATATATATATATATATATATATATATAAAGACTCATGTATACAAAAGAACTCAAACACAACCACAAGAAAGAAAGAGAAATGGTCCATTAATGCAGTCAGTTAGTATGTGTGTATTTTGAGCTTTACAGTTATAGAAAAACACATCTCCTGACCCATTCTGCATGGATGCACATGCACACACACACATATACACGAATATATACATATACACAAATATAGCATGCCTGGAGACTTGCATATGTACAGTATTATGGGAGAGAGAAGTAGACATGCAGTGGGTAATCTCCACTCTGTGTTGACATGAGCTGAGTACAGCTGGCCAGATGTCACATTTTACACACACACACACACACACACACACACACACACACACACACACACACACACACACACACACACACACAGAGACTACACTACAAGCATGATCATGCATACTCAGCTGTGCTTAATGCAAAGCAGTTCATTCAATACATGCAATTACACGCAATAGGATTGTGAGATTATTTGAGAGATAGAGACTGAGGGCAAGATAGAGAGAGAGAGACTGTGATGAGAACTTCAATAATACACACACACACACACAAACACTGGAATGTTAGCTTCTGTATGTTAATACATTTTCTACATTAATATTTTATTAATATTATGTTTTATCCCTTTGTTTATCATGTACGAGAGGGTGTGTGTTTGTGTGTGTGTGTGTGTGTATGGGTATGGATGTGTAAAAAATAATGCCCGTGTGTTAAAGTGTGTGTGTGATTTTGTGTGTACGTCTGTGTCGGTGTCTTATTAGCGTTCTCTTCAATTGGTCTGTAATGGCTCCGTTGCCATGGTCACCCCTGATCTGTGCGCATGCTCTGAGCTCTAAGCCTTTTGTGTCACTACTGTGAAGTAAGCCCTCAGAGGATAACGTGTGCACACACACGTGCACTCACACTCACACAGACACAGAGAGACACACACACACACACAAAGACACACACACACAGCGACACAGACAATATTTGGAACATTGTGGCCAAATATCTTTGATTATAGCAGCCCCTAAGATTGTAATATGAGTCATAGAGTTGATGTGTAATCCCATGGTCAGTAGCAGTCTGTGATAAACACCTCAGTCATTACTTTACTTAATTAGTACACATTAAAGCTATAATAATTCATATTGTATAAAGCAGGCTGTGCTCACACCCACACACACATTTATTTTATACAGTGTTGGGATGTAGAGTTATGTATTTATATGTTTTAGAACTATTAATATTATTCGATGATGCTTGTAGTTTCATCTTCTTAGTTTGTTACCATGTTGAGAATATTTAAAATCTTCAAACACTCTACATACAAACTGATGTGTGAAAAAAAACTAAAATGACCTGAAATAAAAGCTTGGATGTTACTTTTTCTGTGAAAAGCTATGACGTTTTGGTCCATTTTATAGAAGACTGTGATCACTTGGCATAACCAGGTTGGGTCTAGAGTAAGGTAGAAATCCACAGTAAATGCAAACTAGGGGTGGGCAATATTGTATCGTATACAATATATTGTGACACAGAAATATCATGATATTAAAAATCCATATCGTGATAATAGGGCTGTTCTGTCTTAAAAGTAGTCTATTATTTACTGTGAAGCTTAAAGTGTATTTATTGTATAATTGTTTTAGTTTGCAGTTTATATGCATGCACTAAATATTCTGCAGTATTATTTGCTGCATTATATTATGTTATGCTCAATTATTTATCTTGCCACATTATGATTATGCTGTTATACTCTTATACTATATTCCTGAAATTAATTAATTATTTTTCTGTTTTCCTATATCGGCAAGTATATTATCGCAAAAATACCCTGAAATATTGTGATATTATTTTAGAGCCATATCGCCCACCCCTAATGCAAACTACATTTTAGATCTTAATTTGTTGCGGTTCCTTTTTGATGTTAGAATATCCAATAGTGTTATCCATATTGGTAGGTCAAGACCAATGACTACTGGAGAAGCCCCACAAGATCTGCCTACTGTTCCGCCCCAGTCGTCTTTCCATCACAATTTGTGTCTTGTCAAAGTGGTTCAGATTCTCATGCTTGCCCATTTTCCAGTGAGTAAAACATCACCTTCAAGAAGTGACCGTTCACTTGCTGCATAATGTATCCTACTCCTTGACAGATTCCACTGTAGACGAGGTTAATCAGTGTTTTGACTTCGCCTTTCAGTGGTGCTCAGTGTATATAAGTTTAACCCCAAGTTGTATACTTAACCGCAGTAACTAAAAATAAATAAATAAATACTAAACCAGGATCAATTTGTTGGTTATGTAGGAAATTGTAGGTTGATTTTCCTGTAAAATCAAGCCATTGTTGCCCTGCAAAGTACAAAAACAAACACACACGCACACACACCAGACCTGACGTGCCTTACATGTTTGGTTTCTAATTATTTCAGGAGGTGATTTATTGGATGGTTCCTTCAGGCACATGTAGCCTGCAGGATAGATGGCGAGAGAGAAAGAGAGAGAGAGAGAGAGAGAGCAAGAGGGAGGGCGAGAGAGAAATAGAGACAGAGAAAGAAGGTGATTATGGTGGATGTTTCACATAACATACGTGTGTTAATGAAATCCATAATTCAACTGCCAAGTCTCATTAAAATTAAAAGTAACAATAAAAAAACAGATTGTGTAAAATGGTTTCTCTCTGTTTGGAGAATAGCTTATACAGTCCAAGCAAAGCACATAATCACCTGGCTCGACTGCTAAGTGCAGTGATATATGGTAACCCACTTTTAAACAACAGCATGCATTAGTCTCAGGGATTCCTAGTCTGGACCGCAGACTGTCTTCAGTGGGCACCACTCCAAACATACAGAATAGAATAAAATAGAATAGAAAAGCACCAGTGTCCGGAAATATTACAGGAACGCCAAATCATTGCTTCAAATTTTCTATTCATTATGAAGCAAGAATATTACCATGAACTGTTTTTTCTCATCATGGAATTTGGGAGACTATTGACGATCTAGATAGCAATCTGTCTCGTTAGCCTAGATTAGTCTATTCTGTTCTATTATATTGTATTTTGTGTTTAAGGGCGTTTTAACACCTGTAGTTTGTTTCTCTGGTCCAAATCAGTTGATGAGTTTGTTTACTTGGAGCGTTTTCTCGCTCTGTTCGGTCTGGCTTCACACCGGCATAAACTTAAACGCACCAAAATGTGCACCAATAAATCACACAAGCAGGCTGTGTCCTCTGATTGGTTAGAGCTGTCTGGTACAGGAGTAAATATAAATATACGAAAAAAGCAAATATAGTGTGAAGATTCTGTGTTCCAGTGCGTATATCTGTGCTTTATCACTGAACACTGAAATGCTGCGTTTTTAAACACAGTGTTTGGATGTTCAGCACAGATGTAAACATAGTAAACCGAGTCATACAGCTGTGAGGAGTGAACGCAGCACAGACTGTGCATGCATGAACACAGCGTTTGTTCATAGCTGTGGTAATTAGTGTTATCTGGGTAGTATATGAGTTTAAACTGCGCGTTATCAGCTCAAATAAATGGACTATATTTAATAGCTGGCTAGGATCGAGACCGGATTACGTTCTCACCACAAGTGAACCTCACCGGAGTTCGTTTGGGACCGAACCGAGACCACCTCCTCTAGAAGGTCTCGGTCCGGTTCTTTCTCAGGTCTATTTTCTGGTCTATTTTACATACAAGTCGCACCGGATTATAAGGCACATTTTATGCAACAATAGTAAGGAACAGTGGTGTCGCACCGTAATCTACACAGATTTCTAATTTGAAAACTCTTTATTTGGGCGAGTAAAGCACTTCTGGTTATTTATAATAATAATATAATAAGCTTAGATTTCCAATGTCTTCAACAGCATGCCGCACGGTTAGCAGCAGCACGGTTAGCAGCAGCGGTGCTATAAATGCCGCCCGATAGCACTACACTAAGGAACCCTGAGTGTTCCGGTAACCCAGAGACCTATCAGCTACTGGTTTTCCTACACAGCTTGTTTTAACATGGTAAACACACAGACCACAGTTCAATATACTCACTTCTGAACAGCAAAAGAGCTAGCGTTGCAGCTAGTGGCTAATGCTAATAGTCTTGGTGCTGGAGAAAGCTCACTGAAACTCCTTTATAACGTTGTACTTAAGTAGAGTGGCTTTACCACTCTTTACAACTTGACTGGTAGAATTCATACATAAAGTGCACAGGATCATAAGGTGCACTGTTGATTTTTGGTCAAATTAATGATTTATAACAGTATTGTCATACTGTGAGACTCCTAATATGAATCACATTGGTTATTCAGTGCTTTTTCCTGACCTGTACTCTCTCTTTCTCATTCAGTCTGTTGTCTGTTGAAGGACCTATTCTAATCTATTGTTGCCTGCAGCAACAACACAAATGTCAGGCTCTGCCAAGAAAGTGGAATTTAATAGACGTTGGCACAGAATTTCGTGGTAGTTGTCAGAAACATAGCCACTATAATCACACTCGACGTTGCAAGGAAACAAAGTTGGCTCGTGATAAACATGCGTAGCAACTTCATTTGACGCTGCCTGTCATAACATCACCTGTGTGCCTGCTGCCAGGTAGTAGAGTTCATTTTGGCTTTAGCACTTTCCACCTGAGAAAGGCTTGTAACTGACGGGCGATGCTGTGATGATATGTAAAATACTATTCAAAAGTATAGAGAAGTGTTTTTTTAAGTGGTATTGTACTCAGTAATAATTTATTACAGTGCGTTAATGGTTGTTTTCTGCTATCTGATTAATTGAAGAGTTGAAAAAAATACCTAGTAGTGCCACATTAAATAAATAAAATATCGTGTGCTAATATTTTTTGCACAAGACGGAGCCCTGCTAATCAGAACAATTTTTTTTATATAAAGCATGTTGTAATGCTGTAACATATTGTGATGTTGATTAAACTACTATAAACTAGACACAAGAAGGATGTATTTAGTATTTAAAGCATTTGGAGGGCAACACACAGATATGAATTGATAGATAACAAATTAACAATTCTATTTATTTAATATGGTGTATTTCAATCATTTTCATGTGAGTATTTTAGAGTACAGATTTCCATAACATTTTGCTGTTAGCATCTAAAGCCTGGTCAGTCCCAGTGTTTATGGAAGGACATTCGATTCGATCTGAAGTCTTTAAGATGAACAGGCAAATAAAATAGGTTACCTCATCTCCTCGTCTCATAGCTTTTAGTGGTATAACTGCGAGTGGGATAGTCAGCTAATAAGAAGTATAATAAGTTAGCACTGAGCAGTATGACCTCAAATCAATATGATGGTTAATTGAACATGCTACCTCAATAATGATTAGGGGTGTCACGATTCTCTAAATTCTCGATTCGATTTTATTTCCGATTTTAGGGTCACGGTTCGATTCTCGATTTTCTTTTTTATTTTTTTTTACAGCAGAGAGGCCTGTGCCAGTTTAAGATTAGTCTGTGGTCAGTCATTGGTTTAATTCATCAAATTTACAATATCTTATTTCAAAAGGTGGGCTTGATATAAGTGATGCAAAGTGATACAAGTGATCTGTATTACACCACATTAGGCACTAATGGTCAAATTTAAATAATTTAATTAAGATATATATGTAATGACATCTAGTGGCTTTTTTTGGTAGCAGCAGTGTGCACTATTAAAACAGCAATGTGCAACATAACAAAATAAATAATAAAAAAATACAGGAACAGTCATGTACAAAATAATAGAACAATTAGAGCCTTAACAAACTGAGCTCTATCCTACTAGAACAGTTAAACATGAAAAATAAGACTTTAAGACTTTTTTTTTCTTTAACAATGACATATTATTAACTTTATCTGAGAGAAAGATGCTCCTTAAGGTATCAAAACTATGAACATATTTGAGGCTAGACAAAACAACTGTTATTTTTATATTTTTAAGTTTTTCTTTAAGAAGATGAGAATGTCCACATTCTCTGGAGAAAGAGCTGCTCTTTGAGCAGTCACAATGTCCGTGGTGTCGGCTACAGTGTGCTGCACCATTTGCGTGGCGCTCACGCGTGCTTGCGTAGCTTAGAGGGAGGGATCGTCGATCATCTTTTTGACTTCGAGGCTCGAGAAAATGACATAATTTCGATCAATTTCGATGAAATATCGAAATCGTGACACTCCTAATTATGATTTAATATATTTAGATCGATTCAACTACTCTCATTGCTCAGTACAGATACACGACAGCGAAGTGCAGTTAGCAGCTACCACATGTCTATACATGTCTATACATCAGTGTATAAAATGTATTCACTGATAATTGATAGTTAATAGTCTGGTGAGTGTAGTATGAGTGCTATCAATGAGGTGTGGAGTTCGGCAGTGGAGTATGACGCAGAGTTCAGCAGGAATAAAGCTGGAACTGAACCGTTAATAAACAATTATTACTCATACTTGTTACTTATTCGTTCTAAACTTAATGGGACATGTGGAGACTTATGTGAAGGAGAAGGGAAATAAAAAAACACGGTGAAAAGAAGGAAAAAACTCAAGAAAACATAAGAAGATGGGATAATGACGCAACCTAAATTTATCTTTTTATTAAATGTATAAAATTTTCCCATATCATTTGTAGCTTGGCTGCACTTTGTACAGCTTTGATGCGACATTATGCGAAACGTCTGGTGTGCAGCAGCTTGTACTTTACTGACTGACAGCTCGCTGTGACTATTGATTACTGTGTTTTTAAATGTGTTCTTATGTTATGAAGTGTTTTATTGTTGAAAACAGAAAGTATTGCTTGGATAAATATGTTGACGTTGAAGTTTGTGTGTGAAGTGAGTTTTGTACTGAAGTCACTTTGTGCCCTTTTTTTTCCTTTATGATTTTACCCCTCTTTTTCTCTCTTTCTTTCTCCCTCTCTCTCTCTGTTTCTCTCTCTCTCGTTCTCCCCTGTTGGTCCCTAACTGAATGAAGTTGCTTGACTCTTATAACAGCACACTGCTGTGTGGATTGTGTGTTCCCCATAGGAGCAGACTGTGATATTACACATCATCACTGCGTGTGTGTGTGTGTGTGTGTGTGTGTGTATGTGTTTGTGTGTTCCCCTGCTCAGCTGTGTCCCATCGTTTCTCAATCTAATGAACAGATGTCTTTATTGATCCGAACAGCCATGTTCCTTTCCCCACAGTGCGCTCAGCAGGGTAACACTGTTAGGACAACCCTTCACGGCTGCACCTCTGCTGTACTTACATATATATACAGTGCAGTGCTGCTTTCCTTTATTGGACGGAGGTGTGGATGGTTGGCTTGGGAGCTCGGGTTAGGCTTTAATATCGGGGAATGAGGAGTGTAATAAAGTGTTGGGGATGTAGCAGGGTTGGGACGGTGTTTCAGCGGTGTGAGGTTATCATATTTAACTGAGATGACTATGCTATCTCCTACAAATTGGAAGAATGTAGGTAGGTAATATTGATATATTGATTTACAAGTTTTTAGTATATTATGTTTTTTTTTTTTCAGTGATAGTACTGAACTTCATTCGTATGAAAATACAGGTTAAGATCTGTTGTAGAGAGTTTGAAAACTTCAGTACTTACACTAAATAAATAAATGCACGGAAGGACTACTGGTTAAAAAAAAAAAATATATATATATATATATATATAAATAAATCTATTTTTTATTTAATGTTTTTTTCATATCGTAATGAGTATCGTTATTGCAAAAATACCATGAAATGTTGTGATATTATTTAATAAAAAGACAACTAGGACAGTGAGATCTAAAGTAAAAGCAACAATAAACAAACCACTGTTTGACCAATCTTTACAATCAAAAAAATATTGCGATACTGTACTAAAATAATCTTTTCTTACACCATTAATAAACATGATATCAGAAACATAACTACTCCCACACACTTAAGATGGCATCAAATTTTGAAACGTTCACCAATGACAATTTGCTAAATGTAAGCCAGTTCCAATACACTCTGTTAAATAAAAAATTCTTTATAAATGAATCTGAAAGGACATTCCAGATGTATGACATATCTCATATTTTTGCTTTCGAGCAGAGCATCCTGTTTTCTTGTATGAAAGAAGGCATTTACATGTACAGTTACAACGTGATCTCCCACTCTGATTCAGACACAAGTCAAACTCTTTTACCACTCTCACACACAACACACACACACACACACACTTCTGTGTGAATAACAGAGGATAATGGACCAGGCACAAAGTGTGCAAACAGATCCACCAGGCGTGCGTGTGTCTCTGACATGGACTTCTTTTGGCAGGAAACAGCCGTCCTCACGCATCGTGGGATGTTGCCTGAGGGTGGTTACTGTGGTGGTGTGCTGTGTCTGCTGTCTGTGTGTGAGCATGTGTATGTGAAATAGGGGAGGCCTAGCATTCTGGCATCCACAACCGATCAATAGCAGGGGGGAGTAGTCGCAGTTTATCACCGGGGTCAGTTTAAACACACACACACACACATACACACACACATCAGTAAAGAGTAAACAGAGCTTATATTGGACCATGTATCAGGACACAGGTCATTACTGTATACCCTTCTAAACCCCCTGTAGACCTATTAATTGTACTAGACCACTATTTTAGTCATCACTTTAAGTCCAATTAGAGATGAAGTGAACATATTACTGATCCAGGATCAGGACTGATCTGTTCATTATTTAAAACCATACTACAGCGGTAAGTATTACATAGTATTAATCTAATGTAAAAGGAGAAGCAAGCAAACTGTGGATAAACCAGATAAATCTACCAAATGTGCCTCTAAAAACAATCAAATCAAAGACCTTTTACTTGACCTTGGGCTCTCAGATATGAGGCATTGCGTTTTAAATATGTTTTATTAACTGGAACAGAAGCTCCTAGTTCCAAACCTAGGCTGCAGTCGAGGTATTATGGGTCCTCAGTAAGATTCTTCTATGAAGAGCCGTTCTCAGAAACTTGTTGGTCATACAGTTAAAGCTCCACTTGGTAGGATTGAGATTTTGTGCTCGTGGGCTCCCCCTACAGTTGCAGAGTGTAATAAATGTTTCAGGCCGATTCGTTTCTCTTTCTCGTTTTCTGGCTTTCACAGACATATTCGGTCCCTTTCCAGCTTCTGCCAAAGTGTCCGTATGTTAGTTTGTAAAGAATGAACCAGTAGTCCTTGTAGAACTGTTAGAACTAAAGGTCGGAAAGCAGGTCGCAGTTACAGAGTCTGGTTTGAGCTCAGAGGAGCTCAGGCACAGACACGAGGGCACCGCTATTCCTCCTATTACACCTCAATGCAGCGCTGCAGTGAGTTTCAAGCTGTAATTTTACTTCTTTAAAAAGATCAAAAATCAAGAATATCCTATCTAGTGGGGGTTTAACATTTTAATGACGCTTTGTGGAGCAATCACATGTGAACGTTGCATTATGACACTTAAGCACAAAATCTTGTGCTTTTCATTTTTTTAACATAAATAATTTATAAATAACCTATTTTTTTGTCAAATGTTTGTGGTGCTGTTTTTCTTTTTTTCCTCTTGTGTTGAATGTGCGCAGGCAACCAGGGACAGCGAAGGATACATCAGTTGCGTCCTTCAAATTACTTTGAGATTCTGCGCATTTCCCATCTGCATGTGAAAGACGTTTCTGTTTGAAACAGCATTCTGTGTCACTGCGGCTGAAAACACCACGTAACTTTGTAAACGTTCTCTCAGACACAAGGTTGGTTTTATCAACACTTGTGTCGATGGCTTAGTAAGTTAGTCAATTAACAACAGCAGCACAGAACCTTCTAGTTATCAGAAGTTCTTAATATTTAAGAGTTTTCGGCAGGTTTGTAGCACCAGGACTGCTTTACATTGTGGAATTTTATTAAATAAATATAATTTTTCCTCTTAATTTTAAATTAAAAATCATCAATAAACAGAGCAAACATAGAACTGTGGTATAATTACAGTTATACACTTATATATATAATTCTTAAACATATGACAGAAACTGTCGTGTCAATGATGCTGCATTGCTTTGGGAAAAGGACACTCAGAAGAACAGTTTTTGTAAACTTAACCACACTGTAAAAAAGGATAAATAAATCTGTTAATTTTATTCATAGTATCACATTGTTTAATTTTTTTTTACAATGTAAATACTGTAATAGGATTCATTGCATTGTCTGTTTTACCAGAATTTCAACTCTTCAGCATCATTACCTCTTGCCTTATAATTACCAAATATCAATTTCTGTGTAAAAGTGCCTGAATGAAAGGGCCTCTAATGCCTGTACCCCATCCAAGACAGGCGGTACATGAGTTTGGCTCAGTGGGGCTTCTGGCTTATAAATAGTAAGGCAATTGCTTCATTATTGATTACAGTTGTAATATTACAATGCTCACTACAGTGTGTGCGTTCAGCTTCTGGCCACAATATAAATGTCAGGCCTTTTTAAAGATAAGAATCCTAACAATCCAAAAAGCTCGGTTTATAGTTAAAGACTGTTTATGTACCAGTACAGTTTTAATACAGCATGAAGTAGGGATGAAACGGTTCTCTGTATTTTATGGAACCCCTTTGGTTCGATACACCCGCATGGGCCGCGGTATGGCCAGGGGGAGGGGCTGCTGAGCACGTGCTGTGGGGGTGGCGACGGGCGGTTGGTGGTTGCAGTGAGTGCTCCTCCTTCTCCACATACCTCCCCCCTAGGGGTGTGCCATATCATATCGTACACGATAATATTGCCAACATTTTTGAATATCATGAACGATATTAAACCCTGAAATATCGTGCCATATCACCCACCCCTAATTAACACTTCAGGGTACAACATTTTTGCTGTTTTTACCAAAAGAAAATTTACACTGTTTTACTAGAGACAGATTATATCTGTCCAATTTCATAAATTTTACTCCAGTACTGGATATATGGAGATATATGGAGTGCATTATTAGTATTGTGCAGTAGTGTATACTTAAAAAATCTTTAAATTAAAAAAATTAAAAAAAAATCTTGCCAAGAGTATCGTTATCGCAAAAATACCATGAAATATCGTGATATTATTTTAGGGCCATATTGCCCACCCCTACTCCCCCCCCCTTTTAGCGCCTTCATTTTATAAATCCATTTGGGACCATTTTGGCTTCAGCGTTGAGTTTGTTAAACAAGGCAAAAAAGCACAGTGTGATATCAGTTGCCTGTTTTTGACGAATGGTAAGAATAAATGTTCCTTTTTTATAATAGATATTGTGATTTTAATTCATCTGTGCCTTTTTTTCTATGTAATATTGGCTCTGTAATGTGTGAGTGTGAGTAGGAGCACCTTGTTGATTTGAAATAGAAAGGGCTAAAAACGTGCTGCATGTTGGAGCTAGATAATGTTGCACGTTGTTAGTTTTTATTAGTTTTTACACATCATATCAGATGGGTCAATAATTCACAAATTTTCATCAAAATGATCAACTATGAGTGAGTGCGAGAGAGAGAGAGAGATAGATACATAGATAGAGAAAAAGAGATTTATTCTGGAACTAATGCCACGGACCATGAGGTGACCCGCGCTGCCGCTGTTGTGCCGAATCCGACTTTCTACAGAATTCGGCTCCACTTTGCGAGCAGAAAAAACGCTGTAAAACTGTTGGAGTGGAAACAGTGCTAATAAATTAATAAACACAAAAACTAAGGGTATTCTATCAGTAATTTTATTTAGTTTTAGTTAGTTTTATAAACTCTCAATACAGTTCCAGTTGGTTATCTTTTTTCTTTTAATTATAGTTTTTATTAGTTTCAGTTAACGAAAATGTTTTTTTACTTTCAGTTTTTTCGTTATTTCGTTCATTTTCTTTAATTATAATACTTGGTTACTTGGCTATATTGTGATTACCACGCCAGAGCTTTATATAAAATAAAAATAGCATTAAAAACAGATGCCTATGTCACAGACTATTTTTTAGGTTTGGGCAGAGAATCTATCTTTAATATTGATATATATCAAAACCGAACGGATACCGTGGCTCAAGAACCGCGATACGAATCCAACCATGCATGAAGTGTATTTGGTGGTGAGATCTGAGATTTCACGACGTGCTGAAAAGTGTAATCTCATCCAGCTGCTTTGAAGTTGTGGTGGGAGAGTGTGTAAACTGTAATCTGTGGTCTATAACTCTATAACTTACAGTAACTCTGCCATGATATTTAACCTCTTTAATGATTATTCCCACTGTGTGCCCTGTGGTAGAAAGCACACACTCTCACACAGGCATACAGGCTGCACATCCTGGGGATAATTAGACCCTGTCCTTGTTGGTGAAACTGGTGATAGGCATGCTTGTGTGTACACATGCACACAGCTGCTGGATGTTTGTTTTTGTTTATTTTAATATCCAGGAGCACGTCAGAAGCCATTATGGAGCGCAATGTGGCGTGACGGCTTTTTGATCCACGGGAAAAGAGGAAATAAAGGAATAAGAAATGGGAAAAATGGAGCAGCGTGCCGGCTGTTTGGAAACAGCTGCTGTGGCACTTAGTAGCAGCATGCTTTTGTTGTCCATGTGAGTGCCTGAGAGAATGTGAGTCCATGTGTTTAGGCATTAGGGGTGTGTGTCTGATGCCTAATGAAGATTTGATTTCATTATGACTATTTAGCAAATGGTTTAGTTTGGGGTGAACAGTGACACTGGAATCATACTGGTATTGGCAGACTGTTGCTTTAATAATTTTGCTTTAGGTGACCTCACAGTTTTCATTATAGGAAAACAAGCTAGTGCCTCTTTGTTTAATGTATGTTTATGTTTATTTCTATTTCTGTTTTTCACAGTTTCTGTTGCTTTGTTTGACATTAGAAATGCGGAAATAAACATTTTGGCCATTTAAATTTTTTAGAGCATGAAAAAGAATTTTGTAGAATCAACCTTGGTCTACCTAAATCTGACTTTTATTATATGTGTGCATATTTTGTCTGACATTATAGTGAGATTATTTTACAAAGTAAATAATAAATGTTTTGTATGCTGAAGGAACAGCAAGCAATACTCTGTGAAGTGTGGGTATATATAGGGTAGTGAACAGGTGAGTTCAATCAATAATAAGGTGAGGCAGACCGGTGGGATGTCCTGTGATCGGTTTGTAGTCATGTGAGTGTCTGAGGGGTTCTGGGTAATGGAGTACATAGACAATTTCAGGGAGTTCAGGTGTAGGGAGGACAGGAGTCATGGAATTGACATGGGTGACGTTTTGTTAATAAGCTTCATTCAAAAGTAAAGTTTAGAAAAAGCTACACCAAGTGAACAGACACTCCAAGAAATATAAATCTCAAGTTATGTGTGACATATACCACACAGCAGTGTGTGAGTGCGCTACACTGAAGGTCAAAATTACACATGCTGACTGTGAAGAGTCTTGTCGCCTGCCAGCTGCATGATGCTCAGTTAGCCTGCATCATTTGATTGGGTAATAAATGCACAAATAAATAAACATATGCAAAAATGCAAAATCTGTTTTTTGGCATATTGTTAGAAATATGTGTTTATGTGTTCTATAAATATACAAACGTCTAATGGTCAAAATGACTGATGGAGCCGTTATGGTGAGTGGTTATGGTTAAATCTCAGATTTTACAGTTATGAAATATTGTTGGATAATTCTAGGAAAGCATGAAACTTGAATCTATTTTAAAAACATTCTCAATTTTTAACTAAAAATATATGGGTATATGTAACTCAGACATCCCAAGTTGCAAAAGTTGATTTCAGGGACATTACCCTACCACCCCTAAACACCCCCCCCCCCCCATCCCCCCCACCAAAAAAAAAACAAAACAAAAAAAACTTGCACACACACCAAAGGATAACTAAACTTTACTTTTATATTAATAATTTCTTTTTTTTTTAGAGTATTCAGATATTTTTAAAAAAAGCCTTCGTTTGACAAAAATTGACAGTTACAATATCACTAAAAATTGCACAACATCAAAAACATTTCATATCATATTACAATAATTATTAATATTGCCTCCACCATGATCTGCTTTCTCTCACTCACTGAACAAATCCCGTCCGGGAGGGGGGAAAACACTGCCCGCCCACACTAAAAACTGATTGGCTGTCTCACAGACTCTTTGCAGAGAACAGGCCAATCAGAACCCTCTCTGTTTTCTCTCTCTCCTTCCCACACGCGATTAGAGAAAAAAAGTCTGTTGCTGTGTGCGATTTTGGGGCACTCGTTCTGAATTCCGGGAGATTATATGTGACTCGCGGGCATCAGGGAGCCACTACCGAAATGCGGGAGCTTTACCAGCGCTATAAGACGCAACACCTATAGAACGCACCGTGACGGATTTAGAGAAATAATTAAGAACAAAGTGCCGTGTACCACATAAAATTGGTCCAAGATCCTCATCATTACATTACATTACATTACATTACATTTGGCAGACGCTTTTGTCCAAAGCGACTTACAATAGTAAAGTACAAAAGTAATAGAAATTAAGATAAACCATTTTTAGATAGGGCTTAAAGGAGGTCGAAGGGAAATAAAGGGATAGAGAAGTGAAGGAGGGGAAGAAGGAAATGAGGTTGGAAGTAGTTAGTGTGTTAGAGGTGTTAGGAGAGTAGGTGCTCTTTGAAGAGCTCTGTCTTCAGGAGTCTCTTAAAGATAGTGAGAGATTCTCCTGATCTGGTAGTGGAAGGTAGTTTGTTCCACCATTGGGGAACTCTGTATGAGAACAGTCTGGATTGCTTTGTGTGAATGTTTGGTAAAATGTTGGTACTGGTGTACTGATTTTTGGTAGTTGGCCTGCTAGCAACAGCACAGTACTTCAGGGTGTGTATTTCATGTTAATGCATGATACTTTAGTGTAGTATTGCTTCATTATAAGTACATTTAATTCTTTTATAAGCATGTTACGCATCTAATTGGTGCCTACTCATAATTGAAGTAGTTATCATGTAAGACCCATGCCAGTTTACACTCTTTGTATGTGTGTGTGTGTGTGTGTGTGTGTGTGTGCGCATTTGTCCAGGTGAGTGCTCCACCTGTGGTGTTGCTTTTTGCAGGGTGTTGTTAGTGCTTTGTGTCTTGCTCCCTCAGAGCTTGTTAAATGTGATGCTCCATCTCTACACACACACACACACGCAGACACACACACACATCCAGCCAACCTTCCAGTCACATAAAGGAGTCAATTTGTCAGCGATGCCAACTCCCTGCCATTTTGGTGTGTGTGTATGGTGTGTGTGATATGAGTGTGTGTGTGTGTATGTGAGAGGTCTGTTTACATGTTGCTTATGAACACACACTTCTTGGCTCACTGCTGGTGAGATGACACTGGAATGCCTCTCTCTGCATATATTTCCATAATCAAAGAGAATTTGGTTTAATATAGTGGGCCTTATGTTAATTTGGGTCCTGTTTGCTCTGTGTGTGTGTGTGTGTGTGTGTGGTGTGACAAAGAAGCTATTTAGGTAGGTGTGTGTGTGTACTCTCCACACATGCTGTCTTTGTGTGTCAGAGGGGTTGAAAAGGTCAGCGTGTGTGTGTGTGAGGGTGTGTGTGTGTGGGTGTGTTTGTGTGTGTGTGTACCTGTGGCGTGGTGTTTTATAGCCCATTTACTGAGCGTTTCACATCACAGTGGAGAGAGGAGGATCACTGCGGAGTCTGGATGACTGCAGTTAATTATCAGACGCATTCACACAGCGACACGCGCACACACACACACACACACACACACACACACACACACACATTCCATCTTTGTCAGACACACACTCACACTGTACTCCCCACCATGTAAAAGCCTGTATTCGCTGTTCAGCCTCATCTGTGTGTGACGCACTTCTAGAGCTTAGATTGTCTGCCCGAACCCGACCTGACCCGAGGCCCGACCTGAAATCGGGTCGGTTCGGGCCGAGATTTGCCACCACATTCCTCGGGCCGGGTCGGGTCGGGCTTCAGAAATTAGTCTGAGATGTAGGCATCTGTTTTTTTATTATATTTTTATTTTTAAATAAAGCTCTGGTGTGATAATCACAATATTACCAAGTAACCAATTATTATTGTTAACGAAAACGAACCAAATAACGAAAACTGAAAGTGAAAAAACTAATTTATTTATAAGCGCTGTTTATTTGTGCCGATTCTGTCCGCAAAGCGGGAGTCGGATTTAGCAGGGAGTCAGATTCGGCACAACAGCGGCAGCGCGGCGGCACCTCGCGGTCCGCGGTGTTAGTTGTAAGCACTTGCGCTAGCCGCAAAATACGACAGAAAACACTGAGGGAGCTGCAGAATTATGTATGGGATTAGAATATGGGCACGAGGAGATAAAAGAGAAACAGGAAATACAGTATTTGAGAACCTTTACCTGTGAGTAGCTCATACACCAGAACACGCAAATCTCCCTCTCTCTCTCTCTCTCTCTCTCTCTCTCGCATGTAAACTCCTCCGCGTTTGACTTGCAGCACTGTGTTTAGCTGTTCTTAAAAATCATTTAAATTAAATAATAGTTCTATGCTTCTATGATACAGTGTTATTTAACATAATTCTGATCATATTTCGCTCATTCAAACAGACTGAAAACAGACAGTTTATGGAGCGGGTCAGGTCGGGCTCGGGCTCATAACAACAGTTTATTGTTCGGGTTGGGTCGGGTCGGATTTTTTGGGCCTGATCTAACCTCTACACACTTCGTTACTGTGGACCATCCTTCAGAAGCCTTTTCCTGTGCTGAGAAAGGGACGAGTTAATAAAACACTTTTATTAAAGTCTTATAATCCAGTCAGTGCAGGATTTGATTTGATTCACAATACTGGGTCAACAAGTCAATATTCTTGTGATATTGTAAAAAAAAAAAAAAAAAAAAGGAAAAAAAGCGATAATAGTATCTACATTGTTGTATTTTTTAATTGTTCTAAGAAACTTTAAAATCCCTTTCCAGACTCATCTACATGTACGATCTTGTTTCTGAAGACTTTATTTCTTAGGTTTAAACAAGTCCTCTCTAAACATGTTCTTCTGATTATATGCAGCTGTTTACTAATACGTGTTTATACATTTTTACAGTCGATTTTTAATAATAAAGTTTTAACATACAATTTCACGTGTTTAGTTATATTACCTACATTCCTTACTATTGTTGAAATGAATATCAAACTGTCCATTTGTTTTTTAGATGAGATTTTAGGTGAAGAGACAGGTGTTTATACTGTATAGTACTGTGAATGAGTAACAGGTGAGCATGATTAGTACTCTGGCGACTGTGGGAGCAGTAGATAAATGACTGAAAGTGGGGAATGTGGTGCCCATGGGATTCAGTTGAGGTGGGAGAGGCGTGAAGAGCTGATGCAATTGCCTGGTGTTTTCTGTTATATGTGTATTTTGAATGAGCAGATTTATTGTCCTCTTCTCAGTGCAGGGAAATTGTTACTGTAGGGCTACAGATTCATCAGATAAAGATTAGATTGGGGGAAAATGGAGTGTGCAGGGCTGAGGGAATTTCAGCTCTGACCTTCATTCTTCTCCACTATCTAAAAATGACACTGCCAGATAATGCAATGGACCTTTTAGAAATCAAAATTAACAGAGCATATTTTTCCTATTGAAGACAAGAATCCGTCCATAGCCCGCCCCCCTCCCCCACCACATTTCTCTGAAACAGCTGTGGCTAATGTTAACCAAGGATGACAGTAGTTAATGAGAGAACTAATGTACTGCCCAAATCAAGTAATTAAACTCTTGTCTAGCATTAATTATAATGTAACTATATGTAGTTATGATTATTAGGCTGAGATTCCATTTAATCTATTATGAGATACAGAAAGGTGACCCCTATTAAAAGCTATTATGTGACTAATATGGTGAACCTTAGAGTAGGTTTTCAGTGTGAGAGAGAAAGGTAGAGAGAGAGAGAGAAAGAGAGAGAGAGAGAGAAAGTGTTTTTGTCTTTGTGTGTATTGCAGAGGGACTGTTCAGCTTCTCAGTTTTGCCAGCGTTAGTCAATACTACAAAGCGAGACTTGGCAACATCGGGTGGCTGGCTAAATATTTACGGACTTGTCAAATACAGAAGTGACACAGCACTGCCAAGAATTGGCCATTTTCTCTCTCTGTCTCCCTCTCACTCTCTCTCTCTTTTCCTTTTCTTTTCCTCTCTTTTGCTCTCGCTTGCTTTTTGTCAATCTCCATCTCTCTCTCTCTTTTATCTCTCTTTGTCTCTTTCTCTTTACCTATGTAATTTTATCTCTCAGATTTGGATGGAAAAGTAGATTTATTGGCGTGAATAGACTGACTAATATTACTACAGTAGATCTCACATTTTATCTTTACATTAACCCTTGTGTGGTGTTCATATTTTTGTTACTCGTTTTCTTTGTTACTTGTAATTAATTCAGCAAAATTAAGCAATTTTACATTAAAATGCTTTACACATGCTTGCTTCACCTAAATTGCAAGCAATATAAACAGCTTACATGGTTAATATTTGCCCTTTACCTTTCTTATGTTACATTTCTTTCAAAAAGTGCTACTCTTTTTTTATTAGTTTTTTAATAAAATGTAAAAGAAAATGAATGAAACTCAAGATATGAGTAGAAAATTTGTTTAGTTTCAAATTTACAAATGAAGCAATGTTTATTAGCTCTTGGCCAAACATACTTTATGTGATATAAATGTTGGGGGGGGGGGGGGGGGGGTGTACAGTGTATGTTTATCGAAAATGTATTTTGATATATGTTTTTCACAAAAAATGAGCCAATGCCAATGAGTTTATTTTTTTAGTATCATTTGATGAAAAATGAAAACGGGTCCCACAGACCCGAACACCACACAAGGGTTAATCTCTCAGTCGTCTTGTTTTTTTTTGTGTCTTTTCTCTTTCTGTCCTGTCTTACTAATATTTCTATTAGGGCTACTGATTAGCTGATTAATGTTATTTATAATGACATATCTATTTAATTATATACATTTACATAATTTACATTTACATAACTATAAGTGTACATTTATTTTCAACTTTAAACAAAGACTGTCGTTTTTAAACTTTAAAATGTTCACGTGCCAGTTGAATTAAAAAAAATCTACATCTACAGCACCAACACAATATGCCAATACAAAAAAAAAAAAACACAGAAATAAATGTATTTGCATTAAAAAAATCGAACATGCGAAAGCTTACAAGATTGATTGCGGGCGTTACCAATTAACAGCACTATTTTTATATATTAGGAGAAAAACATTTTATTCCATAGCGAGGGCCTTTCTCTCTCATCTCTCTCTCTCTCCTCTGATATCTCTCAGATTAAGATTCTCAGGTGGATTTGTTGGCATGACTGTAATGAATGTTGCCAAAGCCTTAGAGCACTCTTTCTATTTCTCTCTCTCTCTCTCTCTCTCTCTCTCTCTCTTTCTTTCCCTTTCCCCTGTCTCTCATTTTCTCCTCTCGCTGAGTTGTTTTGACTATTTTCTGGTGTAATATTGAGATAAAGAGCGGGTGTTGCTGGGAGTGTGTACGATGGCTATATCTGAAGCCTCACTGTTTTTTCGATTTAACACTGAACAGCACAAACACACTTACAAATATGATTTCACTCATCAGATTGTTTACCTTCAGGCTCCTGGCAGGCAGGCAGGATCAGGGCGAAGGCCGAAGCCGCGTGGACGGTTGCCATGGCGAGTAGAAGTGGTTGCCGCAGCGCTGAGGCAGTTTCTCTCTGCCCTCGGCCTGGCTTAATTACTTATGGCTGGACTTGGCCTGCTGGGCTGCCCCTGCCTAAGCATGCCTGGACCAGTGGTGTCCACAGGACACAACAACTCATAACTCTATCTCTCTCCATCTCTCTCTCACTCTCTCTCTCTCACTCCATTGCTTTACTTCACATTTTCTAGCATTTTCCCTCTATGTCTGTTTCGGTCTCTATTTCTTTCTTTCTTCATTGGCCTCGTTGTAGCGCTCAAAGAATGCATTTCCCTTACTGTGCACAGCACAGCAGGATTTGAAGCAAAAGCTCCTGCCCGCCGTGCAGTCGATGAAAATAGAACCGCAATAGGACATGGAGAGAGAGAGAGAGAGAGAGAGAGAAAGAGGCACAAGGGAGACTGACAGAGGGAGAGTGAGTAAGAGAGAAAAAGAATGGGTAAATATTTTTGTAAACATACAGCAGGCATATGAAGGTATGTGAAAAAAAACGCTTGGTACTGGAGGGGAGATAATGCTGGTAGAAGAGATGCTATGGTGGAGTGATGGATGATGGATGAGGAAGAAATAATAGCAAAAAAAATGAGAGATCTCCAGCTTTTTCATGTTGAGTACTTTGTTGCTTGAAGCATTGTCTTTCATACACATTATACACTCTCCTGCAAGGCAAGTTTAATAGTGTGTGTGTGTGTGTGTGTGGATGAATGTGTGTGCATTCGGATGTGACAGATTTGAAAATTTTATGCTTTCCTCTGTATGAAGCCATGATTTTAGCTTCATTAAAAATCCATATGCCCAGTGGTGTGTACTTGTTTGTGTGTGTGCACGCATACATAAAGTGCTCTACATTTATGCTTATTTCTAAAACGTTTATTGATGTATTTTACAATGTTTATATGTTTCATATGTTATCTGGTTATATCAGCTCCTGAAGACACCAGCAGATATTTAATTTACTTAATTAATAATGATAATAATGATAGCACTTCTTGTTCCTGCAATTTTCAGCCCTTTTACTGTTGAGATTTATTGTCAAAAAAGTAATAATACAAACAACAAGACTTTATTACATTAATGTGAAACAGTAGGTTGTTTATAGATATTCTTATGCATATAGTATTTCAGTTGTATGGGGTTGGTACATTATTAGTACATTATTCCTTGCAATTGTTTAGTTCAATATCAAATTTGCATTTTGAGCCCATTTTGTGCACAGTATATCAATCCTTGTGTAAAATTTACATTTGTGAAATGTACAGCTCAGGTAAAAAATAAGAGACCACTTAACAATGATGAATTTCTTTGTTTTTACCAAATTAAAAACCTCTGGAATATAATCAAGTGGATGATCATAAGCCCTCAAACCAAGCTGAACTGCTTGAATTTTGCAACAGGAGTGACATAAAATGATCCAAAAGCAGTGTGTAAGACTGGTGGAGGAGAACATGCCAAGATGCATGAAAACTGTGATTAAAACCCATGGTTATTCCACCAAATATTGATTGAAATATTGACCTCTAAAAACTTTATGAATATGAACTTGTTTTCTTTACATTATTTGAGGTCTGAAGGCTCTGCATCTTGTTTGTTAATTCAGCCATTTCTCATTTTCTGCAAATAAATGCAGTAAATGACAATATTTCTATTTGTGTCACGCCCTCGCTCTGTTTCCATGTGTTTCTACGTTTCCCAGTGTGTTTCCCCTGTAATTTTCCGTCACGTGTCTGTAATTTGTAGCTCCGCCCCTCGTTACCTCGTCTCTCCAGGTGTGCATTGTTACCTGTTAGTATATATTGTACCTTGTAGTCTATGTTTGCTGTCGGTCTTTGCACCTACTCCCGTTGTCTGTCTTGCCATGTTCGCTATTGTTATTTCCACGTTCCTTAGTTCTTCGTTTAGTATTTATCTCAGTTTATTCCTTGTTTATTTCTAGTTTGTTTCCTTGTTTATTTCCCCAGTCCTGTTTAGTTAATATCTCTCTAGCTTTGCTTTTGTTGTTCTCCCTGTTTGTTTATGTTAGTTTATCTCTCGTTTGTTACCATTACCCCTCGCTTGTTTTGGTTTGTTTCTCTGTTCCATGTTTACTTGTTTATTTGTTTTTGTTATTTATTTAATAAATTTGGTCTTACCCGCTTATACGTCCGCCTTCCGTCTGCTCCCATCGTCACAATTTGGAATTTGGGAGAAATGTTCCTTATAGTTTATAGAATAAAACAACAATGTTCATTTTACTCAAACATAAACATATAAATAGCAAAATCAGAAAAAACTATTTAGAATTTTTTTTTTTTTCCAGAGTTGGAAAAAAATGGAAAATATATCTAAAATAGTCTTGCTAAAGAACATATTAAGTTACTTTAAGTAACACTCATTGCATCTGACAGATGTGCAGAAGCACACACACAGCTTGTCTGGTTTCTGTAAAGAAGTATTGCCATTAGAAAAGGACTCTCTGGAATAGATGGGGCATTAACCTATTGGCAGTGCTATACGGTCATAAAGTGGAACTGTTTTTTTGTGGTGTGATGGAGAGTTGAAGAGTTGGGGAAGAGGTGGTTTGGTGATTATGCAACATTCTGACTTTACTGCCAAGCTTCTGACGCTGAGTGCAATCAAATCCTTACAGAAATGCTCCATAATCTAGTAGAAAGCCCTCCCTAAACAGTAGTGATTGTTACTCCTACAAAAGCAGGATAAACATTTTGTCTGAACGTTCACATAAACTGTAAAAATGATGGAACTACCAAATTTATGTATGTTCTGTATTTTTGTGAATGAATTGAAATGAGATGTGCGTGTGGGTGCACTAGACGACATCTGTGCCTTACAGAGGGAGCCCAGGGCAGTTTGTGATGAGGGTGGGTGTTGTGTGTGGGGATTGAGAGGATGTCACAAGCTTTGTGAAGTTGTAAACACTTCTCCACACACATTGTTGCTTGTTTTTTTTTCCCTCTTCCCACCAGACATAATCCTTTTTGTTTAGCATGATTTACTTTTCTAAGCGAATGTTTTCATCATCAGCTAAAACAGACAGCTCAATCTGCCCGGTGCAGATGCTTGGTGTGGACATGCCAGCTTCAATCTGAGTAATAAACAGTGTCAGAGATGATATTGCAGTGCGTTCATTTGTTTGATGCATAATGCTGAGAGATGTACCCGTGTGAAGTAAAGTTTTTATAGTATAAAAATATCATTATATGCTGTGTGTAAGGAGCCAGATGCTTCTTCTAATTTGTGAATTCATTTGTACTCAGTGCTGACACTGCAGGCATTCAGTTTACACACACGGCTTACATAATCTACATAAATTAATAAAAGGCCAGTAGAGTGGGTCTAAGGTCACCATGCACAATATATCTTCTTTCTCTGGAGTGATAGATAGTGTACCATGAAATCTGTCTAACTGATTACGACAGGGGTGTCCAAACTACAGCCCACGGGCCATTTGCGTCCCGTTTCCTTTTTTGAAGCGGCCCGCGAGGTATTTTAGAAATAGAATGAAAGTTGGCCCGCTGTTAAGCAGGTTTTTATAATGTGAGATTCAAAGTTTTAACGCTAGGTGTCAGAAACGAGCCGAAGAGTCTATAAGCGGAAAGGGTGCGCATTTCTAGCGCAGAAAACAGGCCAAAGAGTCTAAAAGCAGAAAGGGTGCGCATTTCTAGCGCAGAAAACAGGCCAAAGAGTCTAAAAGCAGAGAGGGTGTGCATTTCTAGCGCAGAAAATCGGGGCAAAAGAGTCTAAAAGCGGAGAGGGTGCTCATTTCTAACGCAGTAAAAGTATTATTTAAAGTGGTATATTTCATTATTTGTTTTATTACAGAGTGTGGCCCGTGATTTCAAATATATTTCTTCTTCTGGCCCCAACAAAAAAAAGTTTGGACACCCCTGTATTACGATATGGAATTTTTTATACCACGATAACGATATATATCATGATATACCACATTTAAGTATGTTTTCAGTTATTCTTTAAAAATGATGCCAAAATAATATCAGTGCTTACTTTTTCCCAACTTTATTTCAAAGTGACATTAAACCCAACTTTCACAAATGAGAATTACTACCTTTTAGTGCAGCAATATATATGTATCAGAGGAAAACAGATGAGGTAGCTGCAGAAGCTAATTTTTTCAAAAGAACAATGAGTGTCCATTGTTCAGCTCTCATGAGTTTAATAACGCAAAGCATGTCGCAAACCGGCGTGTCTGTCAAATAACATAAAGCAGCATCATGTTGCAAAACCACATTATGAAGCTTTTTTTTTTGTAAAGATTACTTTATTATCACTTATATAATTCCGAGTTTATGCAAAGTGACCATGCAAATACATTTAATAGTAGCCTACTTTATATATTTGCATGAATAATTTATGAAATTACTGTAGAAACAATAGGGATCCCCCTACGATATTTTTTGTCATCGTCATATCGCACAGCACTATTTACTAACATCATGTCAAACCTGCAACGACGAGTAAATTGGCACAGTTTTATTACACTTTTCAGTATTTTAAAACAGTGTTTTGTTAAATTATTATATTTGAAAATTGAATTTTCTATTTGGAGTTTTCATTTAGTGTTTTTTTTTATACTTCTTAATCTTATTTAATATCTCTTCTGTCATACGTTATGATTTTTTTCTATATGACCATTTAAGTCTCTTCTTGTAACTTGTAACTTTGTGTGTACATTATATAATATTAAACTATATTTTCCAACTGTTTTTTTTTATATCACTGTTGAAGTGTTTGTCCTCAAATTCACACAGTATAATAAGAGTTCTGTAGAGTTAAAACAATTTGGCACATCCATTTGGCAAAAGGGCAAACAAATTGTGCGTTAACAGTAAATAATCTAGGCCCTGTAGAGAAAAGTAACCAATGCAGTGTGACTCTCTGGAGCAAATAGACATGCAGCTTTTAGCACTGTGCCTAATGCCAGGCACAGGTTTGAGGGGTACAAATCTTCAGTCTCTGACACTGTTCTGTCTGGGCTTTCACATTAAGCATAAAAGTGATGGAAAGTAGCAGGTCTTTTCTCCTTTTTTTTTGTGAACAACTTGAAATGAGATGCGTGTGGCTGCACTAGACTAGACGACATCTGTGCCTTCCAGAGGGAGCCCAGGGCAGTTTGTGATGATTCTGTGAGATTCCCTAGAACAAGACAACAGGTTGTGTGATGTTAAATATTTTCTGTTTTGATATCTGTAACTGCAGAGGCTTCGTAAGTACTTTTATTCCATCTCAGTGAATTTGGGGAAAAAAACAAGATATGATGAAAGTGTAGGCTTTCAGCTTTAACTCTATATTGCTGTAAACATTAAGGAATTACTATCAGTTTTAACATATAAACTTTTATTTTATTAACATTTTTATTTTATTTTCTCATGTTATTTCATGACAAATTAGAGAGAAACTTCTGGAGCTGCATCCATATTTTAGAGCAAATTTAGGGAATTTGTATGGAAGACGATCTCAGAATAACCTAAAATTAAAGTATTGAAAACAACGCAAACTGCAAACTGCGCACTTAAAATCCTTTAATTTTCCCATAAACTGTCAGTGCGCCTTATAATCCAGTGTGCCTTATGTATGAATTTTACTAGTGAGGTTGTAAGAAGCAGTAAAGCCACTACGCTGAAGTACAGCCTTATTAAGGAGTTTCAGTAAAGTTTCTCCAGCACTGAGGCTGGAGCAGCATTAGCATTAGCTGCTAATCGCATTGCTAGCTCTTGCCATTCAGAGGTGAGTCTGTCAGACTTTTGTCTGTAGTCAGTGTTTACTGTGTTAAAACAAGCTACGTGGAATGAACTGCTAGCTGATAACGCCCTGGCTTAGCGGAACACTCAGGGTTCCTCAGTGTAGTACTGTTGGAGACATTTACTAGCGCTAAGAGCTGCTAACCACACTGTAGAAAATATTGGAAATCTAAGCTTATTGTAAATAAACAGACAAATTGTGCGGGACAGTAAAAAAATCCATCCTTTTTTTTTTACCAGACCTTGTAATCCAGTGCGTCTTATGTATGAAAATAGACCAGAAAATAGATGTTCATTGACCATAAAACCATGAAATACATTATTTAAAGCAGCACAAGGTAGGATTTTTTTTTTATTTTTAATCTTTAAAGAAGTAAAATTACAGCTTGAAACTCACTGCAGTGCTGCATTGAGGTGTAATAGGAGGAAGAGCGGTGCTCTCGTGTCTGTGCCGGAGCTCCTCTGAGCTCAAACCAGATTCTGTAAGTTTTCCGAGGCAGCCGCGACCAACGCTCACAAGAACTGCGACCTGCTTTCCGACATTTTGTTCTAACAGTTCTACAAGGACTACTGGTTCATTCTTTACAAACTAACATACAGACACTCTGGCAGAAGCTGGAAAGAGACCGAATATGTCTGTGAAAGCCAGAAAATGAGAAAGAGAAACTAATCGGCCTGAAACATTTATTACACTCTACAACTGTAGGGGGAGCCCACGAGCACAAAATCTCATCCTACCTAGTGGAGCTTTAAATTCTACCAAAATAGTGGTAACTAAGTACTAAAAACTTAAAATGTCTGTGTATTAGAGTTTACAACAAATGCATTTTTATGTTTTATTATCTACAGAGACTGTCTCTTTTTTCCAAAGAAAAAAAACATACATTTAGGCACTCATAGTGGCAAAAGAATATGGTCATCATTTGAAATGGCATAATTATCATTGGACATATCTATAAAACTGGTAACTGTCCTTTCTGTAAAACCTACACACTCATACACACATGCGCTCATGCTTGAATTGGTCTGTATCACCTCTTACTTGAGTTTAATGCCTGGTTTAGTGGAATAGAGGTGCTACGGTCTCAGCCACAAAGACACACACATACAGCCTGTCTCCAGCCTAAGCGCCAGCCCCTCTCTCTAATCACTATTGGCTTAGGTGATTAGTCTGCAGCAGCCATTACACTGTAGAGGTAATATAAACTGCATGTGTGAGAGCTTTGAGGAAGGCAGTTGAACAAAATTGACCCAACGGAGTGATGAAGGGGAAAAGAGAACAGGAAGAGCTCCTGGAAGAAGAAGTGACAGCTCCGGTTTTCTAGAAGATTGGAAATGACTGGACAGATCCTGTGGGAATGGACAGAGAAAGGGCAGTTTTGGTACTGGCCTTGATTTGTGATTCTTTAGAGAACGGCCAGCATTCAGTGGAGCGTTAAAGTGGCTACAGCCAGTCTTGTTAGCACCAGATAGAGAGAGGTTGTCTCAGATTCAAGGCTGTCATGTGCTTTTAATGAGCCACATACACAAGCACACACTTGCAGCGCTGTCATTGCAGTGCTGGTCACAGTCGGCTCTAAAGAGGGACTGCAGCAGACATGCCTGTACCTAAAGGCCAATTTATTCTTATGCGTTTAACATGCGCACCCAGCGAGAGTGCACTACGCAGCGGAGTGCGTTTATACATCTGTGTGCGCATATCAGCGGCTCTGCGTCGCTCTGCAGTTTAAACCAGGAAGGTGGGAATGTGTGAGCTGCAATGCGGGGCCCAGTGGACCAATCACATCTATGGCTGGTGTGTGATGCGTAGTTACAGGCTACTTTGTAGGTTTGACACTGAAGTATAAATTGGCCTTAAGGGTGTAAAAAACTATGAGTGCATCAATCTGTCATTTAGTACCACTTTAATGTGCACATTTTTTTAAATGGTAAAATGAAAGCATTTGGTTTGTTTTCAAATATGACACTTTTAAATGTAAAAAAGAGACCACATTTACACCTGGTCACTTCCTGTGACTGTTATCTGGATTGTATCCTGATTTTGAACACATGCATTTATACTTGGTAATATACTTTATAAATGCATGTGTTTAAAATCAGAATACATACTTGACTGAATTCTGAATGCTGTTTTTGCACAATATATGCACATTTTCTTGTCGCTAGACAGTTATAATTGGTGTTCAGTTGTGCCCATCAGTGTAGATATGTTCCTAAAAGAGGACGCTATTTTAACGGTGTGGGCACACAGTGTGAAAATAGACTGTTGACTGTGATAGGGCCCCAAGTGAGAAACAATTCACTTTCATACAATTTATTTGAGATTTTTCCCCATTTTCTCCCAATTTTGGCTATCCAGTTGTCTCATTGTGATGGGGATTTGTGCATCCCCATCACCAGTGGCACCTGCGACCCTTGGAGGACGCGGGTGAGCACACGCCTCCTCCGACACGTGTGAAGTCACCTCTCTTTTTGAGCTGCTGCTTATGAATCATTGCCTGAGCTGCTATCGCGCTCTGAGGAAAGCACAGCGGCTAGATTTCGATACATCAGCTCACAGACGCCTGGTGCCGCCTGGTGCCACCTTTAAGTGTGAAGGGGGAGAGAGCGCCATCTACCCACCTGGAGGGAGCAAGGCCAATTGTGCTCCCCTGAGCGCTGGCAGCTGATGGAGAAGGAGAACTTAAAGAACTTGGGAAAAACCAAACTTTTTTGGTAGAAGGAGATTTAGGTTCAAGACAGGAGTTACGATGAGGAGGTGGGGTGTAAAATCTGTGGCATGGCAAATTTATGGGATGTTGGAATAGAAGAAGTTGCTTCTGGCATCCTGACACCATTTTAGCTGTGCCAGCATAATTTTCTGTTTAGATGGAGTGGAATGATGTTAAAATTTGAGATTCATGATTCCCTGAATCGTTTACTGGAGAATTGTAATTGAATTTGTTTGAATCGAACCCTGTGGATGATTCTGTAGAGCTCATGATGGCTGTAACTGAGAGTCTACTGGGGCATCAACAGCACACACACACACAGAGGCTTTGAGTGGGGGAGGATATGCATGCTGTGCTTTACTGTACATCTCTTTGATTCCTCTCCCGGGGGAGAGCGAGGGAGGGAGATGAAGGCACTGTGAAAGCGAGGGTGAGAGAAGAGGAAACCTCTCTGCTCTCTTGCCGTTACTGGCTGCAGGCGTGGCCTTCTGCGTCAGCTAAACGCCTGCTTAGCATGAGGCTGCTTCGTTTGATCCTGTGGAACACCGCAGCAGCCCTGTGCACCGGCATACAGCCCTGCGTAGGAATTTACAGGCTTTAGTGATTCCCTGCAAAGCCAGAGTCCTATTCATTTAGTAATGAGTGGACAGAGAGAGAGAGAGAGAGATAGATGGGACTAAGTGAAAGAGAAATAAAAGACAGGATAGGAGAGAGAAAGTAAAGCAAAAGAGAGAGAAATGGAGGAAGAGAGAAAAAAAAGTGAGGGGGAAAAACTGGATAGAAATTTGAGTAGAGAATATAACAGTATGCAACAGAGTGAGAGAGAGAGATGGGAAGTAAGAGAGAAATTGATGAGAGAGAAATTGATGGGAGTAAGTGAAAGAGAAATAAAAGACATTATAGGAGAGAGAAAGTAAAGCAAAAGAGAGAGAAATGGAGGAAGAGAGAGAAAAAAGTAAGGGGGAAAAACTGGATAGAAATTTGAGTAGAGAATATAACAGTATGCAACAGAGTGAGAGAGAGAGATGGGAAGTAAGAGAGAGAGAGAGAGAGAAAGAGAAATTGATGAGAGTAAGTGAAAGAGAAATAAAAGACAGGATAGGAGAGAGAAAGTAAAGCAAAAGAGAGAGAAATGGAGGAAGAGAGAAAAAAAAGTGAGGGGGAAAAACTGGATAGAAATTTGAGTAGAGAATATAACAGTATGCAACAGAGTGAGAGAGAGAGATGGGAAGTGAGAGAGAGAGAGGAAGAGAGAGATGGTGCAACCTACATTTTGCCATTCTGCATTGCATATGAGTTGACCCTTCAACACACACGCACACGCACACACACACACACACACACACAGCCATTCATCATTGATAAAGGACTCAAGCTAAGATCTTCCCCGGAGGCAAAATGTTAGCATGCTAAGAGTGAATGCTGAAGCAACAGCTCACACACAAGTGTGCAAACACACACACACACACACACACACACACACACACACAAGTGCACACACACACACACACACTGAGATGATTTATCTTGTGACCTTATCATCGAGATATGTCTGAAATTCTCCTTGAAGAGCTGAAATTCCAGATGAGCTATATATGACTCAGTGCAGCTCTTCCTTTCCTCCTATCTCCTTCATCCGTCTCTTCTTTGTCTCTTTCCTGACAAGGTGAAGAGAGTGCAGTGAGTGGCTTCTCTGATCATCTGAACATTGGAATGCAGCTGATTAGGGATGTTTCTGACAGCAGCTTAACCTGCCATTACACAGAGAAACTGCTGCACATGCCTGGATTCCTTAACAAGTGATCTGCTCTAATCAGTCTGACCTGTTCACACACATACTTTATACTTTAGAATATTATTCTTAGAAAAATGTGAATGAAATGGTGAAATATGTAATTGATTACAATATTAGAGTGAAAGGATATGTGCCACTAAAAGGAGGCTGTAGTAACCTGTTGACCGGCTGACTGTAACCTAAAACTAGATGAGATATGGTTGAGCATGGAGGCTTACAAGTTCTGGATGGCATCCTGCGGCACATTTGCCCGCAGATATTGCAGCTGGGCCTGTAGATCCTTTTGAAAGATGCCAGATGAGGCAATTTGTAATACTGCAAAGGGAGACTGATTGTTGTATGCTGTGGAACTCCAGATTAGGGGTGTGCCATATTATATCGTACCCGATAATATCGCTCAAACTTTTTAATTTTGTGAACGATATTATACCCTGAAATTTCGTGCCATATCACCCACCCCTAATTATCACAGCAGGGTCCTATTTTTTGCTGTTTAAGCAAAAGAAAAATTCACATTTCTCATTTCCTATTAAATGTCTACTAGAGACAGATTATATATGTCCGGTAGGGGTGGGCGATATGGCTCTAAAATAATATCACGATATTTCATGGTAATATCACGATAACGATATTTTTGGCGATACGACAATTTTTATTTAAATTATTTAGAATTTTATTATTGCATGCGATATAATATGGCTAACTGAGATATTTAAAAAAAATATATCAGATTTGTAACAGAAGTCAATGATCCAGAATGTCATGATACTAATAATTCACTCCAAATATCTACAAAAATCCAGGATTAAAGTAAAATAAATGATACCGGACAGATATAATCTGTCTCTAGTAGATATATCATGAGTAATTAGAACAGTGTGATTTTTTCTTTTGCTAAATTAGGTAATTAGGGGTGGGTAATATGGCACGATATTTCAGGGTCTAATATCGTTCACGATATTTACATTTTTTGGCGATATTATCACGTACGATACGATATGGCACACCCCTACTGTCCAGTATCATTTATTTTACTTTAATCCTGGATATATGGATATATTTGGAGTGCATTATTAGTATCATGACATTCTGGATCATTGACTTCTGTTAGAAATCTGCTAAAATTCTTGTATTTTTTTATATCTCAGTTAGGGTTGTGCTGTATAATATCGTATACAATAATACAATGTAAGTTTTGTTTTGTTGCAGTAGTGTATGTTTAATTTTTTGTCGCATCGCCAAGAGTATCGTTATCGCAATAATACTATGAAATATCGTGATATTATTTTAGGGCCATATCGCCCACCCCTACTCCAGATTATCGTTCCAGCTAGAAGTAAAATGTTCATTATGAGGCCTCTATACTCAAACCTGACCTTCATCAGATATTAAACAGAACCTGGGTTCATCTCTAAAGATGCTACAGTTTTAGCTGTTAGCAGTTCAGGTTTCTTGTTCACGACATTACTAGCACCTTCCACCAATGAAAATAATGGAGGCTGATTGACAGAGGGCATAAATGGTTGTTAAGTTGCCGAAACAACCACCCTGCTCCTGATTTTTTTAGTCCAGTATTGTGCCCCCTCTCAGAGTTTCAACTGGGCAAAATGTCTTGGAAGTGCAAATAAAAGAGTCATATCTCTTGTGGAAAGACGCAGTGTCTATCCAGACAACATCTGTAATCATTTACATATCTGCTGTAACTGCATTCTGGGTTTTGCAGTAATCTGGGATGTGTTTTTATTTTTCAAAATGAGGGTATTCTCTTCTTTTCTCTTCTCTAGTATCTGCCCCGGTCTGCTCCTGCCGATGTGTCCGCCTCAGTGTTGAGTGTATGGTGATGGGGGCAGTGGCTCTTGGTTGTGTGGTCAGCAGATGTGATGAATATGCATGGTTCCGCACCCTGCCTGCTGTTGAATATTAAATGGAGCGAGAGGCAGGCGCAGTGACAGCTCTGCTGGTGCCTCCCCTGCTTACACTGGAGAAGTGACAGAACGGAGAAGACGCAAATGTTATTGAATTTTAACAGGGCTGTGACACACTCGGTCTCTCTCTGTCTCTGTCTCACTCTCTCTGTCTCTGTTCTCCGTCTCTCTCTGCTCACACTCACAGTAGTATTAATAAAACACTAACGTTGTGTAGGGCTGCACAATATATTGCTTGTTAAATGTCATTGTGGTATTAGCTTTCTGATATTAATGAAGATGATATCAGTTCTACTCTGATTAAGTCATTGATTATTTATAGGTTAAATACAGTACACTAATTTGTCAAATGTTTTGGGACAGAAACTAATATTATCTGTTTAGATCAGGGGTGTCCAAACTTTTTTTGTTTGGGCCAGAAGAGCTTTTAGACTCTTTTGCCCCGTTTTTTGGAACTAGAAATGCGCACTCTCTCCACTTTTAGACTCTTTTGCCCGTTTTGTCTGCGCTAGAAATGCGCACTCTCTCCGCTTTTAGACTCTTTTACCCCTCTTTTCTCCGCTAGAAATGCGCACTCTATCCGCTTTTAGACTCTTTGGCCCCGTTTTTCTGCGCTAGAAATGCGCACTCTATCCGCTTTTAGACTCTTTGGCCCCGTTTTTCTGTGCTAGAAATGCGCACTCTCTCCGCTTTTAGACTCTTTGCCCCGTTTTTCTGTGCTAGAAATGCACACTCTCTCCGCTTTTAGACACTTTGGCCCGTTTCTGACACCTAGCGTTCAAACTTTGAATCTCACATTATAAAAACCTGCTTAACAGTGGGCCAACTTTCATTCAATTTTAAAATACCTCGCTCCAAAAAAGGAAACAGGCTGCAAATGGCCCGCGGGCCGCAGTTTGGACACCCCTGGTTTAGATGGACAGTTCTAGCCGCCCGCCGCTAGTCATAATCATTACCACCTACTGCGCTGTCCACTGTGGGCGGTAATGCTTCCTATGTCTTAAGCTTTGTACACACGTGTGTACTGAGGATACATGGTCAACTTCAGAAATTGAATGTTACATAGAATATTCAACCTTATGATTCCATACATTTACATACTACATAGTCTCTTTTGGCATGTCAGTGTACTATATGTGGAATTAATTACAGTGATTGAGTATAAGGGTCACTGTGCTGCCCTCTGCTCTGTGGAGCTGATGTGACCTCGCTGGAAGAGAAGGCATGCAGTCACATTAAAGCTCTGTAAACATTTGCTTTTAAACTCTTCTGAACTTATTGTTCCTAATTTTGTGCTCCAGTGGTCTGCAATCTTGACTCCCCCTAATGTGTGTGTGTATGAGTGTATATGTGATTGTAGGTGTGTTTAATTAGTTAGGGGACCAAATAATTACATTTGCATTTAAGGCATTTGTCTGATGCTCTTATCCAGTGTGACTCCTGTTGATTTATGTTGTGAGTAGTTTGATATGCTTGGGAACCAGCTGGGGAATGGAACTGTAGCCTCCAATTGAATTAATTTCCGTATGTTATGGACTGTATAAGGCGCACTGATCAATGAATGTTTATTTTCAGATCTAGTTTTACACATAAGGCTTATGTGGATTATAAAGCACATTTTAAGCAGCAGTAGTAAGGAGCAAGGGTGTCGCCATATTTCCCTCCTAATTCAGCAGTCTTATGATGTTAATCTACACAGATTAATCTCCTAAAAAACGGTTTATTTGGGTGAGTAAAGCATTTCCGTTTATTTACAGTAAGCATAGATTTCCAATATTTTAGCTGCTTCTAACCACTGTTAAACCAGAATGCTATCAGCCAGCAGTTCGTCCCACATAGCTTGTTTAAACACAGTGAACACGCAGACTACAGTCCAATATACTCACCTCTGAACAAGGAAAGAGCTAGCGCTGTGGTTAGCGGCTAATGCTAATACTGCTCCAGTCTCTGTGCTGGAGAACCCTCACTAAAACTCCTTTATAACGCTGTACTTCAGCGGAGAGGCTTTACTGCTCCTTATAACCTGACTGGTAACATTCATACCTGTTGATACATACAATTCATACAGGATTTTAAGTCTATTTTAAGTATATTGTAAAAAAAAAAATATGCCACACAATAAATTACAAAAGGTGACAAAAATAGCTTTTCTACTAGATTGTGGAATATTGCTGTCCGTATTGATTTGCATTCACTGAAGAGAGCATTAGATGGTCATTGGATGATCACCACCACCTTATCTCAAATCACTAACTCTCTGATTCATCCCAAAAATATTGAATAGAGCACCATCATTTCAGAGAAAAGAGAGTACAGCCATGATCCCACCTGCTTTTGTTCCACACTGCAAAAACTGCAGAAACTGTTTGATAATGTTTTGAAAACTTTGCACACTGATTTCTTATATAACATACAATAATTGTGACTTAAGCCTGTGTTACAGAACACAGCAATAAAAACAAATATAGAGCTTAAGATTGCAGGTACCTGTCACATATTTCGTTGCCTGAATTAGCCTCAGTCTTTTATAATTAGTCCAGAGTAATTGGATTAGCAGTGCAGAGCAGTGTGTGAAATTCTTTATAACAATATTTTTTCGGATCTGATATTAGAAAAGAAGACATATTTTGACATTAAAATATTAAAATATTGTAATGTTATGATCATAACATATCATTCACCTCTTGCCTAAAGTAAAAACAACTAAAAACACAAAACAAAAATTACAGAAGTACAAACAAATACAGGGAGCAAACATACAACATACTAGGGGTGGGCAATATTGTATTGTATACAATATATCATGACACAGAAAGAGCATAATATTAAAAATCCATATCGTGATATAATAGGGATGTTCTGTCTTGAAAGTAGTCTATTATTTACTGTGAAGCTTTAAGTGTATTTTTTGTTTAAGTGTTTTCGTTTGCAGTTTAAATGCATGCACTAAATATTCTGTAATATTTGTTATTATATTATTGTATGTTATATTATTTATTTTGCCACATTGATTATACTGTTATACTATTATACTATAGTCCTGAAATAATGAAATAATTTTTCTGTTTTACTACATCGCCAAGTATATCGTTATCGCAAAAATACCCTAAAATATCGTGATATTATTTTAGAGCAATATCGCCCACCCCTACAACATACAGACACCACACTGACTGAACAGAATAAACCTAAGAGAAAGCACAAAGCAAACGGGAATCCAAATATAAAGAAATGGAACCCACATCAGCAGACGAAGAAGCAATAAAATACTGAGAAGGTAATAACTAGCCTATACACAGACACTGGAAAAAAAAACACCTAGTGAAGACAACAAGAGGGCAGGGCTACAAACAAGACACCGCCTTTATAACTAAATAACTAAAGCTTAGGCAGGGCAAGGGTGGAGTCAAGAAACAAACACAAACAATAATAAACTGCCAGTCAAAAATGTCTAGTTGACTGTTTCAGTAACAACCAAAATGAAATGTATGAAATGTGCATTTCTTAAAGCATGAAGCATTTTAATGCTTTGTACCTTTAAAGAAACAAACAAAAATCAGATCAGCTTCAGTGTTGGCACTTAAACAGAAGATAAAGATCCTGGTCTCTCTGTCTTGTTGCCATCCTTCCTCATGCTGTTGTCCCTCACTCTCTCTCTCTCTCTCTCTCTCTCTTTCTGTCTCTCTGCTATTGTTACATACTGGCAGGCCATCAGTTGTATTCACTATGCAGTGTTCTCATTAGGCTGGCTGTGTTGAATGCTGAAGTGTTTGGAAAGTGCTTGGTGCTGGTTTTGGGAATAGAGCATGAAACAGGTTTCGGTCCCAAAGCCCAAAGCCTCTTCAGTCTTTTTACCTGCAGTACACCTGAACAACTCATCTCCCTGCATTTTCTCTTTCTCTCTCTCTCTCTCTCTCTCTCTCTCTCTCTCTCTCTCTCTCTCTCTCTCTCTCTCTCTCTCTCTCCTTGGGTGGTTGAAATGAGCAGTGCTGAGATTGTCTGTCAATCTCCCACAGTGATGATTCTGCAGAAGTGTGGCCTGACAAGAAGAGCACTCAGGATGCGAGTTTGTCAACAATACTCTCTCCATCCTTCTTTTTTGTTTACCCCACAGTGACCGCTGTCTCTCTATCCATTCTTCTCCCCCATTGCTCTCGGCGCAGCATGGCTTTGATAGACTCTTAGCCTAATCTACAGAGAGAGAGAGAGAGAGAGAGAGAGAAGCTGAAAGAGAGCAAAAAGAGAGAAGATGGGTGAGACAGGTGGAGGGAAATTCAGAGTGAAGATGGAGAGACAAAATAGAGAGACAGATAGAGAGAACAGAGAGAAATAAGATGGGAGAAATGGTAAAAGAAACTTAAAGAGAACAGTGAGAAAAGAAAGGAAAGAAACAGAGCGAGATAATGTGGGGCTAAGAAGATGTGAGAGACAGGTGGAGCAGAATTGAGAGGGAACATAAAGAGAGAAAATGGGAGAGACAGGAGGTGAGAAATACAGAGAGAAAAAGAATATGGGAGAGGCAGGTGTAGATAAACTTGGAGAGAGAAAGAGAGAGAGAGAGAGAGAGAGAGAAGATAGGAGAAAGACATGTGGAGAGAAACTCAGCAAGAATAAAGAGAGAGAAGATGGGAGATAGAGGTGAAGAGAAACTTGGAGAGGATGGAGAGAGAGAGATGGAAGAGAGAGAGATGGAGAGAGATAGAGAGAGAGAAAGAGTGAACGAAAAGTGGGAATAAAAGCGTGAACATAGTTTGACCTGTCTGTCAGAGGCCTTGCTATCAGTGAGCTGTCTGGCTAGTGTCTCACACACACACACACACACACTTCTGTCATCTCCCAGGGTGCTGGGGCTCCACAGCTAGAGGTTGAGCTGGGGCACACAGTCTTACACACACACATACACACACACGTCGGTCCACCTGCCCACACACACACTTGCAGTTATCTGCTCTCTTGATCTAGAGGCAGGCCTGGCGCCAGCTCTCCAATTCACACTTCCCACAGAGAACAAAGCGTGTGTGTGTGTGTGTGTGTATGTTTGTAAATTTATGGACACTCTCTCCCTGTGTTTATTTCAGCCATTCATCATTCTCCGCTGCCACCTCGCCGAACGCAGCACGGCCACAACAGCCCAATTAGGCCTTGTAACGATGCCAATTAAGCAATTAAGACCCAAATAACCTGAGTGTCCTGAGGCAGTGCTGGCCCTGCCAGCCTCATGCCCGCTCTGTGCCCGGCCTGTGCCCACTCCTGACTGCCCAGAGGGCACAGACGTCAGCTGCTCTGAGACCAGTCCAGCAGTGTGATTAACGACTGTGTCTCACTGGATCCAAATCAGATGGAAAGCAAAGTCATTGGACTGATTCAGATCTGCCGTAGCAAGACCACTGATTCCAGAACAGCCTGTGTTGGATTAGCTGGAAACAGTTGATGTATTCTCTAAATAATGTTTGACCTGTTTTGCATGTGCAGACTGTTGATGTTATAGCAAGAGTTTTGAACACTTGTTTATGGATTTTGTTGATTAAAGTTGTATTAGCGTTTCACATGGATCATTGCACATGGTCCAAAAATACTTACTTATTACTCAAGTATAATATTGTCCCATTAATTAGCAAAGAATATTTTCCTCCTCACATTGATTTTTTGTTTTGGAGAATTGTACCAATTAAAAGTGAGCATGCATTCAAAATTTAAATACAACCCATTAGGGGTGGGAATCTCTAAGCCCCTTACAGTTTGATTCTAATACTAATACTTCTAATCGAATGATGCTGGTATAACAAGGCTTCACATTTTAAAAGATCTACAGAAAGATGGGCAAAATGTGTCAAGAATGAAGATTAAAAAGGGTAATGCTCAAGACAGTTAAAACATTGATATGTTAAAATATTAACCACACAATTAATTACACATTTGTAGGTTACGTAATATTTAATTTACTTAATATTTGAACACACACACAAAATTAACTAGTAGCAACTAGTAGCTATTTTAAAATACTGATAAAATACTAATAAAATACTAATATACAAATACACAGTAAGAATTTTATTGAGTATTTTTTTTATTCTGCATAAGCATTGACTGTAGAAAACATGGACAGTGCATCGTCTCCTAACAATGTGCCCACTTTTTTATTTTTCTCAAGAAATTAGTTTAGAAAACCTTATTCTGCTATACTGTAAGAAGGTGGCGTTATACTTTGGAAAAGTGATTGACAGCTCAACCTGCATGGAGTCCTTTCTGTCCACTATATGGAGTAGCTGAGTCTTTTTTTTTTTTTCTTATTTTTATTCCATTTTCTCCCTAATTTACAAGCCAATTACCCAATCCACTCATTAGGACTCCCCTTATCACTAGTGATACATGTGAAGTCAGCTACAGTCTCTTTTTGAACTGCTGCTGATGCAGCATTGCCAAATAGCATCACAGCGCGTTCGGAGGAAAGTGCAGCAACTCAGTTCCGATACATCAGCTCACAGATGCCAAGTGTTGAGCGACATCACCCTCTGGAGTGCCATCTACCCACCCAGAGGGAGCAAGGCCAACTGTGCTCTCTCAGGGCTTTGGCAGCTGATGGCAAGCTACATGAATGGAATTCGAATCAGTTGCTGTTATGACTCTTGTGTCAAATTGAACAATGTGAAGTAAATGTTGGCTTCGTTTCTATAGAACAGAAGGGACTGAGCCACAGCATCAGGTTCTTGCCAATTCACAGCCCTCATATGTAATTAGAGTATGCTGTAAGTAATATGTGTGACAGGGGTGTGAGAATACATTGAAATATTTATATCATAATGCAAAAGCAGGACAGTGTGCAGCATGGAGCTGTGACCATGCATCATGGAGTATTTAATCAAGCAGACATTGTGTTAGTTATATATATAGTTGTATTTCTAATTCTGACATTTTCTACACTCCAGCACAGTCAGGTAATTCTCTTGCACAGCTTTGACTGGCTGGGCTCGGCTAGGCTAGGCTTATGCCAGTCTTTGCTCTCGGGTGGGCACAGCCTTTTCCCTGCTTATTTCATGCCACGCTGTTTTTTTTTTTTTTTGCGTGGCTCTCAGAGGATTTACAGTGCACGTTTATTTTGGATGTGTGCCTGGTCTCATTTTTTGTTAGCTTCTGTTCTTCATTTCTTTGTTAGCATTTTTTTTTTCTCTCTCTTTACCTTTTTTTCTCCTTTCGGACAGTTTTGTAGCATGAATGCTAGATTGTGCTGTCTGTGTGTGTGTGAGTGTGTTGGCCAGAATGCATGGTCTCTAAGGTTTAATTAGTGACCAACCAGTGAATCATGTCAGTAGTGGCATGAAACACACACACACACACACACACACACACACATGCATACATGCACACACACATACACCATTCTCTTGATAAAAGGAAGCCATGGTTGTGATTGCACGATGAGGGGGAAAGTATAAATGAGGAAAGCATTGCTTTCACATTGCACTCCATTTTTCCATCCCTCTCCGCTCAGGGTAGAAGAAACAGCAGTTGCCTTTTTACCCAGAGATATTTTTTTATATGTCCAGAAGTGTAGTACACTTTTTTTTATACACGTTTAATTTAAGCTTGCAGTGGCTGCGTAGGCCTGCAGGCTATTTACTGAGCATGTCAAACCTCTCTCAGTCCTGTACCTCACTTTACCATTCACACAGCTTTATTGGCCTAACAGAACACTCTGGCAGACTGGCAGCGCAGAAGCAGCACTAACAGAGACATTAGACTATGATGGGATGATGATAAAGCAATAAAGCAGGACAAACTAGAGAGCAGAATGTGTGCAGACTGCTGATTATTTCTGTGGTAAAGATAATGATAATGGTGAGGGTGATGGAGTTAATGATGACGACTGTGATGATGATGATGATGATGGTAATGGTAGGGATGATGATGATGATGATAATGACAATAAACTGTGAATATTGTTCGCATGTTATGGAACTAGCTGTCCTCATTCAGTCGTATCTTTCATTATTTATTTCCAGTGGGTTTGAATCTCTTTGTGTTCTCCAGCTCCCTGCTGTTCCTACTGTGTTTTGTGTGTGTGTGCGTGGGTGTATTTATCCAAATTCTGCTTCTGGACTGCAAGCTGGCAGCAGCTGCTTTCTCATCACTGGTAGCGAACTCCAGAAGAAATTAATATCAAAACATGCAAGCATCAGTCATCTCCCCCACAATTAGAGGATTTTAAAGAACAAAAGGCGTGCGCAGTATGAGATGTTTGTTCATGTGCTTAATTAGGCGTTATACCCACACATTATTTTACATTACAGACTTTGTATACATTTAGATTGTTAATTATAAGTGATTGACTAAATGTCTTTACCATTTATTTATTTATTTTTTTAGCTTCAGAACTGTGATTGTGTCTTTGAGATCAAATATTATACAATAGTACACAGCTTAATGGTACACTCTAAGCATGTGGCCCATTCTGTAATAGCAGGTACATTTGAAGTATGAAAAGATTTCACTCATCTGTTGGCATTTTACTACATTTTGTGCCCTAGGCTTAACCTTGAACTAGACCACATGGCATTTTTAAAAACACTATTTCATGGATTTTCAGATTCTTAAAAAAATAGATTAATATCTTGGTACAGTAACATATTTGCCAAATTATTTGTATGCTTTTAGATATTCTCAACATAAAAAAATGAAAATGAAAAAAAAAAAAAATGAAAGTTAAAAAACCCTGACATATTGTGCAAAAACTGTATATTTTATGATATATTTTGATACAGAAAATAAGGTAAAAAATTTAAAGAAAGAGAATAACTGTGGTTAAAAATGATCATGTTTATTCAAATGTACAGACAGTCAATAACATGTGGGGTGAGTGTTATTTACTATATATAACTATGCATTAAGCATTATTAATAATAATTTATTTAAATTCAAAGAAAGTCTAAGCTTATATTTAAAGTTTTATTTTATTTAATGTTTTTTTGGTTATTTGGAATAAATAAATAAATAAATAAATAAATAAAATGCACATAATGAATGTGCATTACATATAGAATAATAGAAGACATTAGATACACTCTGGGTACTAATTTATGATGTTAAACTGATTTATCAGTCAGTAAGAAAGTTTCCCACAATTTTGGAGCTGTTTGAAATGCTCAGAATACAAATATATACTTTTTTCAAACACAACTTTTTATATATTTATGTATTTATTGGCTTTAAATGATTAAACCTTTGATTCCATTTGTTCCCTTGGAACAGTGCGTAGCATATATAAAAAATATACAGCATATAGAAAATAACTTCTATTTAAGCTTGACAAGAAATTGGTTTAAAATCAAATCCCAGCGCCTTAGGAAAAGACTTTAACCCTTAGTCAACCCCCTTAGTTAACTCATAACAACCCTGCTCCCCAAACACTTATACTTTTATCAGTTTTTGGATATTGTTTCACAACAAAATGCTTTAGTAAATGCATTTTCTGTTCGTTTTCAAAATAGAGCTAATAAACTATTGCACTAGCTGCGTAACTCATTAAATCAGACAGCGGATAAAAAGCTGTCAGGGTGCTAAACTGAGTGTTAAACTGTTATCTGAATGACTGCTGCTGTCTTGCTGCTGGAATACGGGGAGTTTTGTTGTGTTCCGCGGCCTACACAACCCAGAAAATGTCAGTTGGCATACATAGTCAAAGGTCATCATTATATATGCAGCCACTGTATGGAAATGTGTAACCTTTAAGAAAATGGGTCAGCGTTGATTAGTGTGTTACATAATTATTCATTTCTCTGCTCTGAGAATTTTTCTGCGGTGCTAATCTTTGGATGTATGGGTATATGACCGATTGATTGTTCATGCATACTGAGGGTGGTCATTAGCAACCCGGCACTTACCACTGCTACCACAAATTAATCTACAAATTGTGCTGATAACAGTGTCCAAACTGTGCAAACTTTTCACTGGCAGTAACAAACAGCTAATCATGAGATTTCTGGGTAAAAATAAATGGACTTATTTATTTGGAAATGATGGCACAGGTTGCTAGTGACCTGGGATACACCTTTAATAGAGCTACACTAACCTCTGCTGTCCTTCTCTTTACTCCTAACAGGATTGCTGGGTGTCTGTGTGACCCTCTGTGACCCCATGAGGACCACTCAGGGAGATGGAACGTAACAGACTTTCCCCCTTTGACCTTTGCTGCATCGTCACGGCGACTCCTCGGGACTCGGAGTGAAGTCTGCACCTCTGCATCCTCCTCCCCGACCCTTCCGTTCTCCACCTGATCCCGTTGTTCCTCTCCTCCCTCTCCTCTCCTTTTTTTTTCTCCCACAGCCTTCCATCCTGGCACCTACCTGTCTGGATAATTACATCTTCATCCCCCTTTGACCTTTCTCTTGACGTTTCAAGAGAGCACCAGATAGAGAGTAAAGGAGCAGGAAGAAAGACTAAACAGTCATGCACCCTTTACCCTCGTGTAAGCGTAACCTGGGCACCGCCCGCAAGTCAGACTCTCTAGGCTGGATCCACTTCTTGTGTCTGTCCTTGTGGTTGGTGCTCGTCTCATGCCAGCGCTTTGACCCCAGCGCCAAGTACCCCACGGTCACCACCAACTACGGCAAGCTGCGGGGCATCAAAAAGGATCTCAACAATGAAATCCTGGGCCCTGTGGAGCAGTATCTCGGAGTTCCGTACGCCACCGCTCCCATCGGAGACCGCCGCTTCCAGCCACCAGAGGCTCCAGGATCATGGCAGGAAGTGCGAAACGCCACGCAGTTCGCCCCTGTGTGCCCCCAGAACCTTCATGGGGTGCTGCCTGAAATCATGCTGCCTGTGTGGTTTACGGACAGCCTGGATGTGGCGGCCACCTACATCCAGAACCAGAGCGAAGACTGCCTCTACCTCAACGTCTACGTGCCCACGGAGGACGGTGAGTGCACATCCAGCACAATGTAGTGCAGGATAATGAGATTTTTTTCTGTGCAGTGCAGTGCTGTAGACAAGCATAGTGTGACTGTTAACCCTTAGAAGTCTCTAAATCTTTGTCATTTTTGACATTTTTTACAACTTAATTTTTGTTTTTCCTACTTGTATTTACCTTGTATCTTATTAGAACATACAGAAGCTCTTTTTTCAAAGTGTTTTATTTTATTTTTAAATACAGTAAAATATATATTATTATGCTTTGAAACTGATTTTTTACTGTTGCCTTCAGTAACATAATTTTAAAATTAAAAATCCTAATTGCAGACTCCCTAATATATCATAGAATATCATATAAAAATATTTAAATATATTTGTCAACAGGGCATCAAAAGTTACAATAACATTCAACATCACTACACACTGTTAAAGGATGTTTCACAAAGTGAAAGAAGAAACCTTCTCAGAATATACAGGCAGATTCAATGCCAAATTACACAGGTGAAATAAAATTATCATTCATTTTAAGAAAATGTCATTTTAATTGGCTGAGGAGTTTTATATATATTTCAGCACTTTAATATTATTTTTGTTTTTCTTTCTTTGTGTTTGGAATCACTAATTCCGTATATAAATTGGGGAAAAGAAATGAAGAGCCAGAAACATTACAGAACATTACAATGATTTAGATATCAGATTCCTTATAATGTTGCTGAAAATCACATTTTAAATAAAATAATAATGCAATACATGTTACATATAAATGTTCAAAAACTTTTGACTGCATTTTTTTTCTCTCTTCTTTTTTTTGGGGGGGGGGGGGTATGAGGTTTTGTTTCGTCAGGCATGACATAGGAAGTGATGGGTGACTAATTGAACCTATCGGAACAGTAGCTATAGTAGACTTCTAAGGGTTAAGCAACAGCACCCAGGCTTGTATCTGCACAGCATATAATATTATTATATAGCATAAAAAATGCCTCAATGCTCTGCAAAGTTTTTTTTTTTTGCTGTTTTTCTGGAGGCAGAGCAGTCTATCTAAACACGTCACACAACACACATTTTTTTTTTTTTTAACATCTTTTTTCTTCTGTCTCCATCCACGACACACGCTGTTGAGTGTCGGTGGAGACTGTTCCCGACTGCTGTTTTGCAATTCTGGTAAACTTTTGAGTGCATGAACATGATCCTGCTCTGCTTTCTCATTACATCCTCTTCAGCATACTGCGTGTGGATCAGGATGTGAGGTCAGGGCTGACTGGTGCAGCCCGGAAAGCACAGAGTCACAGTCAAAAAAAAAAAAAACTACATACTAAAACTACAAACAAAACAAGTTGCTGTATTGACTGTATTAACTTAATTTAATTATGCCACACAACTTCCACTCTGCTCATTTAAGAGAGTGTGTATTGCCTGTGCACAAAATGCAGCTTCAATTACTGTCAATGTGTTTTTTTTATTTTGTAAGGTGATTTTTGGTGCATTAGGGAAGCCACTGAGTGCACACTCCAACTGAAACGAGCCAATCAACTCTTGAGTGAACAGCCCAAATGACTGAACGACTTTTACGGGCTTGAGTAAAGGGGGACTCTTTTTTTCTTTCTTTCTTCTTATCCACTTCCATTTTGTTTTGTAGTTTCAAAGAGAGTGAGGTGGACAGACACTCTCTACGGGACCAAAGTGTCGATTTTCTGCAGCTACATTTTGGTTTTTCTTTTGCACTTAATAGTCCCCTGTCATGCGCCCTGGTCTCCAAAGGAACAAATGATCAATATTGGCAACAATTTGCAATCTTTTAGCAATTTCTCTCCATTTCTCTCCATCTGATCTGCTGTTTTTTACCTGTTTTTTATTGTTTGTGAGATGGTTTTGTTTAAAGGTCCTACTGAACTCTTTTATCATAAAGGACCTGTACTATCAAACTCAATTCTATTCAAAGGCAGCACCATCTAAATAAGAATGAAAAGAGAGTTGTTGTTTTTTTTTCAACACTTTGCTGGCTACTTTTGAAACACACACACTCTCAATTTCTCGCTCTCATTTTCTCCTGCTCCCCCGCACATACACACACACACACACACACACACACACACACACACATATCCACAGTGGATTTAATAGAGAAAGAATAGAACATAACACTTGAACATGCAAGTGCAACTCCACTGGGGCTCTGCTGGGAACAATCCGAGCATGTGTGTGTGTTTGTGTTTGTGTGTGTGTGTTTATGAGAGCAACCCCTGGTGTGAATAGGGTTGTTTTTTTCTCTTGCCTGTCAACACTGAACACCACCAACAGCTAGTAGCTTTTTTTAAGCATTCACAGCTCAACACCTCCCTCTTTCTCCTGGTATCTGTGCATTTTTCCATCTCTGTTTTCTTCCTACCTCTCGCTTTTTTGTGTGTCTCTTATTGCCTCCTCCCCAGTCTCTTTTCCTCCCTCCATTTTTCTATCTGTTCAGAATCTGTCTGTCTTGTATTTCTTCTATTTGTATTTGTAATCCTTATTTTTCTAAGTCTTAATTTTCTCTATTTCTTTAATTTTCCTTATCTCTCTATCACTCTCACTCTCTTTATCCCCCCCACCCTCTCTCTTTGTCTCTCCCACTCAATCTCTCTGTCTCTCATTCTTTTTCTCTCTCTTTCTCTCTGTTCCCATCTTTTGACCTCTACTAAAATTACCAGTTCCTGCAGTCCCAAATCTGCCAATTTCCATTTTTTCCCAAATCCCTAAATTCCGTTTAATCCAGCCAATCCCTGCCAGCGGCCAGCGCCCGGGCCCACGTATTAAGTAACAAGCCATTTTGTTCCAGACGCATAATCGAAGACCTTTTTGTCAACACCAAATAGTGCACGTAACAGCTTACAGTCCCTACTTATCATGATTGACATTCTAAAGAATATAATAACTAATAATAATTCTAGTGTGAGTTAGGGCTGTGCAGTATGGACAAAAAATACCATATCACGGTTCTAATGCTGCGTATTATACAATTACAATATTCACTGATCACCCTTAACATTAAAACCTCCTGCCTTTTATTGCATGTGCATTGTATAAATATCTGTGTATAAATATCTCTCTCGTGATGCCAAAACAGATTTGAACCATTGAGGCATGAGCTGTACAAGACCTCAGTAGGCCTCCTGTTGTATCTGGCACCAAAACATTAGCAGCAGATGCTTTAACCCTCTGGGGTCAACAAACGCACCAGCGCACCAGATTTGATGTTTCTCCGTGTTTCTATTAATATCTTTGTGATAATACAGCACAGTTGAGAAACTCAACCCTTGCCTCTTGCTGAGTCTAACTGGTGTATCTGTGTGTCCGTCATCTGCCTGTCTTGTTAAAAGTGGATTTTTGTGCACAGCAAAAAGGCAAGTGTTAAATTAACTCCCACAGAGTTGATTTTAACTCTTTGTCAGGGGTTATATAGCTCCACACTTTTTGGAGTTAAATCAACACTTTCAAAATAGTTAAACATTTAACACCTTGCCAGCGTTTTAACTTTCTAAATTGTTTCACTAACACTGAAAAGAGATAAAACATATATAAATGAAAAGATTTGTATATTGATATGACTTTTTATTATTTAATTATTATTCAGCATAATTTTCCGTTGTCTTTCTTAGTGCTTTACCAACACTTTATCACAATTTACTGTACAAAGGACGGTAACTTGCTCTTATAGCCTACAATATATTGGCTGGACAAACAACCATTAAACAAAATATAACACAATACCCAATGGAAAGTAGCCCTGATGGGCAAGATTTCACACTGACGGTAAGTTAGGATCTGTACCCACCTGTACACACCCAATATGCAAATAACATGTTTAACTGGGCGGAGTTTAATTAAATCTCTGTGGAGTTGGCCAGTATTTATTGGGTTTAGTGGGATTAACACTGAAATACTCAACTCTGTCAAATAACTCCAACACTGAACACCATTTAAACCTGAATGAGTTAAAATTACACTTTAAGAGTGAAAATCAACTCTCAGCTGTTTAACTCTGAAATTTCAACTCTCCTGTTTTTGCTGTGTGCCCGTCTGTTTTTTATGGTTTTTGTGAAACTGACCTGTGGGTATTTATAAAATCACGAAAGAATTTCTAAGGACATACATGGCAAGAGGTAGCAGACACATTCCTTAACTGCGCTGTATTATTGCAAATATATTAATAGAAACATTGGGACCATATAATTTGGCACGCTGGTGTGTTCGCTGACCCAAGAGGCTACAGTCTTCTAAGTTGTAATATGAGGTCTGTGTAGAAGCATGCCATTGAGCCCTGGAAGCCTATGAATAGTGCTGGGCGATATTGGAAAAATCAGATATCACGATATGGAACTTTTTATATCACAATAACGATATATATCATGATATACTGCATTTAAGTATGTTTTCAGTTATTCTTCTAAAAATATGACAAAATAATATCATTGCTTACTTTTTTCCAACTTTATTTCAAAGTGACATTAAACCAAACTTTCACGAATGAGAATTACTACCTTTTAGTTTAGCAATATATGTGTATCAAATGAAAAAAGATGAGGTAGATGCAGTGGCAAATTATTTTTTAAAAGAACAATGCGTCTCCATTGTTCAGCTCTCATGAGTTTAATAACGTAAAGCATGTCGCAAACCGGCGTTTACGCGCGTGTCCGTCAAATAACGTAAAGCAGCGCCATGTCGCAAAACCACATTATGAAGCTTTTTTTTTGCAAAGATTACTTTATTATCACTTAGATAAACCGAGTTTATGCAAAGTGATCACGCCAATACGTTTTATCGTAACCTACTTTATATATTTGCATGAATAATTAATGTAATTACTGTAGAAACGATATCCCCCCGATATTTGTCGTAATATTACACAGCACTACCTATAACCCTACCACTAGTTTAGTGGTTAACTCTCTTTCAAACATTTTTGGTAGATACTGACTACTGTGTACCAGAAACCCCCTACAAAATCTGTCTTTTGTTTTGGAGATGCTTTGATCAACTGATCTAGACGTCATGATTATGCTTTTGTTAAATTTTCAAGCTGGTAGCACCCAGGACTGATTCTTGGCTCGTTTGGGGTAGAAGCTTTAAACTGCTGGTTTATTTTCACACACAAGAACTTTTTCAAAAATATAATATATATTTATCGTGCTAGTCTTATATTCTACATTTTTTTTTTAAGTTGTTTGCTGCTTTTTGTTTTTTTACTTGTAAAAAAAGCATCAAACGGTAAGGATCAGTGCTTTATGGAAACATGGCATTTCATGGTGCAGGAGGCACAAGGATCTGTTCTTATATGATTGATATATGATTTTTTTTTCAGGCTTTATTTACAGAGAGAAAGTGTTTATACAGTTACTAACTGCACTTACTCCACAAAGTTGAGCGTGTTAGAGTAAGCTTGCTCCAGTCCAATCCTTTTTTTATTTTTTATTTTTTATTTTTTTATGTACTGATAAAAAAAGAGGTAATGTGATAAGTCACAACCCCATACATGATACCGGGAGCAAATAGCTTTCACACCTGGCATGGTCTGCACCAAATGGGAGTCCACATGAAGCGAACGCTAGAACAATGATTTTTTTGGACCACTCTGGGCTCTAAAGCAGCTTTAACACCTGACCAAATGTCCCCAGCTCACTAAACAAGAACTAGTGTAAAAAAAATCAATGAAAAAGAAGGATTATAAATGCAGGGCCTGCATTGTTGTCTGGTCAAATGTAGTGATGTTTGCTGGACTATCTGTGATTAGTTGGATCACACACTGACAGCCCTTGTTAGAGTGTCAGAGGCCTGTGCTTTTTTTGTATACCTCTGCAGTATCAATATTATAAAGGCTGATACTGCAGTAATGATTACCACACAATATATTACACACAGCCCTTGTGTGTGTGTGTGTGTGTGTGTGTATTTGTGAGCACACACTGTGCAGTAGGGAGTAGAAGTGTGCAGCCCTACAGGGTTTGGGCCTGGTGCTGCAGCAGCTCTGTTGTGTGAAGGCCCAGGGGGAGGCTGAGCACAGGCCTCTCATCAGTCACTGTCCGTGAGGGCGATCGGCTGACCCCCCTCTCCAACCCCTCCACCGCCCCGCTCCAGACAGCATGCCCTCCCATACATCTCCCTCCAGTCAATTCTCTGAGTGCTCAGCGCTGCAGTGTTCCCCTGCTCAGCCATGATCCGTCATTCAAAGCTCTCTGTCAGATTCTTCACTGCTCTTCAGCTTCTTCTCTGCTGCTTTCATCACATGATGAGTAAGGCCGTTACAGGACTGTGCAGGTCTTGGGCTATGTGAGAATATTGTATTTAAAGATATTAGCTAGTGTTAATTTGCTTGGAAAAATACTTAACAAACATTACAACTAATTCTAGTAAACATTAAAGAGTCAATACTCTATATTCCTGTTACATTTTGCATTATAAATACCTTTAACTTTCTTCTTTAAGCAAATAGACTATGCAAGCATGTTGGAATTTGGCAGGGCTAAGGTATCTAAGAAAATATTAATACATTATTAAGTATTGACCTATTATGTTATGCTATAGGTATAGATTCTCAAAAACCTAGTATCATTTTTTTAGTTTTACTCTACACCTTTAAAGCCACACTTTGCACACTGCAGGTTCAGTGTTAACACTACATGCTGGTATTGTAGGTTTCATAACTCAAGGATCAGAACAAGGTACAGACAGACTTAATGTTTTAATCAGCAGTGGACCTGCCATCATTTAAGACATCAACTTAAACATCAAATATATGTATCCTATTATATTATTGTTAATATTAATTCTCATGTTTTGCTACTTGTGGTGTTTTGGAGTAGCAGAGAGAGCATAGCTGAATCAGAGAACTGAACTGGAGCTCTAATACCAAGTAAGAACCGTATATTTTCAGCTCACAAACACTCTAGAACAGGATTAGAACTAGAATTCGAATTCAGGATGGTCCAGTAAGAGAATATTTTGACAGGCCAAGGTCCGGACCGATTGTTAACTTGTGTTATGATTAAGTGCTATATCCTGTAAGGTTGTTTGAACTATGATGAAAAAAAAAATATATCATAATAACAATAAAAAATGCCTCTCCGGCCAGATTTGGTGACTTAAGTTTCCGCCCCGTTCTCGTTTTTCCATCCGTTCTTGGGCTCCCTATCTGCTTATAAAGGCGTTTTTTCATGCCCGCGTCCCAATTTTACAGCCGGAGCAGTGGCGCGACCCTGACAACACGGGTTGGATCCCGCGTGAGGAGCGGTGTGTTTATTTATTTATTTATTTTTCCTTGCCGCGTCTGAACAGATCTAATCGGTGATTGGTCTGTGAGTTAACTGCACCGAAAAGCACATATACAATTAAATCCTTCTCAGTAGTTTATCAGTTTGGGTCCGCATTGGACAACGTTTGGGTTCAGACCCGGACCGCGGTCCGCCTATAAGTGACCCCTGCTCTAGAATATCTACCAAAAAAAAAAAAAAAAATGCAAATGTTTGAAACTTGATTATATTCCAATTTTCTAAATTCTGGTAATATCTGCTGCAAATATAATACATTTTTATCGGTGCTTAAACCCTGACTACTTGACTCTGCAAAAGACCATATTAAATTAAAAATGATAACAGTCTACTTTTGTTAGACGACTTTTTTTTTTAAACAAGAACTGCTTTATTAGAGCAAGATCTACTTACAAACTGTGCAAACCATCTCAGACCGATATTTCAGGAAAATTCCAACTGAATTAGATCATTTATTATGCCATGACATCTGCAAATGAAAGTGAACAAACATAATATAAAGTACACTCTTCAGTAAATGGATTGTCCTTGAAGGAAGGCAATACATCAGCCTTCCTGACCTGGCAAGAGATTGCTGTCTCAATGGTCATACATTATATATATATAATATATATATATATATATATACTTGGCTGTAGTAATACATTTGATTTTAGAGCATGCTTTGATTATATATTTTTTACTTAAAGCAGCTTATTATGTTACAGTAACAATTTAAAAATGATGTTGATTCTACAGTGACTTTCAGTATAGACAGAAGCACTGCGCTGATAAAATAGCAATCCACCAAATTTGCCGTGCAAGGCATACTTTATCCGTCCTCATGATACCGAACACACTGCCCTAAATCAAGTTGCACTGTGCGCGGTTGACGGCTTGCCTATAGATCACTAAAATAGGGCCACAGTTCTCGCTTAATGATGGTTTAAATCATTAAACTAAGGAAAATGTGTTTACTTAATCTTATAGGCTGCTCTAATGCGGTCAATTTGCATTTTAGATCTTTCCGTGTGTGAGCTTAACTATTTCCATACCCCTCCTCAAGGCAGTGCTGTATTTGTAGTAATTATCCAATACCTGCTTGAGCCAGTCAATACTTAATTAAGTTATACTTCATTAGGTTAAATCAAGTGGAATCGGAGGGTGCTGGTGGCGTATCTTCACAGATTCATGCAATGACTGAGAAACATCAAAGAGAATGTTGCACACTTACTTACCACTCAGATAAACAGTGTATCTTTTTCACAGTGCTCTAAAGTGTGTCCTAAAGTGTTGAAAACCTGGGCCAGGTTTCTCAAAAGCATCTTAAGTACAAATAATGTTTTTTTAAATGGTAGCACAAGGATTACACAGAACAAAATATATTTAATACCAAGTTCCTTTAGGGAAAATGGACCCTGTGCAGCTTTCCAGGAGTAGAATTGGCTATTCCTGCCTTGCATGTATTAGCATTGTGTCAGCCCTTAGCTTTGTTCTGTGTTGTCCTTTAAATAGATACCTTACTCCCTTATTCCCTATTCAAATGTGCTAGTAGCCCATCTGCACACAGAGCTCTTTGTATGATGCCTCCCCACCCCCCTGCCTGTGACCCATACCCAGAGCAAAGCATCTCATAATGATGCATTAAGAGCCCTTCTGGTGAGTGAACTGTTCTACTGTAGTCTTCTGAAGTCTGTGTGAGAACCGTAAGGGCACACGAAAACTAGGACACATAAATGTGAGCATGTTTTCTCTTTTATTAGGCAATGTGGTGCCGGTTTTGGAAACAGGCTCTTTTTCATGTCTCGCTTATTTGTGCGGAGAGCGGCCTCTTTCTCGCAACAAAGCCTTTTCTTTTTTCATTATGCCTCCGAGTCTGTATCCACTGTCTTTCACTCGTTCTCCCCGCAGTCATCTCAGCTCTGACATTGCCTCTTGGGGATGCTAATGCAGGCTTTAGGACCCTGAGGGAACTGGTTGGGAGGCGGGAGGTGAGCGGTCCGTCCCAAGTGTTTAAGCTGGAATGTAATGGGACGGTTTCAGTGTGACTGCTCTGGCAGCTCCCCAATGACTAGATTGCTGCCATCTTCATCACTGTAACACTAGGCATGTTGGCGTCTGAGAATCAAGAACATAGGATCTGTTAAGTCCACTCTGATGTGGTCATAATTAAAGGGGATGATCTTCAATCATCTTCATCTGATTATGATCTATTTAGGTGTAAATGTCTTCTGATAACCTTCACTGTGTCAGCCATAAGACTTTTATCCACTTGCATAACAAAAACGTAACATATCAAAGCTATTTATGTCTTTCAAGTACTCTAAATAGTATCAAAGTCTGCTGCTCCAAGAATATTTTAATGGAAGTACTAATTTAAGTTCACCTCAAATATCTACACTTGAGGTATAGACCTGCAACCTACATTTTAATGGACACAAGTATTGGCACACCCACATATACCTTGTTATTTTATCAAATTTAAGGTATAAAAATAAGTTGATTCTGATGCTTTTGTTGGAGTAGCTGTCTCTACTATTTTCTACTATAATTTTCAATCAGGCTAAGGGGATGCTGAGAAATGGACCTCAGGTGTTTTAAAAGGATACACAAAATCTGAAAGATTATAATTGGATGAAAACAGCAGTAATGAAGCAGTAGACAACATAAGAGGATTAGTGTAGTAAACATATGCAGAAGTTTGGTTTATTGGCTGGGAGATAAGCCCTATGTCTGCAACATGTACCTAAAAAGTGGGATATTGGTCATGACCAGAGACTGTAAAAAAAGATGGACGCAGTGTCGCTGTTCCCATTCATTCAGTAACAATGAATCCAAAATCTTCCGCCATGTTGGTGATCCTGATACCCGAGTCTGCGCAGTAGAGAACAGAGGAGGGAGAAGGACTGTGGAGAGACAGCCTACTCATTTAAATAATCCCGCTCCTGAGGGCTGCCTCGAGGTCACAGGCTGCAGAGCGGAGCGGAGCAGGGCTGATGGTCTGTTATTGGTCCTGCCCATAACCAGCCCTTTTACAATAACCACACCTTTTTTGAATAAAGCAGAATAACGTTTTAAAGAACGAGTTCTGTGGGGATATAAAAAATTGACAATATAAGCAGAGGTTACACTAGCTGCATTTAAATAATATTGGGAAAAAACGTGATTGAAAGTTGTCTGTTTTGCCATTAAAACCTATGGGGATGGGTGGAGTTACACAGCTTTCTGAAACCGAACAGCAGGGGGCGCCCGACCTGTGGTGGCTTCACTTTTGAGAGACGATGCTCTGTCCAGCTATACACAGCCTATGGTCATGACAATAGCCATGATCACTGCTGTGTAGTCAAACCCAGTGAGGGGCAGCCGAGGTGGAGAGGAGCTGAGCATGTGCAGTGTGAGCATGAGCATGTGAGTCTCTTCTCAGTTGCCTTCTTTTCCACCGATAGTGTTAATAAATTAACGCCTACAGTATGATAGCTGTGCATTTTTATAGCATGGTGTTATGTAAAACTGGTTACTGCTGCAACCTAGTGCTGGGTGGTATTACAGAGGGGAGGGAATTTTAGATATATGCTTTTTTTTTTACATACTGCCATACCACTAGAGGCAATCCAGAGTGCTGTGTAGAACACCACCACCAAAAAAGCAGATAGCTAGCCAACAGTAGCCAGTTAGCATAACAAACTAACACACCGGAGTGATGGTAGGTCAGCTCTGTAGAGTCAAACGCTCTCTCCTACTTAGAGAAAAATATGAACAGTACTTTATCTGAGGAGCTACTGTTGCTGTTTCTTGCAATGTGAGTGTTTTTATCCAAGTAAATCCAAGAAAAACAACATGAAAAAGCAATTATTCCCACAGAAAGAGACGAATGAAATTACGCAATCAATCCACAGCTCGGAAAACAGTTCCTCTCGTCCCCCAGATGAGCCCAGAAATCATGTATTCAGCACAAGTGATAAAACTACCTAAAACTCTGGATACAAGGTGCAGAAAAAAACTTTAAGAGCAGTAAAGCACTAAAGCCCTTTTAAATATATTAATACTGTAGCTTGAAGGATAATATTAATGCACAGAAATTGAATGTATTTGTTAACTGGAGAAAGTAGGAAATTGTGGTTGATTTTATTACTGGCTTCAATAATAACATATAATAATTGATATTAAACTTATGTCTAACTTGTGCAATAGAGCTTTTGAGAAATGTCTCTTTTGAATATCTATTGAGTATTTTAAGTCTGTTTATAGTGCTTATGAAACTATTTAAAATATTTAGTTTTAAAAAAGGAAGCTGTAATAAAGTTGTTTGCGTATCGCTCTAATGATGTCTAATTTCTTCATATATTGTGCAATTTTTGGGGACAAAGTAAACCCAATAGTAATCAAAGCCTTAATTTAAGGCCTTAGTGTTTATTTTAGAATTGCTGCAAACAGCACAGTCACAAGTCACAAACCCATATTAAAGCCCAGTCATGCAAAAAATAAAATAAAATTATAAAAATACTGTGAAACCGTCAGTATCTTGAAAAATAGCGTGATATACATTTTTGGCCATACGGCCCAGCACTACTGCAACCCTAGGTCTGAGGTAGTATTATTTGACATTATTAGCATTACAGGGGTCGATAAACTTTATATGATATACTATTTATAATCTATCTAGATTCTTAAAATAGTGAAAAAATAATAGTTAATAAACTAAATGTATTAAAGCTAGTCTGATAATCCTCCATCTCAACAAAAAGGAGATAATAGAGACAGCATAAGCCAAGATTGACAGCAGCCTCCATACTCAGTCCATCATACTTCAGATATATATAGACAGAATGATGAGCACTTTAGAAGCACGTTTTATCTTCTATGTGTGTGAACGAGAGGCTGAAACCTGCCCACTCTAATTTGAATAGCCTTGCTTGCTGTATCTGTTCTCCCGGCCTTTTCCCCTGGAGGTATAAATAGATAAACAAATGCATGGATAAATGGGCGAAGGAATAAATAAGTAAATAAATGCATAAGTAATGATGCGAAATGCACCACTGCACAAATATGATATTATGTGTGGCCTTGATGCAAGAACAGTCAGGAACTTTATTTGTGATTCGATCTTTTCATATCCCACAGGCCAGTGATGAAGGGTGTTTTTTTTGTGTATGAAGGAATGGTGGACGGGGGAGGGGGGTGGAGAAATTGGATGCCATTTCATCTGGCAGGGAAATGAAGGAGTGCTTCGAAGCAGCACCTGAGTGTGTGTGGATGGAGCTTTTTTAATTATCGTCAGAGCTAAAGGTATGGGTGCCGCTCTGAGACGTCTGTGTTCCAGCCGCAGTGTTAAGCGCCAGCAGAGGGCAAGAACAAAGAGGCTTTGAAACAGCAGACCACAAACAAATAGTGTCTGAATTGAAGAGGCTGGGTTAGATGCAAGCACAGAAGTGTTTTTAATTAGATATATTCAAGAAAGAATGGAGCAGTGGAGAACTGGGAATTGATTGTGCACCAGCAGGAATGTAGTATTGAAGAGCTGAAATAGAACATGTTGGAAATGAATACAAATAGAAGGAGAATTGGAAACGGAATATTTACATTTCTTTTTTTGTTTGCATTGTAGGTTTTTACAGCAAATATTGTCATATAACAGCTTTACAGAACTCTGGGTTCAGAGCTCAAGTGTGCAACTGTAGAGTGACAGTGACAGGAACAACCCCCTTACAGCAAGAATTAGGTATTGGGTATGTTCTACAAGGATCACAGTTTTGAATAATAGGTATTTGAAATGTTCTAGAAAGAACAAAGTTTTGGAGTATTAGGTATTGGGTATGTACTGCAAGGAGCACAGTTTTGGAGAATTGGGTATTTAAAATGTTCTAGAAAGAACACAGTTTTGGATAATAGGTATTTAAAATGTTCTAGAAAGAACACAGTTATGGAGAATTGGGTATTTGAAATGTTCTAGAAAGAATGCAGTTATGGAGAATTGGGTATTTGAAATGTTCCAGAAAGAACGCAGTTATGGAGAATTGGGTATTTGAAATGTTCTAGAAAGAACGCAGTTTTGGAGAATTTGGTATTTGAAATGTTCTAGAAAGAACACAGTTTTGGAGAATTGAGTATTTGAAATGTTCTAGAAAGAACAAAGTTTTGGAGTATTAGGTATTGGGTATGTACTGCAAGGAGCACAGTTTTGGAGAATTGGGTATTTAAAATGTTCTAGAAAGAACACAGTTGTGGATAATTGGGCATTGGGTATGTTCTGCAAGGATCACAGTTTTGGATAATGGGTATTTAAAATGTTCTAGAAAGAGCACAGTTTTGGATAATAGGTATTTAAAATGTTCTAGAAAGAACACAGTTATGGAGAATTGGGTATTTGAAATGTTCTAGAAAGAATGCAGTTATGGAGAATTGGGTATTTGAAATGTTCTAGAAAGAACGCAGTTATGGAGAATTGGGTATTTGAAATGTTCTAGAAAGAATGCAGTTATGGAGAATTGGGTATTTGAAATGTTCTAGAAAGAACACAGTTTTGGAGAATTTGGTATTTGAAATGTTCTAGAAAGAACGCAGTTTTGGAGAATTGAGTATTTGAAATGTTCTAGAAAGAACAAAGTTTTGGAGTATTAGGTATTGGGTATGTACTGCAAGGAGCACAGTTTTGGAGAATTGGGTATTTAAAATGTTCTAGAAAGAACACAGTTTTGGATAATAGGTATTTAAAATGTTCTAGAAAGAACACAGTTATGGAGAATTGGGTATTTGAAATGTTCTAGAAAGAATGCAGTTATGGAGAATTGGGTATTTGAAATGTTCCAGAAAGAACGCAGTTATGGAGAATTGGGTATTTGAAATGTTCTAGAAAGAACACAGTTTTGGAGAATTGGGTATTTGAAATGTTCTAGAAAGAACGCAGTTTTGGAGAATTTGGTATTTGAAATGTTCTAGAAAGAACACAGTTTTGGAGAATTGAGTATTTGAAATGTTCTAGAAAGAACAAAGTTTTGGAGTATTAGGTATTGGGTATGTACTGCAAGGAGCACAGTTTTGGAGAATTGGGTATTTAAAATGTTCTAGAAAGAACACAGTTGTGGATAATTGGGCATTGGGTATGTTCTGCAAGGATCACAGTTTTGGATAATGGGTATTTAAAATGTTCTAGAAAGAGCACAGTTTTGGATAATAGGTATTTAAAATGTTCTAGAAAGAACACAGTTATGGAGAATTGGGTATTTGAAATGTTCTAGAAAGAATGCAGTTATGGAGAATTGGGTATTTGAAATGTTCTAGAAAGAACGCAGTTATGGAGAATTGGGTATTTGAAATGTTCTAGAAAGAATGCAGTTATGGAGAATTGGGTATTTGAAATGTTCTAGAAAGAACACAGTTTTGGAGAATTTGGTATTTGAAATGTTCTAGAAAGAACGCAGTTTTGGAGAATTTGGTATTTGAAATGTTCTAGAAAGAACACAGTTTTGGAGAATTGAGTATTTGAAATGTTCTAGAAAGAACAAAGTTTTGGAGTATTATGTATTGGGTATGTACTGCAAGGAGCACAGTTTTGGAGAATTGGGTATTTAAAATGTTCTAGAAAGAGCACAGTTGTGGATAATTGGGCATTGGGTATGTTCTGCAAGGATCACAGTTGTGGATAATTGGGCATTGGGTATGTTCTGCAAGGATCACAGTTTTGGATAATGGGTATTTAAAATGTTCTAGAAAGAACACAGTTATGGAGAATTGGGTATTTGAAATGTTCTAGAAAGAACACAGTTATGGAGAATTGGGTATTTGAAATGTTCTAGAAATAACGCAGTTATGGAGAATTGGGTATTTGAAATGTTCTAGAAAGAACGCAGTTTTGGAGAATTGGGTATTTGAAATGTTCTAGAAAGAACACAGTTTTGGAGAATTGGGTATTCAAAATGTTCTAGAAAGAACACAGTTTTGGAGAATTGGGTATTCAAAATGTTCTAGAAAGAACACAGTTTTGGAGAATTGAGTATTTGAAATGTTCTAGAAAGAACACAGTTTTGGAGAGTTAGGTATTCGAAATGTTCTAGAAAGAACACAGTTTTTCGAGAATTGGGTATTTGAAGTGTTCTAGAGGGAACTCAGTTTTAGAGAATTGGGTATTAGGTATATTCTAGAAGGAACACAGTATTGAACTATTGTCTGTTGTATACATTCTAGGAAAAAACAGTACTGGAGAATTAGGCATTGGATATATTCTAGAAGGAACACAATTTCAGAGAATTGGGTATTGAACATATTCCAGAAACACCAGTGTTTTAATTGTTAGATTGGGTATTGGCTATGCTCCTGAAAGAATATAGATATGTTAAAAAAGAGGTGTTTAGATATGTTGTAAAACGAAAATAAAACCTTTTTGGAGAATTGGGTTTTGGATATGTTATAGAAAAGCCACAGTTTTGAACAGAAGTTTCTAGATATTGGATATGTTCTAAAAGAAACAATGTTTGATACAGTATGTGTATAGAAAAGTGGACGTTGGACAGGAAAGGAAAAACAGTGTTGCAGAATTGGGTATTGGGAAATGTTGTAGAAACTACTACGACTACTACTGAGGTACCGTGTGTATTGTGTGCTCTGCACTGGAGAGTGGGGATTAGATATGGTAATGTTGTGAAAATTGCATCCAAAACTGCTTCCCTCTTGCCCTCCTCTCTTTCTCGTCCTTTAATATCCACCTCATTTTTGGACACTGAACAGACAGCAGCTGACGGAGGAGTTCAGCTTTGCTGCAGGGTGGAACCAATGGAATCAGCTGAGGTCAATTACTCTGCTTAGAGTTTTTAGCACAAAGTAATGAGCAGGAATTGGTAACTTCCCAGTTTGTGTGTATGTGTGTGTGTGTGTGTGTGTGTGTGTGTGTGTGTGTGTGCGAGAGAAGGAGGTAATACCTAGAGAGGGTATTTTTGGATGTAAAAGCCTGAGCTTCATCGTGTGTTTGCTAATAGGATGGGTGGTGTTGGAGCTAGTTCCAGAGCACAAGGAATAAAGAGAGAGAGAGAGAGAGAGAAGCATGTAATGACGGCTGATGAAGGGAGGGATGAATGAAGGACAAGGAGACCAAGTGGATAATGGAGACGTGTAGAGGGGCAAGAGAAAAAGAGACAGAGACAGAAGGAGGGAGATATCTTTATTTACTTTCACCCCCCCTCTCTCCCTCTCTCTCTCTCTCTCTCTCTCTCTCTCTCTCTCTCGCTCGCTCTCTCTAAAGGTAGATGAGGCTGAGATTGAAGACACAAGTGGGGGATACAGAGAAAGGAAGGGTCGCCTTGGCAACCCTGCAGCTCTTCCAGCTTGTAGCTGTCAGGCATCACATCAGAACTGCGTGTGTGTGTGTGTGTGCTTGCGCGTGTGCTTGTGTCTTTGTGTGTACGTGTGTGTGTATGCCGAAGTGTGTGTTTATGCATGTGTGTTCATCCATTTGACTCTCTGCTTGACTCTCAATGAGGGAATTAGTGAGAGCTGTGCTCTACGTTCTATTTATAGACTCAGAGGCGAGAAAGAGTAGGAAGAAAAAGTTTGTGTAAGTGTGGGTGTGTGTGTGTGTGTGTGAAGCATTTGCTTGTGTGTGTGTGTGTGTGTGTGCTCCTGATTTATGCCGTCACTCTCTGCAGATGTGGCATTCTGCAGGGTTGGTGAGATGGGCCATATTTACTCTCTTTTACTTAGTCTCTCTCTCTCTCTCTCTCTCTCTCTCTCTCTCTCTCTACTTCACACTCACCCCTTCCTCAGTTTGTGAACACCTCCCTGCCTCCTCAGAAGCCTCAGAAAGAGATAAATTGTCAGTGGATTGTTTGCGTAGGAGCCACTGCGATGGAAGCTGAGACTCTGCTGCTTCACCTGTTTGAAGGTTTCACACAACTCGACCCTTGGCGGCAGGAAAAGCACCGAGAGCTAAGAATGAATGGGCCTCAGTAATGGAGATATTAGCCCTTCAAAGCATGAGGTGGTGTGTGGCGGGCGATTCTGGAATGGCAGGTGTTTGTGAGCTGAAATTGAATAGGAAAAAAAAAAAGCTACAGGATGAATCGACTGGCCTATTTGTGAAAGAAGAAACAGGACAATGAAAATTTGTTGACGCTTTAAGGGGTTTAAGTTAATACTATTCCGTTTTTGTTATAGAATTCCAAAATGTCTCTCCTTCTCTTTCCTCCCACACACACACGCACACACACATTTTGTTCTTGTGCTCTGTCTGTATTCACTTGTTCCTTTGCCTCATGCAGCATCCTCTTCTTCTCTCTGTCTCTTTCTCTCTCTCTCTCTTTCTCTGCAGCTCATAGGGTTGTCTCTTCAGTGCCTGCTGTAGCTGAGGTGGCAAGTGGCTCTGAATGCAAATAAGACTCACCCCTTACTCCCTCCACCACAGCCCCCACACCACCCCTCACACACACACACACACACACACACACATTCACAATCACATACTCACATACACAGGCCTTGTACTTCTATCTGAAAAAAAGGGGGAAAGGGCTCAGTGAGGAAGCATGAACTAAGAGAGGGAGGCAGACAAGATGGCACGAAAAAAAAGGCAAATGAAAGAAATTGAAATCAACTTAAAACAAAAGATTAATACGAGATTAATAGCGCCATGTTTTAGCGCCATGCCTAAAATAGCATGGTTTTATTTTCGTTTAATGCTTTTATGTAGTAAGACTACAAATCATGAGCTGATTGGCTTGCATACTACAGCAAGTCCAAAGCAAAAACTAGCTTTTACAGTTCGCTCCGTATGAATTTTTTTGTTTTTTTTTGATGTGTAAATGCAGCATTGAACACTATTTTTTTCCCATTTATTCAAAAACAACAGTGTGGACATAATTTGAACACATACACGTTATATCTACAGGAGCTTTTATGATATCCTACTCTAAATCCATAGCCTTTAGTGTGTGAAGTTGGTCTCTTTTACAGCTATAAAAGCAGGTGTGGATTGGGACTCTTGATTGCAACTTTTGAGTCAGTAGAGTGCTTTTGAGACTTTTCCGCACTATGCTCCTCATCACTTGTAGGTCCTGCTCTGTAATTGTAGGTATTAACTGAGATACTTTGGTCCATTAAGGCTTTTTACTTTTCGATAGTACCTCTCTCAATTGAGCCACAATATCTTAGAGTAGGACTGGACTATATGCATTTACATTTACGGCATTTAGATGACTTACTGTCTTGCCCAAGGACTCAGGCCCAAGGTGTAGCACAGCATAGTCACCCAGAACGGAAATGTGGTAGCTCGTAAATAGGCGGTGGTGTTACAAATGGCATCACACCACCCACAATGTATTTAACACATATCAAATATATTTGGTTTATTAAATTTGGTTAATAATATAAAGTTAAAGCAACAAAAAATTGCTAAGAACAGTTGAGGGGGGTTAAAATTTCACAAACTCACCTGATGCAATGGTGGCATCCTTTTTACTGTGTCACGCTGGAGTTCAGGGAGCTCTTTAGAACTGCCCGTTCTTTCACAAATGATTTATAAAGTCAGATTGCATGCTTAGGTGCTGTATTCTATACACCAATGGCAGTGAGACTAAATTAAAAACCTGAATTCAATGATTAAAAGCTGAATTCATTGATAAATAGTGTCCCCATACTTTCTGTCCTTGTAGTTGTAGGTATGTCAGGAACTAGCACACATCAGTTAAGACACACAATTAAAAGAAATGGCAGTATGAAGGCAGATCACTTCTGTTATACTTAATCAGTGTACTTGTATTTTGTAATTGGTGGTGGTGGAGCATCATGCAGGCTAGTGGAGTAGAAAAGCATGGCCTAATCCCCATCCAGACTCCTGCCAGGTCTAAATCTGGCAGCATCACAAGTAAAAAGTGTAAAAAGTGCCGAAGTGGTCCAGCCATCTTCGAACTGGGAGCTGTGTGGAAAGTGGCATGCTTTATTTTAATCTAAGTGATTAGTGGCCACGTTTTGTATGTTTTAATAAGATTAAGTCAATGTCAATGAGACACGGAGGAGAGAGATTGTCCCGCAAAATGAGCTAGATTACACTAAACCAACGTGATTAGCCTGCATCTGTCACACACACACACACACACACACACACACACACACACACACACACACACACATGCATAAACACAGAAGAGTGAAGGAAATAAGGCAAACCAGCCAAAGACTTCACAGCGTTTGGAACCATCACGCTGACTTTGTAAAACAATTACTGTAGAACCAATCATATTGGCTAACCATTTCGGGCCCTTTTTAAAGTACTTAGTATGCATACATTCACCATTTGTTCACACATTGTTTTTGGAATCATCTTTGATCATAATGCTTGGCATATATAATGTTTGGCAGCTATAGTATACTCATAATGAACTACTTTCTGTAATAGAAAGCTTTATTTATTGTGATTATTATGAGCAGTCTTTGAAAAAAAAAGCAAGCTGCACAAACCAGTTGTATCCTCTAAAAAGTATCAGTTTTCCAAATAATTATTATTATTTAGAGATTGCTGTTTCTGCAGAAATAATGCACAATATTGCAATCTGCATATAAAAGGTTTGAGTTAAATAAATTACTTTGGGCATGAATACTCTACCTCTGGTAGATATTTCATGAAGAATGTTTGATATCATTTGACATTTCATCTGACATTGCATGTCCTGCAGTGTGGCTATTGTGCATACACATATTTCAGAAATGATGAGAATATGATGACATGAAATATGACTGTGCAGTCCTAGCGGTTACTATGGTAGCCCAGATGGTTGCCAAGTTAAAACAGGTACAAATTAGCATTGTGAACACATTTATTCTCTTCAAAATACATTTAATATAGAAACTCCTCCCCGTACAACGTAAAAACGTTGAATTTACTTTACAAATCTGAGGAAACCGGTTGCCTTAAAAAAATTAAGTAATGGGTAATGAAAACTTAAGTTAGCATAACTTAGAACATCTAGTTATTACAAATAAGGGAAAGTTGATTTAACTTTTTTTATTTTTGTTATATTGTAAGACCGGATAAGTTGAGTTTACTTAACTTTTTTAAGGCAGCCGGTTTGCTCAAATTTGAGTTAGCATAAATTAAAACATCAAGTTTTTACAACTAAAGAAGAACTTGATTTATTTGTAAGGTAGCCCAGGGGGAATCCCTACACACTGATGGTGAGTGTTAGTCAGAAACTGTTGGACACACCCAGTATGCAAATAGATTGTGACAGAAGCCAATGGAAAGGAAGCTGTTAATGACAACAGATTAAACTCAGTTATTATAAGTTGGTTCAACTCAAAGATCTCAGTTTGAATGTATAATATGTGCCCACAAATGTTCAACTAACTCAATATACCAAAGTATTGTTTAGAAATATCCAATTTTATGTAAAACAGACTTTAATCATTTGAGTTCAAACAACGTATGGGTTTACAGTGTAGTAAAAATTCTGCATAATTGCTGAATTTACATATTCTGTCTTGCATTGCAATATGATATCAGTCTAATGCATTTAACTACCCAGTTTAATGCAGTTCAGAGACTACGGGGTCTAAAGTTAAAGGCTTGCTCTATTCACCTCACAAAATATGGGAAACATACATATTTGTACCTTCGCATAACTTAATATTTCTTTTTAAATAGCATAACTTTGCAGACAGTAAAAAAAAAGGATGATCTGGATAAACTTCAGTGGAACACACAGAAAGATATGCTTTAATCTGTTTCTCTAGTGTTATTAACCTCTAAATTATTTAGAAAAAAAAGGAAATAATTTATTTACTATCTATATATTATCTACACTCTATGCCGTCTGACACAGTAATTGTACAGTACAGTAGAAGACATGACATGAAGAGAAATCACTTAAACGCACAGCCTGTAGCTGCTTATTGCTTTACTGCACAACCTTAAGACACAAGCCTCAATAAAGCTAATACCAGGTAGTCAGGGTTTATAAAGCTGCTATACCGCGTGTATGACCTCGCTGAGGCTTTATGAAAGACGTGCTGAGGCAGACAGAGGCAGAGCTGCTGGTCATAGCGCTCATGAAACCTGCGAGTAATTGTCACTGTGGCTGGTGTTGCTGGAAATTGCTTTAACCTTCATGCCTTCTCCATCGCCACCACTCCGTAAATGTCAACCTATCTGGCTGCTCTCCCTCTGCTCTCTGTTTAAACACTCCTCTTTTCACACACTCACTCTATCTCTCCCAAACATTCCCCCTGTCGCAAGCGCCTGCACACACACGCACACACACACAAACCGGTGCAAATTCTATTCCAATCACCTTGTGGCTGTATGCCCTTTCTCCCCCCCCCTCTCTCTCTTTTCCTCTCTCTCTCTCTAAACCTCTCTCTCTCTCTCTCTCGCTCTCTAAACCTCTCTTTCCCTCTATCTCCACCAAACATTCGCCTTCTCCCTCACATCTCCCATTCAAATCAGCCCTCTCTATCCTTCTCAGTAGCCTTCACTCTCACCTAGACTTGCTTTGTCATTGTATATCATGTCAGACTCAGACTGCTGATTTAGGATCAGTAGGATTTGTATCCTTTCATCTCCATATAAATTCGCTTATTTGAGCAGTAGGAGACTGATCCCACAAGGTGTGAGACATGTAGGTCCAGTCATGTGTCTGACTAGTCCTGTAAATGTGGGGTAAGGCAGATACTGTACATTTGATTTGTACCCTGGGAATAGTTTGATGGCAAGAAATGAAAGCGCACCAGGGCCCTCAGTAGGGGTGGGCGATATGGCCCTAAAATAATATCACGATATTTCATGGTATTTTCCGCGATAATGATACTTTTGGCGATGAATGATTTTAAGAACACACTACTGCAACAAAATAAAAATAAAATGTTATTATTACATACAATATGATATTGCACACCCCTGACTCCATATATGCACTCCATATATCTCCATAAATCCAAGATTAAAGTAAAATAAATTATACTACAAATATAATCTGTCTCTATTAGATATATAATGAGAAATAGGGTGGGTGATATGGCATGATATTTTAGGGTATAATATCGTTGGCGATATTTTAAAAAATTGACGATATTATTCTGTACGATACGATATGGCACATCCCTAGCCCTCAGTGTTTGCTGCTTAGTTGTATTTTTAAACCAGATTTGATCCAAAATTGTGCTTGTGCTTCCTCCTAAATGCCTCTCTAGACCTGCACTTAAAGCTAATGCAAGGAAAAAAATAACCCTTTTTCCATGGGCCTGTGAGTTTGAGATTTAATATTCTCTAATAATAATATTATGCCTCACTGGTATTGTAGCACGTAGGCTACATTCACATTACCAAGTAAGTGCAATAAATAAATTCAGATGTTTTAAACTAATGTAAGGCTAATTCTGGCTACTTCCCTTGTGCAAATCTTCACATCTTATCTAGAACACTAATTCTCCTCTCTAAAATGATTGGCTATTTTTGTTGAAGGGCGAGACTGTATCCGTAAACAGATGCCATGTTAAGTGTTATAAAATCTCTAATTTCTAATTAAACCAGTGAACTGTCTTCTCATTCATAACATCTCGTTGGAGACAGTGTGCATAAATGCATTAATGTGTGCATGTGTGCCATTTCTGGAATTAATTTGTTCACATTAAAGACAGATACAGGTATATTTAAGTACCGTATTTTTCGGACTATAAGGCGCACCGTATTATAAGGCGCACGATGAGTGAACGGTCTATTTTTAGTGTTAGTCCATACACAAGGCGCACTGGATTATAAGGCGCACTAAATGAAACTTTATTTATATCAGTAACAATAACTCTGAGCAATAAATCCTTCACAATATCTGTGAAAAATAACAACATCTCTGAGCAATAAATCAACAAGCACAGCAAGTACGTATTACTCCGCGACGCTCCTGACAACAGTAGCCGCAACGCTCCGACAGACCATAATATTATGTTGAAGCACAGCAAGTACGTATTACTCCGCGACGCTCCTGACAACGGTAGCCGCAACGCTCCGACAGACCATAATATTATGTTGAAGCACAGCAAGTACGTATTACTCCGCGAGGCTCCTGACAACGGTAGCCGCAACGCTCCGACAGACCATAATATTATGTTGAAGCACAGCAAGTACCGCATTACTCCGCGAGGCTTCTGACTATAATAGCGTGTTGTGCCGAATTCGGTGAATAAAACTGTTTTAAAAATATTTCATCGAAATCGAACGAAATTATGTCATGGTCTCGAGCCTCGAAGTCAAAAAGAGGATCGACGCGTGCTACGCAAATGGCGCAACGCGCTACGCAAATGGCGCAGCACACTGTAGCTGCATTATGACTGCTCAAAGAGCAGCCCTTTCTCCAGAGAATGTGGACATTCTCATCATCTTAAAAAAAAACTAAAAAATATATTAAAATAACAGTTGTTTTGTCTAGCCTCAAACATTTTAATAGTTTTGGTACCTTAAGGAGCATCTCTCTCTCAGATAAAGTTAATAATTTATATCTTTGTTAAAGAAAAAAATTTCATTCTCAAGTCTTAATTTTTATGCTTAACTCTTATAGTAGGATAGAGTTCAGTTTGTTAAGGCTCTAATTGTTCTATTATTTTGTACATGACTGTTCCTGTATTTTTTTATTATTTATATTTTTATGTTGCACATTGCTGTTTTAATAGTGCACACTGCTGCTACCAAAAAAAAGCCACTAGATGGCATTACATATTTGTTTTAATTAAATTATTTAAATTTGACCATTAGTGCCTACTGTGGTGTATTACATATCACTTGTATCACTTTGCATCACTTATATTAAGCCCACCTTTTGAAATAAGCCTCTCTGCTGTAAAAGAAAGAAAAAAGAAAATCAAAAATCGAATCGAATCGTGACCCTAAAATCGGAAATAAAATCGAATCGAGGATTTAGAGAATCGTGACACCCCTAGTAATTAGGGATGCACAATGATATTAGAATTATTTTGGCTTAAGATAAGCCTTTATTATTCTCACAGCGGGGAAAAAAATATTGATTTAAGCATTTTTTTAGTTCTTTTCAACAGATCTATTGTTTTATTTAACCTGCTGATGCAAGGACCAGTTAGCCAAAAATATTCAAAACCAAATGAATGTAAAAACGTTTCTCAGGAGACATCTTTCCTTTCATTGTTTGCATACAGTTAAAAGCCAAATATAGGTTTATGCTTGTTCTATAGGTATACCAGCATCTCTGTAAATTCTAAATGTGTTTATCAGTATCGCCATCAGCACATTTATAAATATGTAATATCGGTTATTGGCATCTGCCCAGAATTCCCTCATCGATGCATCCCTAATAGTAATCACACATTTCCTCAAACATCTTTTATACATCAGTAAAGACTTGGCGAAACAAAGAAAGTGCTGATTAAACATTCTGACCTATTTTACTGGGTGCAGGATGAACATGTACACACCTTGACTCCTCTACTAGTAAATTTAAATCAATAAAAAATGTCCAACGATTTGCAGGAGTTCTGTGGAAAGAAAATAAGCATAAGGAGTATGCTAAATATAATGCAGTGCATAACAGATGGTGTATTAAAGTTGATTGACAGTTTCATCGTTAAATACTTGCTACCTATACATGTTTGCATGTACAAAGCACTAAGTTAATAAAACATCTGTGCTGGCCGCTAACAGTAATGAGAAGAGCTTATTGAATTGGATATTGCTCCTGTTGATTATTTATGCATTTTAACTGCACTGCTCTGTGCCAGGTTAGCATTTGAGCTGCTGGTGCTGATAACAGTAAAATAGTATAAACACATCTAATTCCACTGCACGTGGCATTGCTGCATTTGTTGCGCTCTAGTAAATTAGGCCAGCATATTCTTGCTCTCTTTTTGACCTCTGTATTAAATGAGCCTTGTCAAATCCTTGCTAATTCAGATTCATTCAAAATACAAAATACTAAAGTGCATTTGAACATTGTTCTTAAGTATGTGCTTATATTTGAAATGAGTAATGTAAGAAACGGTTTCCAGTGTTTGGCAAAAAGTGTTTTTTAGAATTGCTAGCAGAGTGTAAGACAGAGAATGAGTTTATAGCTCAGTGCACCATGTCAATAGATTATTTATAAGCTATTTGGGTTAGTAAGTAGGGGTGGGCGATATGGCTCTAAAATAATATCACGATATTTCATGGTATTTTCACAATAACGATACTTTTGGCGATATGACAAAACACTGAATTAAAAAAAATATTTAAAATTTATATTTTATTTTATTATTTTATTATATGAGCCAGAATGTCATGATACTAATAATGCACTCCAAATATCCCCATATATCCAGGATTAAAATAAATAAAAAAATGAATGATACTGGACAGATATAATCTGTCTCTAGTAGATATATAATGGCAAATGAGAACAATGTGAATTTTTCTTTTGCTAAAAACGGCAAAAAAAGTAGTACCCTGATAATAAGGGGTGGGTGATATGGCACGATATTTCAGTGTATAATATCGATCACGATATTCTAATTTTTTGGCGATATTATCACGTACAATAAGATATGGCACACCCCTATTAGTAAGCACCACTCTTTGCATCTTGGCAATTGTAGAAAAACTGTAATTCTGACCTGCATTACTGAATCTGCCCAGCAAATTCCTGACCAAGTACGCGTTCTCAATTTGCGGGTCTGTTTGTGTGTTTGAGTTCCAGCTGATTACACTGGCTTGACAGATTGCACAACCAAACCAGCACAAACAAATGCACCTTATGGGCCAAACAGAAGAAACAGTATATTAACAAATGTACTGGAGCATGTACTCATTTATTAATTATTTTAAAATCAAGGATAATACATTCCAATTGATCAAAAAAATAATAATTATGGAGCACCAACATTCCAGAGAACACAGTTCCACTGCTCCACAGCTCAATGCTGGAGCTGACAAGTTGCCTTTGTGTATGTTTTGTGCACATTTGTGTCAGCAATGAGTGAAACATAAAGTAGCTGAGTACAGCTGTTAGAAAGAGCTGTATTCCATAAACATTTTTACATATGGAGCACAAGGCCACTTACTTGAAGTCTGTGTGATTTTTTACATCAAAATTATTACCAGCTGTGTTCAATTATTCCAGATATCCCCACATAACTCAGCACAGCTGGATGAAACACCCAACTGTGCCCATTTCCTCCCTCCACAAGCTTTTAGAGGAAGGAGGAGATTACCATCATTTACCTGTTTAGACCTGTGTGTCCTTCTGATTGCAAAGCCGGGTGTCCAAATTAGAGAAAGTATAATTCCTGATTGACGTCTGATGATGAGATGTGCTACACTGAAAGTATATTTGAGTATAAGGTAAGAGCGTGTTTGTTTTACATACGTCTGCAGTGCTTGGTAAATATCTAAATATCTATTTTAAATATCTAATAATATTAAAAACTAATGGTATAATTAGTGGTGTAATTTCTAAACATGTTTTTGATATCTAAGTATAAAAAAACGGCAGAACCAACAGTAACATATGCTGGTACTCTGGTCTATTTTCATACATAAGACAGATTTCTCTCTTTTGAAAAATGTTTATTTGGGGGAGTAAATTGCTTTTGTTTATTTACAGTGAGCTTAAAACTAAGGCTGGAGCATTAGCATTAAATGCTAAACACTAGCGCTGAATGCTGCCTTACAGTGCAACACTGAGGAACCCTGAGTGTTCAGGTAAGCCAGGGTAGTATTAGCTAGCGGTTTGGCCCACGTAGCTTGTTTTAACATGGTCAATGCGCAGGCTACAGTCCGACATTCTCACCTCTGAGTGAGGAAAGAACAGATTAGCAGCAGGCTACAGGCCAATAAGACCTCTGAACGGCGAAAGAGCTAGCGCTTAGCATGGTTAGCGGTTAATGCTAATACTTCACCAGCCTTGGTGTTGGAGAAACCTCACTGAAACTCCTTAATAACGCTGTATTTCTTCAGAGTGGCTTTACCACTCCCTTACAACCTGATTGGTAGAATTTATACACCAGATTATAAGGCGAACTATAGAAGCTTTCTGGAAAATTAAAGTGCGCCTTATAGCGCGAAGAATATAGTACATAAACTACTTTATTTTTATTTGGACTTTTAAGAGTTTAAGTTCTAAGAGCTCGTCAGTATTTACAGCATCTGCCTTAGTCTGATGTTCATTACAGAGCTCTGCCATGAATTCACTGCAATCAAGCCCAGAAGAAATTGCAGAACAGCATAGACTTCCATAGCCTGCCTATGTCACATACAAACCTTTATACTGTTCATATCTATATCAAAATTATATTGTATCAATCAAATAAAAAAAAAATGTCATGATAAATCTTTGCCATATTATCCAGCCCTATTTTCTGGAGGGATGGCATTCAACACTCTACTGTTTTATGTCAATTTTATCATGGAAATGTTGTAATTGAAGAAGCAGCATCACCATCTCAAGTAGCATAAAACTTGGAAGTGTGCAGAATCACTGACATTATGTTTATTACAAAAAAAAACAATCATATCTTATCATATTTTCATATATATTATACATACCATATCTCTTAAGCATGTTGAGATTTTTTTTTAGTCATATTGCTCAATCCTAGTGCTGACTTTGTAGGAAAACTAGAGAAGACCCTTGTTATGGTGTTTTTTACAGTAGCTACATTTCTCGCTTTAAACAAATATGAGTGTGTGCATATTTGTTTCTGTCAGTCTCTGATTCATCCAAGTAAAACAGTGACCTGATCTCACTCCCGTAGACTCCATGAACATTGGCGGACACACACACACACACACAAACACACAATTACAAACACACACACACAACCTTAAGCAGACACACAAAGATGTACATGTGCGTGCACACAGGCTTGGGAACCTTACTCACGCACTCACAGCAAACAGACAAACACTGATGCTCACTGATGCATACATACTGTACACTACACATTAACATAAACACACACGCACAATCATCTGCTAACACACACGCAATGAAGCTCACACTTCTAAACCTCCAGTTATGGCTGGCATTCACAGCTTTTTATTGAAAAATAAAGTGCAAAAGCATGCCCTCATACATACACACACACACACACACATACACACACACACAGGGTGCTGGCTGGTATTCGCAGCCCTCTTAAGGCTGCAGGGCGGCTCGTGCTGATTGGTGCAGAGTGAGGTCAGTGCAGGAAGTGGAGCTGAAGTAATGTATTGCATAAGCACTGAAAGAGAGAGATAGGTAGATAAAGATAAAAAGAGAAAGAGAGATTCAGAAAGGGACGAATGAGCAAATAGCCTGCACAGACAAGATAAAGTGTATTATATTATGTTTATTTTTTTTCATAAAACATATTTTCCAGTAGCTACTATGAATTTCTGGGTTAAATATATATATATATATATTTATAGGCCTGTCACAATAACTGTTTCCGTTTGGACTATGTATTGTTCCAGAAATGATTGCTATGAATTATATTATTTTTATTTTATATTATTTAATTTTATGCCAGTGATTTACATATAATGTAATACAATAATAATAAAGCAAATGCAGCATTTAAAAAAGTAATATACTGTTAATCATTAAGAACATTTGTAAGTAGCAACTCCATTATATCATTTTTAAAATAAAATATACTCTAATTAAATGCAAATGTACGTACACATCTTGTCTAGTCTAGTCTAGTCTAGTCTAGTGAGAACTGTTACCAATGGAATAGGACTATCTGGAGCAGATGTACGTTAAGCACCATGCTTACTTTCAGAACCGTGCTTAATGCCAGACATGGGCTAGATAGAGGAATATATTTGATCATTGGTGACATAGTTAGAGCACTAGGTTTTTTACATTACATTTTTTACATTACATTTGGCAGACGCTTTTGTCCAAAGCGACTTACAATAGTGAAGAACAAAAGTAATAGAAGTTAAAGGTAAAACATCTTTAGATAGGGCTTAAAGGAGGTCAAAGGGAAATAATGGGATAGAGAAGTGAAGGAGGGGAAGAAGGAAATGGGGTTAGAAGTAGTTAGTGTATTAGAGGTGTTAAGAGAGTTTTTAATGACATGGTTGTGGGGTTTGATACCCAACTGGCACTTTTATGACCTTTTCCCAAGGCCCTTTCACTCCTTAACCACTCCTGCCCACTGCTCCAGGCATGTGTTCCCACTAAATCACTGTATGTGGGCTTACTAGTGTGTATATATGTATTCACTGCACAGAGGGGTTGAAGGCAGAGGCCATACTCCATTTGTGTCTAACACAAATAGTGTATATATTTATGTGAAACTTCACAGCAGGTAAAAGCTACCTTGTACAGTATAGACAGAACAGTTACTCCAATAAAAGAAGATTTTTTTTTACCACCTAATCAGTGTTCTAATACTGTTGTTTAGATTTTCTTCAAGAACGTAAAAAAAAAAAAAACAATGGAGAGAGAAAAAATAAAAAGGAACATTGGTATGGCTGATGCTGCATCCTGTATACTGTCTCATTTTTTTCCTCTACACGACTCTTTAGCCTTCACTGATGCGAAGCAATGCTGTAAAACACAGGGATGTAATGAGATTTTGCCTAATTGCCCTACAATGCAGAGCTGTGCCACACTAATGGTAGTATAAATAGGTAGCAGGGAAGATTTAAAAAAAAGATCTGTATGAAAAAGCCTGCTAATCCAATCATACCATAATATAATATACTGTGCATCAGAACCTAATAATACAAATCACAGGAATGGAGGTAGAATGTTTGTCTGATGAGAAATGTTTGGCTTACCTTTTTTAGTGCAGTATTTATAAGCTGAATGTGACCGTGCACCATATTCGGGACTACACAGGCTCTAGCTCATGGCACTGGCGAAGTTTTTTCTCTATTTCTGTAATGTCAGTTTATGATAAGCTAACCATTGCTTTTGATAACACCGTAGTGCAAATCCAGCAGTGTTAAGGTAGTCGCTTATCAAGCCTGGGCCGGTTCAGCATGGCTCATATGTGTCGAGGAGTCGGTAGAGGCCCGAAACATTGCAAACGAGAGGTTTATCTCTTCAGATAAATAACAGGAGGGTGCAAGTTTGTGTGTGTATGTGTGTGTGTGTGCTGTCTGCATGTTTGTGAACTATCTACGTTTGTCCAGCAACATGCCTTGCCTCGGGAAAATGTGACAACTGAACAAATGCGGCAAATTAACTCGGCACTGGGCAGAATTTTACCCATGGCTCACAAATTAAAGTAATGTGGCTTAATGTGTGCAGTGACAGGTTCTGCCGTCCAGCTCACGTGGCTCTATTAACTGTGCGTGCTGGATGCCTCTCATTCTCCACGGCGTCCTGGAAGCTTCTTGGCAAAACTCGAGTGGGCCCAGGATTCAGCCCTGCAGTACACCGCAGAGAGAGCGAGGCTTGCAAGAGAGAGGGAAATAGGGGGAGAAAGGGATTGTAGAAGAAGCAGCGGAGAGCTAATGAGAGAACTGGCTGAGAGGAGGCAGGGAGGCAGAAGAGGAGGAGAGGAACGAGAGGGATTTGGCTGAGACTCAGCACTGGTGCACCACTCATTAAACACACTGAAACATGCAGAAAAATATGCGCACAAGGCTGGCTGTGAATTGATTGTCTAAGTTAACTGGACTTGCCTGAGGAGCGAAAGGCATTCAGAGCCGGTGCATTAAAAACGGGCGAGAAATGGAGAAAAATGGAGAGAAATGGAGAAGGTTTAAAAAATGAGAGTTGATTGGTTCACTTTACAAAAGTAAACTTTGGTTATAATTGAGTTTATTATTTTTAGTTTTTTTTTTTTTTTCTTTTCTCCTCTGTCTAAATGCGATCATCTGCTTCACGTGCTGTTTAAAACCATCCTCATGAAGTTCTGTTTCTCACAAATATCCTATTGGAAGAGAGGGGTTGGATTTTTTTCCTCTCTCTGAGCCCACACACTCTTCTTTATGTTCTCTCATAATCGTAATGTGTATAATATCTGATATTTATATATGGGTGTAGTAAAATTGATGATTTTACTACAGTTTTAACACAATTACACCCAGTGCAGACATGCATCCATATTTTTTGACACCCATTCTAATGAATGCTTAAGCTCCAAAAAAAATAAATGATCTCAGAAGCCCAGAAAACATGCCCATGTGGATGTGTGGGTCTGTATGGGTACCCCAGATGAAAATCAGATTTATACTGTGGCCTCATTGGTACACTACTACTAAAAAATGATCTCATCGCTTACCTCAACATCTAGTGGAAAGCCTTGTCGTAAGAGTAGAGACTGTTACTTCAGCAAAACGGAAACGGACTGTGTTTTTGAATATTCATGTTTTTAAAATAGACATATTGCACTAAAAGCACATTATTTAGGAGATATGTGGAATCTCAACATATTCTAATAAATTCTGACAGTGATATCATATATGTTCTTGAAATGATGAATGAAATGAGCAAATGAAAATGCACCAAATTTACTTGAATTACTTAGAATGAAATCGCTGTACACTTATTTCCTAAGAAGTGTATTTCCTACTCCTCTAAGGTTTCCAGATTAAAGCAGGCACCATGGGTACCATGCTGAAAGAACAGCTGGAATGTGGTCTTTACCTTTAACCCATCTGCCATAAACACACCTATACACACTAGAGAGCACTCACGCAGAAAAATACAGTGAGACTGAAGCTGGGTATGGAACCTACAACCCTATCAGAACCTGGTGTTTTTAACTGCTTTTGATCCACCACTGTTTAAGTAAGGCATGGATACGTATGAGAAGATAAATGCTTTAAGTCCCTCCTATGCTTAAAGGACATACTGTTCACAAACATATCTGATGATACAGAACTGTTATTGTGTGTAATAAGCATGTGGACTGAGGCGGTAAAGAAAAATAACAGGATTTTGCACAAACATGATGATTTTAAAGCTGTTATTTTGAGGTAAAATGCTATATAACGTTCTACTAAAAGCCTTGTTTTCTCTTTTTCTAAACAATAAAAACACAGTGCAGGTAGTCTCCATTTTTTTTTTCAAATTGCTTTACCAGCAAAGTGAAGCGAATGTGTTTTAAAACTCTACAAAACAAATGTCGAGCATGATGTTGGGCTGCATGCACTTTTATATTGGTTTTGACTAATGCTCATCACATCACCTAATGTTTGTTCCTGCAGGGTTTTGTCTGCTTTGTGTTCCTCACATCCTCGTTTTCCTGCACCGAATAAAGCTTTATCTCCATGACTGTGTACTTAATGAGAGACAAATACACAAACCATGTCGCTTTATTACAACCAACATCTCGACAATTTCTTCAAACATCTGCTTGTGTTAAAAAAAAAACAAGACCACTCACAGCGTCCCTTACCCGTGTATCCATGAGGTTTGTGTCTGTGTGTGAGTGAGTGTGTGTATGCGTGAGCATATATGTTGTTGTGCTTTATCTGATGGGATCCCTCCACCCCTCTGTTCCTTCCCTGGCTCCTTGGCTCCTTCACTCCCCACGTGGTGTTTTGTTTTTTCCGGAGCGTGGGGGTGAGGGCCGGACAGGGGAAAGGAGGAGGAGGAGGAGGAGGACTGTAGGGAGGTGGTGGTGGTGGTGGGGGGCAGTCTTGTTTTTCAAGCCACTGAGGTTAATTCCTTATTCCTCCTCATTGATTTTTCCTTCATCCCCGGAAGCCAAACAAGCCGTTGGAACCAAAGACACTAAAGATAGTGTAAAAACAGGGCAATAACGAACAGCACAAACAATGGCAGAGCTAATTCCCACAAGCCACAAAGAGAGATATTCACAGGTCTAATAGCACATTTCTTCTTTGATCTTGCCCAGGGTTTGTGTCTTTCTTGCACTGATACTGTGTGTATGATGCCTTTTTTGTTTCCTTTTGTTTTTTCCTCTTTTGAACAAATAAGATCAATGACCTCTTGCTGATTTGTCTTTTTTGCTCTTTCTTCTTTTCTTTTTTTGTTTTTGTTTTTGATTTTTTTCTCTTAGTTTTGACGTTTTTTTCTTACCACAGTAATCTTTTTTGAATTTTCTCTTTTCTCTCTTTTTCCCCCCTCCTTTTTGTCTTAACCCTAGGTCCGCTCACAAAAAAACACGATGAATCTTCAATGAACCGGCCGCGAGACGAAGGTATTTTTGTTGCATGTTTTTCCTTTTTTCTTGTATTTTTTAAAGTCTTTTTTGAGGGGATTTAAGAAAAAACAGAGCCTTTCCTTATTAGTCATGTGCACAGTAGTAGTGTTTTGTTATCCTCGTGTGCAAATATATATACATATATATTTATGTGTGTATGTGTGAGCGTGTGTGTGTGTGTGTGTGTGTATCTGTGTGGGGGGTAGAGAGGATATATATAAAAAAAAAAACTTGAAAGCTTAATCAGATGTCTTTCTTTAAAGAAGAAGAGTGGTAAAACAGCCTCAGCAGAGCAGGGCCTCTAACAGTTCCTCTCTCCTGTGCGGAGAAACCGTAGCTTTCTAATATCTCCTGAAACGAGTGCCGAGGCCAGCGAGAAAATCCCACCGTATCACCATTAACGCAGTAGATGACAGAGGCTTTGAAACCTAATGCTCAAACAAAGTTGTTTAAGCCACAATTTCACAGCTTTTGCAGCTTTCACCAACTGTTGCTGCTGCTGCTGATGCTGTGGAGAGGTGTCGCACGAGGCCTCGTCGAGCTTATTATGGCTGAAATATCACCCCGGCTCTAATGAGGACAAATCAGCCGGGCTCTGTTCTATCTGCACTCCAGTGCTGGTGGAGAAACCTCTGGAGTGGCTTCTTTATCTGCACTGGCAGTAAATACCGCTCTGCAAATATGAGAAAAGAACTGATTTAATGGATAAATAAAGGCATAAATAAAAGCCATGGTTTGGGCCCTCCAGAATATGCACACAGAAACACACACACACAAACACACACAAAGACACAGACATATATAAACACTGCAGTGGAGAAAGTGGTGCATTTATTTCGCTTGGTACAAATGTGTACATCATTTTAAGATGAATAATAAAATGGGTTATATCAAAGACACTATACTGTGTTTTAGTCTTTATTTACTTGTGTTGGCGTAATGGTGTAATGTTTTATTCATGTGAAAATGATGTACACGTTTGACTCAAGCGCGTTTAGTGCACCACGCACGTCAGCTCCGATTCAGGAGTGTGGAAAGTCTCAAAAATGGTGATAGCGCTCGCCCTTCTTTGCTCAGGCTCCTTTTTTTTAGGATTTCTTGAGAGGGGGTTTCTGATGAACTGTGTGCTTTTTGCCCTGCTACTGTTTCTTGGGACGGCTTTTCTGTTGAGCTGTGTGCTTCTTCCTTTGCCCTGCCGCTGTTTCTTGTGCCGACAAAGAGACTCTTTTTCTCTCTTTGCTATCTTCAGTCTTGTTGTTTTCTCTTCTTTTTTTTCTTCCTTTTTTTGAAAAGAAAAGTTTGAGGGTTGTTTAAAAAGAGGAATATCTGAACTTTTCTCTTCCTGTGAAAACATCAACACAATGTGTGGCTAATACAGTGTTTTAATTTATATGAATGGTTGGGTAGGTCCTCAGGGGGCTTGTCGGAGGATCTGTGTGACTTAATATTGAAGTGCACTCACTGAGGCATCGTTAGTGCCTTTAAATAAAGCATTCTCTTAGTAGCTTCAGCTAATAATCATCTAACACATTGATTCTGATCACCAGCCTGTATTAAAGGAGGGACAAAATTCAGAACTATATACATGATTTTCAGAAAAGGTGTGTCTGAGTGTGTGTGTGTGTGTGAGAGAGAGAGAGAGAGAGAGAGAGAGAGAGTCTCTGTCAGGGCCAGGTGTTGAAGGGGATGATATTTGTAAGCAGGGCAGTGTTAAGCCGGTGTGCCGAGAAAAGGATTGATTTCTCGCTGAAGAAGAGGAGTGTGACGTATGAGGTGTGTGTGTGCGTGTGTGTGTGTGCGTGCGTGTGTGTGTGTTTGCATCAGCCCATGGGAGAGCGAATCAGAGGGGATGAATGTCCACCTGAGCCCGACTGATTATCCAGAGAAAAAACTCATCACCTTACATTATCTGTGTACACACAAGCACACACACACACAAACACAGTCATACTTACCTATTTATACATGCCTTTTTCAACCTCATATCAGAGTCTCACATTTAACCTCTCGCTCACTCTTTCACTTTTTCTTTCATGATTTGCATATTGTGTGTGTGTGTGTGTGTGTGTATGAGAGATGGAAAACTGATGACAAACCGTCTCTCTGTCCTGCAGATCATCCCTCCATCTTTTAATGGGTGAAAGATGGAGGGTGGCAGAACATATATTGTGTGACAGCAGGTCAGATAGTAAAACAGTTTTAAACAAGATGCAGAGATTTAAATTTAGAATGATTTACATTAAGAAAATGTATCTAATCGCAACAAAACTTATTTTTTGCTCCTTTATTTTTTTATCTTACTTTATGTATTTTGCTACATTATAATTATAATTATAATGTATAATAATTATAATGCTACATATAAAATTAATTAATTATTTTTTAATTACAGCTCAGTATTTGTTTTAATACAGTGTGTATAAAGTAAGATTTAAATAGTTTAAATGTTAAAACTATAGTGCAGCAGGAACAAACAGTAAAAGATTGTGTTTGGATTGTGTTACAGAAATTACAGCAACGTTCCTCATCTGTTTTACTAAAGCTGTTAAATTGTCAGTTAAACTGTCAGCAGCTTCTACAATATATTGTTGCTTTCTTTGTAGTTCTTTACAATGTAGTTCTATTACCGCAAATACAATACAAATCTGCTTTCACGTAAATTATCTTTTATAATGCTGTAACTGTACTGTAGGCACTGTGAACACAGTGAAATATTGTTACACCCTACTGTAGTTTCTGTTTTTTTTTAGTAATGTCCAAATGCATTATAATACTCTGCAATAAATACATCCCTACTAGTGAAGAGGAGAGAAATGGTTGTTGAATTTCAGCTAAATATAGCACTTTAAAACCAACAGAATGATCACATCAGCAGAGTTAATCTGTGCACCAAGCACACCTTGTACTCAAAACCTTTTAGCAGTTAAGCTCCATGTGCAGATGTTGATCTGTAAGACTGCAGAGCTGACAGTAACCCGGTGAATGATTTATTTTCACACTATTATTACCTATTTATTTTGAAAGCATTAAAATAATGCATTTAAAATTTGTTTCGGGAGAGAATTACATGTTTTAATACAAAATAATGAACAAAAACTAACAGATCCATAAGGAATGCTGGGAAGCTCCTCTTACAGCACATCCTTACAAAAAGAAAGAGAAAAGCCCAGTAAAATATCTGGTAAATAATAGTAACAAAATGATGTGCTTTTATAATACGGTATTTCTAACACTATGCGACATTTTTCTGTATATTTAGTAATTGACCAGCACCAGGGGTGTCCAGACTTCCATTGTAGCCATAGGTTTTTATTCCTGTATTTAAAGAGCACAGAAGATATTAACATTTTCTGAAGCAAAATGTGTATAGTTATAGAACAAGGTTTGTTGTGATGGGTCACAAGTAGGGGTGGGAATCGTTTACTATCTCACGATTCGATTCGATTCCGATTTTGGGGGCCACGATTCGATTCAAAATCGATTTTTGATTCAAAACGATTTGATTTATAAAAATTTCTGCTTCTGGCTTATGAATCTTATTGAAAAAAGCCTCCAAAATATACACTGGTCCTGAAGCAGGTAATGTGTTACAAAAACAATAAAATGTGCAGGAATGTGGGTCCTCAGTGACAGAGGAATCACTGGGATATCACAATGACGTTAATGAACAATAAATAAATAATAAATAACACTGATTTATTACCAGGCTACTAGCGGTGGTGTGTAGGTGACGCTGCTGGGCTGATGTGATGATAGCACTGGAGCGCTAAAGTTCAGGAGCAGCTGCTGATTAACTAGTTAATTTAAGGTCGTTGTATTTCTTCAGAAAGGGAGCAGGAGGTGGAGAAATTAATTCATATTGTCCATTCCTTAATTCCTCTGTGATGAGGAGCTGAAATTAGCTCTGATTAGCTTATTGTTATTTTTCCGTTCCGCCTTAAATGCTGCAGCCCGCTGCCACCTGTAGCGTTATTTAAGGTGGAACTGGAAAGTTAGCTAGTTAGCTAGCTAACAGTTACTGAAACTAACTACTAGCGATCTTTTTTATGCTTGTTATGAAGCATTCTGCCATAAAACATTGAAACTACACGTTAATCTAAGGTAATATAATGCTTGTTCTGCCATCTTACCGGTGATTCTCAAACACCTACGCTCTGTGTGTGTCTGGAAGATCTCCGTTTGAAGGGACAAGCGCTATCCCCAGGGTTGCCAGGTCCAACAAAAATACCCAGCCCAAAATCAGTCTAAAACCCGCCCCTCAGAATCGATTTTGGGACATTTTAAATCGATTCTGAATCGTAGTAAATGAGAATCAAGATTCTTATGTGAATCGATTTTTTGGCACACCTCTAGTCACAAGCAGTATTATTCTTTTTTTTGTTTAGTATTTAGTTCAGTAGTTTGTTGCAGTAACATACTATGATACAGATAATAAAGTCCCATATTTTTCACACTGTAAGGCGCACAGGGTTTTTAAGGCATGCTATCAATGAACATCTATTTTCTGCTCTATTTTCATACACAAGGCGCACTGGATTATAAGGCGCATTATGTGGTACTAGTAAGGAACAGGGGTGTCGCCATGTTTTCCTTCTAATTCAGCAGGTCTTTCCACTGTGGTGGGGGGGTAACTAAGTTGAGAAAAACTTAAAAAAATATTTTAAAGTCAATCTAATGCTGGATGTTAATTCTCTACCGTTTATTTGAGTGAGTAAAATGCTTCCATTTATTTACTGTAAGCTCAAATTTCCAGATTTCCACTATAGCTGGGTGCAGCAGCAGTAGCATTAGAATTAGTGGCAAACCGCTAGCGCTAGCCACGGTTAGTGACTAAATGCTGCCCAACAGCTTTACTCTGAGGACCCCTGAGTGTTCCGGTTAGCCAGGGTGATATTAGCTAGCGGTTTGTCCTAAGTAGCTTGTTTTAGCATGGTAAACGTGCAGGCTACAGTCTGATATACTCACCATTGAACGCCGAAAGAGCTAGAGATTAGCGCACTTAGTGGCTAATGCTAATACAGCTAATAGAGCCCTAGTAACTAAACTGAACTGAAGCTCCTGTATAACGCTGTACTTCAGTGGAGTGGCTTTACTGCTCCTTAATACCTGACTAGTACAATTCATACATAAGGTGCACCGGATTATAAGACACACTGATGATATTTGAAAAAATGAAAGGATTTTAAGTGTGCCTTATAGTGTGAAAAATACAGCAATGGTAATAATACTCATTTGGGTATTTAAGAGAATTACTCTGTAAGTGGACATGGTCATGGACATATATATTTTTTTTAAATGCATATGTTATTCAGGTACAATATTATAGTATTTGAATAGTCTTTTAATCAGCAGTACTTATCCTCCTTCCATCTTAACCTTTGTGTGGTGTTTATATTTTTGTTACTCGTTTACTTTGTTACTTGTAATTAATTCAGCAAAATTAAGCAATTTTACATTAAAATGCTTTACACATGCTTGCTTCACCTAAATTGCAAGCAATATAAACAGCTTACATGTTTAATATTTGCCCTTTACCTTTCTTATGTTACATTTCTTTCAAAAAGTGCTACTCTTTTTTTTATTAGTTTTTTAATGAAATGTAAAAGAAAATGAATTAAACTCAAGATATGAGTAGAAAATGTGTTTAGTTTCAAATTTACAAATGAAGCATTGTTTATTAGCCCTTGGCCATACATACTGTATGTGATATAAATGTGTGGGGGGTTAGGGGGGGGGGTGTTTATCAAAAATGTGTTTTGATATATGTTTTTCACAAAAAATGAGCCAATGCCAATGAGTTTGAGTTAGAAAAAAATATTTTTTTTAGTATCATTTGATGAAAAATTAAAACGGGTCCCACAGACCCGAACACCACAGGGTTAAAAAAAAGAACTTTCACTATATTAAAGATACAGATGAATTCAATAGCTTATCATATGCTGGTGAGAATATTACACACAACTCCAAACATTATTAGAATGTCATTAAGGGTGTTTACAGTATTGACCGCTAACGCTGAGGTCTGCTATAAATGGATGCATTTATGAAATTTGCTATGTTGCTTTCACATGCAAGTCCTGCCTTTTATGAATCGGCTCAGACAGTTTGAACGTGCAGGCCGTTTTTAAAGTGAGCATCCAGAACGATCCCAGGCTTCTATTCAGAAGTGTCCTTGTATGTTTTCCAGAAAGAATTAACATGCGAATACTGGAGCCGAATGTTGATGAATGTGATTCTACCACACAATAGAAAAGGACACACAGCAGCTCAGACTGTAGCACAATGCAGCACAACAACTGCCCTGTTCTATTCAGGTGAACACAACCAGATATTGTAGAGAGGAGCTGAATGTGGCTGGATAATTCTTTGTTCCACATAATGCACTATTTTATTTTTATTTAGCGCTTGTATAGAAGAAACTTATTGAATTTTAGCTGACACTGTTAGTCCTACACCCACACATACATACAAAAACTCATTAAAAACCTGATACTAATAACCATGAAACAATCCACAAAAGTTTTCAGTGACCTCCAACTACAGTTCAAACTGATCCAGTAATAAGACTCAATGAGAGCTTTTGACCTTTTACTATTCTGTTGAGCTTGACAAGGCCAGAATATTATTTATGATTGTGCTGTGTATAGCACAAACAAATAACAGTTAATGTTTACAAAATACAAGAATCAACTTATTTATTTACTTATTATACAGTTATATTATTACAGCATTACATAGAATAGACTGTTTGGACCAGACATTAAACTGAAGCCTAGTCCATATTTTACCCTGTTGTATAACCCAAATTTTGTAGTTTAGTAAACTGATTTTTATGGAAGTTTTCCACTGTAGTAAAGTAAAGTGTTTTTAACCATAATATAGACTATATTTTCCACTGTAGTATAGTCTGTTTTTAACCATAATGTAGTCTATATTTTCCACTGTAGTATAGTATGTTTTTAACTATAGTATAGTCTATATTTTCCACTGTAGTATAGTATGTTTTCTGTAGTGTAGTGAAGTCTGGTATCTGCTAAAGTATAATATATAAGAGACCACTTCAGTTTCTGAATAAGTTTCTCTGATTTTTATATGTATAGTTATATGTTTGAGTAAAATGAACATTGTTGTTTTATTCTATAAACTACATTAAAAAAAACATTTCTCCCAAATTCCAAATAAAATATTGTCATTTAGAGCATTTATTTGCAGAAAATGAGAAATCACTGAATCAACAAAAAAGTTGCAGAGCTTTCAGACCTCAAATAATGCGAAGAAAACAAGTTCATATTCATAAAGTTTAGAGTTTAGAAATTAATATTTGGTGGAATGACCCTGGATTTTAATCACAGTCATGCATCTTGGCATGTTTTCCTCCACCAGTCTTACACACTGCTTTTGAATAACTTTATGCCACTCCTGGAGCAAAAATCCAAGCAGTTCTTGATTATATTCCAGAGAAACTCATCATTTTTCAGTGGTCTTATTTTTTTTTCCAAAGTTGTATATTTCTTTCTGTAGTACTCTGTTTTATACATTCGAATAATTCATATGTTCTACTGTAATATGTCCATATCTACTATAGTATAACCTATATTATTTTGTGTAGATGTATGAGTTCTACTGAAGTACAATCCATCATTTTCACTGTAGTTAAACTGTATATTCTACTAAAGTATAATCCACACTTTCTATAGTAAGGTGGCCTATTGATTATACTGTAGTAGTGGTATAGCAATGGTTCTACAGTGCCTGGCCAAAAAAAAGTCACTACATAAAAAAAGGTTTAAAACAGTTTAAAATATTTTGTTTTGCCTTTAGCTTTGATTGCAGCACACATTCTCTGTGGCATTGTTTCGATAAGCTTCTGCAATGTTACAAGATTTATTTCAATCCAGTGTTGCATTCATTTTTCTCCAAGATCTTGCAGCAGCATTGATGATGGTAGAGTCTGACCAACCGCTGCACAAAGCAGCTCTTCTCCATCCAGCACATCCCAAAGATTCTCAATGAGGTTAAGGTCTGGACTCTGTGGTGAACAATCCATGTGTGAAAATGATGATCTCATGCTCCCTGAATCACTGTTTTACAATTCTTGATGCATGCCAATGACTTGACCCTTCTCAAACAAAATGACATCTTTTCCACGACCACGGGATGTGTCTTTCGACATGGTTGTTTAAAAAATGAGAAGCAACTCGTTTACATCAGTTGAGGGTAAATAACTCGTTACAGCACTGAAAAAAACTAGACAACTTAAAAATTATACGTTTCTTTGATTTTACCAAATTGAAAACCTCTGGAATATAATCAAGAGGAAGATGGATGATCACAAGCCATCAAACCAAGCTGAACTACTTGGATTTTTGCACCTGGAGTAAAGGCATAAAGTTATCCAAAAGCAGTGTGTAAGACTGGTGGAGGAGAACATGCCAAGATGCATGAAAACTATGAATAAAAAACAGGGTTATTCAACCAAATATTGATTTCTGAACTCTTAAAACTTTATGAGTATAAACCTCTTGTTTTCTTTGCATTATTTGAGGTCTGAAAGTTCTGTATCTTTTTTGTTATTCCAGCCATTTCTTATTTTTTGCAAATAAATGCTCTAATGTACAATATTTTTATTTGGAATTTGGGAGAAATGTTGTCTGTAGTTTATAGAATAAAACAACAATGTTTATTTTACTCAAACATAAACGTATAGATAGCAAAATCAGAGAAACTGATTCAGAAACTGAAGTTATCTCTTATTTATTTATTTATTTTTTAAGAACTGTATATCATGCTAAATTAAATTCAGGTGATTACTGATTTCTTTGGCCAGGCAGTGTATATCCATATCCTGTTTTATATAGTATGTACCACTATTCTTATATAATGCTATATCTTTACAATGTAGCATTACCAACAGCCAAATGTTAGATGTGTAAGATGACTGTAAGTAGTGTAAGTTTTACTGTAGTCTAGTCCATTTGTTCCCTGCTGTTCTGTAGTCTGTGGTTTTACTTTAATGTAGTCCATGTTATCTACTGTACCATGGTGCATGTCTAATGTACTATAGTGCTTGTTTCGTTCCTGTGGTGAAGTGCTGCTAAAGGCACTCCAGTGAGCAGGAGATGTTTGTTCTCCTCTGCTGATACACTTGCACCTCTCCCATCAGGCATGATTGGCTGATGCAGACTGCAGTGTGTGTGTGTGTGTGTGTGTGTGTAACCCCATTCTCTCTCTCTGATAAACCTTTCTCTTTCAATCCCTGTTTGCCCCTCTCCAGCCTTTCACGAATCTCCCTAACCTTTCTAATGTGATTCCCCGCTGCCCCTTCATCCCTTTTATTTCTCTGTATACCTCTGCTCCTCTTTCTTTCACTGCAGTAGTTAGCTTGTGGGCTATGATGTGTGCTGACAGCTGACTATTCGCCTGTACCCTTCCATTAGCAATAGTGCTCTATACCTCCATTATCCAGCTACCACACACAATATCTCAGAGACATACATTCCCCACACACACACACACTCACTCACTACTTTGTACCAGTGTTACCACCAGACACTGGCAGAGGTTGCCTTTTTTAAAAGGTCTGCACACATTTTAAATCACCCAAATGGTGCATATCTGTTACAGTGATTTTATGCAAGTTAAGGAATGTTTGAAATGACATAAAAAACAGAGTAAAACCCCTTTAGTGTAGTAAAATATACCGTAATACACTGCCTAGAGCAGTCGTTCTGGTGACAAATAAAAAAAATGTGAATGGTTTATGTTTAGTAAATCATTTTTAATTTAGCATTAAAATTTAATTTATTTGGAGAGACATTTTTTATGTACAGTGGAGTGAGCTTGACCAAGACTAAAATATTTTAAATTTTAACAAAACATCTGAAGCTTGTCTCTAATGTTGTACAGGTTTAAAAAATGTTGAATTTTTTAGTCATGTGTTGTTTTATGTTCAGTGATCTGTATTACCATACTCTGAATCACAGATCAACCAATGACAGAAAAGATCCAAAAAAACCCTAGATTTGTTACATACAAATGTTTAAATGCATACTTATTGCTGTTAGGGATGACTTTGTACTTCAGAGGGCACAAATCTGACCCTGTAAAGACCAATATTGTACCTTTGAGGGTACAATTATGAGAGTGTACCTTTGAGTACAAAAATTACTCATATTGTACCACTGTTTTTTAGAGCTATGGATGAAAGGATAAATTGCACATAGATTACACATGGATTACAAATCAAAATAATGTGCATGAACATTTAACAATAAAGGCAAAAAAAAAATATATATATATATATATATATATATGTACCATCCAATTATCATCCTGTTTTCCTTTTTCTACCATGTTAACTAAGGTGAACTAGGGTATCAGAATTATACTTGAGGGTAGAGCTGGATGATACAGATATCATTTATATCACAATAACTTTCTTGTTTTCAAATGATACAATATAGTTATTATAAGTATATATAAGTGAATTTTCTGATTCACATAATATCCCCTGCAATGAACATCAGTCAGTGACAGATGATGTGAATAATGTTTATTGAAATTTGTTTAAAAAAAAAAAAAATATATATATATATATATATCACCATTAAAACATTTTATGTTTTATGTAAAATATATTAATATTAAATTAAGATCACGCCCTACTTGGGAGTATTTGTGTGCAACTTCAAAGTCGGTCACTTATTTTACCATTCTGAATAAGCCTTTTCTAAGTTTGTCTATAAATTCTATGGGGTTTCCTTTTGGGCAGATTATTCTGTAACACATTTTGCATTTGTAGATTGTAGTTTTTGTCTTAGAATGCGATAAAAAATCAGTAGAATCAATACACTTTTAAGACATAAAAAAATAATAAAATGTAACGTAAAAATATAAATTTCTTATTTGGATGTTAATTTGATGTGAGCTATTATTAGCAATAATATAATACAATGTAGCAGATATTTGTGTATGTATAGTATTTTTATACATTAAAAAAAATAATAATAATATGTATAGACGTGTGGTGATCCAGTGCAAGCCTGAATGTGCATTGGCATTGCTCTCTGTGCTGGGTAAATTTATGGGTTGTGCAGCGCCCTCTGTTGGAGACTGTTCAGTGGACAGAGTCAGTGCAGGGGAATAATGTGTGATAAGAGAACATGGGTTTCTGTAGCAACACTGAAGGAGCCTGGGAAGTGTGTGACAGGACTATTAGGCCGAGTGAGAAAAGGAATAGTGCAGGCAGCACAGAACAGGTTAAAGTGTTAGAGGGACCATCAGTTAGTCTAGAGGTTGTGTCTGTGTGTGTGTGTTTAGGTGCTGATGGTGTGTGTGTGAGTGTGTGTGTAAGGGAGGGTTAATCAGCAAGCCTGTCAGCTCCTGGCTGCATCTGCACCATCTACAGGCCTGTCAACATCTTCTGTGCTGCCCACATTACACACACACAGACACCAGTTAAAAGCTGACAGACTCACAGGGAAGGGAGGGAGGGAGGGAGAGAGAAAGAGAGAGGGAGAAAGAGAGATAGAGAAAAGAAAAAATACTCAGAGCTGGAGACAGATCTTGGTGCCTACCGAACCACCGGCGTGCAGCGAGAGATAATTGCTGAGCTAGCATTAATCAAACCACAATGAGACTACAATTTAATTCACTGCTTTAAATCTTATTAGAGAGGCTTTTAATCTTACCAGAGACCGTGCTTGGATTTTATCAATGAACCTTGAAATGATATCAAAATAGCCCAGATTGTTCATCTAAAACCAATATAATGAAAACCATAGATACAGAGCTATCAAAATGTGTTCGTAATCAGTTTTCAGAGCCATGGATCCATAAACATGTCAAGCTCACTTTGTTTCTGTTTTTCTTTTTTCTGCTTCTGTTTTTTTTTTTTTTTTTTTTAAATCCCATCGGTGACTCTACTGCAATTTATCTGCTGCGAGAACATTGTTAAGCTTCTCTTCTCCACTACCCAAAGCTACAGAAACGCTACAGAGCTCTTTCTCCTTATTTCAAAGGGAATAAGAAATGAGACATTAAGAAAATGTGAAGTATACGCTCTGATATACCAGTTCCTGCTAGAAATGTGAATCATTTGGGCCAAATGAAAGCTTTAAGCGCTGTCATCCAGTTTGCTATCTCATTTCCTCATGTGAATTTGAATCATCTGCTGAAAGGCGAAATAGAAAAAGCTGCTGTCAGTTTCCACATTCCCAAAGTCATCATCTGGACAGCACAGTCAGGCACAGGTATAACCCCTAAGCCCACGTTCATTCCTTAACATTAACCTGAATGTAGTATTGGTGAAATATTCAAACAGAGCCATTGACTCTTTAAATCAGTCAAATCTTATTCTCTCTCACTGTGTAAAAAGAAAAAGCATTATGCTGCCTTTATATTTGGATGCATTGGACTATTTTATGTCAGCATGCATTCACAATCAAAATAGACTTGAGTTTGATTAGAACTTATTATTGATTTGTTTTATCACACAAACAAAACTTATCCACAATTGATTTGCTGTTAGATCATGTTATGTGTACATAGTATGGTTTGGACTTTCTGACCAGTTGCGTTAAGCTGAGGTAGATTTTGTCAAACATAATAAATAACATAAGATGAAAAGAGCGAAAGGAATAAAAGGAATCTTATGTTAGTATGTATGTTATGCTCATAATTGCACTTGCCAAGTGTGTATTTAAAAGTAGTTGAATTACTAGAGAAAAGCAGAATTTGGTACAATACCTGGAAAGTCAGCTTGCCTAAAATAAGTCCTTTAATTTTCCCAGAAATCTACAGTGCACCTTATAATCCGGTAAAGTTTCTCTAGCACCGAGGCTGGAGCAGTATTAGCATTAGCAGCTAACTGCAGCGCTAGCTCTTTTGCCGTTCAGAGGTGAGTATATTGGACTCTAGCCTGCGTGTTTACTGCGTTAAAACAAACATTTTAACGTGGGATGACCCCCGCTAGCAGGGTTCCTCAGTGTGGCGCTATCAGGAAGCGTTTACTTTCGCTAAACGCTGTTAACCGTGGCTAGCTCTGCTGCTAAACGTGGCTAGTGCTGCTGAAATTAAGCTTACTTTAAATAAACGGAAGTGGTTTACCCATTTAAATAAACAGTTTTTAGGAGAGAAATCTCTGTAGATTAACATCCAGGGTTTCTTTTTTAAGAATTAAAGTTTTGTTTACTTAGGCGCTTAAAGTGTGCCCTTATAATCTGGTGTGCGTTATGTATGAAAATATACCACACTTATAAGTGGACCTTTGAGAAAAATAGAAAAAAGTATGATACTTGAGCCCTTTAAAAACAAAAAACAAAACAAATACAGATAATTTATTCATATGCAGAGGATAATAATAAAAAAATAAATACAATAATAATAATAATAATAATACATACAATAATACTAGTATTAATAATAATATACGCTGAGTCCTGTGATCAGAGTCCGATTGCACTTTCTCACCACAGAGCATGAGGAGAATATCATCTTATATGGCAATGCTTTGATCTCTTTTATATTTTTCATTCTTGTCCTACTTCTTTGTGTATATCCCTTTATTCCCCTGCCATCTCCTCTGTGCTTTCACTCTACATCTTATTTACTATTCACACAGTGATGACAGGATGGACAACACTAGTCTAGACAAGTCCGAGCTCTAGTGTGAGACTTTTTCTGAATATACTGAAATAACAAAATATCAAACCCTAATATGGAATGTAACACATTTTCTTGCAGCCTGTATCAGTTGCATTCAGTGCTTATTTATTATTAGTGCATTGTTAAGACTTGTCATCCAGAAACAACAGTAAATATATAGTTTTAAAAAAGTGAATATAAAGTGAATAAATCATGATATACAATAGGGGTGGGCGATATGGCTCTAAAATAATATCACAATATTTTATGGTATTTTCACGATACAATACTTTTGGCTATATGACAAAACACTAAATTAGAAAAAAATATTTAAAATGTTCAATAATCCAGAATGTCATGATACTAGTAATAATGCACTCCAAATATCTCCATATATCAAGGATTAAAGTGAAATAAATGATACTGGACAAATATAATCTGTCACTAGTAGATATATAATGAGAAATGAGAACAGTGTGAATTTTTATTTTGCTAAAAACTTTTTAAAAAAGTAGTACCCTAATGTGATAATTAGGGGTGGGCAAAATGTCACGTTATTTCAGGGTATAATATCGTTCATGATATTCAACATTTTTGGCCATATTATTGCGTACGATACGATATGGCACACCCCTAATATACAATTACTCCACACTGGGAATGTGTTCAATGTTCAATACTTCCAAAAAAAAATCCACAAATTAACACAAAGTCATAACTCACTAAGTCTTAAATCCACCTCCGAGTTCAGTTAGTGCCCTTTCAGAGTGGCAGTATGTGTGTTAAAGCACTAAAAGCTGTAAAATGTACAGCACACTGTGCCGTCAGGACCAGGATTGAGAAACACTGGCTTATACCAGGACTGTCAGTATGCTACAGAACAGTGTCATAATAACAGGGTAACCTGAAAATGTTTACCTCATCTCTCACTATACAATAAAGTTAGATGTGCTGTATCCGTCTGATTATAGTACTAGCACTGTATAATCAGATGCCAGACAAATATAGTGTAAAATATGCTGCTTGGAATTGTCAAGACTGTCAGCCCAAATCGCAGCAGTGTAACTAATGTTCTTTGATTTTTAAAATGCAGCCTTTTCGACAAATTCATAAAATATACGTATTTTAAAGCATACCAATTTCAGCAAGCAAAAACATTTATTCACAGTCTTGCATTTAAAGTCTGCACATATACTGTAGAGTAACCAAATGAAAAAACATCTGGAATAAAAGAGGAAGAGGAAGATGAATTATTACAAGCCATCAAACCAAGCTAAACTGCTTGCATTTTTCACCAGGAGTGGCATAAAGCAGTCCAAAAGCAGTGTGTAAGACTGGTGGAGGAGAACATGCCAAGATGCATGAAAGCTGTGATTAAAAAAATTTAAAAAAGAGTTATTTCACCAAATATTAAATTTATGAAAATGAACGTGTTTCTTTGCATTATTTAAGGTCTGAAAACTTTTTCAAAGTTAGGAAAAATGTCAGAATAAAAATACCCATTTTGTAAATCCTAAATGAGAACAATGGGACCTAATGATGATAATAATTTTATTACACCCCTATGCAACACATACAATACGATTGACAAAATTGAGTAAAGTTGGGAGTTACAATAGAATCTTCTCACTGCAGATTCAGTCACACCTGTCTCACACTGATGTACATTGTAATTCTCTACATGTATCTCCTGTGTGTTTAATTGCAACATCAGTCAAATCCAGCATTTGTGTGGTCATGAGTCTAATGATAATGTCCACAATCACTTACGTCTTTAAACCGGACTGATTAATGGCCAGCAGTGTGAAGAGGACTCATTGCTTGCTTGGGTTTCTACAGTATATGATAACAGTGTCCTATACTAGTACATTGTTTGAGTACAAGTATATCTCTGTCCATTCTGTCAGTTTCATTGCTAAATATTAACCAGGTGTGAATGGATCACTGCGGTTTACTTAATATAGTTATACAATAATTTACACAATGAGTACATTCATTTAATTGTATGACACAATAAGAAATCATGAAATCTATTTTGATAATAAGGGCAACTCAACTACATCTATTTGCCTACTCAGGACAATGTGATTAATACTTTTACAGATGTGCCTTTAATGCTTTCACTGTTTGTTCTATTGCAGTTAAGAATGCTATAGTAAGTAGAAAATGACTCATTTGGTTGTTACAGGAAAGAACAAAAATATGTTTTTTTATATAGTAGCTCTTTAAATTTCAAATTGCTTTTTCATACCAAGACATCATATGTACAAAAGCACCGCTTACTGTGGGGTTTAAGTATATTTATATATTTTTTTTTAAATTATAGACTCTCAGAGCCAGTGTCCTGGACAGGGATAAAGTTTAGTTGTGGCTTAAAACATTATTTAAAACATGTTGGTCTAAAGTGGGACTCAGCTCTCTTTTTAAAATCTTATTTTTCAAATGTATTGCTTACAAATTTATAGCTGCACAATATATCATTTTAACATCGCAGGACATGTATGTAATGTATGTAATACAATTATACAATTTTTTTATACACTGTTCTAATTTCCTGTGACATCTACCAAAGACTGATAATATAAACAACATTTTATTTATTTTACTCCAAGCTTGAATCCACTAGCATTGGATCATTTATTTATTTTTTGTCTGAATATGAATATCACAGAAAGCACTGTATTTGTCTAAGAAAATAACATGCAGCATTTTTATATCCATTTTCACATACATTCGTTTAAAACCTTCTACCCTGCAAAAACAAAAGTAAGAAACTTTTGGGCAGCTTAGTTCTAAATGATTTTAAAAAAGAACATACTATACATAATCTAAAATATGTATTTATGTACCACACACTACATGTATATCAGAAATGCAAAATAATGGCATTAAAAAGTCCTGCAGACCCAGCTTTGCATCACTTTAACAGCGCTGCCTCTGTTCATGACTGGGTGAAACTGCTCATGGCTTCCAGTTCACACAGGAATTATAATAGGATAGAGAGTTGAGAAGTTTAAAAGAAGGAAAGGTCAAGTCAGTGGAGTTCTAGCATTCGATTATCAACACACACACACACACACACACACACCAGCGCTCAGGCATGTCAAGAATGGTATTGTCTGTCACCAACCCAAAGTAAACAAGACACAAAGTGAAAGTGTGTTGAAAAGGGCAGGACAGAGCTGGATACACACTAAGAAGTAGGGCAGCAATGGAAAAATACATTCTTAGTAGAGGGAATTGTCAAATGAGATAAGAGTCTCCCCATTGCTTACTGTGTAAAAGCCTGTGTGTGTGTGTGTGTGTGTGTGTGTGTGTGTGTGTGCGCATTGGTTTGTGGTTGTGTGGCTGCTGTTTTCGCTTGAACTCTACAGTCTCTTGATCGGTGCAATTGATCCTCTTTAAATAGAGACAGATCAAATCAACTAGACTTTTCTACACTATTTTGGAACGCTTCTGCAGAACATGGACTGGAGAGAAGAAAACAAGAAAGCAATAAAAAGAAAAAGAGCTTAAGTGCTGCAGATCAGATCAAGCAAAGGAGCAGAGCATTGAAAAGGGGGCGGTACTATGAACACTTAAAGAAGTGGTAGATAGGGGGAATTCAGATGATGAGAGAAAAAGAGATTGTTTAAAAAGGGACTAGAAAATGGAAAGAACACGTTGCTGTTATGAATGTATGCTACTACAGATGGAGTAGAGTGAGGAGAGAGAAAGAACGAAAAGGAGTGAGAGAGGAATAGAGAGAAAAACAAAAGATAGATCAAGAAGAAGGAAGAGAGTCACTGAGTGGTTGAGGGAGAAAAAAAAGACAGAAAGAAACTAAACAAGACACAAAGATACACTAAATGAGGGAGAGACAGTTAAAAAGAGAGAGACTGAGACAGAAGAAAGAGGTAGAAAATAAGACAGAGAGAGAGAGACAATCCATGAGAAAGAAAAATACACTGAGTCAGGGAGAGAAAAAGAGAAATTAAGATTGAGATAGCGATACAATGCATGAGACAGAGAGAGAGACTGAGTGAAGAGAGAAAAGAGGAAGGTATAAAAAAGACAGTTAAAAAGAGAGAAACTGAGACAAAAAATACAGAAAGAAAACTGAGAGAGAAAGAGATAGAAATTAAGCGCTACAATACATGAGACAGAGAGAGAGAGAGACTGAGGGAAAGAAAGAAAAGAGGTATATAAAAAAAATGCCAGAGAGAGAATAGAAGAGACAGAAAGACACTGAGTAAAAGTATGAAAGAAAGTAGCTAAGTAACTAAAAGAGAAAGAAAGAAAGGCACGAAACTGGACAAACAGAGACAAGCAGTGTGTATGTGAGAGTGAAGAGAAAGAGAGAGAGAAACTGGGTGAGTTACAGGGAGAGAAAGGAGAGAAAAGCTGAAAGAGAAAGAGGAATAAAAAGTACAGCTGAGGGAGAGGCAGTGGGTGAGACAGAAAGAGACACTGAGGTGAGCAAGAGAAAGAAAGAGATAAATTGAGAGACAAAGACACTGAGAAAGAGAGGGGGAAAAGGAGAAACGGCGAGACTGAGGGAGGACAGAGATCAGAGGGTGAGAGTAGAGAAGAAGGAGGAATGGGGGAAGGCTAGAAAAGCGCACTTGTGTGTGGATGCTGTTATGCGGCAGTGGAGACGGAGAGCACAGGCAGGCCTTTGTTTGCTATAAAAGAATTCCTCACTGCTTCTGTTCATTTTTCATATTCTGCACTTCTTCTCCCTCTCTCTCTCTGCCTCACATTCTTTCCTTCGACCCTCGACCCTTTTCTCATTTTGTTTCTTCTTCATTCTGCTCTGTCTCTGTTTGCCTTCTCTTTCCCAAAAGTTCCTCTGTTCTCCTCTCAGAAGGCAGCTCCTCTCAGATGCAGTCAGTGAAGGGGAGCTTCAGATCCAGCAGGGCTGCAGGTTCACCCCCCTGAAATAATAAGCTTTATTATCTGCGAAGCCTGTTTTATCATAGGTGCAAAATCTCAAAGCGCTTTCTGTTAGAATATAAAAAAACATAAAACAAAAATTTGAGTTTAACTGAAGGAACAGCAGGGTTATTACCTGCAATACACAAGACACAGGATGGTTTAAACAAATATGCTTCTAATCTGGATTTATAAACACGTATTCGATGTACATTCCTGTAATACGCTCTGGAACATTAGTCCAGAATTAAACAGCTACACAAGAGAAAGGATGTTCTCCAGCTGAGCTCAAATGAAAGTCAGATTTTGTGGGCCTACTGCAGCTTAATATTCATTTATGAATCGTATAAATCTTAAGACTTATTATTCTTCTAGTAGATGTGTGTGATTTGCTCAATTCTTCTTGGGTTGCTGCTGCAGCTTTCCTTCAATTTCCTTCAGAATTGAAAAATAAATTACTACTCTAAGAAAGAGGGGTTGGGGGGAGTTAGGACAAGCATTAGGCATTAGTTCAACATGAAATCATGACAAATCAGAGAATTGTAACTATTTAAGAGAGTCTGGACAGACTGGAATTGTGGCATATCTTGGAACCTTATGGGCAAAAAAAAAAAATACAGAAAAAAAACCAAGTGAAAACTAGAAACTAAAACGGCTCAAAAACGCAAACAACTCAAAACTCAAATGTGCTGCACACAGAGTAACATGAAATAAACACAACATGAAAGTGTATAGTCTGTATCAGGTGTGGGCGATATGGCTCTAAAATAATATCACGATATTTCAGGGTATTTTGCGATGACGATATACTTGGCGATATAGGAAAACAGAAAAATAATTTGTTCATTTCAGGAATATAGTATAAGAGTATAACAGTATAATCATGTTATACTGTTAAATATAATCGTGTTCTCTGCATTCCCTTTTTTGGCTTATTCAAGTCAAGTCAAGTCAAGAGGCTTACATTGTCAGTACAACTGAGTACAGGTACACAGTGAAGTGAAATTACGTTCCTCCAGAACCATGGTGCAACATGGAACAACAAGCAATAGACAACAAGTGCAGGAGTGACGACAGTGCAACACAAGACTATAACACTAAATAACAATAAATATGATAAATACAAAAGACGAGACATTTAAAAGACAGGACAGTGCAGTACTGATACAGTATAATAAAGTGTATAGTGAGGATAAGGTGCAGAGATGAGTAACATACTGTTACATATAGAAGATATATAATCTCAGCAGTTACTGAGGTAGTTATTGAGAGTGGCAGCAAATATTGCGGATAGGAATGAAGACATGTCAGCCTCTGTGTGCTGAATGGGTGAAGTTCAGTGTTTGTGTGTGTAAGGGGGGGGTTCAGTTCAGTTTTGTGTGAGTGTGTTGGGTGGGTGGGGTGGGGGTTCAGTTCTGTCTCTGTGCGTTGAGAAGTCTGACTGCCTGGTGGATGAAGCTGTTGCAGAGTCTAGTAGTGGAGGCTCGGATGCTCCTGTATCTTCTGCCGGACGGCATCAGAGCGAAGAGTCCGTGTGAGGGATGGGTAGGGTTGTCCACAATGCTGGTGGCTTTGCGGATGCAGCGTGTGGTGTAGACGTCAGTGATGGAGGGCAGAGAGACTCTGATGATTTTCTCAGCTATCCGGTGTAGGGTCTTGCGATCTGAGGTGTTGCAGTTCCCAAACCAGACGGTAATGCAGGTGCTCACGATGTTTTCTACAGTCCCTCTGTAGAACATGGTGAGGATGGGAGGTGGGAGGTGTGCTTTTCTCAGTCTTCGCAGGAAGTAGAGGCGCTGCTGGGCTTTCTTTGTAACGGAGACAATAATTATTGTAGCTGCATTAGATTCAAAACTCTAATGCTGGCCTACAAATACAAAAATCCATACTAGATTCTTCATACTTTAAACCAGTTCTGTACCAAGAGTGTTTGATCTTTCAGCAAGGTTCAGACTTTTCTCTGTTCTGTCAACAAAGTAACTGGGTGTCTAAATGACCAAATCACCAGCGTCTCTAAACGCTCACTGAAGAGCCATTTCTTCAAAGAGTTCTTAAATTAGCGCTTATCCTCTAGGTATCTTCCAGGTGTCTATAATGATTTTTGTATTTAACAGTATTTACGCTTTTGATTGTATCCTCTACTTGCTGGGGATAATTTAAACAGTAGACAGTGAAGCACTTTTGTAAGTTGCTCTGAATAAGAGCGGCTGCTAAAGACCATAGTTGCAACGCGCTGCAGTGGTCAATAAAATGATTCATCATAAGTTTAACTTTCACAACTTTTGCCTTGACTTCAGTGGTGGAATAAATCTGATGTTTATTCTTTAGAGAAACAAGAGAGTTGAACACCCGCAGCTAATGATGCTTTTCCACCAGGGCAGTGCGATGCGATGCAGTGCGAGTACTAATGTGAATCCAGCTGTATGCAAACCCTGATTGAGTACCTGTGTCACAAAACAGTACCCATGAAATAGGAGCTCTGTCTCTGCTCTGTGAGCCTCTGCGAGGGAGTTCGACTTCTTAAGCACCAAGTGCAAAACATCCATCATTTTCATTTAGCTAAACTGCTTTTGAAATCCCAGTACACACATGCGTTTAGTGACAGACTGTGTTTACTAAATGTAATGGAGTGCTACACAGTGCTAAAACAGAGTTTTAATGTTGTAGAAGTGTCCCGAGGCTATTGGCCTTTGGCTCATTTTAGCTACAAAGCTAACTGCTTTTTGCATCTAATGTCGGCGTTATTTTATTTCGTTCTAGCTTATTACCACCTTAATGCTGGAACAGGAACTGAAAAACACAGTTTCTCTTCAAAACATTCAGAAGTAGTTGATAGAAAAACTGGAGAAAGTTAAACTTTTTAATCCTCAGTTTAACAGTAAACACAGAGCAGGAGTGGCAGCTTTGTGATTTGGGTGCAGAGTGCTGATATTTTGGCATTAAACCAATGAACAGTCCACTCTGTTTCTAGCTTTATGGTACCCCAATATGAGGGGTATCCACAATCAGAGGCTGATTTCCCCATGTATTGCTGTTATAAATGTCACGTTTTTTAAAACATCAGATTACTTATGTTAATTAAATACAAATATATCATGTAAAAGAAGTGATTAAAATAAATATTCACCCCATTTGAAGAAACCAAAAACCAAGTCTGATGTTCAGGCAAGGAGTGTTAAATCTCAGCTATAGTTCTACAGTGGGAAATTTCAAGCTCAAGCCCAGATTCTTTGGTCTGACCAAATCACAATAGAGCTTGTTGGTCACAAGACTAGTCCCCTCCTTGAAGCATGGTGGTGGTAGTATCATAATGTTTGGGCGCTTCCTGGCAGCAGGCCCTGGAAAACATGAATGTGGACAGTAAATACATTTTGATGGACAATCTGCAAGAGAACTTGGACAGCAAGACAATGACCTACAGCAAAAGGTCCACAGAAATGCTTTAAAGACAACAAAGGTGAATGTTTTGGAGATACACATTTCAGTCCCCAGTCCAAAAAAATTAGAATTTGCTAGATTCTTTACATCTGATCCATGCACAACCAGAACAGGAAACGTAAATTATTGAGTTCACGAGATACTAAAATGTAGTCGTTTGTGCCAAGCAAACTAGTTTTAATGTATCTCCAAGTTCTAACTTGATCATAGTAAGATGACAGAACTGCTCTATAGCTTTCTTTAAGAACTTTGCTCTTTAGCTATTCTTGCTTAGTGAGAAACACAGTCAGTGACCCTCAATCACAGGTGTGCTGGCACCAGTTCTTACTCCAGAAAGCTGGTAACAGGGCTGAATTATAATCAAGGTGTTTTCCTCCCGCCTACACTGTGGCAAAGGAAGAGAGAGTGAAAGCTTGTTCACTGATTATTTCACTTCACTTTTTTAGACTGCAAAAAAGTTCCTAAATTGTACTGAAACGGGGGAGAACCTCCTTGATGCTACAGAAGCCTTTTTTCATGTAAAGGACAGTGTAAATTCAAATGGTTCTTTTGGGTTGTCATGGTTCTACAGAGAATGAATGTGTCTTCCCGTCTTCCCGTCACTTGTCTGTTCACACAGACAGTTTTAGCCAGACACCGCTGGTCACAATCATTATGATGCACTGTGATTGGTAATACTGTCTATGATGTATTCCTGGTACAGACGTGACACTGTCGGCCTTCAGGAATGGAATGTCCCATTCGTTTGGCACCCCAGTCAGGACTCACTCAAACTCTAAAAATTCCAACTTCAACATCAGCAGGCTGGCCAGTGTTTAGCATCACTCCTCATAAGATAACTCCTCATCTCATAACATATACAGGTATAGGTGTTCCCAAGCCATCCCCTGAGGTAACATTTTATGGTCAATTTACATAGTCCTATCTTGTGACTTTTGGCATGTTAGTGTAGAAACACTGCCTTTTCTAAGGAATCTTTGAAGAACATAATTTTTAAAATAAAAAAGTCAAAAATGCTTAAACACACACACACATACACACACACACACACACACACACAACCTGCAGCCCAAGAGTCAATTCACCTTAATATTCTTTTAATTATAAATCTCCATGGTGAGAGGCTTTAATCCATTTCTCTTGAGTTGATACGTGTGAGAATACGCTTTGTATCATTCTTTTACTTTTCTTTTATCATTCTATTTCCCTTTTCTCTCTCTCTTTCACTTTTCATCTTTTGATCTCTCCCTTCTTCTAATTGTATCTTCTAATTGTATATTCTAAATGTTTCTCCTATATACATTCTCATTTGTGCACTCTCTCTTTCCATTTATTCTTCTATACTTTGTTTCCGTATTTTGCTCTGTGTCCAGTCTTTTGCCTGTTTTTATTTTTTCTCTTCTTTCTGTTTCACTCCTGCCCCATCCTCCCTCTTACACGCACATCCCCCTCTCTTACTCTCATATATAGAGCTGCTATGATTTAGTTGAACAGTCCTCCATTTTCTTTCAGGCAGCCCAGTGATGCATTCTGCCCGGTCTCTGTGGTACTCCTGGAGTGGATCAAAGTAAAAATGAACACTTATATGAGCTATAACGGTCTTCACTCCCAGAGTGAAGTGCATTGGTTCAACATTACTGTCCTCTTTACTGTAAAAAGTACCGCACTGCTGATTCCATGCCGAAAATTTTAGAAATGCTACCCTGGGTGACATCAAAAGCACAGCCCGTGGAGAGGAGAGCAGAAACTGAAAGCATCCTCTCTGACCCCGCACGAAACCACTAACGAGCTCGTTAGCAAAGAAGGGAATTTAAGTGGTGAAGTCAGTTTGGAGGCCGAGTTAAAGTACCCACGTGCCACGCTTTCACAGGACATGGATTAAGGAATGATTTTGGGTAATAACTTGAATATGCTGTGGTGGACTCACAGAAGCTCCTTGCAGCATCTTGAATATCAGTTCATTTCTACTTCATAATGGCTTAGAAGGACCCTGTGTTCCACAAGGCTCACTCAGGCCATTTGTGTGGGTTTATGTACCAAAAACAGTGATTCATTTCCACATGACCATTTCCAACCTCTCTTTTTTTACCCTTTAGAAATAAGCAGGCTGTATTTTCTGCTATTAAGAACTAGTATAAGCATTGGTCAGCTTGTATTATGAGTTCACAAAGTAGTCCAGGCTGGAAGGTATGGAACAAAATCCTACATTTGCACTGACATCTTTTTGGCCATTCGAAAAAGCTTACAAAAATATTTAGTCACTTCTTTTAGAGGTGTGGAATGGTTGGAAAGCTGCAATGATGCATTTGCTACTTGTGAGCCAGGAAAAGTCTAGGCTGTAGCCAAGGTAAAACGCATTTGGTTTAAAGCTGAGAAATGAAGCTCATGATGTTCAGAGTGATTTAAAGATCTTTCCTGGTTCTATCTAGAGTTCTTTGCACACAACAAAACTGCCAACAAAAATGATAGAATATTAAACTTTCAGTTAAGCTTGTCCTAAAATGTTAGTTCTGTTGACTGCCTTGACTGTTCCATATCTATTTCCAAAAGGCCACTAAAAAGAAATTTAGAGAGCAGTCTCTCTGAGGACCCACCCTGCCGTTATTACAAGGGGTGTCACGATTCTCTAAATCCTTTTTTTTTTCAGCAGAGAGGCCTTTGCCAGTTTTAGATTAGTCTATGGTCAGTCATTGGTTTGATTCATCAAATTTACAATATCTTATTTCAAAAGGTGGGCTTGATATAAGTGATGCAAAGTGATACAAGTGATCTGTAATGAACATGAAAAATAAGACTTTTTCGGTCCCTGAGAATGACAAGTTTTTTTCTTTGACAAAGATATATTATTAACTTTATCTGAGAGAAAGAGGCTCCTTAAGGTACCAAAACTATTAACATATTTGAGGCTAGACAAAACAACTGTTCTTTTTACATTTTCAAGTTTTTCTTTAAGGAGATGAGAATGTCCACATTCTCTGAGGAAAGTTCTGCTCTTTGAGCAGTCACGATGTCCGCGGCGTCGGCAGCTCAGGTAGATCAGCTCTCCCTCCTGCCCTGCCCCGCCTCTAAACCCATACATCATCCAGTGCCCCTCCCAAACTACCTTAAAGCTTCCTCATGTGCCAAATAGTTTTAGACTTCTGATTTAAAGGCCCTACTACACAGGATGCCGTCTATGGACCTATGGACCTATGGAGTCCATACTTTGAATATTCAAATATGTGTACAATAATAGGTATGAAATAGGTGCTAATATTGTGTGGAGGATCAGTGCAAATATAGTATATTGTTAGAGATAGCCATGTATAGCTGTACTACATGTGGGGTTCATTCAGTAGAGCTGTTTGGAGCACAGGAAATCTGAAGGAAGTCTTTTCTGTACTTTCAATCACGGAAGCAGCACAAGCAGCACATTTATAATTACATGGCCAGATGTTGGAATGACTTGTGATAAATGGTAACTTAATGTTAGATGTTTTTGACATACCACCACAGTCCCCAGAGTACCACAGCTAGGGAACCACCGCACTACCATGTTCGATAAAGCTGTGTAAAAAAAAATAAATAAATCAAACCCAGACATTCCGGGACATAGATACTGTATCATTCCATAACAGAAAGAAACACCCAATAACAGTGACCACAGAGCGCAACGGCGTTCAGATGAGGAATGGTCCAGACCATGGTCTCACATGGCAAGTAGCCTATTGTGTTCTAGTAGCGTTTTAATGGGATGAAGAGTGGGAGGAGAATGGAGAAAGAGAATGGCTAGCATGGCTGTGTCCAATGGATTTAGAACTAATTAAGTTCACACAGGAGATAGAGACTACACTGTGGACTCAGTCCCATCACCAAACACACACACACACACACACACACACACTCTGAGAGCAGTAAACAGAAGTTTGTCTCTAATCACTCCATTGTCTGTGTTCTGCATGAAAGGATCAGCAGTAAGCAGCAAGCCCCTGTGGGTCTCTCTATCTCTGTGTGTCTTTTTGTGTGTGTGTGTGTGTGTGTGTGTGTGTGTGTGTGTGTGTGTTTCTTTGTGTTTTTCTGTTTCCCATTCGCCTTCATTTAGTCTCTTCTCTCATCAGTAAGACTCTTTCTTACGTCATTTAGTTTCTCTCTTTTCCACCGCATCCCCTCATTTCCTTCCCCTCTCCAAGCTATTCTGCTCTCCAACCGCATTTACAGCATCTAGTGCTTCTCCTTCATTTACTGCCTTTAGTCTCTCTCTTTAACTCTCCTCTCTCACGCAGAGTCCATCCCTCGCGTGCAAGTCTATGTTTTATTCCACACTGTGTACAGTGTGTACTGTCTGTAAAGGCTGAAGAGGAGGTAAAAAATAATGGGCAAGGCTTTTGATTGTGAAACCCTTCAGAGAGAACACTGAGACTTTACACCCAGATCCGCCGGCGACAGGAGGAGGAAAAGGACGAGAAAAAAGAGATGATGAGAGAGGGACAGAAAGGATTTTAAATGAAATGAAGCAGAGAGAGAGAAGGAGATGGAGGAAAGGGGGGTGGAAGAGAGAAGATTTAAACCAATTTACAAGAAGAGAGTGGGTGAGATAGTGGATGAAGGGGATAAAGGAAAAAGAAAGACGCCAAAGGAATGGGCGAGGAGAGAAAGAGAGAGAGAGACACACAGAGAGAGAGAGATACTATGAAAAATATTTTTAGAGAGAAAATATTTAATTTAAACATAATTTGAAAAAAAAAATTGAAGTTAAAAGATTGTGCAAGAGAGAAAAAGAGAATGAAGCAAACAGAAAAAAAAAGAAAAAATTCACAGAGTGAGGGTGAAAGAAAAGAATAGAGTGAGGGTGAAAGTGAAAGATATAGAGGGTAGAGAGATGGAAGTATAAAAACTGCAGGAGAGGAAAAAATATATATAATAGAAAAGAAAAAAGATAGGTGAAGCAAAATTAAAAGAGAATAATAAAGAGAGAGAGAAGATTAGAGATATAAAGAAATAAAGTATATATAAAAGTATATAACAAAATATAAAGAGTATAAAAACTGCGGGAGAGAGAAAAAATATATAAAAGAAAAGAAAAAAGATAGATGAAGCAAAATAGTCAAAATTAAAAGAGAATAATAAAGAGAGAGAGAGAAGATTAGAGATTGGGAAGTAGGAAAATAAACTAAAAACAAAGATGATGGAAATAGAGCAAGAAAGAAGTGACATAAAATGGGTCGCCATTCAAACATGCTTTAAACATTATGTTAACAATACAAACAGAACTGTGAAATAAATGGTGTTTATAACCAGTAGAGTTATGTGAACAAGTTTTGCATGATATAGGCTGCTATGATTAGGAGAGCTATCATGCCAGACTATGTTATTTATAGTTCAGAAACACCAGGCAGGATGGACCAGAGAAGGGTTAAAATCTCTGTGCTGTCCTAAAAACAGTCACCATACATCTGAGAGCCCAAACACACCAGACAGTTCTGGGAGAGGAGTGATATTTTTTAGATGAGTTTTGAGTTCAGCATTTCAGAATATCTACTGCAAACTTTGACAAGCTATGTGTCCTAATCAGACCATTTGCAGAGCCAGTTGTTTCCAGTCAACAGTTTCCAGTTACCAGTCAACTGATGGATGGCTCTTGCTTTATAAATGTTGGTCACTTGCTTTAAAGCTCCACTAGGTAGGATTTAGATTTTGTGCTCGTGGGCTCCCCCTACAGTTGTAGATTGTAATAAATGTTTCAGGGGGATTAGTTTCTCTTTCTCGTTTTCTGGCTTTCACAGACATATTCGGTCTCTTTCCAGCTTCTGACAGAGTGTCTGTATGTTAGTTTGGAAAGAATGAACCAGTAGTCCTTGTAGAACTGTTAGAACTAAAGGTCGGAAAGCAGGTCGCAGTTCTCGCTAGCATTGGTCGCGGCCGCCTCGGAAAACTAAGAGAGTCTGGTTTGAGCTCAGAGGAGCTCCGGCACAGACACGAGAGCACCGCTATTCCTCCTATTACACCTCAATGCAGCGCTGCAGGGAGTTTCAAGTTGTAATTTTACTTCTTTAAAAAGATCAAAAATCAAGAAAATCCTTCATAGTGCTGCTTTAAGTATAGGAAATATATCATCGATTTTCAATGTTGTTTTTTAGTTTACTGCATAATTTTACCAGACAACCTGTCCCATACACTGTGCCAAAATTTCCTGATGAAGGAGTCCATAGAAATACTTCAAAATGACCTGAAATAAACTTTTTTTTTTATTGACTTCCTTTGAAAGTTTAGACTGTTTTTTCTCTTCTGTAAAGTTGCTGTTTTGAAGATACTTGTTTTTTATTGGGCAGCGACGATAAATAATTTAGCTTGATATATCATGCTTTATGTAAAAAAACTTCAGGTGCGATAGAGGTGGGAACAGAGTGAGCAGGACAGAGAGAAAGTACAAGATGGACAGAAGGAGAAAATAAAGGAGCAAAAAAGCAAAATATTGAGAGAAGGAGAAACTGACAGTAAGAGAAAGATTGAGACAGGGGGGCCACATTAAGAGAAAGAAAAGACAGAGAGAGTGAACAAGGGAGTGAGAGAGCAATAAGTGAGAGTGGAGAGCAGGAGAAAAAGGCAACATATAGATAAGGAGAATGTAAAAGAGGAGAGAGGAATGAAAGACTGACAGAGTAGAGGAAGTAGAGAGAGTGAAATAGGGAGAGTGACAGAGAGAGAGAGTGAAGGAGAGTGGTAGAGAGTGAAGGAGAGAAAGAGTGAGAGAAGGAAGGAGGGCAGAGGGAAAAGAGAGAGAGGGAGAGAGAGGGAGAGAGGGAGAGAGAGTCTCTGGGGTAAAGGCTATCAGTCACTGTGGGAGGCAGGTTGATCAGGCCTGAAACATGGCCTGGCCACATTACCACAGGCTGTGAGTGACATGTCAACAATTCGCTGTCACTCTGCTTATGCTGTGTGTGTGTGTGTGTGTGTGTGTGTGTGTGTGTGTGTGTGTGTGCGCACACAAATACACATGTGCAAGCGTGTGTGCTCGTGTATGAGAGGTATCCACGGCAACCGTCAGTGAGGCTAAGCCAGTTGATAGAGTAGCTGCTTTTGCAGGGGAGAGATGGGGGAATCAGTGTGAGACACTGTTACTGTAGTAACATAGCATCACAGCTAAGCAGTTACTGTAGTTCCAGACTATCACAGCATGTGATAAGTGTTACCACAATATGTTACCACAATGATAGGCTGTTCGAAAAAGTTGATCATGAGTTATAAACTATTGATAAATACTGGTCTTTTCGTTATTTTTGTTGCATCAGACCCAGTTTGGTATGATTTTTAGTATTGCAGGGCAAAAGCAAAAAAAAAAACAACAAAAAAAACAAAGACAAAAGAGGTCCAAGAAAGCATACACCAACATGGTAAAAGCCATGAAATAGCAGCATATAAACATATCTTAAAGCCGAATGATTGGGACAATTCATTTCTGAAATTGTGGCAAGCTTCCTCTGTGACTCCACCATGTCACGTGTACTGGGAATACGTCATAGAAGCCATTACCACCCGCAGTGGACAGCCCAGTGAATAGTAATTATTGTGACTAACAGTGATAACCTGGGACATATAAACTGGGATGTATTTTGGATGGATTTGCCATAAAACACTAGTAAATGATTAGACCAGTTGTGGTAAGTCTTCAGGTAACTGGTTTATTGTTTTAAAGAAGTATCAAATTATCACAATGTTTAACTGGAATGGTGTGTACTCAGGTGTGATGTCATTCCCAGTAGTGCTGCACGAAATATATGGTTTAAGCATCATCCTCGTGATGCGCACATGTATGCACAAAAGTCTCATCGCAGGACATGAGATGTCACTTTAAGCAATTAAATTAAACCGTCATGTTGCAATGTTGTGATTCTTGACACAAGAAGTAGATACACAGCTTTGTCTCTGTGTCTGTGTGAGTGACATGCTGCTGCTGCCTGAGAAGTTCAAAGGGGTGGGGCAGCACGAGGGTGGGGGGGGGGTGTTGTGGCAGGAGTAAACACGAGGTTACTACATGGTTGGGCACGTGCTTGTACATGCCCGTGTCGAAAGCTGTGCACCTCAGTCCATTACATTACAATACGTTACATTTGGCAGACGCTTTTGTCCAAAGCGACTTACAATAGTGAAGTACAAAAGTAATAGAAGTTAAAGGTAAAAACATCTTTAGATAGGGCTTAAAAGAGGTCGAAGGGAAATAATGGGATAGAGAAGTGAAGGAGGGGAAGAAGGAAATGAGGTCAGAAGTAGTTAGTGTGTTAGTCCAGCACAGTTTTGTGCAGATTTTTCCAGTTACAGCTAAAATCACACTTTGAATCCCAGAAAAACTTATTTTTCTGGGATATGTTTTTCTTTTTTTACCTTTTAAAACGGCCGATTACTGTTGTTGTGCTGTTTTCCTCGGGTTTTAAGTCCTCAGTGCTGACTCTTGGGCAGGGCTGGTGACGTCATGGGCCCTGTATTTTTTTAATATTGCAATATATCTTGTAGAAAAAATAACATTTGCAACGTACAATTTTTCTAATATCGTGCAGCCCTAATTCCCAGCTATCACATCAGATATTCAAAATAAATGGAACTCAACACGCCTTTCACCCAACACACCTAATTTAAGTAGTCAGGTAATTTACCAGTCTTTTAAGAGTATTAGAGGTTTTAAAGCAAGAAAAGCTTTAACATTTGCTGGGCAGATTGCCTGCAGGACCAGGATTGAGAAACATACATTGAGAAAAAAAATAGACATCAGACAGAACAGAATGGGGAAGCAGTGAAATGTGTTAAATTAATTAAATTAAGCATGTGGAATGGCTCTAGTCTGATCTGTTCAAGAAATCCAGATTTATTTATTTTATTTATTTTTGGCCCACTACTACCCCAACTCTTTAGAGGACTAATAATACTTTATTATTTATTACTTATTAAGCCCCTCCTACATCCCACCACCCAGCTCCTCCAACTTTACCACACAAAAAGGAGAGAGAGAGAGGGGGAAAAAAGGAAAATAAATCCAGAAATTTGAAATTTCAACCAATCCTATAAGAGTTTCAGATTCTGGAAGATCCAAGTGGTAAAATTTTCATCCAGAATTCTGACCGAAGCTTATTGATTACTAGTCTGGTTAGACTAGGTTAAGTTTTTGTTAATTTTAGGAAGCCACCTAAATTAGAGTATGCAAACAATTTTTTTTGCTTTTTTCTTTTAATGTTGTGTGTTGTACAGTCACTCTAGATCTGCAAATAACAGATCAAAGAACTCATTGAAAGCTTTTTGATTGCCATCAAATTAAATCGGGTCTTCTTGAGCTTGATAAGGGCAGGTACTTGCTCCAAAGTTATTGTGAATGACTCAGAGCTCTTATCCCTTCACCAGCCTCCACTTACATGTAGCTTGATGTGTTTTTAATTGTTTGTTTTCAGATATTCGCGACCGCAGGAAGAAGCCTGTCATGCTGTTCATTCACGGCGGCTCGTACATGGAAGGAACCGGAAACATGTTTGACGCAAGTGTGCTGGCGGCCTACGGCAATGTTATTGTGGTCACCATGAACTACAGACTGGGAGTGCTAGGTGAGTCAACTCTTCAGAATTAGCATTTGAGCCCTTGACTTTTTAAAAGTCATGTCAAGAGGCTATGTGTCTGTTTGGCCCTATATATTCCTAAATTTCCTTTGGGCTAAATAAAGTATCTATCTATCTATCTATCTATCTATCTATCCATCTATCCATCTATCCATCCATCCATCCATCTAGATTGTTATACAGTATTCCAACTTCTGCTGGTTGATATGCGTCAGCTGGGAGATCAGTTTTCACGGATTATAGTTATTAGTCCTGAGAACAGAATGATGTTCTACCACAGAGAGTGGACTGGTTGGTCAATGACTGCCAGTTACTGGTCAAAGATCATTTCATCCTGGATGTTTGTAATAGGAGCACTTAGGAGTCACTTTGCTGCTTCTAAAACTGAAACATCTTGACAGGGATGAAAGCTGTTGGCAGTTGCAGGTTTCTGAACGCAGGCATAAAGTCAGTTCCGTTTTATTTGAGCCAAATCCGTTGTGGGAGGATTTACTGCACAGTTTAGCTGTGTTTCTGTTTATACATTTCCTAATGAGGGTGTATCTGAGCATGGGAAACACTAATCTGTGCTGTCACCAGGATTTGGACTGGATTTGTACGCCAAATCCACTTACTGTTGACCAGGTTTTCAAATCCGGCCCAGTGGACCCTCTTGTTCTGCAGTGTTTTATGCTTTTCTACGCACTGAAACACCTGAATCAGCTCATCAGCTAGCTAATTATTGTGACTTTACTTAAGTGTTGAAGCAGCAAAAGTATAAAACTGTGACAGCAAATAGGTTTCAATGAGCTGTGCTAATTAAGCACAAACATATAAGCTGCCAGAATCTTTTGAATTTGAACAAGGAAAACAAGCAAACAAATCAAGGTTGCATTGTGGCTTGTATTGTATTTTTATATTGCTACCTAAAGCCCCACTAGGTAGGATTTCCTTGATTTTTGATCTTTTTAAAGAAGTAAAATTACAGCTTGAAACTCACTGCAGCGCTGCATTGAGGTGTAATAGGAGGAATAGCAGTCCTCTCGTGTCTGTGCCGGAGTTCCTCTGAGCTCAAACCAGACTCTGTAAGTTTTCCCAGGCGGCCACGACCAACGCTGGCGAGAACTGCGACCTGCTTTCCGACCTTTAGTTCTAACAGTTCTACAAGGACTACTGGTTCATTCTTTACAAACTAACACACAGACACTCTGGCAGAAGCTGGAAAGAGACCAAATACGTCTGTGAAAGAAAACGAGAAAGAGAAACTAATCCATTTGAAACATTTATTACACTCTACAACTGTAGGGGGAGCCCACGAGCATAAAATCTTAATCCTACCTAGTGGAGCTTTAAAAAGAAGTAGTAAGTTCCACTATCCAGAAACTGTTTACTGAACTCGTTTTTTCGTATTCCATGTTGTTAGTTAATTATTAAGTCCTGTATTTTCTTTTGTATTTGCTTTTGTCAGAAATATTTGAAATGCTTTGATGAACACAGGAGAGTGTAGTACAAATATGGTTATAATACTAAAGTTACTAAAGTTGAGACTGTACAGAATGCCAGCTATCCCTACCTACAACCAGGAGTTGGGTAGAATTTGGCTTAAGCTTTAATAGCTTAAATATAGCCTATATTAAATTATATTAAATTATAACACTCCTTTAACTGCACAACTTTGTTTTTTATATAATTCTGTATTATAAAACTATATGATGTATGTAAGAGTGTAAGTTCACAGTTTACATTTCACTGCTTAATGCAATACAGGCTGTATTATCTACCTCAGGGGGAATACATAACAGTACATGGAGCGTTCTGTAATTAACACAACTCTGTTCAGAATAAATTAGCTAAAGGAAACCCAGCCTCTTTCTTTTTTTCCCCACCCACCATACTGTAAGCGTTTATACCAAGGTGTGAACCAAACCGTGACTTTTGTATACCATTCAAAGAGATTGAAAATGGTCTGCTCTTCATTAAGACATATGAAGATGGGTGCAGCTAATCTTCACAAACGGCAAAAGCACTAGACCTGTGGTGGCTTCACTTTTAAGAGACCTTGTGCTGTCCATGTTTTTTTACAGTCATTGTTCTAAACATAATCATATTTAATAATAAAAGCTTTGTCTGTATTGTCTGAACAAGTTTGTTCAACCTCCATTGAAAATTAAGTTTAATAGCAAACTTTACAGACTTACAGCTGCTCGAAATAAACCAATCAAACAAGAACAATTAAAAAAGCTCAAAAGCTCAAAACAAATAATATAACAAGTGTTGTGGGGTTTTTTTTTCAATTTCAACAAACACAAAATAACGCTTGTTTACTGCCTTCCCAGATTTATACAACCCCTTTATAATTAGCGGGATGTCTCTGGGATCATTTCTAAGTACTCTTTGTCCAGTTTATCAATATTCGTAGGAATGCATGCTGCAGCCAATGTGTCACACAGACCAGACACAGGACAGACACTCGCAGATACAAATTACAAAGTTTATTAACAAAGGGGCTAAACTTACAGGAATTGTGAGGGACAGGCATGGTCAGAAACCAAATGGCAGCAAATGGTAATACACAAGATATCCAAAACAACAAATGGGGTAGACAAGAGAGTAGTCAAGAAATACAAAAATAAGGTTGCTAACAATATAAACAATTAACCGGGCAAGGCGATCAACGATAGTCAGAAATACATAAACAGGTCGAAAACAAGAAGGCAAAAATACAAAGAAAACGCGTTGCAGAAGAGCTAGATAGCTAGATTCAACACCCAGCAACCAGGAGAGCAAACAGAGGGGTATACACACATTTAAGGACAGGTGGAAACAATTAGAAGCCCGGAGAGTGGGAACATTGTAGCGCCACATGAACATTGGAGTCAGGGAATGTCTGCTGGAGATCATTGTCCTGTTGGATGGTCCAGAGTCTCCCAAGTTTCAGCTTCTGCACAGAAAGTTTGACTGTTTCCCCTACAATTTCCTGATATTTGATACTTGCCCATCTTGTTCTGAACACAGTGCTGGTTTCCAATGCCAATGAAAGCAAAGCAGCCCAGGAGACTTTCTGAGCCACCCCCATACTTCGCTGTAGGCATGGTGTCCCTTTCAGTGTCTGCTGTATTCTTCCTCCTCCAGACACAGCGCTGATCCATAGGCTTAAGAAAAGTTCTGTTTTTGTTTCAGTGCTCCGCAGAGCAGATTTCCAAACTTCTGTGGAATATTTATGTGGTTTTGAGTAGATTGGAACTGACATGTCTTGGACGTTTGAGTCAGTAGAGGTGTGCATCTTGGAGTTCAGGCATGGAGACTGTGCAAATGGAAACCTCAGTGCCTGCTGCCACCAAATCTTGCTGCAGAACTTTTGCAGGTATTTGAGGGTTTTTGACCAAATGTTTCTTTAGGAATGGAGTGACAGCTGGTGATAGCTTCCTCTTTCTGTACCACCCAGGAAGAGTAGACAGTGTCTCTTTAACTTGAAAACTATACTTCCAACTAAGGATATCACAGTGTTAGACTTTTGGTAGTCAGTACCAGTATCCAACAGATTCTAAATATCAATGAAGATGCCACAGTAAAAAATGATTTTCAGTTTTGAATTAAAAACACTTTTTTATTTAAAGGAAAATGACAAATTTTGTAGCACAAAATGTGGAATAGAACCTTTTATGTTATTTAATCAAAAAAATATATATATATTCTGCCCCCGGAAAACCTAAAACTTCCCCTGCACATGCCCTTTGTTCTACCTGTGTCTCCTCCCCTGTCTTCAAGGTGTGTCCTCATCTATGTTTATTTGTAGCTCCGCCCCCCTGTCAGCTGTTCCCAGGTGTTTCGTGTTTCGTGTCCCCTTCTGTGTGTATAAATAGCCCCTTTCTTTTAGTCTCCCTCGTCGGTCCTTGTGCGTCTTTTCGTCAGTCAGGTTACGTGTTCTCGTGTTTTTGCAGTCTCTGTGTTTCTTTATTGTTTCAGTTTTTGGTTCTTTGTTTGTTTGGTAAATACTTGCAATTACATCTGCTCTTGAAAGTGACATATTCACAAGTTCACAAGTTCACAAAAACAAGTGGAAAAAATAATAATTATGTATTAAATAATTAAAAACAGCGCCAAGTAGCCTTCAAGTACTTTAAACAAACAAAAATGTTTCATGTTATTAAACTCACATAACTTTTTATAGCACAGCATGTCAATTGTGCTACCCAACCTAGACATTAAAAAAAACAAACAGGTAAAGTGTTGATTACAACAAGAGCAGCACTGATCAGGTTCATGTCACATTTAACAACCCCCGAAAAAAATCCAGGTACTTAAAGTGCACACTAATCAAATAATATATGAAAAGTGTATTTGCAAGTGTGTGCTATTATGATTGATTCTGTTGAGGGGGTTGAATATTCTGAGACTATACTGGTCATTAAAATGGCATTCAGTGTTAGTACTGAATGAAACCATGATTCAAATGCTGAACTGTTTAAATAGTCAGATTTATCAGATTAAAATAGGTTTGTTACTAATAAAAACAGTGTGCCATGGGGTGTTAATGATGTTTATTGCAACTGAATGCACGAAACTAGTAAATGTACTTGTATTTTTTTCGTATTAATTGTGCAGCCAGCATTGAGAACTGAATTGTGGGCTGAAGATATTGGTATATCCATACAGTGTAGCTGTTAAATTATTGTGTTAGTGAATTTTAGGAGCTGATGCCTGTTCTTAACAATGTAATGTAATTATGGTACATAATACAAACATTCAAATCAGATTCAGTTCTACATTGGCACAACATATAAAATATTGAAAATGAAAATATAACCACCAAACAGATATTCACATGCATTATTATAATTTGTTGTAACTATGGTTATGTCTAATTTAAAGCAGTTTAACCCTTTCTGTACCCTTTACACAGGGTAGTCTTATAAGAAGACACTTTAATAGCTTCTACCATTAAAAAAGAGAAGGCATGTGCTGTAAAGATGTGCGCTGAAATCGTATTGGAGCATTTTGGTTCCATAAACTCTGAATGTTTTTTTTTTTTTCCTGTTGCTTTACATGGCTGAAATATTGAAGCTGGGTACATTCATGCAAATCAGCGATGGCTGTGATAGGTTTATTGGGCGAGCACAGTTAGAAATATATTTCTCCATTTCTCACTTTAACTACAGCACTGCCCGGAGCGATAGCCGGTCAGCCCAGAGATTTGTGCTTTATTACAAAAAAGGGAAAGGCCTGTTAAAAAAAAAAAGTCATTTAAAGCTCCCGAGCAGCTCCTCTCAACCTCGGGGTGTGATAGACTGCGGCAATGCAGTTTCTTGAAGACCCGTAATATCTCACACACCCTCTCTCTTACACACACACACACACACACACACACACACACACCAGCGAACCTACATTGCTGGAGGTATGGATGCTGACTCAGTTGTGGATATGAGCCTTTCGGTTTGGTTGTGCAGTTCCCAGTGATTGAGTGAATAGTATAAGGGGCTATTGCGTAATGCAGTTGCCTGTAACAGAGTTACGCTGGGGAGGCCTTGAGCTTCAGGATGCCTTTCAGTCAACCTTTTCAACAACAAAAAAAAAAGTTATAAAAACTTCATAAGAACAGACTGAAGACATTTCGAAACCTGATGTCTCTTTTGAAAGTGTATTTGCAATACATAATTTGTTCTAACTTTCTGGAGATCCAGAGCAAACAGGACTAAAATGCAATATCCAGAATAGGAGTGCATGATGTGAACAAAAATATGATAAGCGATAATGCTGTTGTTTATTGTGATATTGTCAAAAAATTAATGTCATTTTGTCACACGGCTTGGCTGAACTTTCCTTACCTAGGTAAAGAAGTAGTTTGGTGTGCTGTGATCACTGTGGACCTCCACCTCACTCTACCTCACTCTGCCTCAAGAGTGTATAAGAGTTATAAAAACTCTCTCTGATGATGTAGACAAGTAATACTTATTAATTATTCTCAATGTTGTCACACAGCTCTTTGGATGTGCTTCATAATCCGAGTACAAATATATAATAAATGTGATGTATTGTACATCCTTAATCCCTAAGCTCTATCATCAGATGTATGTTGATACACCTCTTTTTATTAGGGAGCTCAGGACAGTTAGCCATATTACCGTTGGTAATATGTGAATTAAAGCTTAACACATAGCCAGGTACTCTCTATAAACAAACACTGGCAGTAGAATAGGTCATACTGAAGGGCTCAGTCACTTTTAATGTAGTTCTGTTATAGGATCTCACCTTTTCCACAACATCATTTCTATGTGTCTGCTCTGCTAGGTCTGCCCCGGTCAACCGTAAGTGCTATTATTATTAAAGGAAGCATCTAGGAGCATCAACAGCTCAGCCATAATGCTGTAAACCACAATGACTCTCAGAACCGGACCATCACTTATCCTTTGTTCCATCGCTCACTACAGAGTTCTAAACTGCCTCAGCACAAGAACTGTCCTATTTGTTTTTTGTCTTATTACACAAATACCTTAGGTCCTGACATTGTACAAAAACAAATGTGCGTTTGTGTGAGGAGTGTACAAATGTGTGTGCGTTTCCCCCGCTGACCAGAGCTTGCTGTCCGAGCCTGCAGCACAAAAGCACAAAAAAGTGAATTTTAAATTCTGAAGTTGAAACTGAGATATATGTGTGTATATGTGTGTATGTGTGTGTGTTCGAGCATGTGCACACACATATGTGACTGGACTTGCTTGTCGTGAGTGACTACGAAGAATGGCACAATGTAATGTAATGTAAGAGAGAAAAATAGAGAAAGGGAGCGAAAGAAAGAGAGAAGGCCGGCATGCAGGGAAAATAACTGTCCTTAGCTAAACCCCACTGGCCTCGCGACTCAGCTGCGCCATTTCCATGCGTGTGTGATAAAACTCGGTGGGGTACGAGTCCTCTCGTGACCCATGTGAAATTGAAATTGGACTTTGGTGCATGATAAATGTGGCACAAAGTTCTGTTAGGTGAGGCGAAATTTGGTTGCATCCAAAATCACTCAGGCGTAGTGTAATGTTCGTTTTGGGGAAGTGAGGAAGTGAGGGGGCATGTTTCAAGGTTACTGTCCAACTGATGGTCTAGTTGTAGATGTAGTACTGTTTTATTTATTTTACTTTACTTATAAGGTATTTACAGTCATATGAAAAAGTTTGGGCACCCCTATTAATCTTAATCATTTTTAGTTCTAAATATTTGGGTGTTTGCAACAGCCATTTCAGTTTGATATATCTAATAACTGATGGACACAGTAATATTTCAGCATTGAAATGAGGTTTATTGTACTAATAGAAAATGTGCAATATGCATTAAACCAAAATTTGTCCGGTGCAAAAGTATGGGCACCCTTATCATTTTATTGATTTGAATACTCCTAACTACTTTTTACTGACTTACTGAAGCACAAAATTGGTTTGGTAACCTCATTGAGCTTTGAACTTCATAGCCAGGTGTATCCAATCATGAGAAAAGTTATTTAAGGTGGCCAATTGCAAGTTGCTCTCCTATTTGAATCTCCTCTGAAGAGTGGCATCATGGGCTCATCAAAACAACTCTCAAATGATCTAAAAACTAAGATTGTTCAACATAGTTGTTCAGGGGAAGGATACAGAAAGTTATCTCAGAGATTTAACCTGTCAGTTTCCACTGTGAGAAACATAGTAAGGAAATGGAAGACCACAGGGACAGTTCTTGTTAAGCCCAGAAGTGGCAGGCCAAGAAAAATATCAGAAAAGCAGAGAAGAAGAATGGTGAGATCAGTCAAGGACAATCCACAGACCACCTCCAAAGAGCTGCAGCATCATCTTGCTGCAGATGGTGTCACTGTGCATCGATCAACAATACACTTTGCACAAGGAGAACCTGTATGGGAGAGTGATGCGAAAGAAGCCATTTCTGCAAGCACGCCACAAACAGAGTCGCCTAAGGTATGCAAAAGCACACCTCAGGCGACTCTGTTTGTGGCGTGCTCTGTTTGTGGCGTGTTTCGCATCACTATCCCATACACAGGCATACATATGTGTAGTTCTTTTTACAAAGGATAATAAGAAGAATAATACTTCTAGCATTTTTTTTCTAGATTTCTTCTTGGTGCAGAGTTCTTATTACACATGTGTAGTGCAATACCTAGAGTTCTTGTTACATAGGCACAGTGTTATATTTAAAGAGTTATTTTTTACACATGTGTAGTGTAATGCTTGTATTGTTCTTATCACACAGATACATTGTGAAACATATAAACATAAATAGTTCTTAATGCTTTTTAAAAATGCCTATTAGATAGGTGTAGTTTACAGGGCTGTTTCAAGGTATTTGGGGTCCCCAAGCAAAGTAGACCCCCAAACCCTAGTGACCATGCCAATCTGGTTATATGATGCACAGAATTATTGTAGGTTATTCCTACCCCTCATTTGGAAGAGACATTATAATGGTAGTATAGCTAGCTTAGCAAAAAAAAGCCATGCCACCGAAGTTAAGAATGTTAGCTAGGCTATTGCAATATCATTCAATTAGATAAACAGTGAGTCTGGAACAGATCTGTGTTTTTTTCTGTATCCTGTTAGTTTAATATATTAGAGTGTGTAGCCTGTAGTATATTATCAGCCTGTTTAAAAAAAGCTAGACTAACTGGTCTAGTTCGTTAATAGCATTGACTGCCAGCCAACTAACATAACCTTACATAGGTACCATTAAAATACCCATATATTTTGTTGCCAGCCTACCTGTTGCCAAATTACACTGTTTGTTGCACCTAATTTTTACAATGTACATGATCACTTACTGCTATCAGTTTTTCTGTTCTTAATCTTCCTCTCTCTCCTTTCTTTTCTGGCTTAATGATTGCTGATTTCCGTATTTTGCCAGCTGAAGGAATTAAAAACCTGACTGGCTGGCTGCTGTCAGCAACTAGTGGGAGGGTTCCTCTTCATGGGGATTCCGATAACAGTTCCGATGTCGTTGGACTTTCCTAAATTGATGTCACGTAATTAAAGGGGTGCTTACACAGTTTGTCGTTGCATTTATTTAAGAACCAGTCATTGTCTGGGGCCCCAGGCCAGCTTGTGGCCCTAGGCAATTGATTCGTTTGCTTGCCTTGTTGAAACGGGCCTGGTAGTGTATTGAGGCACTGTTATATAGATGCAATATTGATATTTATGTGTAATTTTATACTTTATATATACTGTATATTATAGTTTTGCTAGTTATTGGTAAGCACCCTTCGTCCACAGGTATTCTGTTTTAGAGTTTTTATTACATAAATTCGGTAGATGTAGATATGGTATTTTTCGCACTATAAGGCGCACCGGATTATAAGGCGCATTATCAATAAATGTCTATTTTTTGGTGTATTTTCATACATAAGGCGCACTGGATTATGGATTATAAGGCGCATTTTAAGAGACACTGTAAGGAACTTCTAATTCAGCAGGTCTCGCCGCTGGGTGTAGTGGAGGGGGATAGCTAACTAAGTTAAGTAAAGCTAAGCTAAGTAAACAAAACTGTAATAAAAAAGACTTTCACGTGATCGTTGGATGTAGTCTACACAGATTACTCTTCTGAAAACGGTTTATTTGTTTGAGTAAAGCGCTTCTGTTTATTTACAGCAAGCTTAGATTCCCAAATTTCTCCAGCACTAAGGCTGGAGCATTAGCATTAGCGGCTAACCGCTCCAGCAGTGCTGGACTGGGTTAGGAGCAGGCTACAGGCCGATAATACTCCCCTCTGAATGGGTAAAAAGGCAAGCGCAGTTTTAAGGGCGCCTTATAGTGCGAAAAATGCATCAGTTACATAAGCACGATATACACAAGAGACTACTTCACATGACCCGAGTCCTAATGAGGGTTAAAAACAAATGTAAGTGTGTGCATGAACGTGTTATGCAGACTGTTCAGGTGTCAGGTCTGCTCACTATGGGTGCGTGTTGTCAGGTTTAGACAGGTGTGCCCTTGGCTCTGCCTGTTCCCAACTCCATGCTTTCAGCCTCCATCACGTCACCTGCCTTCACAAACACACACGCTCATACACACACACACACGCGCACGGCATACACACGTCTCCATACCCCTAACAACACAGCCGTACTGTACACCTTTTTTAGCCCTAAACAGGCTCATACAGAGCCTATTATGCATGCATGTGCACACACACACGCACACACACAGCAGCCAGGTCCCTCTCACACACACGTGCAATAGCATCTAACAGCAGTCCTAGTCCCAGAGGTGCCCCTGCCTCCCTTATCAGCCAACACGTATATGATGTTTTCTGCTGAGTTAAGTCTAAACGCACTGCATTTGCCCTTGGCCCTGTAATGCACCTACATTAGTCCCGTCTCCACCATTCGCTCGCGCACTCAGCCCAGCTTAGGGTCAGCAAATCCCTCTCTCACTTTCTGTTGCTACCCTTTTTCCCCCTCACTCTCTGCTCAGCATCCCTTGTTGCCGTGGCGGCGGTTGCCGTAGTGGCGGTTGCCGTGGCGGCGGTGATTTAGACTCACCCCTCGCCCTGTATCTGTCTGGCTGTTGATTAAAACACTGTGTCGACCCCAGTCATCAGCCACACACCGGATATCACAGCGGATCCATCGCTAATAAAGCAAGGAGACGTTTCTACCCCTCCTCTCCTCACTCTGCTCTTCCCTCTCTCTCTCTTTCCTCCTTTCTTTTCTCTCTTCTCTTCAATTGTTAATCTTTAATTGTCTCACTCATGCTCATCATCTTCGTTCCTTCTTTTTCTTTCTCTTTCTCACGCTTTTAGTTTCTATCTCTTTCTCATATACTTTTTTATCCTTCTGTCATCTGTTTTTGGCACTCTCTTCTCGTCTTTCTTTAAATCACCCTTTCTTATTTATTTGTAGTTCTGTCTTTCTTCCTCTCCTCTGTTCCCTGTTCCATCATTCTCCCTCTCTCTCAGACTCTGTCTCCTTTTCTAACTCTCTGTCAATTTTTTCGTTCTCTCTCTTCTCTCTTCCCTTCTTTCACTGTCTACTTTAATCTTAACATAGTCTAATGTTAATCTTTAATTGTGTCACTCATGCAGTCTTCTTTCTTTCTCTTTCTCTCTTTCTTCTCTTTCTCTTTCTCTACCTTGACTAAATCCTTCCTTTAGTCTTCCTTTAACATTTTTGTTTTCAGTCACCTGTCTCACTCTCTCTGCTTTGTCTCTCTCATTCCCCCTCTCTCTCTTTTGACCAATCTTTCTGCCTTCCTTTCCTTTTCTCTGTCCCTATTGTTCTCCCTCCCTCTCTCTTTCCTCCCTCTCTTCCTCTGACTTGTTTTTCCTTCTCTCTCATTCTCTTTCTTTCTCTTTTCTTTTCTCTTTCTGTCTCACTTTTTCCTTCTCTCTCTCCTTTCCTCTTTTTATTTCTCTTCATTTGTCTCCCTTTTGTCTTTTTTGACTCTTTGTCTCATTTTCTCTCAATATATCTCACTTTCTCCCTCTTTCATTCTCTCTCTTGTTTCATCTGTCTCTCTGTCTCCTTTTTTCTCTTTATTTTTTTCTCTCTGTGTCTCCCTCTTTCCTTTTCTCTGTATGTTTCTCTTTCTCTGTCTGTCCTCTCCTCTTTTTCTTACTTGTTTCTCCCTTCTCTATCTCTCTCTGCCAGTCTATAGCAGTGTCTTAGTCTCATACATCTTACAGTAGAACTCTGCTTTAATTACAGTTAGGAGGATTCAGTGCAGTCTATAGAGAGCCTAGCTCTCTCTCTCTCTCTCTCTCTCTGTCTCTCTCTCTATCTCTCTCTCTCTCTCTCTCTCTCTCTCTCTCTCTGTTAAATATGAACATAGTACATGCTGTTCAGCTTGACCTTGGCTTAGCTGCCTTGGCTGCACTAGTATATACACATACCAATGCCTATGTGTGTGTATGTATGAATATGTATATGTGTGTGTGTGTGTGTGTGTGTGAAGAAAAGCACAGAATACAGACTACAGAGTGGAATAGCCATGTACGTTTCAGACAAACAGAATAGCAGAACATGAAGTAAGGATTCCCCCTCTGTCTCTGAGCAAGGGAGGAGAGGAGGAGAGCACAGCAGAGAGATGAAAGAAAGATACGGAGAGAGGAAAACAGAATTATGTAGAGGCGCAAAAAAGGGAGAGGGAGCAGAATGAGAGGGAGAGAGAGTTAGAAAGAAGAGAGAGAGAGAGAGGTTGCGTGGCATTGGTTGCTAAAAATAAAATTTGCAGCTGCCTTTTAAATCCGCAGTGAGGCATACAGTCACTAAAACAAGAGACGTACAAAACACTTAGCCAGTGTTCTTACAAAACACACACACACACACACGTATACAAATTATTGGAAGGATAGACTTGTGCATTTATGAAGTGATTGACATTCCGGACCAGAGCATGCTAGACAAATAACATGCTCAATTTGTAGGTAGGTGTGTGTGTGTGTGCGTGTGCGTGTGCGTGTGCGTGTGTGTGTGTGTTATGTAGTTTGCCCTGACAAGGTTGTGGGAGATATTAAGACATGAACGAAAAGCTTCTCCAAATCCAGACCATCCGGACAGTTTCCATAGCAACCTACAGCAGAATTGATAAGCAGAAGCCTCTTAACTCTGATAGAGAAAGAGAGAGAGATAGGGAGAGAGAGAGAGAGAGAGAGAGAGAGAGAGAGAGAGACGAGAGGAGGAGTGGGAAAGAAGAAGGAAAGTGAGGGAAAGATAGAAGCATGATATTAATAAGTAAGGTATGGTGAAATGAACTCTCCTCTAGGGCTGAGCAATATATCTATTGTATATTACGATATATGAAAAGTATTTTATACAAATATATAATATATAATATATCAAAATTAACCGTATTGTTATAATACCTGCTATGTAATGTGTTTTATTTATCATAAATAAATGTGCATGGGTTTTTTTTTAATCATTCAGTGCAGTTGACTAAATCAGTGAAATATTGTCAATTTTTTAAATTTCTTTTATATTCCAGCATTTTTCCTCTTCTCCATTTGTCCATTGTTCCTTTTTCCTTTGTAGCTTATAGATGTCTCTCATCCTCAATCTCTTTCTCTCTCTCTCTTTCTGTGTATCTCTCAATCTTCCCCTTCTTTCATTATCTATTCCCCCTCTCCCCTCCGCGTCCTGAGCTGGATGAAAAGATTAATGGTGCCTCTGGCTCTGATGGATGTACAACACCTCAGATGCTTATTTCCAGAAGTTTCTGTAAACTTTGCCTCCATTATAGCTGCAGATAAATCCCGCTGGTCTGACAGACGGAGGAGAACTCATGGGCCTTTGAGCAACTTTTCTTCAAACAGCCGATACATTGAGTTTCCCTCTTCCAGTGTGCCATGGTGTGCTCAAATGTTGAGCGTGTCAGACATTTGTGTTTGACACCACAGTCACGCCTGGGGGTATTGTAGTATGCATCGATCTTAGAGAAGAAGAGTCGAGAAGTCTGGAAGTGAGGAGGAACTTCATTGTTCTTCCATCCATTCCTAAAAATATGATATACAGTATTCCTTAAAAGTGAGAACACCCCCTAGTTTTTATAAGAGAACAATGAAGATATGACACTTTGATACAGTGTGAACAAAAGCTGGCAACAACAGTAAGTACACCCATAAGAGAAAATGGCCAAATTGTGTCCAAAGTGTCAATATTTTGTGTGACCACCATTGTTTCCCAATACTGCCTTCACACTCTTGGCATTAAGTTCACTAAAGCTTCACAGGTTGCCAGGCTGGAGACTTTTTCCACTTCTGCACGATGACATCACAGAACTCTTGGGTGCTAGAGACCATGTGGTGCTTCATCTCCCATGTGAGGATGCTCCATGAGTACGAGGTGCTCCATTGTGTTTTGGTCTACACCGTGTTCCAAATTATTATGTAAAAGTGATATTTTTCTCAGATTTTCCTAAATGCTCAATGCAAATGACAATCATGACAACCTATTAAGTATAAATCCAATTTTATTAAACAAACCTCCCAATGACTGATGACTCATTTTTTTTACTCAGTTTTTGAATGACAGCGACTTTATTGATATTCAAATTTAGAACTTTTAGGTCAAATATCTGTTTCTGGGAATAGCATAGTGAACCCCCAAAAAAACAATATTTTAGTTTATAGCTTTTACAGGTTCAGTTTAACAAAAATGTAAAAAGGCCTAAGCAAAGATTCAATAACTATAACTATAACATCCCCATTTGGTAGTATCACAGCTTGTAAATACTCTGCTTCTACTACGTGTTATGGTAAAGACTTTTAAGTTTAAGTTAAGAGTCTTTAAGTTTTTGTTTGGAACTTTTAATTCTCTGAGATTCTAAGAATGATTAAATTCTTTGGGGATATATCTAAACATTTGTACTGATGTTTAGGTAGGTGGGTTGGTTTTAAGGTCCCCACTTAAATGTGAGTCTTGGTCCTCCCAAGGTTTCTTCCTCCTCCTGCAGCTCTGAGGGAGTTTTTCCTTGCCTCCGCGCTCACTGGGGGTTCTGTATTCTGTATTTTCTATGTTTAATGTTTTGCCTGATTCTTTGTCCTGTAATCATGTTTCTGTAAAGCTGCTTTGTGCCAACACCTGTTGTAAAAAGCGCTTTACAAATAAATTTGATTTGATTTGATTTGATTTGATTTGATTTAATTTGGTTGTAAGCTGTGTTAAAAATCATTACACTGTTTATTTAATATTCTGAGTTTGCACAGATCTCTACGTTGAGGAGGGCTTCCCCACTAGCATGCTGACCCTCCTCCACTCTTAGCACAACAAGCAAGTTGATAGTCTCAGACGCTGAGTTGGGCATTGCGAAAACTATTCATATTTCTGCTAGTAGATGGTCTCCTGATTATTATTGAGGACCTAGTCTATCATACCATGCTTTTGTCTTTGTTTTGTGTCTTTATGTATTGAGTCTTTTTACCTTTCTACTAGGGTTGGGCGATATGGCCCTAAAATAATATCACGATATTTCAAGGTATTTTTGTGATAACGATACTCTTGGCGATATGACAACTATTGCACAATACTAATAAAGTACTCCATACATCTCCATATATCCAGTGCTGCAGTAAAATTAATGATACTGGACAGATATAATCTGTCTCTAGTAGATATATACTGGGAACTGAGAACAGTGTGATTTTTTCTTTTGCTAAAAACAGCAAAAAAGTCATACCCTGATGTGATATTTAGGGGTGGGTGATATGGTACGATATTTCAGGGTTTAATATCGCTCACGATATTCAAAAATGTTGGGGATATTATTGCGTACGATATGATATGGCACAACCCTACTTTCTACCCGAATTTCGCTCCTCTGCCCTGTTTGCTATGTTGGATTGATTGTTTGGTTTCTACTTTTACCTTTTTCACCCATGCTCTTGTTTTTCTCACTCATGCTTTGGTTATTTCTTAAAACAGTTTTGACCTGACTGTCACAGTTTAGCCTTTGTCTGTCTTCTGTTTCTCCCTCGTTTGGTCTCTTGTGCTCCTGCCCCTCTGTTTTCCTGTCAGTGTTCACAGCCATGTGCTATTGTTGTTGTTAGTATTTGTCTCCACCCTAGCTCCGCCCCAGCCCTGCCCTGTAGCATCAGTGTTCTCACCTGTGTCCTGTTTGTAACCCCGCCCCCTCGTCTTCCTAGCCCAGGTGTTTCTCACTCTCCTCTTGTATTTAAGCCCCTCTGTTAGAATGTTCAGTGTCGAGTCTTTTGTATTTTGTCTTTTGTATCTTGTATCCAGTATCCTTTGTATCCAGTATCCAGTATGTATCCTTGCTACCCGTATGTTTCCTTGTCTTAGTTTCTTAGTCTGTGTTTCTTGTTTATATCATCCAAGCCTTGTTTTTGCGTTACCCGCGTTTTGTTTATTTTGATTTATCTTGTCTGTTTAATTATAATAAATATCTTTGCACTTACGTCCTCCTCCTCCTTCACACCCCTCCGACTCCCTTGTAACATAAGACTCGACCTAAATATGGACGTAGCGAAGAGGAATGCCACGAGGAAGGCGGACCTGGCGTATCTCCGGTTCCTCGCGGAGCTAATTCGGGGGGATGAACCGCTCCCGGCGCCTCTCCGTGGGGTGGAGAGTGTCAGCCCAGCTCCAGCTAAGCTAGCTAGCCTGCTAACTCCACCGCGCTCTCAAGCCCGGCCGCCTTCCAGCTCTCAAGCCCGGCCGCCTTCCAGCTCTCAAGCCCGGCCGACTCCCAGCTCTCAAGCTCGGCCGGATCCCAGCTGTACAGCCCGGCTGGATTCCGGGTTTTCGACTCCTGCTCCGGAAGCAAGCTCCGGTCCGGTGTTTTCAGCCACGCCCACTGCTGAGTCTGCGGCTCCTGTCCGGATCTTGGCGGCAGCCGCACTCTCAGCTCCCGCTGAAGCGGCTTCTTCGCCAGCAGGACCCACCGCCTCTGGATCAGCGCTGCCCGCGGCTCCCGCCGCCTCTGAATCAGCGCTACCTGCGGCTCCGGCCGCCTTTGACTCTGTGCCCGCGGCCCCGGCCGCCTCTGACCCAGTTCCCGCGGCCCCGGCCGCCTCTGACCCAGTTCCCGCGACCCCGGCCGCCTCTGACCCAGTTCCCGCGGCCCCGGCCGCCTCTGACCCAGTTCCCGCGGCCCCGGCCGCCTCTGACTCTGTGCCTGCTGTTACCCCAGTTCTTGTGCCTAGGGGTCCAGCCTCTGCTCCTGTGCCTACTCCCAGGTCACGAGCTCCTAGACCCGCCGCGCCTGCTCAAGCTGCACCCGCCGCGCCTGCTCAAGCTGCACCCGCCGCGCCTGCTCAAGCTGCACCCGCCGCGCCTGCTCAAGCTGCACCCGCCGCGCCTGCTCAAGCTGCACCCGCCGCGCCTGCTCAAGCTGCACCCGCCGCGCCTGCTCAAGCTGCACCCGCCGCGCCTGCTCAAGCTGCACCCGCCGCGCCTGCTCAAGCTGCACCCGCCGCGCCTGCTCAAGCTGCACCCGCCGCGCCTGCTCAAGCACCAGCAGCACCCGCCGCTCCAGCCTCAGCTCCAGCCCAAGCACCAGCAGCACCCGCTGCTCCAGCCTCAGCTCCAGCTCAAGCACCAGCAGCACCCGCTGCTCCAGCCTCAGCTCCAGCTCAAGCACCTGCAGCACCCGCTGCTCCAGCCTCAGCTCCAGCTCAAGCACCAGCAGCATCCGCTGCTCCAGCCTCAGCTCCAGCTCAAGCACCAGCAGCTTCCGCTGCTCCAGCCTCAGCTCCAGTTCCAGCACCTGCTGCCACAGCTCCAGCTCCAGCACCTGCTGCCACAGCTCCAGCTCCAGCACCTGCTGCCACAGCTCCAGCTCCAGCACCTGCTGCCACAGCTCCAGCTCCAGCACCTGCTGCCACAGCTCCAGCTCCAGCACCTGCTGCCACAGCTCCAGCTCCAGCACCTGCTGCCACAGCTCCAGCTCCAGCACCTGCTGCCACAGCTCCAGCTCCAGCACCTGCTGCCACAGCTCCAGCTCCAGCACCTGCTGCCACAGCTCCAGCTCCAGCACCTGCTGCCACAGCTCCAGCTCCAGCACCTGCTGCCACAGCTCCAGCTCCAGCACCTGCTGCCACAGCTCCAGCTCCAGCACCTGCTGCCACAGCTCCAGCTCCAGCACCTCCGGCCTCAGCCTCAGCTCCTGCAGCTCCCGCTGCTCCAGCCTCAGCTCCAGCACCAGCAGTGCCTGCCGCCCACGTGGTACCCACTGCTCCAGACCCTGTGCCCGCGGCTCCGGCCGCCTCTGACCCTGTGCCCGCGGCTCCGGCCGCCTCTGACCCTGTGCCCGCGGCTCCGGCCGCCTCTGACCCTGTGCCCGCGGCTCCGGCCGCCTCTGACCCTGTGCCCGCGGCTCCGGCCGCCTCTGACCCTGTGCCCGCGGCTCCGGCCGTCTCTGACCCTGTGCCCGCGGCTCCGGCCGCCTCTGACCCTGTGCCCACTCCCAGAACTTTGTATACCCCCAGGCCTGCCCCAAGGCCCCCTGTCTTTGCCCCCAGAACTGTGCCCAGGCTGGCTCCTTGGACTTCCGTACAGACTTTCGCCAGTCCTGGGCACCCACCAATGTTTGTTCCCGTGTCTCTCCCTGTCCTGGTCCCGGTGTCTGTGTTTGTTCCCATTCCTGTCCCCGGTGGTTTTCCTGTTCCCGTCCCTGTCACTGTGTTTGTGTCCGTCCCTGTCCAGGTATTTGTTCCAGTTCCCCGGTCCAGTTTTGTCCAGCCCCCTGTCCAGTCTCAGCCCCGTGTCCAGCCTCCTGTCCAGCCCTGTGTCCTGTCCCCTGTCCAGTCTCAGTCTCCGTTCCCTGTCCAGTCTCCGTCTCCTGTTCGGTCCCCTGTCCAGTCTCTGTTTCCGTCCACAGTCCAGTCCCTACCCTCTGTCCAGTCTAAGCCCCTAGCCCAGTCTATGTTCTCCTCCACAGTCCAGTCTCTGTCCCAGTCTAATGTCCAGTCCTCTGTCCAGTCTCCGTTCGTGTCCCCTGTCCAGTCCCTGTTCCCTCTCTCTCGGCGCCTCTGGTAGTGGCGCCGTTGAGGGGGGGTAATGTCACAGTTTAGCCTTTGTCTGTCTTCTGTTTCTCCCTCGTTTGGTCTCTTGTGCTCCTGCCCCTCTGTTTTCCTGTCAGTGTTCACAGCCATGTGCTATTGTTGTTGTTAGTATTTGTCTCCACCCTAGCTCCGCCCCAGCCCTGCCCTGTAGCATCAGTGTTCTCACCTGTGTCCTGTTTGTAACCCCGCCCCCTCGTCTTCCTAGCCCAGGTGTTTCTCACTCTCCTCTTGTATTTAAGCCCCTCTGTTAGAATGTTCAGTGTCGAGTCTTTTGTATTTTGTCTTTTGTATCTTGTATCCAGTATCCTTTGTATCCAGTATCCAGTATGTATCCTTGCTACCCGTATGTTTCCTTGTCTTAGTTTCTTAGTCTGTGTTTCTTGTTTATATCATCCAAGCCTTGTTTTTGCGTTACCCGCGTTTTGTTTATTTTGATTTATCTTGTCTGTTTAATTATAATAAATATCTTTGCACTTACGTCCTCCTCCTCCTTCACACCCCTCCGACTCCCTTGTAACACTGACCTGTGTTTTCGATGACTTTAATGGTATTCTCCCTTTGTGATAAAACACAATCTTTCATTTTACATCTGTGAGCATCTGGTTTGTTTCTAGGGTGTAACAGGTTTAACATTCGTCTGTTGTCAATAACTTTACACATCTGATTGATCAGTCCAGTCCATATAACACCATTGTGCATTTCTTCAGTAGTGTAATTTTTTTCTTGTTGTCATATAATATCTGTTTTTGAGTCATAACCACTTACAGCACTTTTTCTGAGACTAGACAGACCACCTGGAGTTTTTCTTTAGATGTTTTCTGGACCGTTGATGACAGGAGGATCTGGTCTTGTACACATGGGATATTTTTGACAGTCATTTTTAAAGAATTACCATTATTAATGTACCTTATGGTTCCCAGTTTTTAGATAATAATACAATATTGTATTTTGTCAGGGCCTAGTGCGTGAACACTAAAATATAAATATAAATAAAAATATTATTATTTGTTTCTGAGAACCCTTAACTTTTGTTTAGTAAATGCCCCCCAAAAGATGATGAAAAATGATTTGGCTTCTGACAAAAGCTTGATGGTTGTACATTCAGCAGGGTGGTTGACTGTGTTCCAGCCTGGCTGTGTTCAATCAGTTGAATCTCATTAAATCTGGTTAAATTTGGTTAATGTGTTGCTTGAGTAACTAAGGGGCAATTGCTTTTTCATATGCTAGATTCCTGCTGCTTTGCTCCCACCAGAACAGCAGCTCTGCCTGTGCTACAGCTGGTATGAGCGTGGGTCATCTCCTCACTGATACAGCTCCACCTAACAGCAGCTGAAGCCTCTCACAACCGAGAACTGAGCTGAATAGATTTCCAGCTTTCTTCTCCTTCCTTCTCTTCTCTCCTCTTTCTTTTCTTCTCTTTACTCATCTTCACTTTCCTTCTCAAATCTCCTTTCATCTTCTCTCATCTCTTCTGTTCTCTTTGCTTTTCTTCTCTTCTTCATTCTTCTATTCTCTTATCATTTATCATTCTTCTCTTCTTTTCATTCCTGTGGGTTGGCATGTGTTGGGAATGCAAATGGTGCTGTCAAGTAAAGAAATGAGCACACACACACACTCAGTAAGGGCAGGTCCACTGACACTGATAGTGGCACTCAGGCTTATTTGCATGATGCTCGCTGAAGGACGGGTTGAGGATGTGACCACTGTCCAGCACGTGATTGGCCAGATTTCTGATGACTGACACAAAAGGCATGCCTACTGCCCAAAACATGCCATCAATGGTGTAGGGAATTGAAGATAAAGGGAGGGTGAATGAAGAGCATGAAATGTAGGAAGTAGATTTTAAAAAAGAGGTGGAGAGAAGAAGAGATGATAAAGATTTTAAGAGAAAGATTAAAGGAAAGATACATTTGAAATGTAATACAGAAAAAATATATTAAGGATAGAAACAGGGTTATGGAAGAGTGGACAAAATAAGCAATGGCTGGAACAATTATATGATGAATTTGATTATCAGTCTTAAGTATTTAACATTATTATGGAGAAAAAATATCTATATGTTTCGTGCATGTCATCATTCTGACATTAATACAGTAAATAAGATCTATTAATAAGTCCTTACTTCAGATAGTAGAAGCCAGCTGGATGAGACATTTTGTTTCTGAAGTTGTCTGGGCTTTTCGCAGAGGGCATTACCACCCAGAGTGGACAGCACAGTGTGTGGTAATGATCATGACTGGCAGCATCTGTCTAGAATTGTCCTTGTGATCACCACTGCACAATAGTAAAGCAGAATTTAACATTTGTGTTGAATCACCACCTGTGGAGCTACTGGGTATAGATGCTTTGGGTCAAGGGAACCTCAGTCATGGATGCTGGTCTAAAGGATTGAACCAGCACTCCTCCAGTCCCACGCTTTGTATATTGTTGAGGTCATAGTAGTTAACGTCAACAGTCAATAATATTCAACAGATTAATCAATTATAAAATAATAATAATTACAGTCCTAAAAGAAAACATAGAAGCATAAAATATGAGGCAAGACTAGAAACATGGAGGGTTGAAGGGAGGGTGGAAGGTTGGATTGGTAATATAGGAGAAGAGGAGAGTGAGGGAGCAGGGTACTCATCCGTTCACTCGGACATGCTGAACACAGGCTGCCCTCTTTAGCCCTAACGCACTGCAACAGCTGCTGAAAGAACATGATCACATCTGCTCTCTCTCTCTCTCTCTCTCTCTCTCTCTCTCTCTCTCTCTTCTGTTGCGCTGCTTCACAGTTCATTAATTTCTCTGAGCTTTACAGGCATGCCCATTTTTTAATAACTGTAAGTACTGCCAAAACAACAATGAAACAAAATGAATGAAGATTTTGGTGAATAAACCCCAAAACTTAAAGCTTGTGGTATTTTAAGCATGTTGAGTAGTTAAGTGGGCAGTTGAATAATTTGAATGGTGTGTGTAGATATTCTATATGGAATTGTATCAGTGATTCCCTCACATTCTCTCTCCTTCTCTCTCTCTCTCTCTCTCTCTCTCTCTTTCATTTTTTTTCCTTTATTAAACTACATTCCTCCTTCTCTCCACCTGCACTTGCTATTTCTGGTTGGTGACCATATAGGACAGCTATTTTAATTTTTTTTGCTACGCAAATTAGGCTAAAATGAGGAAAATGTAATTATTTAAACTTAAATTGTGCATGCATATAGCACACACACACTCACACACACATATACACACACATATACACACAAATATGCAGCAAGACTGGAGGAAGTTAGCATATGGTAATAGTGAAGGTGGTTAAAGGTTCATTTGAGCTTGGGCTTTGGGATTTGAGTGTGTGTGTGTGTTTCTCCATATTTTATACAGAGGAGCAGACTGCTCTCGCTAATTCACTCATTAACTCATTAACAGGTGCATTCTGGGAGAGAAGCCTGCTTTCACTCTGGTCCTGTACATTTTAAAGAAGGCTCCTACGCTTCGCACACACTGCAGTGTGGATAAAGCAGTTCCGCTCGGCTGCACAGACACAAAGACATCCACTTCCATTATGAGAGCTAATTTGCTCCGCAGATGCTTTTCGCTTTGGAGCGATTGAGCAAAAAACAAACATGTTTGTATTGCATTTATCCAGAGCTCAGTGTGGAGGGCCAGTCACACAGCAGCAACGCATCAGACTCTGCAGTGAGAGATCTAGCCATTTAAAACTTCTGCTTTAACCACTGTGCTGCAGTACCGTCTGTCAAACTTCTACAGCCAAAATATACTCGCTTTGTGTTCTGTTCGTTCTACAGGTGCGTAGCAGTTCTGCCCAGCACAGCCCGCATTTGTTTAAAGCAAGGGTTGTCCATGTGTCAGGAATCTGTCAGATGTAGTGCCAACATGAACTGAGGTGGCAGTATAACACAGTGTGACGGGAGGTAAAAGCAGTGTTACAGAGCGGTTTTGTCGTACAGTAACAGTTTTAAAATCATGTTGATGCATACGTGTGAAGGGGAGTCATATTCTGGCAGGGAGACAGAATTCGGCAAAACACTAGCATCACGGCAAGACAACAGAGACAGTGCGAATAAACATATCAATGGATATGTTTTTTTTTTTTTTCCTTAAAATTATTCCCATTTTCTCCCCAATATACACAGCCAATTACGCAACCCACTCATTAGGACTCCCCCTATCACTAGTAATGCCCCAACACACCAGGAGGGTGAAGACTAACACATGCTTCTTCTGATACATGTGAAGTCAGCCACCGCTTCTTTTCGAGCTGCTGCTAGAAAGCTCAGCATTGATGAGCAGCATCCCAGCGCGCTCGGAGGAAAGCGCAGCGGCTTGGTTCTGATACATCAGCTCACAGACGCCCTGTGCTGCAGACATCACCCTAGGAGTGATGTGGGGAGAGAGCGCCATCTACCCACCCGGAGGGAGCAGGGCCAATTTTGCTCCCTCTGAGCGCCGGCAGGTTGATGGCAAAGCTTCGTGAGCTGGGGTTTGAACCTGCGACCTCCCGCTCATAGTGGCAGCGCTTTAGACCACTTGACCACTCGACGCCCTACAGATCACTTTTTATTTTATTTACACCTTTATTCATATAAACTCTCAAGTAGGGCTGGACCCGAATATTCGGGTATTCGGATATTCGTTCGTTGAGTAGGTATTCGGTTTTTAATTTTGGTATTCGGATATTCGTTTTTTTTCTCCTTTCCAGAGTTCCACCTCACTCTAACCACTTCTGTTTTCGCGGGTCCCATCAGAATATCTTGCGCGCGGGACAGAACTGAACTGTTATTGGCTGGAGCGGGAGTTTAATCCAGACGATGCGGGAGCAAATTAATAAATAGTTAAGAAAACTGTAATAATTGTAAAAAAAAAAAAACCTAAAGAAAACTCTCAACGCGCAGGATGGACCGACACACACGCACACACCGATGGTGTTTGGACTGGGGTAAGGAACGGGACCACACTATTCAGCGCTGCTGTTTTAATAAATATATAAGTAAATTTGAAGCATTAAATGTAGTTTATTTAATTTATATTAGGAACGTGGGGCGGGAGCGGCAGAAATGTGTATGTGGCGGGCGGGCGCGGGATTAAAAGAAGCAATTTTTTTGCGGAGCGGTAACGAGACAGAAACGCGGGAGCGTGGAAGAGTGGGTTTAAAAATCAGTCTCGCGCAGACCTCTATTATACATGATAAAAAAAAATGCAGGCTCTTCGAAACTGATTTATATAATAAAACGTAAGGGGTAATGTGGCAACAGTAGGGGCTAAATCGGTTACAAAAGCCTGGCCTACAAAAATGATGTCTGAACGAATTTCCTCTTATCTAATATAATTTAAAATGGTTTAAAAATATAAAATAATTTCTAAGCAAACGAAATATTTAATATTGAGCTTATAGCCCAAGTGCAAAAATACAAAATCAGTAATACGGCTATGCCCTGCACAATCCTTAAACCGAAATAGACCAAGTACAATAACGTCATTAACAATGACTTTCCTCTACTCTAATATAATTTAACATGGTTTAAAAATATAAAATAATTTCTAAACAAACGAAATATTTAATATTGAGCTTATAGCCCAAGTGCAAAAATACAAAATCAGTAATATGCCCTGCACAATCCTTTAACCGAAATAGACCAAGTACAGTTTACAATGACTGTCCTCTAATATAATTAACAATGTTTAAGAATATAAAATACTTCCTGAACAAACGTTTTTTTTGTTTGTTTTTTTAAGCAAATAGCCTAAGTGTGAAAACACAAACAGCAATTTACTGGGCTGGCTTGCGCAGCGGAGAAACCGTGCAGCAGCCTCCTAGCCTGCTTACGCAGCGGATAAGCCGCGGTGTGGGGCAGCAGAAATTCCGGGATGAAAACACAAAGAAATCTGGGCTAAAAACACAGAAAAAATATGGGGTGAAAACACAAAAATATGGGGGATAAAAACACCAAAAATCCGGGGTGAATATGTCTCGTCGGTCAGAGCAAATTGAACATTTTTCAGTGGATTAAAGGGGCTGTGATTTACTTTTTTTTATTATTTTTTTTTACCTCTTTTTTTAAAAACGAATATTCGAATATTCGCTTCGAATCAGTGCCGAATATCCGGAGCTCAAAAAACGCTATTCGGGCCAGCCCTACTCTCAAGAAGCCAAACCTAATCTGAGCCAAAAATAAACAAATGCAATTGATTCATGAAAAATGTGAACAAAATATGAACATAGACTTATTGGCTGTGTCAAGTAAGACAAGAGTAATATGGATTTTTGGACATTGGGACATTGCCAGTCCAGTCCAGTATGGAACTTTGATGGAGCTGTTCATGAGAACTGAATGATACTCTATAATGCTAGTCTTATTTGCGTAATATCTTGTAATTTTATACTAATGGCTTAAGTCTTTTGCTGCTGGTATCTCTCAGCTTGTCAACAAATGCATGTGTAGACGGTGTCCCAAGAGATGCAGATGAAAGCATGATTTGCATTTACTGCAGTGTAAAAGTGAACTATACTTTAATGCTACTTTAAACAAAGCTAAAGTCTCCTTAGCTGTTACCACTGAATATGTTTTTTTTGTGCTAAATCAATATACAAGGTAATAAATAAGCTGTTCTTCTACTGGAAGGGAATTTTTTTAGTCCTGACCGCCCCCAGTGGAATTAAAGAATGGGATCAGTGCTGCTTGCGTTATTCCAGTATACAGTATACTGTTTACACAGTGGTTTAAAAAAGAAGTAAAATACAGCCCTTACTCTGTAGCTTAGTCAGTCAGATGCAACAAACACTAGACACTTCAGGGTCGCAGCCAATCAGGTGAATTCTGGAAGCAGTTAGAAATAAAGTGATGTAGAATCTCTATGGGATTCTGTATCCAGCTTCAGAAAAAAAAGAAAATAATTGGACCGAGTCAGAGAGAAGAAAAGCTTTGCCTGTGAGATAAGATACTCTAAAAGTGTCAGATTTGATCACATTTGCTTTTCTTATAAAGATTTGTCCACCAGTCACACCCCCACCCGTCCCTGTTAAACATTTGCAACACCCCTCTGGCTCTCTGTTAAAAGCTTAATGAGCATTTTCACTAATTAGTTTGATGGCAGCCGAGCATCTCCATGGCCTACTGGCTTTAGTGGTGGGGCGGGTCCAAAAATCAAAGGTCAGATGGTGCTCATATGGCGCCTGCTGCTGAGACCTCTTTCATGGTTTTGTGATAATAACTGACCAGCATGCTCTGCCCACGAGTGCAGGCTGTGGTAGCTGTTGCTACGAGGTCAGGCAAGCGTTACAGAATGCTGGCAAAAATCCCATTCGGCCTAAGAAGGAACCGTAGTGCTTAACTGTTAACGGCCCAAATATAAAGTGTTATTAATTTCAGGTGATATTTATTTTGTATGGAGGTAAAATGTCACACCTTCAGGATAGGTCATGCATTGGGGCTTATTATTTATTTATGGGGATCTAAATCTTTCCACTTCTATGTACAGTATCTCCCACTCTGCCTGCTGCTGTCACTGAAAAGCTTAACTTTTATCTTTTTTTTTTCACAGCAGCAAACTGTTACAGTTTCTGTTTCAAGATTTTTGATTTACAGTTTCTTATTACACTGAGTGGAATGTCTGCCAGTGACCTGTTTACTTGGCCAATCAGGCAAAGGTTGGTACTATAGAATTACATTTATTCAGTGGCTTTATTGGTGTCTGAATATGTGGAAATTACCAGGCTTGGCTAAATATGGCACAGATTTTATTATTATTATTTTTTTTTTCAGAGCTGTGTGGACATATCAAATCAGATTTTTTCAACTTTGTGGTTCTTGTTAAGCTACATGTTTTATGTTTTGGCATGCAGCAGGAAAATGAATGGTCAGATCATATTTCATGCCTGTATTCCAGTAAAAGGGTTGTGCTGAATTTTGTTTCCCTGCCTGAATTTTGACTCCCTTTTTAAAAAACGAATTCTGTGAGGATATAAAAATTTGACAATATAAGCAGAGGTTACACTAGCTGCTGCATTTAAATAATGGAGGTAGAATTACAGTATATTGGAAAAAAACGTGATTGAAAGTTGTCTGTTTTGTCATTAAAACCTATGGGCATGGGTGGGGTTACACAGCTTTCTGCAACCGGACAGCAGGGGGCGCCCGACCTGTGGTGGCTTCACTTTTGAAAGAAGATGCTTTGTCCAGCTATATACAGTCTATGGCTTGAACATAGAAATGTGAGCATTTGTTCTGTTGGTCTGTCAGTATAGCCAAATACAATCTAAGCAAAAAAAAAAAAAAAAACGAATTTATTACTGAGGCTTGTGATGTGGAAATAGCCTTATTGGAGGGCAGGTGAGGCAAGAGGATAAGTCATTTAAAGAAGACCTCCAGTCATCAGCCTGTGGATAGAATGTATTGCAAAGCATTTTCAATATGTATTTATTAATATAATAAATGTTTTAGAAATATGCAAAAGATTCTATTTCTGTGTAATCATTTTTCTATTTGGAAGGTTGCCAGTCCAGTGTGCTTTTATTTAGCTGCAGAGGCAGGTAAACAATGCAATATCCCTAAAGGATTTTCACTTTTCTTCTCGTGCTCCGCTCCTGCCCTTCACCCATCATCTAGTTCAAACATGACTTAAAGGAAGAGGAAGACAGGAAAGAAAAGAGGTACACCACTGCAACTATCCGCACAGGGACATTCTTTTCACTTTTGTTCAGTCTAAATTGAACTTGTACTCAGAATCTGTATAGTGAGCAAAGATTAATTAACCCGGTATATAAAACCTGACCTTAATGCAGAAATTAACTTTATGGATTTTTTATGAACATTTCACATACAGTGGCCTTCAGAAAAAAACTCTGCACAAAAGTGTTCTGTAGCAACATAGGGCGTTTTCACACCTACAGCTTATGTGGCCTGAACCTTCAGATTTTAAGTTCGGTCGAAACGAAAAGGTGTAAAAGGTCCCACAAAACATAGTTTGTACCAAAGGACCGTTATTTGTTTTGTAAACGCACTTTTTTGGATGACTCTGATTTTCAACCAATTACAGAAGGTTAAGGCAGGCTATCATTAGCCATTAAACAATAGAATATAAAAGAGTTGGTGTTGTTCCGAAATTCAACTTCGCTTTACGTACAGGCCAATCACAGCAGTATTTATAAACAAAAATGAAAGAGTTTTAAGGGGTCTTTTATTCTCTTTCTGGAGTCTCTCTTCTGCACCTGCACTGGCAAGGAGGACAAAAAACAACACCTGAATAGATTCTCAATGATTTGGCAACATGCTGACAACAAACAGCCTTGTACAAACCAATCAATGTCAAACATGTCATGTAAGTGATGACTTCAGTATGTGGTAAAAATTCTTATTGGGCTCGCTGATCTGCAGTGTAAAACTAGATCAACGATATTCATCTCTTGATGTTGGTTTTTGTACAACTATTCAGCGCAGAAGTCCTCTAGTTCTTAAAGGTCATTTTTTTTATTTCACAACTTGTCCAAGGTCTGTCCATACATTTTTATTGATACTCAGGTTTAGGGATTCAAATTTGTTTCATTTTCTGGTAGGTATCTGAAATAAGTCACTTCATATCTTTCATATATCTCTTTGATCTCATTCTTTTGAATCTGATTTATCAGTCCTTATTTGTCTCTTCTCTTTATTACTTAATTGCAAAATTTAATTGGTTTATTTATATACGTAGAGCATATCAGATTACAAGGTGCATTAAGCGAGACTAGTAAAGATGCCTGCATCGATGCGAGCAAGGGGGTTGCCATTAGGGATGTGCCATATATTATCGTACGTGATAATATCGCCAACATTTTTGAATATCGTGAACGATATTATATCCTGAAATATCGTGCCATAACACTCAGCCCTAATTATCACGTCAGGGTTCTACTTTTTTGCTGTTTTAAGCAAAATAAAAATTCACACTGCTCTCATTTCCCATTATATATCTAATAGAGACAGATTATATCTGTACAGTATCATTTATTTTACTTTAATCCTGGATATATGGAGATATTTGGAGTTCTGTTACAAATCTGCTGAAATTCTTGTAATTTTTTAATATCTTTATTTTTTTTGTCATATCGCCAAGAGTATCGTTATCGCGATAATACCATGAAATATCGTGATATTATTTTGGTCATATTGCCCAGCCCTAGTTGCCATGTTTATCTTTTAATGGGGAAGCTGGGGTAAATAAAACTGTAATTCTTAAAAAAAACAATCTTTCAAAGTCAAACGAGCGCTGGTACAGTAAGCTTAGATTTCCAATGTTTTGTGTAAGGATGATTTTTCTTTGATTTTTTTTTTAGCACTAAGGCTAGGTGCAGCAGCATAAGCATCAACTGCTAACCGCAGTACTAGTTGGACACAAATGCCACCCGATAGCATTAGACTGAGGAACCCTGTGGCTTTACTGCTCCTTAATACCTGACTGGTAGAATCCATACATAAGGCACCTGATTATAGGGCACACCATCATTCCTACATTTCCTTTGGGATAAATAAAGTCCTACATTTCCTTTGGGATAAATAAAGTATCTATCTATCTATCTATCTATCTATCTATCTATCTATCTATCTATCTATCTGTCTGTCTGTCTGTCTGTCTGTCTGTCTGTCTGTCTGTCTGTCTGTCTGTCTGTCTGTCTGTCTGTCTGTCTGTCTGTCTGTCTCTGTATGTCTGTCTGTCTATCTATCAATGTTGAGGGAAATTAAAGGATTTTAAGTTGCCTCATAGTCCTGAAAAATACAGTACTCCGATGTGTTTTTTTTTCTGGTATCAGACACGTTTTGTTGCTCCTAGTGTTTATTCCCTCTACTCTTCAGGAGATAATGTCCCTGCTTCGGTTGCCCCCGGCAACACACATTTGTGGCTTAGACCCTCATTTCAGTGAAGCTAGTTTGGAACAGGTTGTGAAAAGCCCTGTGCACAAAAATAAACGGAACAAAATGGAACTGAAAGGAGCACATCTTTTATATGGACTCTGAGTTTGTGTCACATGCAAGGTTGTCATCCAAAGGTGTAATTCTCTTCTGCACAGGATATACTTGGGGATCTATTGGCGTGTCCGTACCAAGGATCCATATGGCTAAATGATAGCTTTTTCCACTCATTTCTATTGGTGTTGGAGAGGCACTTGACATTTTTGGGTGGGGAGGGTAGACTGAGACAAGCTTTCTAGTAGAGAAGACAAGATGACACTTTTTGGGATGTGCCACAGTAGTCTACTGTCTGTGTTTACCTCAATTAGGGATATTGATAGATGAACTAGCTGTGAGGGCCTGTATGTGAAGCCACTGAACATTAACATTAACATTATCAGGCTCAGCTATGAAAGCTGATTTTGGATCAGCACTAAAGTTCTCAGCCGGATATCCCACTGCTGATAGCTGATCTGCCAGAGTTCCTGCTGAATTTATCAAAGCTCTGATTTCTTTAAATAGTGGAATATTCTGGCAGTAGTGATTTGGTGTGTGACTAGCATATGACCACTTAAACCTGAAAAAAAAAACATCATAATTCATAGTTTTTCCAGATTTCCAGCCTAGAATTAATTCACTGACTGACTGACAGACTGAAACGAGTGCAAGAGCTGGCTCTTATTTGCCCAGAGGAGACATTTTCTTTTACTGATGGCCTGAGGACTACATATTGCCACAAAACTAACAAGTATATGTGCTGCAGAGTGAAGAAGGAATCTTAGGTTAGACCAATTTCTGTCTCCTTGCTTGAAATATTATTGTAAAATAAAGTGTAGAAAAGACATAGCATGGCATTAATGTGTGTTACATGTGTATGACAGACTCAGCATCGTTACTGCAAGGATAGCACATCGTTTACTTGCCTAATGATGTCACATTGCTACATTGCAGCATTAGCATATTGGTTACTGGCCTTTTCCAACATTGCTATTTTAGTAATAACATCCCATGTTACTACTCTGTAACAGTTATCATATCGGTGATCATCCCGCTACTGTATTAACAGATCAGCTACCAGCTTTTTCCAGCATTGCAACTGCAGTGTTTCTGTATTACAAGTTCATGTGTAACACCATGCTGTGCTGAAATATGTTCATTATTTTGGGACAGTGTATCTGCTTTTATGCCAGGATCCAACCTCATGGGGTTTTGTCTTTAGTAAAGGTCAGAAGGTCAGATTGTACAGCTTTCAGTGTAAGTTCATGCTGTGTCTTGGTTGAAACTGGCAGCACTATATATTTATTACTTATTAATCATCATTCATGTCCTTGCACGAGTTTGTCGGTCCTTGTGAAGAAGGGTCAAGATATACAGTCATGGCTATATAAGCCCTATGTGTGATGTTGACAGTTTTGTGTTCTCAAAAACAAGAAATTAAAACTACTGTGGAGCCCTTCTGATTTTCATTTTTACATCAACTCAATAACTGTCTAATTGTGGTCTCTAGTATGAATGAATGTCATGTGAACTGCTCCGATGATCCAGTATAGCGCTGCTTTATTCCCATGGAGGAGTGGGGAGGGAGAAACGATAGGATTTTGGCTCTTGTTAATAATTATTCCTACATGGAAGTGTTTTGAAATAAAGACATTTTTGCACTAATAACAGTCTTTGCAATGGCAAGTGCTATTTTACATTATGTGTAATGCCCTGCTAAGTGCAGTTCAGCCACTGAACTATTCTTAGTAAAATGCAAAATCAACTGGAGATCCTATGTAAACCTATGTAAACATACAGAGGAGTGTAGTTGAGGTCCAGAAAGTAAAAATTCGCAGCAGAGCCGCTCATGTATTTTTAGTTTTAACTAGTGTAAACAGAGCTGTTTTAAACATACAGCTACCTGTCTCAATTTACAGCATGCATATACAACGCAGATAGACCTATTGTATTTCACAAAGAACAAAAAAAAAGTGGATTTTAGTGGAAGGACACCTTGAAATATATATTATGCACCCTAAGGTTTTAATGGGCTTGAGTCCATTACCAGGTCACATGACATGGTACATAAAACATACATATAAAAAATATTTCAAAATGTTGTGGTGCTGTGGATGATTTTTTACAGCAAAGAAAACCTTGCCCTTTGTTTTGTGTGGTAGATGTAGCTTAATATGCGTTATATCTTATGTGTTTTTTTTGTTTTTTTTTGCTTTTTTCCCATACAGCATTAATGATATACTTGTATATGAGTGTATGATGATTATGCATCAGAAAACCCAATTAAATCTCTCTTGTAGGCTGACAGGTTGTTTCAGTTTGTTAGCGTTTTTCATGGCTTCACTTTCGCTATAGTTTGGCATCTGCTTTAGTTTAGTCATCCTCTGTTGTGAATTAAATATACAATTTACTTAATAAAGCTCCAATCACAATACGATAAAGCTGAATCAAATGACTTGAATATGAATGCATAATGTATCATGTGCAGATGACAGAAAACATTTTGCTAGAGAGTAAATGGTTTGTTTGATATTTCAGGGCATTACAGTATTAAATAATTTAGTACAGTATTATAACAGCTGCAGATATTTGAAAGGCGGTGGATTTCTTTTTGCCCTTTTCTAACATTTACTGTCTTTCAGTATTTTTCTTACTCTACTCCTCAGTGTCTTTACCACCCTTTAGTGTGGTTTCTCACTCCTATCCCCACAGCACTGGCTCTCTGCCTCCAATACATTTCTCTTCTGCGCACTGCGCTCCGAACATGCCCTTCAATAATGTATGGCTTTGTATGATCTATAATTCAGCACAGGGCTTATAGTTGGTACTGCCTGTTTCACTGTATGCCTGACGTTCTTTATATGTAGAACACTGCTCTGTCTGTGTGTGTGTGTGTGTGTGTGTGAGGAAGAGTCATTAGACTAATATTGTCATTTTACTGCATTTGTTTGCCTGAAACTGGATATGGCAGTCACAGTGTTTGAACTGAACAGTTTGTCTGTGTGTGTGTGTATTACTTATAGCTGTACATCTCACGTTGTACACAAAGAAGTTTGAGCACCCGATTCTGTCACACATCCTTCAGCGTGTGATGGCACTTTTGCTGATTTTGAAACAGCTGAGTATTTATTATGACAGCTCTCATCATGGCAGATGATAAGTAAAAAAAAAAATTACAGAAAAAAGACTGGAAAGCAGAAAGCAGTGCTGAGCACATATGAGCCTGTTTACTAAGCAGCACTATCCTGGAAAGGTACTGACTATTGAATACATTGTGAGGCACATTGAGATGGTAGGAAACTGTATACTGAACTGTTGAGTATGGGCTGAGACAGATACCAATCTAATAGTTCTTCTTTAAAAACTACCATGCTTTAAAATTAGCAGTTTCTTTATACAGTATAGATATACTTCACTTATATTAAGCATCTAATAATAGGCTATCATCTGCACAGGATGCAGATTCATTAATTTCTGTATTCATCCTTTCTTCCATATTCTTATCTTATCTATATGTCTTCCTGGTCAGAGCCAGAGAGGGTCCAGATCCTACCTCACAGACCTATTCACTCGTACTTTCACACCTAGGGGTAATTAAGCATAGCCAGTCCACCTGCCATGGTGGAAGAAGTCCAGACTACCCTAAGAAAACTAACATAAACTAAGCTGCAGTCATGAAAACATGTGAAAAATACATCATTCCTGGAAAGATGTATCCTGGAAAGCAACTTAAAGTGTCCTGGTTAGATTCTGAGAAGTCCTTGAAATGTCCTTGAATAATCCTAGAAAGCACTTTCTTACAAAGAATGAAATGTATTCCTCGAAAATGATGTTTCATAGAGTTTTAAGAAATATAAGCTTCATAAACAACTGCTTTCAAACTTTAATTGAGTTTTTAACTGAGGCTGAACATCGGACTGAAACTTGTGCTCATGGCAAGGAGACGTAACTGAACGTAGAGGAGCCTAACAGAGCTTCTTTCTTTCTTTCTGTCTTTTCTTTTCTTTATTTCTTTCTTTCTTTACAATACTCCTAGCTTTTCTCACACATTTCTTTCTTTTTTCTTTCTTTCTTTCTTTCTTTCTTTCACTTCTGCTAAGCATACGCCTAGCTTTCCTTTCTTTCTTTCTTTCTTTCTTTCTTTCTTTCACTTCTGCTAAGCATACTCTTAGCTTTCCTTTCTTTCTTTCTTTCTTTCTTTCTCTTTCTTTGTCTATAATTTTAGCTTTTCTCACACTTTCTTTCTTTTTTTCTTTCTTTCTTTCTTTTCTTTCTTTACAATACTCCTAGCTTTTCTCACACATTTCTTTCTTCTTTCTTTCTTTCTTTCTTTCACTTCTGCTAAGCATACGCCTAGCTTTCCTTTCTTTCTTTCTTTCTTTCTTTCTTTCACTTCTGCCAAGCATACTCCTTTCTTTTTTCTTTCTTTCTTTCTTTCTTTCTTTCTTTCACTTCTGCTAAGCATATGCCTTTCTTTTTTTCTTTCTTTCTTTCACTTCTGCTAAGCATACTCCTAGCTTTCCTTTCTTTCTTTCTTTCACTTCTGCTAAGCATACTCCTAGCTTTTCTTTCTTTCTTTCTTTCTTTCACTTCTGCTAAGCATACTCCTAGCTTTCCTTTGTTTCTTTCTTTGTCTATAATTTTAGCTTTTCTCACACTTTTTGTTCTTTCTTTCTTTCTTTCTTTCTTTCTTTTCTTTCTTTACAATACTCCTAGCTTTTCTCACACATTTCTTTCTTCTTTCTTTCTTTCTTTCTTTCTTTCTTTCTTTCACTTCTGCTAAGCATATGCCTAGCTTTCCTTTCTTTCTTTCTTTCTTTCTTTCACTTCTGCTAAGCATACTCCTAGCTTTCCTTTCTTTCTTTCACTTCTGCCAAGCATACTCCTTTCTTTTTTTCTTTCTTTCTTTCTTTCTTTCTTTCTTTCACTTCTGCTAAGCATACTCCTAGCTTTCCTTTCTTTCTTTCTTTCTTTCTTTCACTTCTGCTAAGCATATGCCTTTCTTTCTTTCTTTCTTTCACTTCTGCTAAGCATACTCCTAGCTTTCCTTTCTTTCTTTCTTTCTTTGTCTATAATTTTAGCTGTTCTCACACTTTTTGTTCTTTCTTTCTTTCTTTTCTTTCTTTACAATACTCCTAGCTTTTCTCACACTTTTTGTTCTTTCTTTCTTTCTCTTCTTTCTTTACAATACTCCTAGTTTTTTCACACCTTTCTTTCTTTCTTTCTTTCTTTTCAGTGTTGAAACAAGTACTTTCCTTATGGGAATCCAGAAAATGTCCCCAAAATGTCATAATTTTCATGCTTTTTTAATCCCTGGAGAATAAAACCAAGTACACACACATCCACGGCACAAAGCACAGCTTCCTGCCCAATGCAGGTACGAACACAGCAGGTAATGGAGGAATGGGTGACTGAATGGATGAGTGTGTGTGGTTGTACTATTGCAGTCGGACTCCAAATAGTGGACTAGACGTTTTCCGTGTGTGTGTGCCTTTCCCGTCGTCACTCACTCTGAGCAAACGTGAAGGCTGGAGCTAAAGAGCAGCTAACAGGAGCTGACGAGCGAAAGCTTACTGCTGTCCAGACCAGCCAGTTAAACACACACACACACACACACACACACACACACACACACACACACACACACTCCAAACTCCTTGCCAGTCATTGCACATAGGCTTCCTGCAACAGTTCCACTCAGTGCAGCTGTAAACCTGCAACAAGTCGTTACTTGTTCTGCTCCTACACCCAACCCACACCTACAGCCGCTGTACAACAGCAGAACAGTGGAGGAACATGCAGACGCAGCACGCGGAGAGGGGCAGACAGAGACAGATGAGACTGGGGTCTGGGGACATGAGCCTTATAAAATGGTGGAGAGAGAAGGAGGGATAAAGAAAGAGAGAGAGAAAGTGAAAAAGAATAAAGAGGCAGAGAGAAAGGACAGGCAGGTGAGGGAGAGAGGAGGAGTGGGGCGAGACAGATGTGGCGGCTATTAATGTGTGAGATGGAGGGAGTGGAAGTGGAGGACAATGAGAGACAATGAGAGAATGATAGATGAGGACTGAGAGAAGTGGAGGTGTGGGAGGACAAGAAAGTGCAAAAAAACAGGGAGTGAGGGAGGACACTAGAGAGAAAGAAAGAAAGAAAGAAAGAAAGAAAGAAAGAAAGAAAGAAAAGCTAAAATTATAATTAAAGAAAGAAAGAAAGGAAAGCTAGGAGTATGGTTAGCAGAAGTGAAAGAAAGAAAGAAAGAAAGAAAGAAAGAAAGAAAGAAAGAAAGAAAGAAAGAAAGAAAGAAAGAAAGAAAGGTGTGAGAAAAGTTAGGAGTATTGTAAAGAAAGAAAATAAATAAAGAAATAAATAAAGAAAGAAAGAACAAAAAGTGTGAGAAAAGCTAAAATTATAGTTAAAGAAAGAAAGAAAGAAATAAATAAAGAAAGAAAGGAAGGCTAGGAGTATGCTTAGCAGAAGTAAAAGAAAAAAGGAAAGAAAGAAAGGTGTGTGAAAAGCTAGGAGTATTGTAAAGAAAGAAAAGAAAGAAAGAAAGGTGTGAGAAAAGCTAGGAGTATTGTAAAGAAAGAAAAGAAAGAAAGAAAGAAAGAAAGAAAGAAAGAAAGAAAGAAAGGTGTGAGAAAAGCTAGGAGTATTGTAAAAAAAGAAAGAAAGAAAGAAAGAAAGAAAGAAAGAAAGAAAGAAAGAAAGAAAACAACAGATTGGTGATGGAATTAAGTTTATGTAAAAAGAAAAATGTATAGAAAGAGAAAAGTGTAAACAGGGATGGTTAGAGTAAAAAACAGACAGACTGAGGAATGAATGACTGAAGAGAATGACAGTAAGAGATAAAATAAGAAAAAGAAGAGATGGGGACTAAAAAAGGAGAGAGAAAAGCAGTGACTGAAAAAGAAAGAAAGGTAGACAGACAAGCAAGATGAAGCATTAGAGAGAAAAAGAGAGAAAAAGAATAAAAAAGAGACAATAAAAGATGAAAAGAGAGAGGGAGAAATAAAGAGAGAGAGAGAGAGAGAGAGAGCCTGTGTGGTGAACGCACCCTGACAGGCTGTCATAACAGCTAGAATCCAGCACCCATCAGCCGGGGCAAAGTGCAAGGAAAAGAAGGGATGATGAGATGAGAGAGACAGAGAGAGAGAAAGAGAGAGAGAGATGCAGAGTTTTAACCACTCCGTCCATGTGGCTTGCAGGGCTCTATCAGTGTAGTAAAATGTTCTCAGTGTTGCCTGAGCTTTATCTAATAATGCTCTCACTCTCAGCATCCCCACGGCCTGCGCATGTAATGTACATCTACATACAGCTGTCTGACCTCACAGACAGTCAGCTACAGCTCAGATTCTGTGATTTTTTTTGGACAGATAATAATTTTTGCTGTTGGACATCTAGAAGAAAAGTTTTTAATACACTGACATGCCACATATCATGAGACAGGAAGTAGTATTGTGTCCTACAGAAGCTACAGAACACAGGACTAAACACAGCCTCCTGCATTTAATATTGATATGATTTCTGACAGCTAGCACAAGAGGAAAAAGAAAGAGTGTTTCCTGAGCTTGTAGTTAAGCAGTAAACAATACACACACTGAAGAACATAATGTTCTGGATTTGTTTCAATCATGTACATTATTATTTCCATGCATATGAAACACAACAGCTCTGGTATGCCAAATGTATGTAATCTGAAAGACACTATTGTGATGCTGTGATTTATTTCAGATTTCATTCCTGTAGACATGATTATATTGTAAGTCACACAGGATAAGAGCCTTTGCCAAATGGCATAAATTAAACGAGGCACACATAAATGAGAGTTTCAGTGAGTGGATTTAATGGACAGTGTATGTGTGTATATATGTGCGTGCTAGGATGTCTTTATTGTATTATTATATCATATCTTCATTATGGCTGGTAGATTTACAAGCAGGAAGTGCTTGAAAAAGTGTACACACACAATTAGTTCATTCGTTACCACTTTAAAATAAGACTACCTTTATAAAGGGTTTATAAATGGTTTACAACTAGTTTATTAATGGTTACTAATTAGGTTGTAAATGCCTTAATAATCAGTTATAACACATACATAGAAAGGGCAACAATGACCTGTTGTTTGCCAAATTGTGAACCCACAGCCATCTGTATTGTTGCCCTTTCTAGGTATGTGTTACATAACTAATTAGTAACCATTAATAAACGAATTGTAAACCATTGATAAACCCTTTATAACGGTAGTCTTATTTTAAAGTGGTACTGTTCATTCTCACACACAACAGCTCTACATGATGTGAAAAAAACATTTACATTACTTTTTACCTTCCATAGCAACAACCTGGATGCAGGGAAGAAAAGGATGAACCAAAGGGAGGGGGGAGGGAAGAGAGACAGAGAGGGGAAGGAAGAAAAAAAAATATATAGGCATTTATTTACTTATTCATTTATTTATTTATTTGCATGGTTTATAAATCATGGTTAAAAAAATCAAACTGCAAATTGCCAATTTACAATGCTTTTCATGCATTTACCTATGGATATATTAATAAAAGGCACAGTGCACAAGGGCTTATATTGTATAAAATTTAATTCTAAAAAATAGAGAAATAACAAAATGCCATTTTTCTGTTGTATACCTAAAATGTTTTATGTATGAGTGCTAATAAATGGATAGGTAATAGATAATAGTTGCCTATTGAAACTAAAAAGAACATAACAGTCTATTATATGAGGTGCTGAGCTGTTCCAAAATGATGATCTTTGATGAGAGAACGAAATGTCCTAAAGAAAGCTGTGAGGACACTATTAAGACTCATTTAAGCTCTACTTTAAATACAGAGCCTTCTGTTCGTACTCTGTGTCCATTTTCTCTTTATTTTGTACACAAAGCTTGTGGATATGGTTGGACTGGAGAAATACCACTGATAATCGCGGGGGCAGTTTAGCTAATAATTCAGTAGTGAAACATTACAAATAACATTCAGACACGGCAAAGAAGAAACTCGGGCAGAAAATAAACTTGTGGTGGAAAATTTTACACTATTTACAGCTGTTTACACCGCTGCCTTTTTTAAATCTTTTTGACTTTATCACGTCTTCCACCGTTGCCATTAGGGGTGTCACGATTTCGATATTTCATGGAAATCGATCGAAATTATGTCATGGTCTCGAGCCTTGAAGTCCCTCTAAGCTACGCAAATGGTGCAGCACACTGTAGCCGATGCTGCGGACATTGTGACTGCTGAAAGAGCAGCCCTTTCTCCGGAGAATGTGGACATTCTCATCTTCTTAAAGAAAAACTTGAAAATATCTTTGTTGAAGAAAAAAAACGAAAAGGGACCGAAAAGGTCTTAAATTCTTATTTTTCATGTTTAACTGTTATAGTAGGATAGAGTTCAGTTTGTTAAGGCTCTAATTGTTCTATTATTTTGTACATGACTGTTCCTGTATTTTTTTTATTATTTATTTTATGTTGCACATTGCTGTTTTAATAGTGCACACTGCTGCTACCAAAAAAGGCACTAGATGGCATTACATATATATCTTAATTAAATTATTTAAATTTGACCATTAGTGCCTAATGTGGTGTATTACAGATCACTTGTATCACTTTGCATCACTTATATCAAGCCCACCTTTTAAAATAAGATATTGTAAATTTGATGAATCAAACCAATGACTGACCATAGACTAATCTAAAACTGGCATAGGCCTCTCTGCTATTAAAAAAGAAAAAAGAAAATCGGATCGAATCGTGACCCTAAAATCGGAAATAAAATAGAAACGAGGATTTAGAGAATCGTGACACCCCTAGTTGCCATGGTTTTGTACGAATTCTGAACTCCGCTCTAGTTGATGTTTTGCTTAACATCCATTCCAACATAAAAGACACAAAGATGTACAAAATGTGGACACTGATGACTATGTTAGAACTAGCATAATCATTTCTGTGTGTACAGGTAGTATAAATGAGCCTTTAGAAGATCTTGTGAAGTAATTATGAACTCTGATTGTGTAAAAGTTGTTACTAAAAGGTTGAAATTAAAGATCTAGGTTTTCCAGTTCTCACACGCCTCATCTAAACTTCAAGACCATATTGGTATAAATGAGTAGGAAACTCTATGACCTGAATGAGCAGGAACCAGTCCATTCTACAGCGCTCTGGGCCTGGAGGAGTTTAATGGTGCTAACAGCTCAGTCCTTGGCTGGAGCAAAGCGATTTTTGTAAATGAAAGCAGCCAGAGAGTGTGTCAAATGTTTCTAAAGTGGAGTGAAAGCTGAAAGATTAATTGGTGTGAACAGGAACTGTTAACAGTCTGCTTAACATTACGTGAGAGATTCCTTCTCTCAACTTTCGCCATTTGAGTTAATAAAGTGTCAGGGCAAAGTCCACGGGGCATTTTGCTAAAATGAGGCTGTAAGTGTTTTCAGATTCGGGTAGGAGATTTGAAAATCATGCATATTATACACTGCTGTGCCAGTTGTAGGTTTTTTTTTTTTTTTTTATAAAGTATGGCTATCATTCGCTAGGGGAATTATTGCTAATGACAGTTTAAAATACAGCAGCAAATCATTTCAAGGCCTATAAGCATTGCTTTCTCTCTAATGGATATTAACACACTAATGCGCCAAACAATTACCGGAGCTTTAGTCCTTTCACTACAGTCTGAACTGCTCATGGTCAACATGGACCCTTTCTGTAACACGGCACTGCTAAATACTGTACTGTAAAGATCTCTTAAACCTCCTGCAAGTTATAGTTCTAGTAAAAGTTTTAGAAGTAGAAACAATTTATTGTTGTTTGTACTGTCTATGTGTAGTGTATTTTACTTCTAAAGTACACTCAAAACGAGGAACAAATACAAGTTCTGAGGACATTAGATATAAGATAATCACTTCATTAGGAAAAGTAATGTCAAAGAAAAAACAAAAGAGGGGAAGAAATGGATTTTCTACCAACCGAGCCGTCCCCATCAGAAAACAATGCTTTAATCTTTAAGAGAGAATGAAATCAAGCTCCACTCCACTTTAGATCTGAAAATATCCACAGGTTTCAGTCCCTCCTTCAACTGAGTGAAGACCACTCAACAATCTGAAAGGTCTGAAAGCATGTGGAGATAATTAAGAAACTGTTACTGAGAAACGGAAATAAACAAAACAAAAGAACATTAGGATAATGCCGCTAGAGCTCTCAGAACATCCGGATGTCTTTCCTAGAGTCCAGACCTCAGCATCGTTAATGTGTTTGAGATTACTTGAATTGGACCGCCTTTAGCTTTGATTACAACATGCATCTGCTGTGGCGTTGTTTCGATAAGCTTCTGCAATGTCTCAAGATATGATGGTAAAGTCTGTCACAAAGCCTTCTCCAGCACATCCCAAAGATTCTCAATGAGGTTAAGGTCTGGACTCTGTGGTGAACAATCCATGTGTGAAAATGATGATCTCATGCTCCCTGAATCACACTTTCACAATTCCAGCACCATGAATCCTGACATTGTTATCTTGGAATATGGCCGTGCCATCAGGGAAGAAAAAATCCATTGATGGAATAACCTGGTCTATATTCAGTATATTCAGGTAGTCAGCTGACCTCGTTCTTTCAGTACATACTGTCGCTGAACCTAGACCTGCAGACCAACTGCAGCATCAACCCCACATCATTTACTTAGTTAAATGCAGGTGATGACTTTTTTGTAATTAAATGTGTATTAAAGCCAAAGAATGGGTCCTGAAAATAACTATAGACTTACTTCATTGTAAGGCTGATGCTTCCCATTTCCCATTTCTGATCTACAGTGTATTAGCGCAAAGATATTAATAGAAACATCAAGAAACATTGAATATGATGCGCCAGCATGTTCACTGACCCCAGAGGGTTAAATATAATGCATATAATGCAGGGCATCCAGCGCATTTTCCTCCAAGCTTATGCCACACTGCTTTTAGAGCTTGACCCTGCTGAATTAATAAGAATGTACTTTGATGTGTTCCCAGAATTCTAGGAGTTGCTGTTCTTATAATGATTCACGGTAAGCTGATAAATGCAGCTTTGTGCATATCAAAATTAGTTCACTTACTGATCTAGAGTAGGAGAATCGAGTGGGGGAAAAAATTACCACACTGTGTTCACATTTGCCATCTTATCCTCCTTATTCTCCTTATACTGTAGTCCTGTCCTAGGTTTCTAGAAGCTATCTACTTTATTTAAATACACCATCAAATATACCATTTATTAAAAAAAGGAAATGTACACCTCCATCCTTAATATTCTTTAATAAAATCACCAGCCAAAAAAAAACGTCTCAGAGTATAGGCTGAATTTTAGTTCTCCTTACTGATCATGTGTTCCATGTGACGTCAAACCCGAGTTGAGATAATTGATCATATTTACCACTAATTATTTAATGAGACACATAGACAGAACTTATAGTAAACTGTATATTGCTTTTACTTTTGCTCCTGTTAATGTACTGTGCAATTACTTGTGGAGACATTCCAGTTAAAATCCCAGTTCTTATAAAATAGAGTATCATATTAGGTGGTTTACGATATACATTGTGCTTTACTATCAATAAACTACAGGCCAAGCAGTGGATTATTATTTGAAGGAAGTAGAAAAAGAGGAATAGAATAATGAGTGTGGATTGGCCTGGTAGAAGCAGATCAATGGAAAGTGCACAGTGGTGTGTTTGTGTGTTTCTGTATGAACAGATGCCCTCACCCCCTCCCCCTGAAGGATGAGCAGCTTTTAAAATGTGGCTCTAATGATAAGGAGTGTATTTGGTGGTGATGTTCCCAAAGGCCAGTCAGTTGTGTCCAGCATTAGGGCTCGATGAGGTTCACCGGACTGTAGGTTTTAAATAATCTGAGCTCTGAAGCTTTGAAGCCATCCTCTTTGTTCTCTTTACTGTATGTCAGCTCCTGTGTGCACAGACCTGAGAAATACAGTAGCAACAGCACGGCTTTCTAAATTATTCTCTTTAAGAAACCCACTCGCATACGCTCTCACGCGCTTTACTCTGCCCTCATCAAACTGTAATTCACACTCATTCAGATGAGAGCTTCTAAATGAGGAGGCAGCTATTCTGAGGCTGAAGATGGGTCATGTGATGGTGCTTGTAAGAAGGAGAGCAAATTCCCATCTTTTTTTTCCCGAGTGTTTCTCCTCTGTGGAGCATGGGTCTTCAAGGTTAGCTCTGCATTATTAATCACTCTTTCAATATTACAATCTTCTTCCATCCTTTCAAGATCCGCCCCATTACAAGGAGAAACCACTGGGAGCTGGTCATTGAATCCAATTTGCATCTTTTCTTCGGCAATAAAAGTTTAGGTTTGCGGGAAAGTTACGCCATTTATGAATAGCGAGTGACCATATCAGAATTCCCCCATTATGGGTTCAGTTTTAAAAAATCTTTAAAGCATTAAGATTATCCAAACTAAAAATAGACTGTTCGTCATGCTTAAGGCCACGGGAAACTTCCAGCAAAACGAATTTCGCAAGCAACTTTTGATCTGGCATATTTTCTGCGGCTTCGCTTTGCCTGTCTCGTATGCTCCACAACCGCAGGTGGTGCTGTGACATTAGTAAAGTTTAGTTTCATGACTACCGGAAAACGATCACCCCTCGCGCTCTGGCTAGACAAGCTCATGTATGTAACTTTCAATTAGGAATCATAAAGGTGATGGTACCGCTGTACCTGCTCAGCAAACCTCTCTTCGAAATCATCCATGTTTGTTGTTTCTAGGCACGCCTCTTTTTTAATGACCAATCACAGGCGTTGCTGCGTTGTGTCTTCGGCCATGGAGTTCGCCCAGCTTCCATGTGCACAACACAGCGAACGAAGCCCCTGTGCGACATCCGCGGCTGTTCTCCGCAATTGGGTCACATTGTTCGCTAAAGCCATACGAATGTTGTCTCCGCATGAAGTATGTCGAGGACTTTAGTCTATCTTTAACAATTGTCTTTGTTGTACTTTTGATACTTTTGATACTGGGAAACCCAGTCATTTTTAGTGATTCTCTCAACAATAACGTAAACACCCCACATTTTAATGAATGATGATAGACACCAGCTAGAACCCAGCTGCCCAACACTGACTGAGTCCAAATCAAGACCTTACCAGAAATCAGCAAAAATGGGTAAATGTCAAGAAAGACATTGTAGTTGCTGGGTCCCAGTAAACACCATATCAAGAGTGAGCAACACAAGGTCAACAGTGAGATATTCTAGTAGCCCAAACCAACACCTGCCAGGGGTAAGATGTTGAGACCAAGACCAGGAATTGGAGAAACTGATCCAAAAATAAGACATTGTAGTAGCTAAGTTTATATCAATACCACACCATGAGGGAACAACACTGAGTTAACACCAAGACATTGTAGTAATTGGATCTAAATCAACACCATACTAGGAGTGAGCAATGCTCAAGTCAATGCCAAAGAGTTAGGGTGAGTCAACCCGAAGATGTTGTAGGAGCCATGTCCAATGTAAGACAGTACCAGGGGTGAGATAGAGTCAACACATAGATGTTGTAGGAACCATGTCCAACGTAAGACCATTCCAGGAGTGAGTAATCACCAAGACCTTGTGGTAGGAGAGTCCTAATCAAGACTATACCCATAGACAGTAACACGTTATATTATGTTTCCAATCAAATGTTTTCTGTTGATTAGTTAATACATAGAACTGGATCAGATTTATTGTTTGCTACATTTAGGGTTTGTGGCAGGAAGTACCTTTTTACTTTTATGTGAGCGCATTTTCTTTTTATAGTTTTGACCTTATGATGTCACTCCTTGGTGTATGCTTGTTATACACATGATTAATGTGATATGTATTTGTGATTTATGTGAGCAGGCTTAATATAGCAATACACGTTTTATTGTGTTTGTATAAATGTTGATTTAAAGTTATTTTAAGTCTTTTTTTTTATTCAGGGAAGAGAGGGAGAGAAGGGCGGAGTGACCTTGTGAGATTTGGCAGGTAGCCCCTGGAGCTGAATGCGAGGTCTTCGGCAGCTATTGAATGGGACTGGGGAGGTGTACCTGAATGCAAATGTGCATGAAGGAGGCTTTGAGGGAGTGCAGGAGGTGTGTGTGTGTGTGTGCCTGTTCCGTAGGATTGAACAGTTAGCGCTGACTTATAGACTGACAAGGCAGCCCTGCGTATAATGGCGATGATATTGTGCACTTTAATTCCCATTATTTCCCTGACCTTGCTGCATGAGCCTGTGTGCTGAGGTGAATGTATGCGTGTTGTTATAGGTACACGTGCAGTTTCGGCATTCATGTCAGCATGAATGTGTGCATTAAGGTGAAATGAACGAGCGAGTCTGCTGTCTCTCTCTCTCTTTCTCCCTCTCCCTCCATTCTTCCCTCATTATTGCACTCGTCTCTCCACACTCATGCTCTCCTTCCACAATTATAACAGCCATTAATTATGAATCCTTCGCCGGATGAGCAGCGCGGAGGAGAATGTCGAAAGAGGGAGATGGGAAGACAGGGCAAAGTGAGACAGAAAGATATTGATGGAGAGATAAATCAGAGAAAAGGAGAGAGAAGCAGGGAGATTGGGCGATAGAGAACAAGAGAATTGAAGAGAGAGGGAGGATTGGGAAAAAGGAGTGTTAATTCTCGTTATACAATCTTTAATTCTTTCTCTCTTTTCTCTTGGAGAACTGAATGGACAGAGCAAAGAAGAAGATAATTGGAGAATTGGAGAAATAGAGCAGAGAGAGAGAGACAGTAGGTGTGAGAGGGTAAATTGGAGAGAGAGCACAGAGAGAATTGAAGCTCTAAAGCAGAGAAATAGAAATTGGGAGATGGATGAGAGTGATTGTGCAGAGAGAGAGAAAGAGAGACAGAGAGAGAATTTGAGAAAGAATTTGATAGGTAGAGCAGAGAGAGATAGTGAGAAAGCAGAAAGCAGAGAGAATGGAAAAGAAAAAGAGAGAGACAGAAAAATAAAAGATGAGAAAGACTGGGAAGCAGCCGAGAAAAGAAGAGATATGGTCAGAAAACTGAAAGAACAAGGCAAATAAGAGAGATGGAAAGAAAAGGAAGAAGAGAAAAGGGTAGAGAGTGAGAAAACAGAGAGACAGAAAGGGAAGACACATGGTTTCTCTTTCTCTATCACTCTCAGATACCCACCCACTCTCCACACACTCACCTCTTTCTCTTTCTGCTGTCTCTGTATATTTAATCCATTTCTCCTTCTTTCTCATTCTCTCAATTTTCTCAATGTCTTTCTGTCTGCTCTAGAAAAGAGACAGAGAGGGAAGTGGAGAAAGAATTTGATAGGTAGAGCAGAGAGAGATAATGAGAAAGCAGAGAGAGTGGAAAAGAAAAAGAGAGACAGAAAAATAAAAGATTAGAAAGACTGGGAAGTAGCCGAGGAAAGAAGAGATACAGTCAGAAAACTGAAAGAATGAGGCAAATTAGAGAGATGGAAAGAAGAGGAAGAAGAGAAAAAGGTAGAGAGTGAGAAAACAAAGAGACAGAAAGGGAAGACACATGGTTTCTCTTTCTCTATCACTATCAGATACTCATCCCCTCTCCACACACTCATCTCTTTCTCTTTCTGCTGTCTCTGTATATTTAATCCATTTCTCCTTCTTTCTCATTCTCTCAATTTTCTCAATGTCTTTCTGTCTGCTCTAGAAAAGAGACAGAGAGGGAAGTGGAGAAAGAATTTGATAGGTAGAGCAGAGGGAGTAGTGAGAAAGCAAAAAGCAGAGAGAATGGAAAAGAAAAAGAGAGAGACAGAAAAATAAAAGATGAGAAAGACTGGGAAGCAGCCGAGATATGGTCAGAAAACTGAAAGAACGAGACAAATAAGAGAGAAGGAAAGAAGAGGAAGAAGAGAAAAAGGTAGAGAGTGAGAAAACAGAGAGACAGAAAGGAAAGACACATGGTTTCTCTTTCTCTATCACTCTCAGATACCCACCCACTCTCCACACACTCATCTCTTTCTCTTTCTGCTATCTCTGTATTTTTCATAAATTTCTCCCTCTTTCTCATTCTCTCAACTTTCTCAATGTCTTTCTGTCTGCTCTAGCAAAGAGAGACAAGAGAGAGAAAGGTGGAGAGTGATGTAAGCTGCATAAAACAGGGGAGAAAGAGAGTGAGGGGAGAGAGACATAAGGAGAAAGAAGGACTGAGAGAAAGAGAGTACAGTTGAACGTGGTTGCCATAGTGAACAGGCGTTTGGGTTGTTGACACTGTCTGTTCGCCTGCAGAAGCGCAGGATTTAATTTTCTCTTTATTAATGCAGGTTGTTGCTCAGTGGAGCGGCAGGGGATTGGGGGCACAGCTTCTGTAATTATTTTGCCATTATTAGTCCTAATAGTAATAATGCTGATAAGAGGAATTTACTTGGCCCTTCAACCCCAGCACGGAGCTTGAGGTTTTGAATATGGATTATAATGTATTTAGCAGGCGCTGGATGACACATAGCAGTAAAGGCCTCTGCTGTCTGTAAAGGCTGGTGAATTCCCCAGGTGGAATTGTTATTCACCACCAGAACAGCGTGAAGAAGGGGAACACACTGTCTCACAGACGTGAAGGAATGGAAAAGTGGCATAATCAGCAGAAAAGTGAGGGAGTGTAGTATTTTGGAGTGGCTGGCAGGGGATGGAAGTCTACAGCTAGAAGAAGAGAATCTCGTAGACTTACTGCCTAAATCCTGTTTGGTGCCTGGGCTGGGAACCAAATGGATGCAAGCAAGAGAATCCTACATATGCTCTGTCATCTGCCGTTTATGTTCCCGTAGACAAAGCACTTAAAGCCAGAGCCATGGATAAAGCAGTCATCAGTGACTTGGGTGGGCCATTCTGAATGTGAGACTTAAAGCTCCACTAGGTAGGATTGAGATTTTGTGCTCGTGGGCTCCCCCTACAGTTGTAGAGTGTCTCTTTCCAGCTTCTGCCAGAGTGTCTGTATGTAAGTTTGTAAAGAATGAACCAGTAGTCCTTGTAGAACTGTTAGAACTAAAGGTTGGAAAGCAGGTCGCAGTTCTCGCGAGCTCTGGTCGCGGCCGCCTCGGAAAACTTACTGGTCTGGTTTGAGCTCAGAGGAGGCTATACAAAAATTAGTAAATGTTTAGGGCCCTATTTGAGCGATCTATAGTGCACAGGTCAATTTTGGATTGCGCAGTTGCGCTCTGGCTTTGGCGCGTTGGGATCTTAGCAGCGACTCTTTTGTGCGTCTCAAAAAAACACTAAGACTATAAAATAAAGACTATAAAACAAATACTTCAAAACAAATCACTAAACCAGGTCTAAACAAAGAAGTGAAATAAACTAACAAAAGAATCAAACAATATACAGAAAACAAACCAGAACTCTATGGACAAAACACAGATTAACTTTCAGACACGGTTGAACAGGACAGCATCAAACAAAAGGCACGACAGAGAACAAAGGAGCACATGGGGTATTTATACACTGGCACACACTAGGGACACCTGTGGAGGTAATGAGGGGGCGGAGTTACAAATGAGACACAAGGTGATGACACTAATGACTAGGGCAGGGCTAGGGCGGGGACAAGGTGGAGACTGGACAATAACAAAACAATGCCATTGCTCAAACAATGCCAATGTTCAAAAAACACAAGACAGGAAAACAGAGGGCAGGAGCACAGAAAACCAAAAGAGGGAAAAAACACTGGACAGACACAGGCTAATGTGTGACAGCGTGTAAATAGACTGTTGACGGGGTATAGAGTAGCAATGAGCATCGCCACTCGCCTTGGATAGGGTGTACGATAGGACCCTTAATGTTTTTATTATTGTCATAAAGCAGCTTTAAAGAGATCCAGGTTCAAGCCTCTGTCCGCTCTATAAGACACTCATACCTAATTGGGCCTCATTGTAGGAGTAAAGTCGGAGACAAAAGCTCTGAATCTGTTGCTGCACAGCTTGCGTTAATCATCCTCTATTTCTTCATCTGTGCTCACAGAACACTGCCCACAGGATGTTTCTGGATGTTTCTGGTTAATGGATTATATTTTTAGTCCAGCAGTAATTTTGAACTGTTTTAAAGCTCATCTATTCATCTACTGATCTACGTGTAAACGCACAACATACATTAAACACACCACCAAAGGGTGAAAATATGGTTATAAAGTCTGCAGAGGAACTACAGCCAGTAATTATAGAACTACAAATTGTCAATATTTTTTTATAAAATGGACAGTAAGTGTAGAAACAAAGAGGTGGTGAGGGTGATGTCTTATTAGTGCTCATTTGTGTGGTAATATGTTATAGCTGCTTTAAATCAACAGGATTTTGCACTATAGTACTTTTTTTCTAATTTTATTTATCATTTCTTTTCCCATTTTCTCCTCGATTTACACACCCAGTTACCCAACCCACTCATTAGGGCCCCCCTATCACTAGTGACGCCCCAACAACAGGAGGGTGAAGACTAGCACATGCCTCCTCTGATACATGTAAAATCAGCCACCACCTCTTTTGAAACTGCTGCTGATGCATCACAGCCGAGTAGCATCACAGCGCACTCGGAGGAAAGCGCAGCGACTCGGTTTCCGATACATCAGCTCACAGACGCAGCCTTGTGCTGCAGACATCACCCTTTGGAGTGATGTGGGGGAAGAGCGCCATCTACCCACCCAAAGAGAGCAAGGCCAATTTTGCTCTCTCAGGGCTCTGGTAGCTGATGGCAAGCTACATGAACAGGATTCGAACCGGAGCACTATAGTACTTTTTTAGATATTTGGGCTGTAAAAACAGAACATTTTAGTAATTTGCTTAGTAAAATATTACATTATATACCTATGTACATTTTTTTTCTTCACAGTAGCAGAAAAACTCAGCACTACAGCCGCTCTACTGCTTCTAGAAGCTGGGAAGTGGGACAAAAAACCTTAAGACATGCTGTACTGGAGTACATTTTGGATGGCAGTGCCAAATACAAAAATATGAACCTATCCTTGACAGATGTGTGCAGGTTCTAATTGCATGTTTTACTTTTCAGAAGGGGAGTATTGATGTACCCATGAAATAACTACTGGGCTTGACAGGAAACTGTATGACAAGTTTTGGTTCTGTTCATTTTATTCATATTTATAGCTTCCTAAAATAACTTTAAGCTCACCTGCTGATCAAATGCAAGCTGGAGCTGGGTTTGAACACCAAATGTAAATGGATGTGATGTGTAATTTTATGGGGATACAATTCAGGTACTAAACACATGATCAGGTGTAAAAATGTGATATTTTGTGGCCAGTCAAAATTCTTACTCTGTCTGCATTGTAGTGTGATGTAGTCCAAGTGTTGAATAAGGTTGAACCATTCTGTATTAATGTATTTGTTGCACATTTTACAGAAGTGTACATGAAGGTGAAATAAACATTGTAAATCAGACAAGTTGCAGAGTGTTGAGTGGGTCAGTTGGTTCACTACTGCACTATCTGCTCAGGACAGTATTGTCCTTCATGGCCATGCTGTGTTGCTGTCAGTATTCTGGGTGTCTTTATGCAGGAAAATAAAACATTTGGATTGTAAAGTCCACCACTGAGATAGAAGCTAAACTACTCTGCTCACCACTTGCCATAAATTCCACACACAGGCTTTTAAAAAGAGTGTAACAATGTTTCTGCGGCTAAGCAAAAAAATGTGCCTTTCCAGGAGCCCTTGTCAAGTGTTTTTTATTTAATTTTTTTTATTCCATGACCTGTTCATTGCTCATTGCTGTTTGGAGACTTATTTTATTTGCTGAGCTTCTTCTGAGCTCTAACTGCCTCCATTACAGCTGCAGAATTAGGCCATTAAGTTGTGCTTTGTCATCAAACCTTGCCCCTGTGACTCTTCTGAATGTTTGCCAGTGTTGAACGCGGGATCATTCCAGCGGAAGAGGATTACGTGGGTGGTCTTATATAGTTGATTTACTGTCTCACATTAACTGTGGAAGTCTGCTAGAGTGAAGCCTGCAATGATCTATAGCTGTAGCCCCTTGGGGGCACTGTGCCTCCAGGATCGTTTTTTTTTTTTCTTTTTTTTTTTTCTTGCTGTTCCTACTTCTCCATGAGCCTTATCCATCCTCCAGCTCACTGCATCCCAAGCGACGTGCCGTTCTTTCCCTGTGGAGAGAGCTACTTTGGGTAGGATACAGCAGTCAGACCCTACTTAAGAAAGTCGCTCTTCTATAGTGGTTTCTCCCTTAAATCCCAAAGGCGTATCTCATTAAGTTGCTGTCATCCACTTCCCTTATAGTTTGTAAGGCAAATCCCACACTCGAGCATTGTCATTTGTTAATGACTACAGCTCCGCCTCTCTTGGTAACACTTAGATTGTGATAGCTGAAGAGCCTGTACAAAGCGGAGTTGAAGAAAAGGCTCGGCAAACACAATTAGTACATCTATTATTAACGGGCTCTTTCAGAGTTTGTCACTTTGAGTTTTCGCGAGTGGTCCCATGAGGTGGTGTTACCGGCATCGCATCTGACGTGGAGAGCAGCCAACTGATTCGCAGGAACAGCAGCAAGCACAGTGCAGGGCTTTGTTTCAAGGGCATATCAGAGGTGGGAGGACTTTATAGCCTTTCTGTCTCGCGTTTGTCTCTTTAATAACCCTTGATCCATGAGCCAGGTCAAGGGCAAACATGCAAACTGCAGACTGAGGTATCTAAGGACGCCCGCGCTCATGCCGTAAGACTAAAAGCTCAGAGCTGTTGTGATTTTGTTTTCCGCTGCATGCTAAGGGAAAAGAGTTGTGAGCTGTGTCAGGATGCTGGCACAGAATATAAACAATGATGCGCATTAGAAAGTCTAATGCAGGGAATCGACAGTCGAGGAGTGATGAGAACGGGGTCAATGCCCGGAGTGTGTTCACCGAGGCAGGTGGATCCACGTCCTCTGAGGCAAAGAGGGTCGATCAGTACCGCAAAGAACGACCCATGTGAAGGGCACGACCCTCGACAGGAAGTAGGGCTTCATTGGGGCTGACAGGGCTTAGCCGTTGGTGTGTTGGTGGGATTCATACGCTGGTTGGTTTACTAATACACGCAGCAGGGCTGGGGAGTGCGGATTAACCACCAGCGGCACCTATTAGATTAGAAAGGATTTTTTTTTTCAGTGTTTGATATCACAGCACGCTTTGAAGATGAGACGTTCTTCAGGCTGACAGCACAAGCATGGCTCAGTATCAAAGCATATTATTATACATTCCCATATATCTTATGTGCCACTACCAGAGCACCAATCGTACGCCTGGAATACGAGTGTGGAAATACTCAGAACTTCCTACACTTATTAAAACTGCCTTTTCTCTTGTTTCAGTGTCTGCCTGATTAAACTTACACATGATCTGTTTTAGGGCTGCTTACAGGGAAGAACAGAACGTGCAGCTCAAAATGACTGTGAAAAAAACTAAGAAATATGGTAATATACTTTTTTACAAATGTACAAATCTATAAAAGATTTAAAGGAAGAAAACAACTTCCCGAACATAGAAAAAAATATATATATTTAATTGACTGATTAATGTTAAAACTGAGACAATGAGACAATGTTTTAACATGACAGCAAAATATTTATACACAGACAGGTAATGTACTTTTCAAAAGTTTGAAATGTCTTGTTGTACTAGTGATATTTAAAACAGAAAATGACAAAAAACAATTCTGCATGTATTATTGTTGTTTATTAAAATGTATTCATAAAGGTATTTACCTCAGTATTTGCTCACCATTTTTCAAATACATGTAACTATGATTGTTCAATTTTAACTTAAATTTCAACCTAATGAAACCTTTTTAAATGATTATATAATGATCTAAAGACGTGTACATCATTCTGATTTACGAAATATATTAAAACACATCTTTTTATCTTTTTATGTCTAATATGTTGGAGAGAAAGTTGCCAAATATCACATTTCCACCTCACTATTAATTCCTGCACAGACTTGCCTGTAAGCCCCTCTAGGCAACAGTTCACAGTTTGCTTGTTTTATTAATATACTGGATTTATCTAATGACACTGCATCAAGCTGATAGCCTTTTTAGCATCAGATGCTGTATTGGTTTTGTTTAATGACTTTACCTACATTTCTGTACAGCATGGCTAGCTTTAAAGCCTTATCTAGTATAGAAACAGACAGATATAGACTTTTCACTGCTGCTCATACATTTGAGTCAGCAAGTGATGAGCGATGTGCATCACAATTGTTTCCTCTTAATCCTCATAAATATATTTCTGCACACCTTTAGAGGGAAAAGTCTTTTAGCATTTTAAACGTATGAAAAAATATGAACTTAATCGCAAACAGGTTGATATAATTTAAGATAAGTTTATTCCAGTATTGCACCATTTCTGCGTGGTTCCTGCATCATTCATCATCATTCTCAAAACAAGGAGTTTAGAACAGAATTGGGACAATAAACATCACATTCCTTCACCAATATACAACGTAGTTTCTGCTTAAATAATAAATATTGCAATCATCATGATGCTGTTTTTTTTACATTAGTATCACTAAAACAAGTTAAACAGTGCTTTTTCGCATTATGTGAAAATTCATATATATGATACTGATAAAATCATTTCAATCCTGAGTTAAAGGCTTCATTTATAGTTTTTTTTCTCTATTTTATTACAGTTATTTAAAGCAGTAAAAGTCACAGGATTACAGTAGAACAATAGTAATTGGCTACAGAAATGTGTGATGTTAGGGGTGTGCCTAGTGCTTATATACTTTTTAATAATATATTTTTTAAAATTAAGAAATTGGACACCCTACCTCCTTGCATATCTAGTAGACACACATAAACTAGAGATGTGAGGGTGTAAGTGTGAATAATGGGACAAGGCCTGTTTGAGAATATATATTAAGAAAATGGGAAAAATATATAATAAAAAATTGGCTCTGCTCCCTTCGGGTGGGTAGATGGCGCTCTCTTCCCACATCACTCCTCGGGTGATGTCTGCAACACGGGGCGTCTGTGAGCTGATGTATCAGAACTAAGCTGCTGCACGCTGGCTGCTCGGCAATGCTGCATCAGCAGCAGCTCGAAAAGAAGCGGCGGCTGACTTCACACGTATTGGAGGAAGCATGTGTTAGTCTTTACCCTCCTGGTGTGTAGGGGAGTCCTAGTGAATGAGTTGGGTTATTGGCCGTTTAAATTGGGGAGAAAATGGGAAAAAATTGAAATAAAATTAGCTGCCAGAGCCCTGAAAGAGCACAATTGGCCTTGCTCTCTCTCTGGGTGGGTAGAGGACGCTTTTTCCCCACACCACTCCAAAGGCTGATGTCGCTCATCACAAGGTATCTGTGAGCTGATGTATCAAAACCGAGTTGCTGCGCTTTCCTCTGAGTGCGCTGTGATGCTTTTCTGCAATTCTGTATCAGCAGCATTTTGAAAAGAAACGGTGGCTGACTTCACATGTATCAGAGGAGGCGTGTGCTAGTCTTCACCCCCTGGTGGTGGGGCATCACTAGTGATGGGGGCGTCCTAATGAGTGGATTGGGTAATTAGCTGTGTAATTCGAGGAGAACATGGGATAAAATATAAACATATAAACAAGTATATAAAATTAAAGACACATTTTCTGAAATACAAAAAGTGTATTTGCTAGATTGTTTCTGCCAGAACAAATATGTAGTAATCATAATCTCAGTTTTGCACTGCGAGGACCTGGTGGAAAGGTTAAAACACAAAAAGGAGTGAATCAGGGTCAATCTTGGGTCATCTAAATCTATGTAAGCCACAGTACATTAGTAGGTTTCCCTGCTGTTTTCTCTGGGGAGTAACATTAGCTAATTCAGCTCCAGCATTAACGTTCATCATCGTAATCCTCTTTCTCTTATCGTCGCTCCCATTCCGCACTGGAAGGACACCGGCCTTGTCAAGGCAGAGCAATTGTTGTGCTGAGAAATGCAGGCATGAAACACATTAAGTGGCACACATGCTGGGAGAGAGCAGCATTAGACCTTTCCTTTCTTCCTCCTCCTCCTCCTCCTCCTCCTGCTGATATTGTGTTTGTAGGGTACTATTTAATGGTGTGTGTTCTACTCTTATCGACGCTCAATGCACTCCCGCAAACGCATGCACGTAAACACCGGCACTATCGTGTCTGTGTTGCCGAGAACAATGGCTGTGCTAAGTCTTTTGTTTGACCTGCGGTGGTTCCCTGGCGAATTCTGCACTGACAACGCCTTAATATTGTGTAAGTGCTGGAGAGATAGCCTTGCCGCTTGGAGGCTCGTCTGCTGCTGGCTTCCCTGTTTCAGGACGTTTAGATATGCTGGAGATTTGCGTATCACAAGATGGGTGCCGACGAGAGGGCTGAACAAGATTATAGAGACAGGGGGAAGAGAGAGAGAGAGAGAGAGAGAAAGAGAGAAAGAGGAAGCCTTTTCACTTCCATTATCAGGTTTAGTTAATGTGATGACATCAGCAGCCTGGCAGGCAAGTAGGAGAGATTTAAAGAGAGATTGCTCTTCCACACACACATTTACACACACACACACATTTACACACACACACACACATTTACACACACACGCTACACTGTATTTAACTCAGTTCTTTCTCACATTAGGCCCAGGTAATAATAGCATTCCTTCAGCAAGCAATTAAATAATAGGGGCTTGTATGTATGAATGGATGACATTGTCACATCCTGCTTTATTCCGAGATCACGTCATCCAAGTAACTGTCTGCTCGTCCATCGATTTCCTGTGCTGGTCTGTACATGCAGGGATTAGGACTAGGATTAGAGTTAGAGTGTGCACATTAAGCCATATTCTAATCATCCTACACAAAGAAACGAGCTGCCTTGCCATTGGCCGTAATGAGCCTGTCCAAATAAAAGAGTGTAATTAGAAGGGTTAGATAAGATCACAGTCGGCACTCTTCATCTCTTCTCTTGATATTCATGCTCAAAAGCGAGCCCATCTCAGCCCGGCACCGCAATTCAGCTCGACTAGCTTATAGCCGCTGATAATGAAGCGGATAAGGTTGTCTCTTTGAGTGTCGCTGACGATGTTTACATGCGTTAAAGGGGCCTGATGTCTTTTTAAAAAGGCAGCGGTGATGATTGTATCGGTGTCTTTTGCTCTCGCTCTTTCACTGCCTCTCTTTCATTGATTGGGTATTGAAAATAAAGCTTCTTAGTCTCTAACTAATCAGTGCCTTCATCATATTTAATGATCCTATCACAATTTTCTCATTATAATCAGGGTCTGATTTATTTTATTTTTTATTTTTTGCTGGAAATGAGATATTCTCAGAGCTCATTAGTAGAGTAATAACCATGCTCTGTCAAACTGAAATATGAGATTGATGAAAAAACGATGAATTTCTTATATCCATGTAGAAAAAAAAATAGCTTTATAATGTACGGAGTGAGATCCATCAGATTAAATCTCAATATTATTCCGAGTATGTGTGGGTGTGTGTCTGTGAGCATGTACTTGTACTTGATGGTAAGAATGAGGTTAACAATAATCGAGGGTGTGATGTTTTAATATGGAAATATATGTAAACTAAATTCATGCTAATTGATTGAATGGTTTAAATACAGTAAGCATGATAGTAGGAAAGATTTCTGTTAGTTTGTAAAGGTTTAATGTACATAATTGTTTTGTATTGTTGGTTTATTGGTTTATTTTCAACTGAAGAACAAACTATTCTGAGGTCATTTCTCAGGTGTACTGGTGGTAAACATCATTTTATCACAAGGCAAAGCTAAGATAGACACATGTCATGAACAAGAACTACGTATCTTTTCCATGTCTTTTGCAATGTCCCATGGAAACTACAGAACCCTGCACTGACCTGTAGGATGTGTGTGTGGGACTTTTTTTTGTATTGAATGTGGGTGTGATTTCTGCTAGAGTTGCAATTACAATTACCCACCCATTACACTGACTTCTGTGGGTGGTAATGCCCTTATATGATGTATTTCCGTTACACAGGTGTGAGATAACACCTCATAACTTATAATACAGGTGTCAGCATTTCCAAGCCACACGATGAGTTAATGCTTGTTAATTAATGTTAATTACGGTAGGTCAGTGTATTTGGCTTCAGTAAAACCACATGGAGCACTAATAACCCGTGAAGATGTGTGTCCATAGCCCTATCTGAATGGAATTAGTTTCTCAGGGGGACATCTTTGAAAACTATTTCACACTTCTACTCAGTGATAAAACTCTTGCATCCAGACTGCAATTGAAAAAAAAAAAAAAAAACAGGAGTCTTTCTCAGTCACATGTCTGACATCGCGTTCAGTAGCTCCTCCATTTCCACTCGTTGTTGTTTATACAGGTATTTCCGTGGAAACAAACACCCAAAGTGTAATTACGGTGAGTGGCAGTGGACAAATAGCTATTTTATTAAACGTAAGTTGAAAATAAACTTACATAGTTGTTCCGGACAGGAATGATACTAAACTAAAAAAAGGTGCAGAACGATGCAGGCCTGAAGCTGAACCACTGCAGAGGTCAATAACCTCAATCTTTTGTACACACACACACACACACACACACACATGCTTGCAGTGTTAATCACTTTACTCGCTCACCCCAACCACCCTTCTCAATTGATAGATATCCTAAAGATATAATTCTCTCTCTCTCTCTCTCTGCTGAGTTACCTGAAGCACCTACTACATATTCATAAGCAGCCTGACAAACTGCAGCTCTAAGCTCAAATCTAGCCCAGAGCTGCTAGTGTGCTCACTCACTCACTCTCAAACACGCACGCACTTCTACATTCTCACACACACACACACACACACATGAGTTTGAACTCCTGTCTTAGTTGGCTATTTTTACTGACTTTTGTATTTCTGCAGTTAAATTCCAGTAGTGTAAGTGTACACCTATTTCCAGTATTAATAATGTTTAATTTGTGAGGTCATGCAGAGCAGTAATTATTGTATATATACACGCAGATCAGTACTGCTTAGAATGGTCTGGCTTTGCCCTAGAGTTCACCACTACAGCTTCAGAAGCAAAGGCTGGCTCATTTGATTGTATCTCCTGAAGTAGGGGTGTGACGAGACACTAATATCACGAGACGAGACAAGACACGATATTGAGTTCACGAGAACGAGACGAGACGAGATTTAAAAATACAATTTTAAAGAAAACGTCAAAAATGAAAAATTATTTTTATATTTTTTAACTAGTTTTATTTGACAAAATCATATAACGCAAACTTAACAGACTGGTTTCTCTCACACATTGATTCTATAAGAAAAAGAAATAAGAATAAAAAATAAAAATAAAACTTTTCTAGGTCTTATATAGTGCAAACAATAAGTGCAAACCACAACCAGTCATATTAAGACTATGGTTTGTGTTTTTTTTTCTCCTAAATCTCTTGTAATTTAACTATTCATAACAATAACCAGTCATATTAAGACTATGCTTGAAGTGCAAACAGAGACAGAACATTTTTTTAATACAGTACAGAGCTAAGGGATTAGTACACCTGCCTATGAAACAGTCACGTGTAGGATTTACTTACAGTATTTATATATGGTTTGTGTCTTGTTGGTCACTCTGTTACCGTTTATTTTTTCCACTGGAGCCAAAATGCAGCCAGACATACAACCTAAAAGTAGCAGAAGCATCTTCTATATAAATTTGCTGAGAGCTGCTCTCACTGCTCAGCCAGCACATTCTATCGCTATCGGGTTGCCAGATCCCTCTTAAAAAGTCCACACTGTTTTTTCCCCCCGCGAGACAGGTTTAAGCCTGACGAGAAATATCGTCATGAAAATAAGAAATGAATCAAAAGTGCTGATGTGGTGATGTGGTCATATCGATAATACATTTTGATACTATTTGTCTATTTTTTAAACTATATGAAAATTATTACATCCTCACAAAATACTTCTATGCTGAACCTAACCCAGTGCTATCTCTAACTTTAGGAAATAAAAGGAAATCATTTTTATAAATCGCTCCAGGAAATACCTAAATACGTCACAAATACACACACACACACACACACACACACACTCTGAGTCAGAGATGGAAGGATGGACATAGAGGGATTGTCCCTTTGCTTGGAGATGGCACATCTCTTTCCAATAGCAACTGATGGTTGCCAAGCAACAGCAGACTGTGGCTCAAGGGCTCAAGGGGCCAAGCTGTAGCTTCGGAGGATGAGCCTGCAAACCCCACCTCTTTCCATCAGCTGCTCAAAAAGACAGGGGCTTGCATACACACCCATTCATTTCAGCTACTTTTCTTTTTCTTCTTCTTATTTTTTTTTTTTTTCAATTCTCTTTGCAGTGTTGCTTTTAGCCATGTTATTCTGCTGTTGTATCTCCATCCAATGCCTGATACCTGGATCATATTTTTTAAACTTAAAAAAGGTCAAGTTATAAGATAAGATAAGGTACTCCTTTATTAGTCCCACAGTGGAGAAAGTTTTAACATTGTTCTGTGAAATGGGCAGGTTATTATATTGTATAAGTGATGGGAATTCCAAAATTATTACAAAAAAATACTTATGTAAAAACATACATTATATCAGATGTTTATTATTTATATAGCTTTATTAACATACTGCTACTAAATGTCTTATAAAATAGAAAATCAAAGACCCATCTAAATTAGACAAAAGGTCCGATCTCTGATTATGTATATAATTTTGTAAATACAGCTCTGGAAAAAAAAATTAAGAGCCACAGTTTCTGAATCAGTTTCTCTGATTTTGCTATTTAAAGGTATATGTTTGAGATTCAATAAAAAATATTGTCATTTAGAGCATTTATTTGCAGAAAATGAGAAATGACTGAAACAACAAAAAAGATGCAGAGCTTTCAGACCTCAAATAATGCAAAGAAAACAAGTTAAGAAAAAAACAGAAATCAATATTTGGTATAATAACCCTGGTTTTAATCACAGTTTTCATGCATCTTGGCATGTTCTCCTCCACCAGTCTTATTTGTTTATATTCCAGAGATTTTCAATTTGATAAAATAAAATAAAAAAAACATCCACCCCCTGTTTGTGTGTTCACTGTGATGTGTGTGTTTGAAACTCTTCTCCATCCACTCGGTAAAGACTCACAGACGTCACCACACATCTCAACCAATCATGTGTGGATTTAACAGACAAACAAAATCTTCTCACAATGAGGAGCCAGCTCCTGTTGTTTGTTTTAAAGAGCTGATTCTCAGAGCTGGATTGTTTGTGACCGACTCGTCACTAACTTTTATATGTTTTCCAGAACTGTAGCTGTTGTGGCCTTGAACTGTGAATGGCTGGCTGAACAATAAATGTTTTCTGAGAGCTTAACTCTATTAAGATGACTAACTTGCATGGTGCTCCTTTTCATTCCTTTGTTTTTTTTTTTCCTAAAATGTTGAAAATAATGTCTTAACTTCATGTTTTTTGGAGGTCATGCATCTTTTATTCATAGTAACAGGGCCCAGGGGTGCCCAAAGGTTTGTAAACCCACAATTTTGCATGCCACTGCATGCAGTATAATTTCAAAACTAGTATTTGCCCTGCGTCATGGAGTTCTTGTGTGTGTGTGTGTATGTCACAAAGCCGCTTTGTGGTGTGTGTATGTGTGTAGGTGGTTTAGGTGTGTTGTGCAGTGAGGTAGAAGTGTGTTTTTAGCTCTTTGTCCATACGGAATTGTCTTGCTCCAGGCACCATTTTAAAAGTAAGAGCTCTCTCTCTCTTTCTCTCTCTCTCTCTCTCTGTCGTCTCTTAGCACTTATACTCTTCTCTCTCTTTCTTTCTCTCCTTTTCTCTCTCTCTCTCACTCTCTCACCCATCACTCTCTCCCCAGGAACACACCGCTCTTCGCTGGGACCTTTAGTTTTATCTGGCTTTTTTATTTTTTATTCAGCTCTTTCAGAAGAAAAGTGCTGAAGACACTGGGGTCACAAAACATTTCTGTCTCACTAGGTCTCTTCCTCTCCACTTTTTTTCTCCCACTCTCACTCACTTTCTCTCCGTTCCACTCCTAGACTTTTCTACACATCTTAAGCCCTTGAAGCAGCTCTTTCAAGGTTAAGCGTACAAGATACCAGTGTTCAGATACTGAAATCACTGTTCAGGTCTACATTATGTTGTGAGTCATGTGGTAAGATTTAGGACATATGCAAACAAGCATATCAGTAAAATGTCATTAAAGCTAGAGATGTACTTGCTGTTTAGTCATGTGTTCACATAGATAATCTGCTGTGCACACACTTGCCTATGCTCTATATGCATTGCTGGAGGTTTACACTAGAGGGCAGACCAAAAAACACTGATTATACATTTGCCTTTTTGTGCACGGAAATAAAGGTATCCAACTTTTTTTGATAACACAGTTTTGATAACTGAAGGCCTCTTTGATGTTCAATTGACATTCAACTACATCTCTATTAAATGCAAATGAACTAAAAGGTGGAAGTAAATGATTTACAGGTGAAGCATTTAATACAGGTGAAGCATTTAAAAAGTGTATTGTTGGTATCGGCACATCGGCTGGTTTGTCTCACAAGACTGAAGGATTTCAGTTGCAAAAAAAAGTTCAAGTGTCCGCAACAGTTTTACTACTCTACTCTAGTAAAGTTTCCTTCAGTGCTTTTAGGCCTCACTCCCACATCTTCCGCCTCTATGAGGCGTACACAGATAAACTGATAATCCTCTTTGTCATTAGTGTCGTATTTTCAGCCCTCTTCATTCGGAGCTTACGATTGCGCTTGGCTCGTTATCTGACAGATATATTCAAATATTCCCCACATTCAGCACAAACTGCCGCTGCCGTTGTAATACAATGTGATTTATCATATTATTTGCATATTTTAATTACGCCAAAAGGTAAGAGAGTGAGATTTGTAAGAAATGTGGGTTTTCAACTCTTCAACGGGAATCTGAATAGCAAAAGAAACAGTGAATCAGTAAAAACAGTGAAAATTCTCAGAGTTGTGCAGATGTTACCCAACCTCTTGAACCTAATAGCAAGTGCTGGATGACCACATATACCCGAAAACTCTTGCAATACTGGATAGAAGCGTCAGTTGAAAAATATAGATGCGTTTATTAGGGTGTATTCAGACTTGGCAGCTTTAGTTTGATTTAAAAGTACCCTGGTGCAATTGCCCTGTCAGTGTGGTTCATTAGAGCAAGCGAGAACGCTGCCATGCGAACCCAGGTCCATATCAAGAACCCTGAATAAGTCAGCGTTGGTCTGCTTCTAAATGAACTCTGGAGCAAAATAGACACAATAAATTGTAATTTTCTCAATGCAGACCTGCTTTTGAACATGTGGACATGTGTTCTTTCTCTTCATGAGATCTGAGTCAGAATTGTAAAGGATATTTTTGGGTTTAAAACAAGCCTGTGGCACATTTATCTGCAATTCATCTCAGACTCAAATATTCAGTGTATACACACACATGGGATCATGGCAAATTCTTCAGCTTGAGATTTAAAAAAAACGTTCTGTTTTCGAAAACTTCTGATGCTAACTTTTTTATTTGTGGTGGGGAGACACAGGAATCATTTTCTTGGAATATATTTGTGCAACACTTCTCTATAGTCCATAGACTCTTTTGCTAACCTTGTGCCGTTTTAGCGGCGTGACGAGCAGTTCTCTCTGAAAGTTTCCTTGGTGTTTTCGACCTCAGCTTGACCTACACCATTACTGTTAACTGCCATTTCTTAATTAGGTTACAAACTGGAGAAACAGCTACATGAAGAAAACTCTTTGCTTATAAACCAGAATATGAGCATAGAAACACTGTGACTATCTTATAGCCTCAGCATACTTCCTGTGAAACGAAGCTCTGAAGCATTAAGTGTCTTTATTAGCTTGCAAAATTGCATATTTCTGTTGTAGTAACTTAGTTTTTCCTGTCTTATATGCTCCTCAGCTGCAGGTGACACTGTGATTTTTTAAATTTCGAATTTTCTAGAAGTTCCATGACTTCTAGAAAATGATCGCTGGAAAAACAGTTTATTGCTTCTCTGCTTTTAAAGAAAGCTCCTCAGGGGTTTGTTGCATAGTGTCTCTGCTTGTGAAGCTTGCCCAGCTGCCATGTGCACATCATGGTAAGCAGAACCGTTGCACGTTGTCTCCTCAAGTAGTATGCATATGTTACGAATGAGAGGCTGGATGTAAATTCAGAATATATACATTTTTATTAAATAAACAAATTAAAACAAACAAACAAACATGTAAAACCAAAGTTACACTGAATACAAAACTAAAGAAGACTAAACTTGAAATCAGGAACCTAACAGACAGCAAACAAGAGACAAGAAACAAACCTGACAAGACTACGGATGGCAGGCAGACAAACAAAAGACTAGACAAGGAAGACTTGAAACAATGGGGGTTGTATACATGAGGAGGGAACAGGAAATTGGAAACACCTGAGGATCTATCAAGAGGGGACGGGGTTACAAATAACTGATGACAGGGTGGGGCTAGGGCGGAGACAGGACCAAAACACAACAGTAGCACATGGCTGGGAAACACATGACAGGTAAACAGAGGACAGGAGCACAAGGGACCAAATGAGGGAGAAACACAAGGCAGACATGGGCTAAGCTGTGACAGCAGAAGCCTTCCAGCATGTTTTTCATTATCCAGTCTGGTGAAAATATACTCACATTATCACATGATCACTGCTTTGACAAAAATAAATCTTTTAACAGTAAGAAACACAATCAGAAAAATACTTCTATAAAACCTGAACGTTTCTGAAGACCTTCATTAAATATATATAAAAACCTTTTAGACATCAGACTAAATCTGAAATACGACACAGATAAACAAATCTCAAAGGACTGTTTAGAGAGAATGGGAGATGCGTGTGTGGGGGGGGGGGGGAGAGGGGTGGTTGCAGACAATTTGCTTCATAAATCATTTTAATTGGCCCTATATTCAATGAAAGTAGAAAATCCAAAACAGCAATACAGCTTTGTACACTCAGTGAACATGCCCTCGCAGTTGAAGCTAATTGTCTTCAAAACATGAAACTGCACATGAAATAAACTTTCTGAACTTGGTGAAGGTTTTTCTATAAATATGTTAGTTTTGTATTTCGTTTAGTGTATCTACAAAATACTGAGACACCTGCTTAATCATTGTTTATTCCAAAATCGAAGGTGTTAGAAAAAGAGTTACTGTCTTTATTGTGCAGAGACGACTTCTACCAGGGTTTTTGAGCATTGCTGTTGCGGAAAGTCTGAATGATTACATTCAGCAACAAGAGGTGATGATATTGAGGTTTAGTCAGTATGTTTTATGATCATCATCCCACCTTATCCTTATCCATATCTCAAGTCACCAACTAATTTCAAAAGTATTGCATGGAGCACCATCATTCCAGAGAACACAGTTCCACTGCTCTACAGTTCAATGCTAAGGGCTTTATATCAATATATAGTCTGGACACACCTGACATTAGGTCCTCAATTTTGCCAATATCCGTGTTTAAAGTTCGTGTTTTTGTCCTCCAGGGAGTTCTGTTCTGTGAGCAATACTTCTTTACGACATTAGACAAGCTGAGTGTGTTTGCTTATTAAACACACACACATGCAGAGTGCAAACCTGACTTTTAACTCAATAATAAACTGAATACAGAATAAAATAACATTTACATTTCCTCAAATAAGCTGCTAGCGTACCTTCATAGAGTGATCCACTGCTGAGACGCACAAAGCGCAGCACTGTTAAGATACGAATGTGCCAAAGTCAGAGAGCACATGCCTCTTAAAGGGGGAATGGCAGGTGACACACTGATTGGTTTATTTCTAGCTACAACCAAAACACACCCATGATTAACTAAGAAAATTTCTGCATGCCTTTTATGTTACGTTTTGAGCCATGGCAGGTGTATTTATTTATTTATTTATTTATTTTCACGCTCTCACGATACCAAAGATACACAGGCACAGTCTAAATCTATAGATCACTAAAATAGGACCCAGCTTATTGCTAAATGAATGGTTAAATTGACTCTTCTTTTTATCTGCGTTATGTTTATCATAGATCTTCACAAGACATTTTCACTGTTTCTGATGAGTAACTGAGTGGGTGGAACAATTGTTTTAATCATGTTAACATAAGCATGTTTAACTTTAGTGTACGTTAATAGGATGCATTTTGTTTCTCAAGATAATTATTATTTCAAGTTATTTTGGACCTTGTCTTTCAGCTCCTTCATCACGAAATTCAGTTCATCACGAACAGTTTAGGGGCAGCTGATGTTCCAGCAGCTGTTATTAGGAGGCAAGATGTCCCTTGGTGAGATTTTATGCTAAGAATACAAGGGCTGTGTTAATTAAATCATACACCTAGAGTTGGAGTTCCTCTGAATTTCCAATCAGAGTTTTTTTTAAATGCGAGATTATGTGTGTCTCTCTCTTCTAACAGATTCTCATGCTTGTCTGACAGGTGTTCTTCACACGGCAGCATTACCATAAGCACTTTGTTCTATGTTCATTTCAGTGCAGAGACATTTTCAGCAGTGCGGCGTGATTACAAGCTACCAGAAATAGCACGCTGTGAAGTGAGCTGAGACGCTCTGTAGCAAAAGGAACGGAGATAGTAACTTCATTAAGGCCTATACATGAGAGTAATTCACAACACCCTGTAATTGGAAGCCAGACTAATAATTCCCACGTTCTGGGTTTCGTAGTATATATTTTTTTGTAGTATGCACCTTCTTAAGTGCTTCCAGGTGTCAGAAATAGCTGTTTCTAACAACTCTAACAAGATTACATACAGCTGATTAAATAGAGGAAGATCATTCGTGAAGTGTACCAGATGGAACAGAGACCACATAGGGGTCTGAGGATTTAGGGCTTTGGGCTGAAGCTGAATGGCTCTTGGTTTTGATCCCAGTTGATAGTAACTGGTGCTGTGCCCTTGAGTCAGACACTTACCCTTAGTTTGCTAAAGTTTATCTGATGTACACTGCACTTTTTATTTCTTTTACTTCTTTCTTCAACACAAAGACGTTTGTCTTCATTGTCTGTTTCCAGTAGTGTAAAGGCTTCTTTTATCTTTCCCCAGTAAATGTTACAGAGGGGTTGACACAGGCTACTTGTGACAAATAGCTTCAATATGGCAAATCCAACACTCCCAATCAACAAGGCAGGCAGGAGTGAAACACACACAAATCTATAATCCCAGACCAGTAAACACAGCCAAGGTCAGAAACACAAAAACACACTAAATAGAAATAAGTGACACAGCTGAGAAGAGCGTGGTTGACAAACAGAGACTTCACACACAGCAAGGCCAAACAACAGAGTATATATGTGGTAGCTAATAAGTCTGGTGTATAACTGCAGGTGTGTGGGATTGTGTGGAGTTGGGGGCCAGGGAGTAACTAGATCTGGGAGAAGCCACTCCCATAAGAGATTCTCCGTAAAGTAGGCAAAAACATCAGGATAGAAAAGTATTTTGGATACTTTGACATGCTGTGCATGAGTTGAAAAATGCTAAACATACAGTAGACTACTTCAAAAAGACATTTTACTCACATATTTCTAGTCACAGGCTAAGATTTTGCAAAAACTAGGGATCATGCAGGGTCACCATTTGCAAAACTGCAACTGTATTCTTTTTTGAAATTATTTTCCATCCTTCTGATAGAGTTTAACTAGAAGAGAAGCTGTTTAACAGTGGAGCAGAATCAAAAGCATCTTTTGGCCACAGCTGCCTTTGTGCGTGCAGTGATTTGTTCAGAAAAAAAAAAAAGACAAGACACTGCAGAATGTGGACACAGCCCCGGTTGCGTGAACAGAAACGTTCATCCGCTTGCCTTTCGGCTTTCCGTAGCTCCCCTATTGGTTTTTGACATTGTTCAGGTCACGATTTGCGTGATCCAAGTCTCAAGACTTACGAAAATATATAATATTAAACCCAGTTGATTTTATTTGAACACCAGGACAATCTCGAAAAAAACTGACTTAAACCTTCAATCCTAATAATTTTACACTGCACGATCTGGATGATCTGACCACAACTCAACTCTAGCAAGACTCTCTTCCTCTGTAAATTTGTCTGCAATAGTGAAATTGCTCGAAAATCGCTTGGTGTAAGGTCAGCATAAGCATCAAATGAACCCAGCTGGCACACGACCGACCTTCAACGTTGAAATGTGGTTGAAATATGACTAAAGTAATGTCTGTTGTTGTTTCAAAATTGAAACAACGTTGAATTAACATTTAATGTTCCATGGTTGTGCTAACATTGAAAATTTAACGTTGAATCAACATAATGTCCTCAGCCTTTTGAATCAGCATTTTACATTTCATCACCATATAATTTATAAAAACGGTTGGATGGAGGAATGAAACAGTGTTTACTTCTATTTGCAGTAACTGCTTTTTAATTTAACACCATGTTCATGTAACTTTAGTTATACTCAGCTTTACTACAGTGATGTAAGATTAATGTTAACACTTTGTTAACCATAGGATTTACTAATTTTAGTGAGCTATGGTCTATTAAAGGTTGAACATATGATGTTGAAACAACGTTGCTATATCATAGTTGATTCACTTTTTAAAATCAATAGTTGATTCAACAATAACATCTACGTTGATCAACATTGATTTAATGTTTATTCAACCTTGAAATGCCAGTTGGGAACCGATGTTTTATTAAGAAGCGACTAATAGTTAAAGTTATATAATATAATTAATAGTTAAAGCAAAGTTCTTTTCAAAGGTAACAGTGAAGGTTGAGCCAGTCACGTTCCAGGCGCCTCTTGCACTTAAACAGCAAAGACCAGTGCACCTGTTTACAAGATGTGACGTGACTCTTTTTCACAGGAGAAAAAGTATTAGTGGGATGTTACTAAATTCCCCTCATTTTGCCTAATTGCATTGTCAGCACTCATTGGTGTTCAACACTTTTAGTCATATAAACCTTTGGATAAACAGTAAAGAAAGAAACTTTAAGAAACTATGCTGTTTTAAAGTAGTAAATGTGTTCCTAATAATGTGAAATTAATTAGGAAGGAGCTTCACAGCCGTCCATGTATGTATGTCTAAGAGCAAAAAGTTATCTTAGTTCACTTGTTGCACGTTTTGCAAACAGAACCTCTGTGTCTAGCCATCAAAGTGATTGTGAAGTGGGAAAAAACGAAGACAAGGCAGGGGTCGTTCAACTGGAGATTCGTTTGTGTGCTCTTCATTGTGTGGGAATCTAATCAGGTTATTCATAAAGGAGGAAGTGGAGTGGGTGAGGAGCCCCCCTGAGACAAGCCTTAAGTAGATGTAGTGCTCCAGCAGGGTGTGCACGCATCAAAGGCTGTAAATGTGTGGGCACATACAGAGACTTTTTTTACACACACACACACACACACACACACACACACACACAATCCCCCACACCTGTGTGTATGTGTAGTGGAAGGCTGGCAAACTGCACTTAATTAAGTTCTGTTTTTATCTGCTGTGCTTTGTGTGTGTTTAAATGAATTCCTCCCATTCTGTGTCAGGCTTTGATACTTGTGTACTGCAGTAGTACCATGTGTGTGTGTGTGTGGTTGTGTGTGTATGTCTGTGTGTGTATGTGTGTGTGTGTGTGTGTGTGTGTGTGTGTGTGTAAGTATGTGTATGTGTGTTCCATCATGCAGTGCTTGGCTACAAATGCCCGCTGTCACCCCCATTTCACCCCCCATTACCCCTGCCAGGAGGGCAGGACAGGGAGCGAGGGAGCAGAGAATGAGAGTAATGGAGGGAACATACACACACACATACAAACACACACAGAAAAAAGATAAAGAGAGAGAGAGAGAGATTGTTTGTTGGGTGTTTGTGGGAAATTATAAATTGTTCTCATAGGATTCAGGGCGGTTTTTGTGTAGAATCACTATTAATTAGAAGTTTGAAACATCAGCAGGCAGAAGGAGAGAGAGAACTGAGTACTTTCCATTAAAGCTCCTCAAACGTACTGTAGATGTAGCAAGGCCTGCACATGTGTTATAATTATGAAAAACAGTATTATAGAGTTAGACCTGTATTGTAAAAAATATATATTTTGGGCTGTTTTACAAACTTTGGACTGTATTGTAAAAAAATGGATTTTAGGCCTGTTTATAAACATTAACCTGTATTATAAAGAAAATAAGTTTTGTTTTTAAGTAGGAATTTAATGTTGGCTTTCTAAAGGGTTTTTGTAAAGGTATATCAGTCATTCTTCATGATGTACTTTTTAAGCAGTTATCCATATATTTCTGTCCATATAATGTAAGTAACAAATTGCATTTACATTGTACAGCTTTGAAACCAGGAACTCACTTGGAACTACGTCCTAATTACGGATGCCAACTATCCAGTCGAAGTTCACTCTAGAAGAAAATGGCAAGATGAATGGTCCAGCAATCCACAAAATAAACTGTATGAAATATCCCCAATCATTATTATTTTATGTAATATGGAATTCCTTAATAAACAAGTTCAGATAATCATGACTAGGTGCCGGATTGGAAATACTGCTCTTACCCACCACCACCTCCTGGTTGGTGAACAGACTCCAACCTGCCAGTTCTGTGATACTCCTCAAACTATTAAACACATCTTAGTAGACTGTCCTGCACTTATATTTATATTATACTTATACACTTATATATATATATTTTTTTTCTCATATTTTTCCCTATTTTCTTCCAATTTGGTTATCCAATCGTTCCACCCCTTTGTGCGTCCCCATCACCGGTGGCACCTGCGACCCTCGGAGGATGCGGACGAGCACACGCTTCCTCTGACACATGTAAAGTCAGTCACCCCTTTTTTTGAGCTGCTGCTGCTGAATTATTGCCTGAGCGGCTAGCGCACTCGGAGAAAAGCACAGCGGCTAGGTTCCGATACATCCGCTCACAGACGCCTCGTGCCGCCCGGCGCCACCTTCAAGCGTGATGGGGAGAGAGCGCCATCTACCCACCCCAGAGGGAGCAGAGCCAATTGTGCTCCCTCTAAACACAGGCAGCTTGATGGCAAAGCTGCATGAGCGGGGGTGCGAACCTGCGGCCTCCCGCTCATAGTGGCAGCGCTTTAGATCACTGGACCACCGGCGCCCCCCTGTCCTGCACTTTTAACCACCAGAAATAACTTTTATAGGGTTATAAATATGAAAGAACTGTTTGAAAAGATTCCACCAGCTAAAGTACTTAGCTTTCTAGAAGTCCTTCATATGAAGACACTGATTTAAGTCTGTGATGCTCAAGTTTTGAACACTGTTGATGCCATAAAATAGCCAACATGTTGCTGATATGGCACAAACCCCAAACAAACAAACAACCTGTACAGCTTTGAGTCAGTTCTGATATTATTAAAAATAAAAATAAATGTAAAGACAAAACAAAGAAGACTTTTTTATGTAACTGTTAATCATTTTCATATGTGGTGTAAGTTGAAAGTTGTTGTCAAGGCTGGACAGAACTCAAACACACACAGATGCAATAAACAGACTTTATTAAATAAAGAGTTGTTACAAAGAGTGGTCAAAACTAGCAAGGTCAATACCAGTAAACAGCAGCACTAAGGGTTAAACATACCAAAGTACAGAGACAGTCCCAGGATTATACATGGCAAAGCGATATCGCAGGGTAGGCAAAAATCAGGGTTGTAGGATAAACAAAACAAGGTTCGTACACAGGATATAGCATACACGGGAATTGGAAACGCTTTGTAAATTTGGATAAACCAGATAATACTTGGCAAGGTGTTTGTGGAGGAAAGGTGTAGATATACTGAGGGGAACAGCTGAATTCAATATTCTGGTGATTGACTCCCTGGTAGCACCATGTGCAGTGTCCAAGCTTGTTGAAGGTGTTAATATATAATGGAATATACTTTATACCATATATCCAGTTACAAAACAGTGAATGAATGAAACACACACTTCTCTCCCTCAGCTTTAAAAATAACATAACAGGTCTGCCTCACACATCACCTCTCACCTCTCAGTGCTCAGAATTACTTCACACTTTCCAGCTGACTGTCTCTCATGCTTCTCACATCATTTGCATTTTGCCGTTTTTTTCCCCTCATTTCTCACTTTCTCTCATTCTCTCTCTCTCTCTCTCTCTCTCTCTCTCTCTCTCTCTCATTTTTCCATTCCTTTTCTCTCTCTTTTCTTTCTCTCTTCCAGACATAATTGGCCTTTCAATCAGCTGAGAAAAACATCCCTTCATAGGTTTTTGATCTGTTCGCCTCGAGGTGTGAAAGCCTGAGGGACTTGTCCTCACTCCACATGAACACAGAGCTGAATGCTGTGTAGGTGAAACGCAATAAGCAGACAGAGGCAGGCGGGTTTTGTTGCTTGCTTGTTGTGCATAAAAAATAATGTCTTTATTATGTTTTTTAAATAATATGTTTTTGTGTCTGTATAATATACATTTCTTTCATTTCCTCTTTCCACATGGCCAGGGATTTTTTTCACATGTAGAATAAAGGCTTTTATTGTGCTGATATGTTTAATACCTCTGTGTAAAATCAGTCTGATGCTTATATACTGTGTATCCAGTACATAGCCAATTAATCTTATTTTCCTTAGTGAATACACAAGCTCATTCAGATACAAGATTACAATAATGTAAATGGTAATGGTAAAAGGCCTTATATCCTTATTCATGTGTTTTCTTGTTCAGAATGATTTCTATTTGACTGTTTTTGCCAATATAATGTCTATAATGTTCAGCTTTGTTAGATTCCATTAATTACATATTTACTAAATGCAGCCTCAACATCAATGGGGCATCACAATATTTATAGAGGAAAGTAGACTAGTCACGATGTGTATTTACATTCACAACAAAAATCATGAGCTCAGATTCGAGGGATGCTACAGCTGAGTAGCTAGTAGCTAATGTTTATTTCTAATTTTAAACCATTTTCTCCCCAGTTTAGCTAGGCCGATGGATGAAGACTAGCACATGCCTCCTCCAACACATATCAAGTCAGCCACTGTCTCTTTTCAAACCGCTGCTAATGTAGCACTGCAGAGTAGCATCACAGCGCACTCTAATGAAAAGTGCAGCGACTCAGTTCAGATACATCAGCTCACAGATGCCTTATGCTCAGTGACATCACCTTAGAAGTGATGAGGGGAAGGAGCGCCATCTACCCACCCAATTGTGCCTTTCAAGGCTCCAGCAGCTAATTGCAAGCTGCATGATCAGGATTCAAACCAGCGATTTTGCGATCATATTGACAGCGCTCAGCATGCTGAACCACATGTCAACCAATCTAATGGCCAGAAATCCAACACCCTGTTTATACCTGGTCATTGAATCCAAATATAATCTAATTACATGCATTTACACTTGATCAGTTAATCAGATTGAAATTTATCCAAATTGTGCATTTATTTAAACTTATGGAAAGGCAGCAGGTTCGGCTGTCCATGCTGACGAGAAAGTGACTAAATAGTCAGATTGCATGAGGAGGAGGAGGGACTGTTGTACTTGGGGGGGGGTTTGGTTGTCAGTTGCATCTTGGGAAGATGGATACTTGTACACTGCTATAACATGTGTTTAGATGTGTATTAAGCCCTATTTGAGTGGGATTAGTTTCTTAGGGGGTCCTTCCGGAACGACCATGTGTGTGTTTTTTTTTTTTTTTTTTTTTTTTTTAAGACGTCCTCTGAGAAAATTACGGCTGAATTATCTACTGTTTTTCGCTGAACTCTGTGGTCCTGCGGTAATTTTATTCCCTTCCAGACGCAGATCTCTGAGTTTTGTCACCTCATGTTTTATAAAATAGTTTTATAATAATTTGTCCACTGCTACACATCATAATTATACTTTGGGTGCGTGTTTCCATGGAGATCCACATAAACACAATAGTGATTGGAAATGGAGGAGCTACTGAACGCGATGTCATGTGACAGAGAAAGCCCAAAAACTCACTGGTCCTCCTGTTTTTTTTTTTCAATTGCAGTCAAGAGTAAAAGTGTGAAATATTTTTCACAGACGTCCCCCTGAGAAACTAATCCCATAGGGCTTTAGATCTCCTGAAGTTGTTTGAGTAACTGGATGTGCATTAGTTTTAAATGTGTCTTGGGTTCATTAACACTTGTATTTTCATGTGCTTGGCCTTGAACAGGTATAACCAAGGTATTTGTTCCTCAAGCTGATTCAGAGCCCTGTTTATAATGCAACAAATCAGCAGTGTTCATACATAGTCTCTCTCTCTCTTTCCCTCTCTCTCTTTCTTTCTCGTACTCTGTCTGGCTGTCTTTCTTTCCCTTGCTTATTTACTCAGTCTAAGCCTTCCCTGTTTTCTTCACATTTTTTCTAAGTGTGTGTGTTTGTGTGTTGCCACAATGGACTTGTCCCTGCAAGCTCAGTGAGAATTCAACTAGAGAAAACCTGGACTTTTTGGTTCTGACTCTACAGTACACACACCCACACACAGACCTACTCTCATCCTATTACACCTTTAACCCCCTAAACTGTTAGGGTCTGTACATGGACCTACTTACTTTTATAACTGAGTTCTAAACATCCAATTCCACAAACAACTGAATGGCTTTTAGTTCATCATTTACAAACTGCAACTTTATGATGTGCTGCTTCACCGAACACACACACTGCTATAAAACTCTCACATTAGGTAGCACTGTAGTCAGAGGGCAAGCCATTATCAAGCACTTCACTGTGTTAAATGGAACGCTTGCTGCTAGTGCTTATTTAAATACAGTCTTAGTGCACATCGTTTCTGCATAGCAGCACAGACAATACGTTTATATACGGATATGTGTATACATTTATATAAGCACGCAAGCTTAGCAGCAAAATACACACACACACACACGTATGTACAGTACGTACAGCGCAATCAATCAACCTTTATTTTTACTCAGTAAAACATTGTAATATGCAAACTGATAACTTTTCCTTGCCTCCGCGCTCACTGGGGGTTTTGTATTATGTATTTTTTATGTTTAATCTTTTGCCTGACTCTTTGTCCTGTGATCACGTTTCTGTAAAGCTGCTTTGTGCCAACATTTGTATAGCGCTTTTTACAGTTGTAAAAATCGCTATACAAATAAATTTGATTTGATTTGATTTGATAATACATACTAGAATTTCCCCTCTGGGATCAATAAAGCATCCATCCATCCATCCATCCATCCATCCATCCATCCATCCATCCATCCATCCATTGAGGGTAACCCTCACTTTCAAAACAGCCGAGCATTTACAACTTAAAGGAACTGAAAAATACATTTAAATTTAAATTAAAATCAAGCCTTTAATCAGGTGAGCTAAAATAAGGAACTTCATACCAAAAAAATCTAAATTAAATGGTAAAAGCATTAGAAAAACAAGCTAACAACATAAGATTTAATTAATAAGAAATTAAATAAGTCAGAATAAAATAATTAAGTGGACAGGCTAAAATGTAAAGCAGTAAAATTAAGTGATAAATAATTTGAATCGTAAAATAAAACATAAATAAAAGGATTAAATATATTAAAATAGTAAAAGACCAAAAGTATATAAATAAAATACATAAAAAAGGCTAAAAGGTAAATTTAGATGTAATTAAAAGAATAAAAGAAATAAAAGGTAAAAGATGGTTAAAAATAAAACTTTTTAAATTATTTAATGACACCAGTGAGCTAAAAACAGCATTTTTTTTCCAATTCAGTAAAAACTCTAGGAACCTGACAGGCAATCCAGTCATTAGAGTGGTTCTGATAATGACTGTTATTTATAGAAATCATGGATGTTATCAGTGGAGTCGGTTACTCAGCTACAGATATGTCTCTGGAGAGTAGTATTATTAATAGAATATGAAAATATGACTGAAACAGATAAAAGTGTACATCCCTATCATGGTATCATTCCTAATGCCAGGCATGGGCTAGAGTGGTAAGAAAACCCCAGAATGTTCTCTAAAATGATGGTCCTCCATTCAATACATTTGGGATAAGACTGGGATGAGATTGGGATGAGGTGGGGTGGTGATCATCCAGCATCCTGACCTTACTAACTCTCTAGTACTCCAGCATTCTTTTCATATAGTGTGCATACCCACACTACTAGCATATACCCTTCAGTTCTGAAGTTAATCAGAATGCAGTAGAGTGAGGCATAAAACACTAAGTGTCCACTGAGAGCAGGCCTGAACTTCCAGCTTTCACTGAACATCCACCCCTCTCCAGAGACAGAGAGAGAGAGAGAAAGAGCAGGCAAAGAAAAAGCTGCAAAGAGAAAGATGGGAGGACAGTGTGTTAGAGAGAGAGAGAGAAGCAGGAAATATTTTATTTATGGAGGTAAATTAGAGGAGAGATGGAAAGAGAGTGACTGAGGGAAGGTCAAAGAGAAAGAGAGAAAGAAAGAAGGAGATGAAAAGGAAGGAAAAACAGCTCAGATCTGAGGCTTTTGCTCCTGGAAGCTATGAGGAAAGAAAAAAAAGCAAAAAAAAAAAAAAAAGATGTGTTGGACCACAAATCCCACTTAAATCCTTCAGTATTTAGTTCATTGTGCTACATTTCATTATTTACCCCTCCCTCCTGCCCCCCACTCCCCATTTCTCAATTAATACAGCTTAACATATGTAACATGTTGACTCTGATTTTAATTGCTTTGTACTTGCTTTGAGCAGTTCTGCCAAGAAGCTTTTACAGAGAGAGAGATTAGAACAAAAGCCAAAAAGCAAGAGACCGTCATGAGAGGAGAGGAAGAAAAAAAAAGCAACGTGAAAAAAGAGAAAGGAGTCTAAATGAGGAATGCAGTGGAAGGCTGTAGTTTTGTCTTATAAATAGTCAATTTGTCGTGCTCTTACTTGCTTTTGTTTGGCTGAAACCTTTGAAAGTCGTGGTTTCAGATGTGTAGCTTCTTACTAAGTGACTCATTTAAACAGTTCTTGCAGTGGATCAGTGAAAGGAATGAAATGCCAAGGCCAGATCATTTCTTAGCAATGTGAACTTTTTCACACACTCACAAACATTTATTTATAGCGTAATTAGGATAGCACTGCCAGCAAATAATAATAATGATGATGATGATGATGATTATGGTGAGAGTAAAACCACACTAATTAGAGAAGGCTTAAAGTATCAGCACACAACACTGCAGCTCGCACTGTGTTTTGCTTTAGAAATCTGAAGACTGAGCTGTACTGAACTGTACTTTGAGGCCAGTCCACACATATTCTGTAGTTTTATCTCTGTTTTTCCTCACTGGCTACGTGAAAACAGAAATTTTGAACACTGAAAATCCAGCTTTTTTAAAGCACTGTCACGGGAGCCAAACGCAGGACAGACCGGTGCGAATACAATAAAAATGGTTTATTAAATAAAGACTTGGGCAGATAAGAGTAAGCAATGGCAGGCAGAGCAAGTACCAAAATGGCAGCGTAAACAAAGAACATACCAGAGTGTTTCAGGCAGAGGGTCATACACAGGAAATCCAAAAACAAAATCAGGTCAAAACCTAAAAGGCTAGGCTGAAGAGTGGTCTCAAGAGCAAAAAGGGTCTGCGACAAAAGAAACAAAATGCAAGGTAGAAGAGCTATACGAGATAGGTTCAATACTGGACGACGGGTGAGTAAAAGCTATTGCTACTTATAGTCCAGAGTCCAGGTGTGTGTGATTAGAATGAGGGTGAAATGGAGCGCTGATGAGTCACATGTTCCAGCACGTTCGTAAGATTCAGTGCGGGTGCATCATCGGAAGTGAAGTTTTTAAAGTCCGTGGCAGGCAGACAATCAGTGACAGGACTGACAAGCATGCCTTAAAGGTGGAGATTTAAAAAAAACCCTCAAAGGTCCATGTTTTCAGTGTTGTAATGTAAATAGGGGGGAAACATGCTTAATAAAATAAAAAACACTGACTTCACAATATGTACATGTTTCTGCCTGAATCTCAAATACTTGTACTTATATACTCTCTAGATACTGAACTACATAAATTATCAAACAATTAATCATCAGATTATCATTTCAGATTTTCATACATCAGTCAATGTAAATATATATATTTTTACAAATATTATATAACGCTCTGTTTAAATTTAAAATCCATAAATTTGTGATTTGTATAGTACACTACATAGAGAGTAGTGTGTAATTTGGGACTAAACCTCTGTGTGCTGTGTTGATGTCCCTTTTTATGAGATATTATCACCCCATGCAGGGCTAGTGTATACTCATGCAAGTGTTTTCATCTCTTTGTGGACAGAAATATCTTTACAAATGGAAGGCGTGTATCCAAGTCTTTTGAATAAGCATTACAAACAAATAAACAAATAATAATTTTCCTGTTTTGATCCAGGGCCTTACACACCCGAGGCAGGTTGCCAGCACTTCAAGGTTTGTCTTAGCCTGGGTATATCGTAGTTTCGTAGTATATAAAGTCAAAAACTACTAAAAATGTGGAACTTTGTAGGGAAATTGAATTTCTGTTTTATTTAAACATGTCTGTTCCATATGAAAATAATTAGGACTATATCAATAAGACATTAAATTATTAACATGAAACTGTAGATAAAAGAGCATATACAGCTTCGTTTTAACATCTGGAGTTTAAATTTGGGTATAATATGATTAGATGAAAATAAAAGTTTACATTTTCTAACTACATCTTGTAATGTTATGGTTGTGGTTTACACATGGACATCAGAAAGACATGATACTTATACTCTTATACAAGGTTTATTTGTAATTGATCAGAAAGTTTAGAAAAGTATTACTCTCTTTACTTTGTTTGGTCCACCTCTATCCCACAGTCCTCTGCTTGACTGCCTTATGTCTCCTCAGAAATCAGTGATAGATAAAGTAAACATATTGTTGCAAAAAAAAATGCAGTCTGATGGTGTCACGGCCTCGCTCTGTTCCCCTGTGTTTCTCCTGTAATTTTCCGTCACGTGTGTCTAATTTGTAGCTCTGCCCCTTCCCCAGGTGTTCAGTGTTTCATGTTACTATATATAGTACCTGTTAGTCCATGTTTATCCGTCGGTCTTTGCACCCACTCCCGTTGTCTGTCTAGCCACGTTAGCCCTTGTGATATCCACGGTTTTCTTTACGTTCTGTTTATTTCTTGTTTATTTCTGTTCCTAGTTTTTCCTCGTATTTATCCTTATATATATCTCCAGTCTTGTTAGTTATTATCTGTCTAGTTTAGCCTTTTGGTATTTTCCCTGTTTGTTTATGTATTTATATTTTCCTCGTTTACTTCTTATTTGTCTGTTTGTTTATCTGTTATTTAATAAATTAGTTGGTCTTACCTGCTTTTACGTCCGCCTCCCGTCTGGTCCCTCGTTACAGATGGGTTAAAGTAGAATTTAAAAGAGAATGTATAGTGTAGTAAAAGTGCAACTTTTAGAATCAGTTAATAAACGCTTACCCCAAGCACTGTTCCTTTTATTGTATTTAACAATATTTTAGGAATAAATTCTTCAGGGCACTGAAGCCACTCATGCATCTTGCATGGCAAGCTGTGCACATTGTGTAAGTTGTGTGTGTGTGTGTTTACAGTGGGATGTGTGTTTGTGTGCAGATGGTTAGGCAGTTGCACTCAGTACCAGCTCTTGCTGTGACAGCTGCAGAGCCACACGACTATACAGTAGATGTGTAATTATAATTGCAGACTTGGCTCTGGTTTGTGGGTGTGTGTGTGTGTGTGTCTGTTCACTGAGAGCTACTCTCTCTTTAGTGTGCATTTCTCAAACAGGGGAATTTGTTTGTGATGCCTTGCTGTGCACCAGTATGTGGGGAACATGTGTGTGAACAGACCAGCGTGTGTGTGTGTGTGTGTGTGTGTGTATGTGTGAGTTTTTTTGAGAAGCTGTAATTTTTTTGTAATTTGAGAAGCTGTTTTTATATTACTCACAGCTGAGCCATTTTAGTTAAGTAAGTCCAATTGTGAATGCATTTATAAGAAGTATGGTACAGAAACTTTAACTGGACATATAAAGTAAACTTTTGGTTGTTTGAATATTATTGTATAAATTTTAAGTATGTGACTTGGGTTGGGCGGTATGACGGTATTTCGGTATACCACGGTATTTAAATATGGTGACGGTATAGTAAAATAGTGACGGTATATTAACCACGTGATGTGACGTACCAAATCTGTACTTTGAAAAACGGGACATTTAAGACATTCTATGCATCAACAATGAAAGAGCAGTAGGAGGGGTAAGCAGTTGGTGCTCACTGATTGGTTATGGGGTGGGGCTTCTCACTGAGGAAATCATACAGCAAAAACTCAATAAACTCTACAGGTTTCACTAATTTTCACAGAAATGATCAGATTTATCAGTTTATCCTGCTGCGTGGGGTGTTCTGGTGTATGAGTTACTCACAGGTAAAGTTACAGCTGCTTCTCAAGCAGACTTATAGCTGAGTGGAGTTTATTCTTCATCTCCTGTTTCTCTACAAAACACGTGCTTTTATCTCCTTCGCGCTGATATTCTAATCCTATACAGAATTCTGCAGTTTCCTCAGGGTTTTCTGTCGTTATTTCGCGGCTAGCTCGAGCGCTGTAAATATAAGTTATTTCACGAACGACGAGGCGCTGCACGCTGCAGTGTGTTGCCATAATCTGACCCCCTCAGAATCCAACACAACACAACAACACTCAACAAAACTCTGTGCGCTTATAAATAAATGAACAAACACGAAAATGAGGGTATTCAATCTGTAATTTCAGTTCGTTTTAGTTTTTTCTTTTAATTACCGTTTTTATTAGCTTCAGTTAAGGAGAACTTTCACTTTTAGTTTTCGTTATTTTTTTCATTTTCGTTAACAATAATACTTGGTTACTTAGCTATATGTTGATTATCATACCATAGCTTTATATAAAATAAAAATAGTATTAAAAAACAGATGACTACATCACAGACTATTTCCTGGAGCCCGACCCGGCCCGTGGAAAGTGATGGGAAATCTCGGGTCAGGTCCGGACAGAGAAATAAAAGTCAAAGTGTTCTGCTATTTAAAAATGGGAAAATTAATAACAATAATAATATAGTTCTGCATACTAGAGTTTAGATTGTCTGCCCTAATCCGAGCCCGGACCCCAGCCTGAACCCGAGTTTGACCCGATGCCCGAATTTGGGCCGGCGAGAATTCTCACTGCTTTCCTGGTGCGCTGTCGGGTTAGGCTAAAGAAAATGGTCTGTGATGTGATGTAGAACTATGTTCAATGTAACAAATCATACTGTTGTCAGCATATAAATCGCCTGCGTTTTCCTACAGGACAAACCATTCAAACATGCGGATGAGCTCTCCGCACCTGATTAAAAAATCACACAGTGCCTGTCTGGCTTAAAATAGCTAGATACAGCTAAATTAATAAATCAACATTCATTTAAAAGACCAGTGAGGCGTTCTGTATGCTAAATAACAAAGAAGGCAGCAACAAGCTAGAAGCTAAAAAGCTAATAACAACATTTAATAAAAACAGAAAAATAGATATGAAATAGGAAAATTACCAACTAAACTAAGCACTGATGTTTTTAAAATCGTGTAGTCATGAAAATGTGCCTTGAAGGTATGGAAAAGTAATTAAAATGTATTGTTTGAAAAGTGTATGAACCCTGTATCTAACGCTGGGACCACATGTGATTGATAATATGATGATATGAAGTTGTTTCGAATCTAGAACATAGCAGTACAGACATAAAGCTTAATATATAGGCCTACTGACTACCTGGATCAGAGTCAGCACAATAAAAAATAGCTTACCTTTAAATAATCTCTTTAGTTTAGTTTAGTTCTGCAGGCTTTTGAATGCAACCAGTCTCACTCCCTTCTGCAAGCACAGACAAAATGTCATAGGAATCTGCAAGATTAAACACACAGAGTGTGTGTGTGTGTGTCATCTTGTTGTAGTGTAAGCTGCCATGAGTGACGGCTGTGAAACGAGAAAAAAAAAATACATTCTGGCCCCACCTATCAAAAATGTCAGATATGTCAAATAGACCTTCTAACACATTCAGTCTAGCTGTAAACTGCAGATTACGTATAATCTATCCACAGACTCATGCCGTGCAGTGATACACATGCTGTGAGGGTAATTGTGTGATTGCACGGTGCTAAAGGAGATAAAAGGGTGCAACATGTTATCATTTTTGGGACTCAGTGGGAATCAGTGGAAGTGCAGCAAAAAGTCATTTTTTTTATAGCTGTTCTGCTTTTCTTTTAGCATTCAGAAGACGTTTCACGCATTTTTGAGATACTCAGCATCTGTGTGTGTGTGTGTGTGTGTGTGTGTGCATGTGCAGAGTCAAGCTTTGATCATGTAGAGTTGCTGGTGTCTTGGAGGCAGATGAAACAGTCTCTTCAGCTCAGCTCAAAACACCAAACACCCACCATCTCTCTCTCTCTGTCTCTCTCTCTCTCTCTCTCTCTCTCTCTTTGTCTCTCCCTCTCACTCTCTCTCTTCCTCTCTCTCTCTTTCTGTCTCTCACAGATACACACTCTGCTCCAGTCTCGTGTATTTATCATTTATTAGTACACCTTGGTTTTGTGCTGTGAGGTAACTCTGAATAGGGAACACTGGTACTGCTGTTGTTTTATTTCTGTAAAAACGGTGTAAAGTTGGCTGAAATAAATCAGTGTTTTGGACACTTTTCAAAACACGGTTTAACAAGTTAAAGGAAGTCTTTTCCCTCACAGCTATACTGTCCTTATTCTCCCTTCTCTCGCAATGCACTCTGTGCTTTCTCTGTGCTTTAGTTCACTTCCATTTCCATTTCATTTGTTGTTAAAGACTGTAGCACACTTGCCAAAGTGGTGGCCTTGTTTATTCAGCATCTCTCTTTTTATCTGTCTCTCTCTCTCTCTCTCTCTGTAGGTTTTCTCAGCACAGGGGATCAGTCTGCTAAAGGAAATTATGGGCTTTTGGATCAGATCCAGGCTTTGCGCTGGCTGAACGAGAATATTGGTCATTTTGGGGGCGATCCAGAGCGCATCACGATTTTCGGCTCAGGAGCTGGAGCCACCTGCATTAACTTGCTCATCCTGTCCCATCATTCGGAAGGTAAGATCACTGTTTGTTACAATTTAGGAGACTTTTTTGGAGAAACTTTGCCAGAAACAGCAGAATGGTACTGACACCAACTAAGTTGTTTATTATTATTATTATTATTATTATTTTATAATAGCTATATTTAGTTTAAATGCAAAGGTAGGTGTAAGAAAGTGTTTTATTTGCTGTTTTAAACTCTGAACATTAGATATCAGTGTATAGTGTTGTACTCTGAATCTTCAGATAACACAGTTCTGATTAGATCAAAGTTTTTTTTTTTACTTATTTCCATATGATGGTGTGTTTATACTATGACAATTTTCTTTTTAAAGAAATGGGACCTAATATTGTGTTTCTCCCATGATTTGTTATGTTCCATAGAAGTTAAAGAATGCTACATTTGTATGTTTGGGTCTTGGGACCTTTCTAGCCAGACACTGCTGGACACAATCATTACCACTCACTGTGCTGTCCACTGTGTGTGGTAATGCCTTCTATGATATACTCCCGGTTAACACATGACACTGTGAATTGTGAAATGTTAAATGCTTTCACAGCTTTGCAAATTGAATAGCCCGTCCATTTGTTATCCATTATCAGGCCTTGCTTAAACATACGTCACCTTGCCATAAACACACTGTTCAGTGTTCATTCAGTGTATATTTCGACTTGCTGACAGTAGTGCAGGATAGTATTATTAAATGTTAGGATTAATATTACATATGAGTTTATTTTACTTCATTTATTAACACCTAAGGTGCTTTGGGTATTGGCTGTCTTCTTGCTTTCAGTCTTCTTCATGTTAAACTGATATAGATGTGTACATTAGTGTGTTTGTGCTTGTTTTTGTCTGAATGCTTTAATTTTTTAACACTTAACTAGTGTTTGTTAGCTTTTAGTTATTAATGTTTAATGTCAGAGCTCTATGTACGTGTGTTTGTGTGTGTGTATTTGTGTGTGTGTGTTATGTGTATAATTTCACCTGCACTTCCAGACTCACATCATCTGTTTGTCACTGCTGTCTCACTCCATTCTTCTCCATTGTCAAAAAATACCTCCATCTTCGTCCCCACCGTCCTCATCCTCACTGTCATCCGCACCTAACACCAGTCGTCCAGCCCTGACCCATCAATCACTGCAGGTAAGCCATGACAACCCTCCTCCCTGGAGATGCCAGTCATGTCAGCTAGGCTTCCTTCGATGGCCTGTGTCAAATCCCAGCAGACAAAACACAGCTGTAATATGATGGGGGGGTTTGGGATGTGGAGAAGAGGGCAGGGATCATAGAGACTGGTGACTAAAACACACTAACCCTGGATAGGAAGGCATATTTTTGAGGATGATTTGTACACAAAATTGGATTAAATATGCAAAACAAACCTTTTAAAAATTCTAAATAGTTACTACAGATTTAAACAGAAGTAAATAAAAGTCTAAAACAAGTACAATTTTGTTTTATTAAAAAAATAATTTTCCCCATAATTTCTGCTAAATTCACTTCATAAATGAAGAAACATCTAAAAAAAACACACATTTTTCATGTAATGTAAATGTTGTCCACATTTTAGAAAAGGGAGAAATTGTTGATATATGATTCTTTTTTTGAAGGGCTCAATGGTTAACAGGCATTCAGTCATTCAGAGGTTTTTGTTTGGTGTCCAAAGACAGACTAGTTGTACAGACTTTGATTTTATAGTGCATTTGATAGAAACCAAGAGGTTTGATTAATAACGAATGACAAATGTTTGATTTCTCAGTGGTAGATGATCCATTAGCATGTTAGCATATTGGGAATTTGCCATCAGTTGCTTATCTAAAGGTACGTGTTCTTCATTATGGCTTATTATACATTCACACTAGTCAACCGTAACCATAATCAGTCTTGTTGGGGGTTTCAGATTTGCAGTCGGTTGTACCCACCATTTTTGTTTCCTTTTTTCTAGTGTAGGACTATTGTTTTTTTATTTATTTTTCTAAAGCTAACACTGATTTTACACTGTGGTTTTAATGCTGAATTATTTGCAAATATTTTTAAGGGCAGAATGTGTTTTTTTATTGTTTGTTCCCAGTTATGTAGAAAGCTGCACTAACCCAGCATTTTGTAACAAACTCCAAGAGCTGTACCTGCTCTGATCGTTGCAAGCACAGAAATAAATACAAGTAGTTTTTTTGCATGTTCTCCCCTGTTCATGCCGGTTTATTGGCTTGTAAGTTGTTTTTCTGTTCCCTGTAGCCAGAATAAGGCATTAGAATCGTGTAGTTTGTCGAAAATATTGGGTTGGTGTGGCCTGGGCTGCAGACTGCAACAGAAAATGACTGAAATAAACAGAGACGTGCAGTGGTGGATGAAATTTATGATAATATATGGATTAAAAAGAGCAAAAATAAATTCAAATAAGATCAAAATATTGATTAATGGAGATGTCTATGCTGTTTTAGTCTCCTTGTGTGTCCCTACATGAATAGAAAAAAAGCATGAAGATGTCTGACACTCATATATTAGATTTCTACAAAAAAAACATGTTGAATTACAGGGACTAAAAGGTTTTTAGTTGCAGAAGTGAACATTAGGGATGGTTAGGGGTAGATGCATTTAGCTACAGTAATTACAAAGTGTGTGTGTGTGTGTGTGTGTGTGTGTGGTATTGTAGTGACTAAGCTACAGTAGCTACTTATTGATCTTTCTGGGAAAGAAGCTTCAACATACTCTTCAATAATTAAACAGGGAGTCAAAAAAAGAGGCAGAGAGAGAGAGACAGAGGGAGTAGAAGGAAAGAAATAAAAAAAGAAAGAAAGAAGAGGAAAAGAAGAGGAAGAATGAGGAGAGAGAGAGAGCTCTTCACTAACAAGCATCTACACTATACTTGCACTAGAGAGAGAAAAAAATCATTTTTAGAATGTGTGCTTGTGTTCACGAGAGAGAGAGAGAAGAGGATGAAAGTGTAGAGGAGCAGAGGGGAAGTGGCAGTGCTGCTGTACAGAGGTCTGCTAGTCTTTTTTTAATGAGTGGTTGTGGGTGAAGGCAGGGGGAGGCAGTGAGATGGAACGAGAGGTGAAGCAGAGAGTTGCTGCAGGTGCTGGTCTTTTTGATCGCGTGTAAAAGAAGGTCAGAATAAACCACCTGATTAATATCTATAATCACCTGACTGAGGCTATATTTTATATTTCATACTACTGATTCACTCTCTCATAAAGAATGAGCAAATCGATTTTAATAATATTCATGCACTTTTTTTTATTCAAAATCACTTTTGAATCTGGAGATCTGTAGTGTTTGAAATTTGATTAAGCATCCACTTATATTTAGTAGTGGCAAAATTGAACAACTGGACTTACTGCACAGGTAATAGCAAAAATAGCAAAAAAAAAAAAAAAAAAAAAAAAAACTTCTTTACTAACAATGGAAGTCGGTGTATATACAGTTGTATTCCATATAAATAATAAAAAAATAATAATAAAATGTAACATTTTTATCATACATAAATTATATAATTAAAGGTGTAATTTCACAAGAAACAGTTTAGTACTTGCTCTTTTTGAAATACAGTAGGTCACTCCGAGCTAGCTCTATATGCAAGCTGCACATAAAACTGTTCTTCTACCATCATTGTTTGCATTAACCAATAAAAAAAAATAAACAGAAAAACGAGTGATTCAGGAAAAGCCCCCTGACCTCGCCCACATTGGCTTGTGACCGCCCACTGCAGAGCTGTGAAGGGAGCGTCACAGTGCTGTTAGCCTATGAGAAGCAATACATTTGCATGTCATGAATATTTATTAATAGGAGCCAAAATCCTGTCTTTCTTCTTCCCCACCCACCACTTCTTTGAACTAAAACAGGCTAAAACAGGAGCGCGCAGCACTTTCTCACAAAAATAGCTCACAGAGCATTCATTCATACTAGAGACCACCCTAAAATTAATGAAAAAACATTAAATAAGACATATAAGGTGCAGAATGTAGCAGGGTTTGTCCATAGAGATCCACAGAGGTGCTGATTTAGGTGAGATGTGTATGATCAGCAGCCTGACAGCCTAGAGGAAGACCTGTTCTCAGAACAGGTCAGTTCTGGACATCGTATGACATCCTTATGAAGTATTTATCAGCAAATCTTGACCTCTGTATCAATCCTGGTACATACAAAAAGTCCACAAAGCAATATGTCAGTGTATATTTGTCAAAACTGTTTTAAGATTTTTAAACCTTGGCAAAAAATAAAGATCTGAATATTACATTAAGCAATTAAATGGTGGTATAAGCTGAGATATATTTATTATATAATAATAATAATAATAATAATAATAATAATAATAATAAGATTTCTTTACAGATGTGAAGCATGTTTAGTTCTTCTCTCTTACACAAGGCTGACCGATGTGAGAAGATTTGAGAAACTAAGCAACAAAGTTCATTCCTTTGAAAAAAAATAAATAAAAAATGGTTTGTTTAGAGCCCAAAACCACACCTGATAAAACTGCAAGTATGTTGTATTATTTATTGCGGTCATGTTTACAGAAGGGCAGTGAGAAATATTTGGCTTAAGATTCCAGTGGAGTGTGTAGACTCACAGCTCTGTGTACTTGGCACTCACTGGCAGTAAAACACGATGTCTTATTGGTGGGGCTTTGTGATAAATGGGAATTTTTTGGTTATAATTTAAAATGGCGGTGTCCTTTCCACTCCTTGCACCTTTCCACACCCCATTCACACATTCCTCACTGCCTAGAGCATCAGTCAGAGGAAAATGGGTCAGTAATAATGGAGATTATAGATTCAGCATGTCTTCAGTAATTACTGTATAAGTAATTATTAAAAGTAAAGAGTCGTTCATCTCAAATCGTGTCATGGCTGTTTTATAGCACCTCACTGAAATGTGAACATGCAGAATTCAGTCCATCCACTTAACTTGGTTTAACATGGTTTAGTTTAGGGTTTTTGTCACAAGCTGTAAACATATTATGTCTAAAATGACATAATAATACATAAATACTGATATTACTACTAATAATAATATTAACACCACATTTTTACTTTCAGTTTTATTTTCATTTTATTAGCTCAACTGAGCGTATATAACTATACTGTCCTGTACTGTACTGTAGAGCTATAATAACAGACTGTAGTCCTGTATTTGTTTCCCTGTATACTTTATTATTATCCTCCTTTCAACCTGTTCTTCAATTGTCAGGACCCCATAGCATAGACCACCACAGATCAGCTATTATTTGGGTGGTGGGCCATTCTCAGCATTGTGGTGACATTAACATACATATAGTACATATAGTAATGGTATAGATCAGGGGTGTCCAAACTTTTTTTGTTGGGGGCCAGAAGGAGAAATATACAAGTCACGGGCCACAGACTCTGTAATAAAACAAATAATGAAATATACCACTTTAAATAATACTCTTTTCCTTTTTTCATTTACACACCATTTTACTTGACTATCTTTATCTTTGACAGTGTTGTGTAAACTAAGATTTTTCAAATTTATGTTTAATTTCATGATGTCTCTTAATATTAAACCACTTAATTACAGCAACTTTTAGACTCTTTTTAAACACTTTTCTGCGCTAGAAATGCACACTCTCTCCGCTTTTAAACTCTTTGCCCCGTTTTTCCGCGCTAGAAATGCGCACTCTCTCCGCTTTTAGACTTTTTGACCCGCTTTTCTCTGCTAGAAATGCGCACTCTCTCCGCTTTTAGACTCTTTGGCCCATTTCTGACACCTAGCGTTCAAACTTTGAATCTCACATTATAAAAACCTGCTTAACAGCGGGCCAACTTTCATTCTATTTCTAAAATACCTCGCGGGCCGCTCCAAAAAAGGAAACGGGACGCAAACGGCCCGTGGGCTGTAGTTTGGACACTCCTAGTATAGATTGTTATTCTGTATAATGTACCTTTCAACAAATTTATTCTTATTTTTTTGACACCATTTAAAAATGTTCCTTATGTTTTTGTCAAAAAAGAACCAATACAACTAATATGACCTTTAAAGTTGAAAAAAAAAACTTTTTTTCAATGTTTCCACTTCAAAAGTGTTTTGTTAACCCAAGCATATGATATGTAGAGTGAGTGTATTTGCAAAAGCAAAAGGTAGTATGCTGATAAGACACGCGCTCTGTGTGTGGTCTCCTGCAGGTCTCTTCCAGAGAGCTATTGCCCAGAGCGGCTCGGCCATCTCCAGCTGGTCCATCAACTACCAGCCTCTGAAGTACACCAAGATTCTGGCGCGCAAGGTGGGCTGCACGTACGGCGAGACGGCCGACCTGGTGGACTGCCTCCGGAGGAAAAACTTCAGGGAGCTGGTGGATCAGGACATCCAGCCCGCACGCTACCACATCGCCTTCGGGCCTGTGGTGGACGGAGACGTGGTGCCGGATGACCCTGAGATCCTCATGCAGCAGGTCTAAATGGCTTCAGAATTCCCTTCCAACTGAAAGTAGCCTTCCTCACATACTGATGAAGTGTACTTTCAGAACTAGCATGCTGCATGCTTGGAGGGCCGCAGAACTACATAGTTTAGCATTTTCCCAGTTGTGCTGAATCAGTTAAAAGGCAGGGAAAACACTAAACTGAGCAGTCTTGTGGTCCTCCAGGACTGGAGTCTGTTTCACAGTCTTTTAACTTTTATTACTCGTGTTAGAACATCCAAGAAATGGATGTTACTACCCTACATATATACAGATGGAAGTATCATGCATACACGTAAAAAAGCTATATATAAAAAAAAAAAAAAACGCTATATTGAAGTTACTCATGCATTATCCTTAACCTCCTAGGACCGGACATCACATTTTGGGTTGTCTAGACCACAACACTAAATGGTGTCCTCTTCTGAGACCTTTATGCTGTCACCTAGTGGTGGCAGAAGAGTTTAACACGTTACAGTTTTGATTTTGTTCAGAAATTTAAATGAAAAGTAAATATAGTTAATGTTTGTTTTTTACTTACTTACAGCACTTCAAATGAGCCATATTGCTCAAAGAGGCACAATTTTTGTTACTACTTTTGTTTGCACTCAGGCAAAAATGGCGTCTGTGTTCAGGCACAAAATACATGTTTTGCACATCATTACTAATTGCGAATTTATTGTGTTTTATCGAAATATAAAACTAAAGTCCTGATATGTTAACATATTTTTTCTCAGAAACTACGTCATGTAAAAAAAGATAATTATTTGTGATTTTTGCCAGAAAAAAAATATATTTTTTTCTGTAATCCTTGGGTCAAGACACTTTGACCCAAGGATTTTGCCACTTTGCCATTGTGACTATTAAGCTCCGCCTACTTAGATTTTTTGCATAATTGCCAAATATGTGAAACCTACTTTTGTGAAATAGTCCTACAGTTTATGCCCAAAAATTCTGAAAAAATGCTCAAAAAATCCACAAGACCTCAAAATAGCAAAGAGAAATAAAATAATCAGACCATGCAAGAGTTCGGGTCTTAGGAGGTTAAATAATCAAAAAAAAAAAAAAATATATATATATATATATATATATAAAAAGTAAAAGCTTGCATGTTTATACCCTTCAGAGATACGTAGTGAAATGTCTGTTAGTGTGGAAAGAGTTGCATGGTATGATACGCCGTTTAATGTACTACACTGTACTGTAACTTTCACACTGTGTTCAATAGGGGGAGTTTCTGAATTATGACCTATTGATTGGAGTGAACCAAGGGGAGGGGCTGAAGTTTGTGGATGATGGAGGCTCAGAGAGTGAGGAGGGAATTTCTGCAGCGGCATTTGATTACACTATTTCCAACTTTGTGGACAACCTCTACGGATACCCTGAAGGTAAGTGTTGTGAGGCCCTGAAGGATATGGATGATATCTGCTTCTTTTAGTGCTATTTTTAAAGTCAAGCACTAAAATGCACTAAAATACACACATACACACATTAGCATATTACACAACACTGCCTGCATTATGATGTAGCTGCAGTTGCAAAAGCCTGCCACCAGAGGGACTCAAGAGACTGCAACTTTTGTGTCTCTCCATCAACAATGTGTTAAATTGCATTAAGGAGAGAGTGGCAGTTTTCAGGTTTGGCTATTGCAGCAGATGGTTATACATAAGTTATATATTAAAGAGGAAATGTGGCTTGCTTAATGGGGCATGGCTTGCTTAATCTGTATTAGCAGTTGAAACCTAAATCTAAAAACATTTTTTTTTGTTTTGTTCTGCTTCATTGTCTCATTAGTTAAAACCTTGCCATACTAAATATTTGACTGTCTTTTTCTTTCTTTTCTGTCTTCTTTAAGGTAAAGACATCTTAAGGGAAACCATTAAGTTTATGTATACAGACTGGGCAGACCGCGATAATGGCGAAATGCGCCGCAAGACTCTTCTAGCATTATTCACGGACCACCAATGGGTGGCACCAGCAGTGGCTACAGCCAAGCTCCACGCGGATTATCAGTCGCCGGTCTACTTCTACACTTTCTACCACCACTGCCAAACAGAGACACGGCCGGAGTGGGCAGACGCTGCACACGGGGATGAGATTCCGTATGTGTTTGGTGTCCCGATGATTGGAGCAACTGACCTGTTCCCCTGCAACTTCTCTAAGAATGATGTCATGCTGAGTGCTGTAGTCATGACCTACTGGACCAATTTCGCCAAGACTGGGTACGTTTCTCAGCTGCGGTCACAGAATGCATAGAGGTATTAGATTTACAAAGGTTTAAAAAGGAACTTACAGATTCAAATATAGGGCCAAAAGTAGTTTACCATAAACAAATGAATGTATATAAGCCTTACTGACAAAAGCTTCATTTTCCTTCCTAGGGATCCTAACTTACCGGTTCCCCAGGACACCAAGTTCATCCACACAAAGCCCAACCGCTTTGAGGAGGTCATCTGGACCAAGTTCAACTCCAAGGACAAGCAGTACCTCCACATCGGCCTAAAGCCACGCATCCGTGACAACTACCGAGCCAACAAGGTGGCCTTCTGGCTGGAGCTGGTGCCTCATCTCCACAACCTACACGAGGAGCTCCTGAGCTCCACAACCACTCGCTTACCACCAGGGACTACCCGACCTCCGTCCTGGAAGGGTCAGGGCCCACGCACCACCCGCATGCCATACCCCACCTTCCCTCCGGACCCTGATCCAGACAGCTCGGAGCGGCCTCGCTTCTCACCTTTTCCCGGCGACACGCGAGACTATTCCACGGAGCTAAGCGTGACGGTAGCTGTGGGTGCTTCACTCCTCTTCCTCAACATCCTGGCCTTCGCTGCTCTCTACTACAAGCGAGACAAGAGGCACGAGATGCGCCGGCATCGCTTGTCCCCGCAGCGCGGCGTCCCGGCTAACGACTTAGCGCACAGCCAGGAAGAAGAGATAATGTCCTTACAGATGAAACACTCTGAGCACGACGCCCATCACGACATGGAACCACTGCGGCCGCACGATATCCTGCGGCCAGCCTGCCCGCCCGATTACACGCTGGCGCTGCGTCGGGCACCCGACGACGTGCCACTCATGACTCCCAACACCATCACCATGATCCCCAGCACCATAACCGGAATGCAGCCTCTCCACGCCTTCAACACCTTCCCCACCACCGCTACAGGCCACAACAACACTCTGCCCCACCAGCACTCCACCACTCGTGTATAGTTACTGCCCTCTAGTGGAGAGAGGGAGGACAACACACCCTTTCACACGACCCCTCCTTTTACTCTCTCTCTCTCTCTGTGCCCATGATAAAAGCCCTCTCTCTTACAGTCTTAAAAATTCTCTCTGTTGAAGAAGCGCAACAGCACCCCCCGGTGGTGCTCTCACAAATGCAGACAGGCAGCATGAATGGCTGTAATCTTTGAAGCCAGTGAGGCAGCTTCTTTTTTCAGACTCTGCTGTGAGGCAAGGCTGTGGCTGACAGTGACGTTTTGTCCATTAATGGTCAAGGGTTAAAATTATTTTCCACATTTCTCAAAGTGGAACCAAGTAGTTAGTGGGCGAGCAAGTGACGTTATCATGGCAGATCTGATGCAGAGAAGAGAGAGAGAGAATGATAGAAGGATTTTTTTTTTCTCCTAGTTTCTTCACTTTCCCCATCATAGATGAAAGACTTCCCTTATCAGCCCTTCATCTTGTCTCTCATCAGATCCCTCTGATGTCTTATTCTCTTCTTTACTCTCTCCATTGTTCCATTACTGCGCCCTCATTATCAGCTCATTCTCCTCTTCTTCGAGCACTGGCCGAAAATGCTCTGTGACCTTGTGTAATGCACAGTGGAGCCCTTTTTTATAGGAAACATATGTGCAGTAAGCAAATGACACACAACAACACATGGATATGTTCTTTCTACCAGCAATCTTGGTGCCAAGTACTGTTGTAAACACCTGCAACAAGATAGACCAAGAAAAAAACGACTACATTGAACTGAGGAGAAGGTTACAAGTGCCAACCTGATCACACTCTAGCTTTTTCACTTGCTTTATCGCAATGCTTTGTTTGGTCATTTGCTCCCCAACATCTGTTAGATTGTGGCTGTGTGTTTTTAATCTTAGAATGAGAATTTGTACATGTATAGAGATAGATATATATATCTATATATAAATATAAAAAAATATACATACAGAGAATGATATATATTTAAAAGGTTTGCTCAGTGGGAACTATGCATGAAATATTTTTAAGACGACGAGGAAGGTAAACTCACAGCACACTTCTAAGGTATTTGAGGCTTAATTGTTCATATTTGCTTCATTTCCTTGTTGAAAGTTCCGTTTTTCATTTACAAAAATCAGTGTCCATCTGCAAGAGCGACTAGTCCTCAGTAGCAGTCTTCACAAATTAGTCAAACATAAAAAAAAACAGTAGCTCACGCTCCTTCATTCATCATTTCCTCTTGCGTATGTCGCATCTCGCTTTTTAACCATGCCCTGCTAATGTCCTCATTAAATTCCTCATTCTTTCATATCAGTGTACGAGTATTGGTGCTATTGTTTCGCAGTTGGCCACTGATCATGGCGGCACTATACTATACCTTTGACTATACTAGTGAACTAACTACCAGAGCAACGTGCCCATGATCGTCTAGCCTGGCCCGCTGCCGTCGCACACGTGGTAAGCATATGTAGCTCCTCCCAAGCTTCTGAAATAGGGCTTGGTAAATTTGTTTACAGGGTTTGTTCAGTTTTTTTGGTTTTCTTTCAACCTTCACACCGTCTGTCATTCCTTCATTTTCACTCTCTCCTACTGTTTGCACCTTTATATTTCCACAGCATGCTAATTCTGCTTGGGGAGCGCTAGTCATGTTTTACGTCAGAACGCCAGCATATGTGTGTGCGGGCTCGCGTGTGTGTGTGTGTTTGAGCGTTTGAGTGTGAGAGTGAGCTGTGAGCGGCATGTCAGCAGTGCCTCACAAGAATACTGCTAATTGGAAAGAAATTAGAGTGAAAGAAAGAGAGAGAGAGAATCAGATGAGAAGAAGAGTCAGAAAGATGGTAGAATAATGGGTTCTGCTGGAAAAGCCTCCCTCGTTAGCTTTTCCTTCTCCTTACTCCTCTCCTCTCTTCTGCTCGGGCTCTCTTAGCGTTCAGCACAGTCGGAAGAACATAGTGAATCTTTTAAACGCGTGAGAACCAATTTTATTGATGTAGCTCCTCCAACATCAGATCCATATATGGCGTAACCCCACACGCTCCTTCTATGTGGTTACAACAAGCACAGAGAACAGAGAAGGCCCAGTGAGCTAGGCTTAGCTAATAGAATAGCTGATGAGATTTACATTAAGCATTCATTTACAGTCTTCTGGATCTTTTGAGTGCTTTTTGGTAGCTAACCCATGTTGTGCCTCAGTGGACAGGCCTCAAAGGACTGTGCAATGCCTGTGCAATGGAGGCAGACATCAGAAGGCCTGTTAGTCCAACGAAATTGGTCAAGACAAACAAAAGGTCTTTCAGGATGCATGTAGTATTGTTCTGGTGCCTGCCATGCTTATTATTTGACCTTGTCAACAATACATATAGCCTGTTAGGCTAGTGTAGCTCCAGTAAGACCTGAGGCCTGAGGTTTAGGACTGGTCTAAATCTGGTCTTTTCATTAGAGAACATAGGGACCACAGCATAAACATCCACCATAGCTCTTCATTTGCCTTCGTCACATCAGTTTCTTTCAGCACAGGTTAGTATTATTTCTGTCTTATCCTGACTTATATTCGTGAGAGTGACGGGCTGTTGTGGTGGAGGTGCGTCATTCCTTTTCTACAGGCTCGTTCGTACGTGGAACAACTGCTGGACTGCTTGCTGCTGGTGTGGCCTGCTCACATAGGCTCAGCAGGAACTCAAAAGTCAATTGCTGCACAGTAACACTGTAACATATGAAAATATTAGCATTGCTGAGTTAGCATACTGGAGATCCTGATCCAGATGCTGGACAATCGAGACAACAACAATCTTTGGTACTGGATCAGAGCCTGGAGGCACACATTTAAAAAAAAACAAAAAAAAAAAAACATAAAACAGGACTTTTGTAGCGTGAACGCTACTGTGAATAATGCTTTGAAGTATCACTGGTTGGACCAGTGTTCCCCATCCATAACTATCCGTGGTAGAAAACGTTTCTGAGCTTTGGACTTATCTAAGCAAACCTGGAGTGGACGAGAGAGAGAGAGCTGCATACAAAAACATCATGAACTTTGAAATTCTTGCTTTCTTTTATTTTCCGTCTGTTTTTGTATGCTCCACCACTAGAGGGCGACATTGTGATAAAATTACAGTAGAGACTTTTTCCTCTTGACATACGGTGGCACATGGTGAGCGCCAGTCACAGAACAGAGGACTTATCTGTACATTTTTAAGTGTAAGATCAAACCAACAAAATATTTGTAAATATGCAGTTTCTTGTTTGTTTGTTTGTTTGTTTGTTTTCTGAGTGAATGAATTGCTTACTTTGTGAGCAGGACAACAGGTGCAAGTTTGGAAACCGGCCACCAGCGAACTGCTGCGTAAAAAAAAGCCTCGTTCTCTCTTGTTTTGTTCATTTTAGGGCATTAAGGAGTAACGATGCAGTAAATGGGTCTATGGTACAGCTGGATGCTGTTCTTTTCAGAGATAATGCATTAAGAATCCAAGACGTACACTTGCACTACATCAGCTAATCATTAATCAGCATGCCTAATCAAGCCCTTACATTAATCTCATTCTGCCAGTTCAATAAAGAGTGTTAGAGTCATCTCATTTATAAATGAAGAAGCCACTGAATGTTTGTGCAGCTCGGCCTAAAGCTGCTCATGAATCCTACAGGATTTATTGTACGCTAAATATCAACATTAAGACTGCAGTATTAGTTGAGTCTGGTTTAGTCAGGGGTTGTCAGTCAGTTTTTGCTTGTTTCATATTCAGACATTCATGTTGTTCACAAACTCAACATCCTTTTTAATGTCATTTCAACATGTTTAAATTGTTCTCCATATTTCTAAAGACTATGTGAGTATGAAGGTCTGAATAATGTAGAACAAAAGAAGCACATTATGAACCTCCCGAGGAGAAAAGTCCATCAGATGATGAGCTGCGCTGCGTGGATAACGTGCACCTGTTGTCTTGTTTTTACTTTCTTTGTTGAAAATCAGAAACCCAAGGCTTGAGATGAAGAGAACATGTTAATAATGGATTTAAAAATAGATGATTATTAAAAAAAAAAAAAGAAAAGTAAAAAATATATAAATAAGGAGATGATATTTCTGTTTAATTTAGAAATTATTACACACTGTATGCTGTGACTCTGATCTGGGGAACATTAAATACATTCATAGCCAACTTTTGTCGCTGTTTCTTTATTGAAATATTATGTACAGTTTATCTTTACACTTTGCTGTATTTTATGGACAGTAAGGCGCACCATATTATAAAACACTCTCATTTGTGGGGAAAATAATAAAAGGATCTTAAATGCGCCTTATAGTGCGAACAGTATGGTAAATAAGACTTTAGACTAGCAGAATATATCAGAGTAAGTACAGATTAGATATTAGACTGAATGTGTGACTCTGCACTGTGTTTCCTTACTTTATAACACACACTATTCAGAGCTAATTATTTAAGATCACACCTCCCAAATAAATGCATAACACCCATGCAAGGCAAATAGGAATGCAAGCTTATGTATGAATAATATGATAAACACCTCTTGTCTTTCATAAACATGTTGTTTTTTTCACAGCAACGTCGATGTTTCAGAGTTCAGATGCATTTGATGGCACTGCCGCATCTGATCCACTCATACCTGCACAGTACACACCAACAGAACACCACTATACCCCAGTGTCACTGCATTGCTAAGAATAATGCTCCACCCAAATACAGTAATATCAGCTTGGTGGTGTTTCCTGTGGGCTCCTGTCCATTGAAGAACAGGGTGAAAGGATGATAATAAAGGATGCAGAGAAACAAATGCAGAACTACAGTTATAGAACTACAAAGTGTTCCTATATGCAAAGTAAAGCTGATAATATAGGCAGTGAATGTATACATACGAGGGTGTGAAGAGTAAAAGTGAGGAGTTATGGAATGGGTTGTGTTTGATATTTCCAGTAAGTTTCCAGCCACGCCTTGTTTACCACACAGAAATCAATAAGAAAGTGACTGAGTGCTTCTGTTTTGCTTTCGGTTATGGCTTCCTGTTGGAAAAAAAAAACAATTGGCAATAACTACATTACTACAGATTTCCAGTAAGAAACACTTAGTAAATGTCTATCAGTGAGTGTCTGGAATGTCCCAATTTCCACACTAGCAGGATATAGTCTCTTACTTAAACTCTGAAGATTTCCATGAGTCTGTTTGCTGGGGGGATCACAAAAGCAAGCAGAGATGTTTCCTGAGGACCTGCCTAAGGTGGAGTTCAATTATAGTAATCTTGCCCATATAGAAATATATCTATATTAGCAAATGTATGTTTGCAATATATTTAAAAGACCAATCTTTATCTGTTAAATGAATTTTATATAAATATTAAATTATTAAAAAAAAAAATACCAGACAAAACATTAAATATTTTGGGTTTACATAAAACAAACTCATGTATTTATTTTTTCAGCCATTAAATAAAAATCTAAGTAAATGTCAGAAACACTGCTCTTTTTATTTGCATTTGCCATACTTTCCCAACTGCACAAAAACACATAACAAAACCTGTTACTTATCATTGTACCACGATGAAATCGCTGCAGTTCAGTCTCTATAAAAGAAGTTCTGTGCCTCTGTCTGGACCCAGTACTCCACCCTGGCCAAATGGCTCTTCACCACAGTGCAAGCTTAAGGCAAGCATCCCTTTCTGCAGTTCACCTTCACACTGTCATAATGAAAGTTAATAACTGTTTAAATGTTTTTAAAAACATATTGGTGCTTTATTTTATGATACAGTACTTGGTATTTAATAAGAAATAGTATGTAATAGTAATTTAATAGTACATACATAATGAGGCATAAGTAACTAAACCTAACAGGTATGTACAGCAATTCTTACTCAGAAGTTAATGGTAAATATGTAGCACTTACAAATAACATATACATTATCTCCCAACAATTCTGTTAGCAGAATATACATTTACATTATACACAAACTAGGAATGATACTTTTCACATATTACAGTTGCATAGCTGCAGTGAGAACAGATTACAGTGCAGTAAAACATACTACATATGATAATCAAACATACAAAATGATTTCAAATTATTTATCATGATCATTTAGTTTTGAAATAAAAACATAAGCAGTATAAAAACAGCATTAACATAAAGTTATTGCATTCACCAGTGCCCATCGTAAAGTAACTTTATTATCATAGTATAATGATTTTTGTTCTAAATTCCTCCAGATGTGTGCCAATCAAACCAAAAGAGAAAATTATGGCACAATTATGTCAAAATGCCAGACATGGACATAGCAGGTGTGGAGTCAGAGCTATCTGTTAACTGATGCCCTCATTGATAGAGAGAATCACAAAAACAAATCACAATAAAATAACCCCTTAGCATTATTTGCACCAAGTAATCAATACATTTCCATTACAATGTATTGATTACTTGGTGCAAAAAATGCAAGAGCAAGGGGCGGCTCTGCTGAAGATAAACTAAAGCCATATATGGACTGTTTATGTAACTTTGTGATTCCAAGTTGCTTAGGAGGGGTCATATAACATACTCCTATGAGCTGAAAACTGCCCGGTAACCAGATCGGCTCCAGCCGGTCCTGCAAGGGTGGGTTGTGCAGCACTTTCTTTTTAGTTTCGGTTATACTGATGGACTAATGTATCTGCTATAACTGCAATGTAACTTTCATAAATTTCAATAAAGAAATAAATCACCAAATAGATCAGTAAACGTCTGGAATAGACCAATCTTCTGCAGTAACAGGCTATAATAATTCACATAAAAAAATCTAAAGATAAAATAACAGCTATGAAATGTATATTACACTGAATGGTTCAGTCCACCTTCAGCCTATTTAAGCAGCAAGATCTAAAAACGATACAGAGATGCTTCCTGAAGATCAGCTGGAACAGGAGTTGTAAGTAACCCCTCAATTTAAAATATTTCAGCAGCTTAATTTTATTGTTCATTCTAAACTAATGTAAAGGGTAAATGCTTTTATTAAAATTAAACAGTCCTGCTGTTATTTAATGTGGGACAATTCTAAAAGTATCTATTTAAGCAAATGTGTATTATTTTACATATTTGAGATGCACCAAATTCTGTTTATTGAGGTTTAGGACTGACGTTAAACCCTTTTTAATTCACTGTTATGCTTTTGACGCTGTGTGCAGATATTAAAAATGTTTATTTTGTTTTAAGTAAATCAAAACTGTTCTAACCTATTGTTTGATTTTCCATGATATTTTTATACCCAAGGTTTTGTGTTATAACATCAACAACAATGTAAAAGTGGTAGCATTAGTGTAACTGGGAATGAACTTTGAATATTGTTACCTGTGTTACTGAGCTTAGCAATGTCTGTGTGATAAAAAAAAAAAAAACCATGAGCCCAGCAACTGTTCATTGCAACTATTATAATGCTCTCCGTGTTCTTGGGCGTTGGTTTTGATTATACATTGGTGGTGCATGCATCACCCCCTGGTGGCTAGATGCCCCCAGCCATGGGATTTAACCGTACATTTTCAATGTCTGGCATTTTGAGCAGAATTGTGCCATTATTTTCCCTTTTGGTTTGATTGGCACACATTTTAGAACAAAAATCATTATACTATGATGATAAAGTTCCATTACGATGAGCACTGATGAATGCATTAAATCTATGTTAATGCTGTTTTTATTCTGCTTAATTTTGTTCATTACAAAACCAAATGATCATGATAAATCATTTTAAAATGATTTTATGTAGTATGTACTATTGCACTGTAATCTACTCTCACTGCAGGTATGCAACTATGATATGTGGAAAGTATCATTCCTAGTATGTGTATAATAAAAAAGAAAATGCATATTCTTCTAACAAACACTATGTTACACTCTTTGTATTATTAGACTCTTCATGAAAAATGTCAATCTGACTCTCAGATAAATACCTCAATACTTTCACCATGGATTCAGCAGCTGATACAGATGTAAGTAAAATATCTCACTCAAATTATGAAATTTAGTTACAAGTTTTATGATCTACAAATTATTTATTGTAAGACTCAGAATCTGTCTCTGAGACCTGAGAGTTTAGGCTAGTTGGAATGAAAACTGCACAGTGTCGATAAGATGTGATATTTAATTACAATTAATCCTAGGTAGAGAAAGGAATGTAGCAAATTTTTGGACCACTGGCTTTCCTGATATATTAATTCACATGTTCTTTCCTTTTTCTTTCTATTTTTTAATAAATTAATCAAATTAAATCTAAAAATACATTTGTATCAGTGTCACACCCTTGCCCTGTTTTCCCTGTGTTTCTCATTTCCCCATGTTTTCCCCAGTACTTTTCCATCCAGGCGTAGCCTTGTAGCTCCACCCACTCGTTACCTGTTTCCCAAGGTGTTCATTGTTTCCTGTGTGTTTCCTGTGTATATATAGCCCTGGTGTTTCAGTCTGTGTTCATCTGTCTTTGCACTAACCCCTGTTGTCTTGTCGGTCCTGCGTTTTTGTTCCTGTTTCACAATCATAGCTCTTGTTTATTCCCTTGTTTATTTCTTTGTTTATTTCTTGTTTATTTCCCGTGTTCTGTTTGGTCTATTCTGTCTTGTTTTAGTTCCTTGTTATCTTGCTTTCCTGTTAGATTAGCTACTGTTTACATATATACATTATTTTTTCCCTCACTTTTGCTTATGTCTTTGTACTGACAAGATGACAAATATGATTCAATTGCTTTCCCAGGAAGATGAATTTGAAGATGCCAGGAGTGATCTTGAAGAGACGGTACAGTCCAGTTCTTCAAGAACTTGCTTCAATCAGACAAGGAAGAATGAAGACCCTGTCACACCAATAGGTAGTATATATTTACTTTATTCAAGTGTTTCTATGAAGACATTATATCAGGTCTGCTGATACTTTAAAATAAAACATACGTAATACCAAAAAGACACATATACACTGCATGGCTAAATAAACTGATTACAGCACGCATTCGCTGTGGCATTTTTTCAAAAAGTTTCTGTAATATCACAAGATTTATTTCAATCCAGTGTAGCAGTAATTTTTCTCCAAGATCTTGCAGCAGCATTGATGATGGTAGAGTCTGACCACTGCACGAAGTCTTCTCCAGCACACCCCAAAGATTCTCAATGAGGTTAAGATCTGGACTCTGTGGTTAACTCTCACAATCCATGTGTGAAAATGATGATCTCATGCTCCCTAAATCACTCTTTCACAATTCCAGCACCATGAATCCTGACATTGTCATCTTGGAATATGGTCGTGTCATCAGGGAAGAAAAAATCCATTGATGAAATAATCTGGTCTATATTCAGTATATTCAGGTAGTCAGCTGATCTCATTCTTTCAGCACATACTGTTGCTGAACCTAGACCTGACCAACTGCAGCAAACCCAGATCATAGCATAGCTCTTACTTAAGTTTGGACACACCCTTTCTTATGTAATGTTTTTTTTCTTCATATTTATATATTATATTGAAGACATCAAAATTAATTTTCCCAAAAATCCCTAGTGTGCCTTATTATCTGGTGCACCTTATGTATGAATTTTACCAGTCACGTTGTAAGAAGCAGTAAAACCACTCTGCTGAAGTACAGCATTATACAGGAATTTCAGTTTGCTGAATGAGACTGGAGCAGTATTAGCATTAGCGGCTAACAGTGCTAAGCACTAGCTCTTTTGCCAGTAATATTCACCTTTCAGAGGTGAGTATTACCGGCCTGTAGCTTGCACATTTACCATAGAGTGAAAAATCTGTGAGATTAACATACAGCACTCGTTTAACTAAGAATTTCAGCTTTGTTTACTTTACTTAGCTTAGCTAGCTAGGTGGCGACACCTGCTGAATTAGAAGGAAAACATGGTGATGCCCCGACCTTGTCAGTCGGCTTTATGACCAAAAACTGTTTTTGTTTTCTGCTCATTTCATATGTGTTCCTTTATAGTCTTTAATATTAATCTACAATGTAATAAAAAATACAAATAAAGAATACATTTGTTTGGGCCAGGCACTGTCAAAACCTTTTGGAGTCTGCAAAAGACCTGAGACTAGGACAGAAATGTATCTTCCTACAAGACAATGATCCAAAACATAAAGCAAAATCTCCAATGAAATGGTTTACAAATAAACATATCCAGGTGTTAGAATGGCCAAGTCAAAGTCCAGACCTGAATCCAATCGAGAATCTGTGGAAAGAGCTGAAAACTGCTGTTCACAAACACTCTCCATCCAACCTCACTGAGCTCCAGCTGTTTTGCAAGGAAGAATGAGCAAAACTGATAGAGACAGTCGATGGGCAAAGAGACGGATAGATCTCTCGATGGGTAAAATGAGACATACCCAAAGCGACTTGCAGCTGTAATCAGAGAAAAAAGGTGGCGCTACAAAGTATAAATGCAAGGGGGGGTGAATAATATTGCACGCTCCACTGTTTTGTTTTTTATTTTTAAAAAAAGTTTGTGATGCTTGTCATATTACACAGTTAGGACTTCTTCTTTTTCGTCCAGAAGGTTAACTCCTTTTTTATGCATGTCTTTTAACTACAGTTAAAAGTGAAGTCAGGTGGGGCCTTGTCACTGCAAACTTTGTGCATTGTCAGTGCTGTTGCTTACCTTGCTTTGCTAGCTCTCAGTGCCCCTTGTCTAGTGGCAAGTAGAACTTTTGATGAAACAATTATGTTGCCCTAACCTATAGATAGATTAACTGACGTCATTGATGCTGAGACAGCAGGCTAATGACCAAAGAGGTCTTTTGTTTCCACTCAGCATTCTTCTCCTCTTTTGCACTGATCTTGCACACATTATGCAAGTTTAACATTCCTCTTTCTCTCTTCCATGGTAGATATAATCTTGTCTCAGAACTGTTCTGTGTTTTTTCTGAGGAGCTGGTGCTTGCCAACTTATTTAAACATGTCACCCAGTCCAAGATCTTGTATTGATGTGCCACACATCTGCACCACCTGGCTCAGTTTACCCTCTTTGGATGTGAGAGGAGTACACCATTCAAGACTAAATTCTATATTGATGGAGTCACTATAACAGGATTTCATAAGCTCTGACATACTGGACATCTGTTCTTGTCTTTGGCAAAAACCTTGAGGTCTGCCATGCAGAATTAGAATGTACATGGATGTCTTGGGGTTTCTAAAGGGCTGGTGCTCTGAACATGGGCAGAACCATAGAATGTTTAGCAAACTGGTTCTCCCTGGAACATCCCATGGCAGATGCATGTTCCTAGTCATATAGCTTCATATAGGATCACTTATATCTGGAAAAAAGCAAGCACAACATGGATACTCTTGACATAACTTCAGCACAGGTACTGGATGCCATGCAGACCAGGGGCTTTGCGACTTTGCAATCTTTAGATAGTGTCTTCCAACACAAAAGTTGGCATATCTATGTTAGAGATGTTTTAGCACTTCTGCTTCTCCCTAGTTATCCAAAAGACAAACTTGTAGGTATTTGGGATACTCCAGATTTTGCCCTAATTTAATTTTAATCTCCTGCCTCAGGATCGATTTCTGCCAGCCATGTTAGGGGAAATCCTTCTCATTGCTACTTTACTTTATGTCTGGTGTTTCATGGTATAGAAAAGTAAACTGTTTACTGTCTTTTTTTTTTTTTAAGTGATTTTTTGCTGATATTTTTCACATTCTCATTCTACAGTGCAGCAACATGACATACTGCATACCCCTATTATTATAGTTATTATTATTATTACTTACACCACTACATTGTCTACTTTTTTTTCCATTTTCCTCCCCAATTTAGCACAGCCAATTACTCAACCCACTCCCTCTATTACTGGTAATGTCCCAACACACCAGGAGGGTGAAGACTCACACATGCTTCCTCCAATACATGTGAAGTCAGCCAGCACCTCTTTTTGAGCTGCTGCTGCAGCATTGCTCAGTGCAATCAGGTTTTAGCTGCAGTGACTCAGTTCCGTTACATCAGCTCACAGACGCCCTGAAGACATCACCCTAGGAGTGATGTGGGGAGAGAGCGCCGTCTACCCACCCAGAGGGCACAGGGCCAACTGTACTCCCTCTGATGGCAAAGCTGCATGAGCTGAGGTTCGAACCTGCGACCTCACACTCATAGTGGCAGCGCTTTAGACCACTTGACCACTCCCCTACATTGTCTATTTTGAATAAAATTCTGAATTGGTTGACATGTTATCGCGAATACACATACCTTTTTTCATTTTGTGCATAATAAATGCAGTTATATTAGCATTGAACAGGTAATGGATTTTTAATCATGGCTAGCCAAAGTCATTAAACACTGATCACATGCTGGATTTTATAGTTAATGTGACAAGTCAGTGAGTGAAGCTTCAATTGTCTAATTAACTCTTTGAATATTATTTTCAGAAACCATCCTTCGCAGTGTTCTTCAAACCTTAGGACTGGAGCAACATTACCATGAAAAGCTTCCATTAAGCACAGCGTTACAGATTGACAAAAGGACGGTTACAGATGATCCAGTCCAGTCCCTGTCAGCATTATCATGGAGCTTCCTGAAGAAACTGATGATGGTAAATGTGACTGCCAGAAACATAACCTGTTCTGTTTTAGAAAAGCCAGCTTCAGATAGCTCAGATTGGGAAGACGATCTGGATGATGATCAGGCAAATACAGATGAGCAGATTTCTTTGGTGAACCCTTTAGACCTTGTGACCGCTCTTTTCCTGTGTGCAGATAGTTTTCTTCAGCAAGAGATGGTTTCTAAAATGTCTGTTTGCCAGTTCTCTGTACCTTTACTCCTACCAAACTGTGAAACTAATCAGATCACCTTCATGCTCTGGGCAATGAGAGATATAGTAAAGAAATACAAACCACACTCACTTATAGATCCAAATGGATTTGTTGAAGAGAGGATTATTCTCTCTGACTTACCACTGGTGTCATTTGTACGACTTGGTGACTGTAGCACCTCTAAATCTCAAACTCTGAACAAGTTGCTTAGCAACCCCCAGCAGTACCAAGATATATTTCTACACAAAGACATGGATTGTGGTGACATTCCAAGAAAAATATCAAATGGCTTGGTGGAGATCAGCTGGTATCTTCCATCCGGTAACAAAAATATCGACATTTTCCCAGAACCTGTGGCCATTGCTAACTTGAGAGGTGATATCAACAAGTTTAAATCTCAGTACTCCTTCCTGTGTGAGACATCAAATGCTGTTTTTGTGTTCTTTGAAAAGCTTGACAAATGTGATCTTCTGACAAATAATCCAGAAAAGTTGCAGCTGTTTTTGGTTGGAGATTCTGAAACCAAGGAAATAAAAACAAAAGCTCAACAACTAAACCTGAAAAGAAACAATTTCATGTTCAGGGCAAAACAGAATGAAGACAGCTTTATCAAAACACTGCGAGCAAATATGAATACAGTGATTAGGAACTGTGAGAATACTAAGTCACTGGAGAAGATGACTAAAGTGGCACCTGAACTGGGCATCTTAGTTGACGAAGACACTGCAGATTGTAAGCGTGCAAAGGACCTTGCAGAAAAAATCACTTCAGAAATACAAGACATACCACAGTTCAAGGAAACACAACTTCCTCTTCAAGGGAAATTCTGGAAAGAACTAGCAAAGCTGGAGAAAGAAGAGTGCCGTCTTCAGTATGCAGGAGACCAGGGCATTGAAAAATATAAATGTGAGCTTGCTGCTAAGAAGATGGAGCTCAGGAAGCAGCAATGCAGTTTCAAAACTTCAACAGCAGTAACACTTTTCATACAGGCACTATCAAGACCTTGTCTGGAAAGAGCCTATTTTTTCAAATGGATGAGGATGAACCTGGACAGTCTGAGCACTAACAATGTTTCAATGCTTAAAGAGCAATATAAGAAATGCCAAGAGTCTTCAGGAAATAAGGAGGAGATTTCAAAACTGGACAAAAAGATTTCATGTTGTTCTCTAGGAATTGAGCATTTTTTTAGAGAACTTGGTCAGCTGTATGAATCTCAGGTTTCTTTATCAGACAATGATAAAGCTGAAAACCAGTTATCACATCTTCCAAAGCTTTGTGCAGAACTTCTGCTTGAAGGATTCCCTTTGGAACTGTTGGATGGAGATGCATCAAATATACCCATTAGGTGGATTAATGCTGTGCTGACAGAGTTAAATGTTTTGTTGCAACCCAACAACAGAATCAGGACAGTTACAGTTTTAGGAGTCCAGAGCACAGGAAAGTCCACACTACTGAATACCATGTTTGGAGTTCAGTTTGCAGTCAGCAGTGAAAGATGTACAAGAGGAGCATTTATGCTACTGCTGAAGGTCTCAGATGAAATCAAAGAAGAAGTCAACTGTGATTACTTAGTAATTATTGACACTGAGGGGCTAAAATCTGCTGAATTAGCACAGCTGGACAATAGCTATGAGCATGACAATGAGTTAGCTACCTTTGTTGTTGGTTTAAGTGATGTAACAATAATCAACATTGCCATGGAGAACTCTACTGACATGAAGGACATTTTGCAGATTGTAGTGCATGCCTTTATCAGGATGAAGGAAGTGGGTAAGAAACACAAGTGTTTTTTTGTGCACCAGAATATAAGTGATGTATCAGCACATGCCAAGAATATCAGAGACCGAACACTTCTGTTAGATCAGCTAAATGAAATGACTGAATTAGCAGCTAAAATGGAGGACAATGACCAGATTACAAAATTCACTGATGTTATGGAATATAATGTAGAGACTTCTAACTGGTACATTCCTGGACTCTGGCATGGAAACCCACCAATGGCATCAGTCAATGCAGGCTACAGTGAAGCTGTTTCTGAGCTCAAAAAGACAATAGTAAATGGACTTGGGAAATGCAAGGGATCTCAAAATACCATTTTGGAGTTTATTGAGTGGACAAGAAGTTTATGGAGTTCTGTGAAGTTTGAAAATTTCATCTTCAGCTTCAGGAACAGTTTGGTGGCAGATGCATACAGGAAAATATGTGTGGAATTCAACAAGTGGGCCTGGTCTTTCAGAAAGCACATGCACACCTGGACATTAAAAGCTGAGGCGAATATTTCCAATTTTGGGAAATTCTCTGAAAAGACTGCTGTGTCAGAGTTGAACCAGCTTGTTAACCAACTGAAAGGTAATGCAGCTTCAGAGCTTTCCAAAGGGGAAAGTACCATTCTGGACAATATCACCAGGTATTACAAACAAACAGATGGCTACATAGATCTTGTGGAAATATACAAAGAAGACTTCATCAACAGTGGAAAATCTTTGAGACGAGAGTTGGAGAATGCAGTTAGCAACAAGTTAGAAGCGGCTTCAACCATTTATCGAGCAATGTCGAAACTACAAGACATCAAAAAGAAGCAGAGGGTTTCAATGGAACAGAAAGTGCTGGCATTGCTTGAAGAATGCAGAAAGAGCAAATCCCAAAAAACAGATGAAGACCTTAATCAAGACTTTGATAAGATGTGGAATGAAACTATTGAGGAACTGTCATTTCAGCCACATCCTAAACAAAATATCATGGACTGTGTTTTTAAACAACTTATGATCAACCTGCAACACAAGGGAAGCTCAGTCACAAAGGAACTTGCTAAACCTAATCTGGAGGACTATGGAAAAGATCCATTTACTTTTGAAGTAGGATTTCTGCAAAAATGGTTTATGAAGCAAACAGTGCTTGAATTTCAAACATTGTCTGAAAACATCATTACAAAATCAGAGCAGTTTATTGAAGAAAAAATTGCAACTAAAACTGATTATGATGACACATACATGAGGGAGATATTGCAGATAGTGGATGATGAATTAAACTCCTTCAAAAAAACTCAACACTGTGATAAAATTGAAGTCCCATTGAAGAAACACATCTGTGGCTTTGCAGGCAGGAAATTTCAGGCCATGCATGATAGTTTCATTCAGGAGAATGACCCCCGCAAATGTCTGGAACAATCCAGAGATATGTACTGCAGAGACTTCAAGGATTTATTCCATGAACGAGATCAGTGTCAGAAAAAGGCAAAAGAATTTACAGATCGTTGTCTCATGCCTGCAGTTAAAGTGTACCTTTCCAAAGCCATCGGTCTTGAAATTGTTGAAAATATGGTCAATGGGAAAAATACATCTAATTTCCGCACACACACGCTTTTTCACCAGTTTATTTTAAAAGAACTGCTGGATAAATTTAAGTTTGACAATTATTGCAAGTATATGAAATCATATAAATCCTTAATGGAGGACAAGATTTTCTGTGAGATTTTAAAATGCATGCATGTTGAAAACAAACTTGCTGAAATAGAAGGGCAGTTGTTTGTGAGGATTACCAATTACATAACCACGTCTATCTCCAAATGTGTCAAACAACTGGACAGACAGAAATCCAGCAATATTAAGGAATTTGTTTTTGCTGTCTGCAAAGACCTGGAAGACACCTTGGTCATTCCTACGGATTCAGTGGAAGAGCTTATGAGTCTGAACAATGCAGATGTTGAACAGTTTGCTGAATGGCTTACAAAATCAGTGGAAGAAATGAAAATGAAATTGCAACAGAAAAGTCAAAAACAAGATTTATTTACGAAAATAGAAAATCTTCAATTCGATCCTGTACATGAGCTAAAGCAACTATTGACCGGCTGTGGAGAACAGTGTCCATTCTGTGGTGTTCCGTGTGAAGCAACTGGTACAGAACACACAGAACACTTTGCTACCATTCACAGACCCCGAGGATTAAATGCATTTCACTCAGTTTCTTCTGAGGAACTTGTGACTGACATATGCACTTCTGCTGTGTTTAGTGAAAAGAGGTTTAAATGTAAGGACACAAACAACAAATTCCATCTCTACAGAAACTATCGTGAGATTTATCCTAACTGGCAAATCCCTCCAGATACCATCGAGGCATCCAACTACTGGAAATATGTGATGGCCCAATTTAATGAAGAATTTGCTGGTTTCTATGAGGCAAAACCTGCTGATATTCCTCCTGCCTGGAAACAAATCACAAAGGAACAGGCAGAAAGTAGTCTGAAGGAATGTTTTTGAGGAACATACTGCCTGCAAACACATACGCGTAGTTCATGGCAGATCCTACAGCAACCATGCTGATACTGGTTTTAAAATGAAACAACTCTAAAATATGATTCTCTGCTGAGAGAAATCATCAGGATTCACAACAAACCCAAATTCTGTCACATTGTAAACCCATGCTACTATATTTATGCCTGTTTCACAGCTCATTTAAACACCTGGCTTTAAACATTTTTAGAAAAAGCAAAAATCACACTGTCCATGAGGACCAAAATGAGAAAAAAAATAGACATGTATGAAATACAGAAATCTTAAAATGTAAAATCTATTACATTATTGCTATCAACACAGTTAAAGAATGATGTATACCACATGTGCTGTATCTGATTTGTGTAATAAATGTAGTGGTTTTGTGTAATACAGTATCTTATAATATATAATCCAGAAGAAGTAGAATAATGATGGTGATTACATTTTTTGTTGGCACGTGACCAGCTTATGTGGAAATATTGCAACAAAATGGTCTCTGAACAAATATTACTCTGTATGTTATTATGCTAATCAAAACTCATTCAAAAAATACAATTTAATATGTTCACCCTCTGATTTTTGTTTTTCTTATTGCAAATGAAGTAAACAAGAGTACATTATATAGTTGTGATTTTTTTTATCACTTCATGTGTTTTTTTTTATTTTGGGAAAAACTACTGGAATCTACTTTTAATATTTCCATATCATATCCTACTTTTATTGCAATTTTCTTGTTGTTTTTTTCTGTTTTTTTTTTGTTTTTTTTTGCATGAATAATACAATGAGTTGATCATTATTGTGCATTATTTAGAAACATGTTCTATCATGTATTAAAATATTTTCTGAAAATATCTGATATAACAGCTCAAGTTCTTCAGGTTAAAGGTGCTTCCTCCTTTAAACAGCTATAACATGTATTTGTATCAGGCTACAGACAGGGCTGCTTTATGAATTCATGCAACGCAACTATGTCTTAAAAGCATTTGACACTGTTTTACTTTTATTCAGTGTGGGCATACCTTTGATAATATTACTTTTATATTTTTAACACTTACTTTTTAAGTTAACTGATCATTTATCAGTTTTAAAATCTGTTATCTCACTTGTTTTAGTGCTTTTTAAAACATGTTGATCCACAGCATAGAGGCTACAAAACTTAAGCTATGCAGCCTTTCAACACAGCTTTAACCTAAATATCTAAAATAAAATGATGTAGCCTAAAATATACACTTGCTGCTCATCCAACACTTCTCAGTCTTCACCGTTTGCTGTTTTATCAGCCATGTTTTATCAGCCATTACATAAATGTAATAGAGCTAACGTTACCTCCATCACCTCAAAGTCCCTGTGTTATCCTAACTTTACTAACGTTACCTCCATCACCTCAAAGTCCCTGTGTTATCCTAACTTTACTAACGTTACCTCCATCACCTCAAAGTCCCTGTGTTATCCTAACTTTACTAAAGTTACTACCTGTTTACTTGCTACACATTCCCGCTCAGTCTGTCCCTCGTTTCCTCTGTCAAAAGCCTGTGCTCTCTCTCTGCTGCTGCTGTTAACTGCGCTCAACACTGAACGTACCCCGTAGAGAAGAGGTGTAGAACCGGCGGACGCATACGTGCTATCGCTTATAAACATTTGGGTATACACTGGCAAGCCCACGCTTTCTTCTTCACACACACAACGCAAAGTAGATAAATTTGAGGAGAAGGGCGTGACTAATTTGCGATACAGAGAAACCTGGAATGGAGTGAAATGGAACGGCGTGGCAATTCTAATAACAATGCACTGTACTGTGGGCAGTCAAACAAAATCCCGGACGATTTTGAAATTCCCCCCGGGCATTTTTTTTAGGTCTCAAAAGTAGGACATGTCCGGGAAAAAGAGGACGTCTGGTCACCCTAGCTAAAATGTTGTCAATACTACACCTAGCAGCTAATTAAGTTAATTTAAACTGAAAGGAATTATTACCATTAAATACAGCTTGTAGCTAAGTTATACTATCCTAACATTTAGGCTGTATAACAACAATTTACCATAAATGTAATGTTTATAAGCCATTCATGCTGCTAATAGTATTTTAATGTTTGGATATACTAGCTAGCTAGTATTAGCAAGGCTAGCTAATGGCATCACACTAGCTAGCTCCGGGCTAGCGAATTAGCAGTGCTGTTGAACAGGCTTGGAGAGTCAGGCTAGCGGCATTAGCGCCACGCTAGTCAGAGTCAAGCTAGCAGCATTAGCGACACACTAGCTTTTAGCACAGTCAATACTACACCTAACAGCTATAAAGTTAATTTAAACTGAAATCAATAACCATTACATACAGCTTGTAAATAAATTATCCTACCATTTAGCCCATATAACAACAATTTACCACAAACGTAATGTTTAGAAGCCATTCATGCTGCTAATAGTATTTTAATGTTTGGAAATACTAGCTAGCTAGCATAAGCTAGGTTAGCTAATGGTGGCTAAAACCTCAACTTACCTTCGATATTAGTAATGTACCTCTCTATGCAGTTGCTGTATCTTTTTAACAAAACTGCTCTTGGTAATCCACATCCCTCTTTAGCCCATTTTTCTACATCGTTCACTGCAAAACATGGTAATAGCTGAGGATTTGTGGTCTATGCCATTGTTGACTACTTCTATTCCTTCCATTACAGCCTCAATTAAAAAAGGCGGCCACCTGAGAAAAATATACATATGACAGATTAAACTCAGTGACCTGAATCAAGAAAAAAAGTTCCTAAATGGAAGACTGAGTATTAAGACTGGTGGTCATGTGGGAGTCTGAGGAATTCTGGGAGATTGAGTTTTGTGTTGAGCCAGTGACAGTGAGAGACAGCTATGCAGTCATGATAATATGTAAGGCTGATACTTTAAACCTTTATACACACTTATCATTCTATACAAAACCTTTTTACAGTAACAAAATACAAAATGAAGTTTCTGCATTCAGCCCATGTTACATTTTAGAAAGGTGGTATTTATAATGCAGTTGCTGTTTACATTTTAAGAAGGATGCTTTTAGAATGCTTCCCTGCTAAATTAAAAAAATAAAACTTAATCAAACAAAATAAAATGGTTAATGATTGTGTAGCCATCTGTCTTTAGACTGTGAAGAAAGAAACATTTTATGGCATATTTTAAAAGTCATTAACTAAAAGAAATAATAGATTTATTGTAAAAGTGATAAACTCTACCGTTTTGAATGTGTATGTTTTTTATTACTATTACTAAGCCAGTTCAGTTATTGATTGGCATTCTGCTAAACATAATAAGATTTTGTGGCTTTGGTCATTTACTTAGTTATTACTATTAACATGCACTTTTAAAGTAGGTTGTAGTGTTTTTACCAGACCTAGAAAATTCTGACATAGGATGACTAACGGATATGCATGCATACTAATCTACGAGGAAAGGTAACTTTGCTACAAAAAGTTGACTATTAAATATTATTGTAAAATTAAGTAGTCAAATAGTGTATGTGCTATAAATTAAGCTCACTTATCTTGTTCCAACCCCTGAATTCACAACTATATTCAAGATCTGATAAAAAAATAAAAGAATCTACATTTGTTAAGGCACGATCTGATTTCCTCGGGTTGCTGGTTTGTAATTTTTTCCAATCTTTGCTAAATTAATCTAATGGCCCTGTTATGTGGAAAGAAGGATGAAGCTAAAACTGAAGCTATTTTTTCTTTTTTACTAGCAGGGTTAAATCATCCACAATGGACCCACTGGCCTGTGTTTAAACTAACTCACAAGAAAACACCTTACAACATATATACTGTGGGTGTTCCAAAGCTGTCCACTGATGTTACTGTTCTTGATAAAGTTAAACACTGCTATCCTATGACTGTTGACATGTCAGCATATTTATACCACTGTATATATGCAATATGTTCTGTAATTATAAATTGATCATTCATAACTATATATATTTATATAAGTATTGGTTGTTTAAATGGAGCATAAGTTATGGATAAAATACACAGATTGATTTAAAAATGATTTTTCTCACAGTGCCAAGAAAAATAATCTTAGCTCTTGGCCACAGTCAGTTCTGTGTGTGGACCATGCCATTTTATGAGCTGGCAGGTGTGATAACACCTACCAGTATCATTTGCATACTGTCCTTCTCTCTGTCTCTCGTCCTGTTTACTCTGGCGTTCAGCTCTAAGTAAAACAGCTGGATCAACTATATTCTTATATTCTGTATACATTCTGTATACATCAACTTCATCATCATCATCATCATCTCTCTCTGATGGCTCCTTTGAGGATCACTGTCTCTACTCTACTCCTCTTGGCAGGACTACGTGTGTCGGGAGCCGTAGTCTCGGACAGCTTTAAGGAATGCAGCCAGTTCCTCTACATGCACACACCACCCACTGGCATCCGAGGGGGCAACCTAAAGAGGATTTGCCAACGCTATGGGGACAAACCCCGCTATGCCACCCTGTACGACAGCAGCCGGCGTCTGCCTCTTTATTCAGCCTACACGTTCAAGAAATCGGACGGGCAGAGAAGGATGGACACCCCCTGGATGTACGAACCACAGGTAAAAGAAACAGTCTGCATTGTTTTATGTCCTTTATTGCCTTAATTGATCTTTAGTGAAAATGACTGTGAACTTACCAGACTTTAAATTAAATATATGGAACATGGACAAGGATTTTTCATAATAGTAAAATCTGCATGTTCCCTTTTACAAGCTTTCAAAGCTCTGAAGCCATATTCTACACATTCAGAATATATATACTAATTCCACATATACACAAACAAAGAAGTCCCCAAAGTGCATGTTCTAATTGCACCAATTGTTTATTGCAGATTTAATTTGATTCTCTTAATACTGTCCCTTTTTTTGCGTGGTAAAAATCTGTGAAATCAACCTAAGTATGTTTATATGTGAGACTATGAGAATATGTATATATATATATATATATATATATATATATATATATATATATATATAAAAAACCTGAACCTCTGTACAAGATGTTTGGACAGGAAGCTGCTTTTTGTCTACAATTTTATTATTTTACTTTTGTATTGTACTTGTATTGGGACACTGTTTTATTTAAAATAAAGGGTATTAAAAGTATGTGTTTTTGTTGAAGTAATTGTCTCTACTGTTCAATGGCTTCTATTTAAGTTTAAAGCATTACTCTGAGGATTTGATTTAATAAGATCAGGATTTTGCGCGACGTTTGGATGGCAGGGGCAAGATAAGTTGTTTGTGTGCATTTGAACATCTACGTCAGCAATGTGTGCAACTAAAAGAATTTAATGCCAGTTGAACCAGTGCATGAGTGAAGAGGCCACTTATTTTTATTATGTCAAAACAGTGGAGGGTGCATAGAAAAGTGGGGTTTAATAAGGGGTAATGACTCAAACTAGAAAAGAAATTCTAACAAAAACAGGAAGAGAAATGCAGACATAATAACTTTTTATATTTAGTAAAATATAAGTATAAATATCAGTAAAACAATGATCAGATAAATGATGCCACAAAGTGCTGGTCTTAAAACTTAAAAAGTCATAAACTGGAATTGAAAAGCATTCAAAAATAATTGTATAATATTTTTTGAGATATTTTAATAAAAATGTTTTTTTTTTCAGTATAAAGATGATAACAGTTTAAAATTAGGATTTAGCAAAAATATATTAAAATATATATTACTCTTTAAAGTAAAAGTGTTACAAATGTTTTAGAAGTACGCCATAGAAAAAAAACAGTTTTTGGTCTCTTACAGAATTCTTAAATTTTTTACACACAGTTCTCCACACACAAAACCCTTCAACAGAAATGGTTGTTCATGGAACAAAAATATTTTATGTCATTACTAAAATATATATCCCCTTTATATGTAATAGTGTTGAGGGTTGAATTACAAACTCAGAAGATCCAGTATTTAGTGTCAGTTCTCATCAATAGAAAATGTTCTGCTTATAGCCACAGGACTCCTGTGAGAGAAAAAACAGACATAAAGCCTCATAAACGTTGTTTGTTAGCTCCATGAAACTCATAGCTCTAGTCCAAGACTAAATAAATTAATCTTGGACACCAAACATGTCTTGACTAATGGATTATATATGTAATTTTGGCCATAAGCATTTTCTTCCTTTTTTAATTATAAACATTTCTCCCTCCAGCTAGCCTCTGAGGATGAGAGCGGGAACATGCAGACTCTGCCCCCTGGTGACAAGACTGACCCATTGATTGAGGAGAGCCAAGCAGTGTTGGAGGACTACACTGACGCTGTGGAGTATGAACGTGGCCCACTAAACCCAGATCAACACCAGGCCGACAATCAGGACAAAGCTGCCGTCTACACGCTTACCAATGTAGTGCCTCAGATCACTGACTTCATGGAGGGTTCATGGGCAGCACATGCAGATAGAATAAGACGACGGCTCAATAACTTCTGCCAAGGCGTTTCGTACATTGTTACCGGGGTCACCATTTCTGGGGTGACCATTCGTCGGGGTGGGCAGGACCGCATGGCGGTCCCTAAGCATCTGTGGTCAGCGTACTGCTGCCCACGGTATGATCGTAACTCACCCTATGAGGTGAGGTATATGTTCCCTTCCTATGCAGCCTATGGACTGAATGAAGTGATGGGCCACAGTGTTGTGGAGGTGCCTCTAAAGACACTTGAGAACTTTCTGAAGAACCAAACAGGAATGGACAAAAATTTGAGCATATTCTTAAGAGGCTGTGTCTCGGAGAACAAATTCAAAAAGAAGAAAAGATAGGAATATTACTGACAGTATTTTAAATGTATATATGTGTATATATGATGTAAAAACTAAATTTGATAAAGAGTCCTTAAGCAGTACCCTTGTATTTGCTATATGTTAATTTTGTGATATTGTAAAACAGTAGTTTCAATTCAGAATGCCCTGCACCATCAGCATACTAAAAGCAGCAATCTTTAAAATAAATTTTTGCCTGTTGCTTTACATTTTAAAACATGCAAACTAAAGAAATGCAGCCATGTATCATATTGTGTCTGTAATGTGGGAATAATTGATTTTTATTGACATACAACATGTTTGTGTCATGTTTACATTATACTGTATTGTTTGTGATGTTTTAACACCTAAGACATGCAATGACTTATGCACCACCTCAACTGTCAACTTCCTCTGTACTGATAAACTCACTACTCCCTACACAGCTTAAATCTTTAAGTCCATCGAACTTTGAAATGATTTCATTTTGCTCGCAATGTTTAAAATCTGGCTTAAAATGCTATAGTTCCCTTTGTAGTTCACTTCACAAGGAATTACTAGGGTGTTTAAAATGCATATTATATTTCCACGCCTCATTTACACACCCCTGCCTTACAAAGCATCATTACAACACCACCCACCCCTCTACAGATGCCAAGCTCACTCGGGTTGCCAAGCTGAAGACACTGAGGGAAAGCTGCACAAACGAGAGCAAGGTGAGTTCAGTAACTTCTATCATGGGAAGCAACATTATAATCAGCTCATGTGGATTTTATGTAACTTTTTCTGCAGATAGCTAGTTAGCTTTATGCACTGCTAGCTGTGTTAGCTTAAGCCAATTCGTTATACCGGAAAAACCCCACTGCTCTGGAAATACACACCCTAGAGTTGGAGTATACTTCACAGATCCCAGTAATATACTGCTTAGTTTAGCAGATATATACATATACATACATCTATTTTGAGTTGTAGCCTACCATTTTAGCTTGCAGTAGCTAAGGTTTGGGCTACATATAAAAACAGTGAAAAAAGTATTTTAGTGAATTATGTACTACAGTGCTGGCCAAAAGTATTGGCACCCCTGCAATTATGTCAGATAATACTCAATTTCTTCCAGAAAATGATTGCAATCACAAATGCTTTGGCATTAATATCTTTATTTATTTTGCTTGTGATGAAAAAACACAAAAGAGAATGAAAAAAAAAGTCAAATCAATTATCATTTTACACAAAACTCCAAAAAAGTATTGGCACCCTCAGCCTAATACCTGGTAGCACAACCTTTAGACAAAATAACTGCAAACAACCGCTTCTGGTAACCATCAATGAGTTTCTTACAATGCTCTGCTAGAATTTTAGACCGTTCTTCTTTGACAAACTGCTCCAAGTCCCTGAGATTTGAAGGGTGCCTTCTCCAAACTGCCATTTTGAGATCTCTTTGAGACCCAGCTTTCTCACACTGGGCCCTACATTATGCTGCAAAATGTGTTGGTAGTCTTCAGACTTCATAATGCCACGCACACGATCAAGCAGTCCAGTGCCAGAGGCAGCAAAGCAACCCCAAAACATCAGGGAACCTCCACAATGTTTGACTTTAGGGACCGTGTTCTTTTTTTTGAAGGCCTCGTTTTTTTTCCTTTTTTTCCTGTTTAACTCTAAGTTGATGCCTTTCCCCAAAAAGCTCTACTTTTGCCTCATCTGACCACAGAACATTCTTCCAAAACATTTTTGGCTTTTTCACATATGTTTTGGCAAACTCCAGCCTGGCTTTTTTATGTCTCTGGGTCAGAAGTGGGGTCTTCCTGGGTATCCTACCATAGCGTCCCTTTTCATTCAGACGCCGACGTGAAATCTCTCGTCAATTTTTCTTTTCCATCCACATCTAGGGAGGTTTGCCACAGTGCTATGGGCTTTAAACTTCTTGATGACACCGCGCACGGTAGACACAGGAACATTCAGGTCTTTGGAGATGGACTTGTAGCCTTGAGATTGCACATGCTTCCTCACAATTTTGCTTCTCAAGTCCTCAGACAGTTCTTTGGTCTACTTTATTTTCTCCATGCTCAATGTGGAACACACAAAGAACACAGGACAGAGGTTGAGTCAACTTTAATCCATTTTAACTGGCTGCAAGTGTGATTTAGTTATTGCCAGCACCTGTTATGTGCCACAGGTAAGTAACAGGTGCTGTTAATTACACAAATTAGAGAAGCATCACTTGATTTTACTTTTGTCCACCCCCTTTTTTATGTTTTGTGTGGAATTATATCCAATTTGGCTTTTTGACTATTCTTTTTGTGGTTTTCCATTGAAGCCAAATGAAATGAACATTTTAATATAAAGCATTTGTAATTGCAATCATTTTCTGGGAGAAATGGAGCATTATCTGACAGAATTGCAGGGGTGTCAATACTGTTGGACGGCACTGTATATGTTTAATGTATGCCTCATTGTAATAGGGCAAAGTTCTGTGCTCTGTGCTGTAACATGAGATACAATCTTTAGCTGCCAACAGAAGACTCTGAAAGTTGATATGTTATAAAGCTGATGTAAATGAACTGGGAATAAAGTCAACTGTGTTTCACTCTGACTCTCTTTGTAGGTCATTTACATTTCTTATCATCAGAGCAGAACATATAATCATATTTTACACACTATTACTACAGCCTGAGCGCAGTGTTGCAGTTCCAAAATGAATGTATCCAGCTGGTCACCAATGTCAATAGATGTTTATTTCAGGTTGAATGTTGGTCATGATAATAATACTGTGGCGGCTCTGGGTTGTGTGTGTGGCTGCCTGTAGGCATGTTTCTGTTCTTCTGTGTGTGTGTGGCCTTATGTGTTCTGTTGTGCTATGTGTGCTGTGTTGCTCTAGCCTACGTAGTTGGTACCTCCCCCGTAACCTAGGGTATGGGGAGGGGCCATGCAGATGGGTGCTGTTTAGGGCACTCACCATAAAGTAAGTGAGTAGTGAGTTTAGTCACTTGGTTCTGTTGGTAGCCTATTTGGGTAGGATGGTTTTTAGCTCTCCTAGTCTTGTTAAAGACTGTAAGTGAGTGGCAAGCCTGTTCAATAAAGGAGCTGTTGAGCATTCAGCATGAGTCTCACGGGTCTTCCTTCCTCTTCCACGCCACAATACTGTTATGAGCCTTTATCAGTTTAATGCACACAGTTAACTATAGACCACAACTGGTTTGACCATTACAGGGGTTGAACAATGAAAATGAAACCCACAGTAATTTATTGTTTGGACGGACAGCTCTGGTGGAACCAGGAGAGTTGAGGTGCACATTAAATTCTGCCGTGATTTGATCAGCCGTGGTTTTATGTTTTTTGGATACAATCCGGGTCAGACAGCTTCCTTTTGCATCCACAGTTAATCCTGTTGGATGTGGTTTGTCCTTCTTGGTGGTATGCTGACATTACCCTGGATACCGTGGCTCTTGATACATCACAAAGACTTGCTCTCTTGGTCACAGATGCTCCAGCAAGACGTGCACCAACAATTTGTCCTCTTTTGAACTCTGGCATGTCACACACAATGCTGCTAATTGAACCTTTACACGCTTTACCTTTACACCTTTACGCTCTTACTGGTGCAATGTGCAATTAATGAATTTTGGCCACCAGGCTGCTCCAATTTAGCCATGAAACCTCCCACACTAAAATGACAGGTGTTTCAGTTTCATTGTCCAACCCCTGTATTTACTACTGTATTATGTTGAATGTATTAATTTCTGAACGCTGTAAAATAATAACATGCCCTTTTTTGAATGTACAGATAGAGTTTAGCTTAAAAATATAATCTTATTTTAAAAAAAAATACAAAAAGTTTTTTTTTTTTTTTTTTTTACAAAGTATACATAGTGTGCATTGATAAAGCCTCATGTCATACAGTAGGTGTAGCACAGTCTTGAATTTCAGGACATTTGTCCAACCTTTTTTTTTTTACCATAATCGTCCTAAATAGTCCTAATTTGATGTGTTACATAAAACATAATGAAATTAAATCAATGTTGCATATGACAAACTACACGTATGACAAGTTAACAACCCATTAAAAAGAAGACATTGACTAGGCTCCTCCTTTTCATATCTCCTCTCTCTCTTTCTCTCTCTCTCTCGCTCTTTCATGTTCAGCAGTTTCTCATCCTCATTTCTGAGCAGTGCGCGTGAGCACAGGTAGGGGAGATGTTGTCTCTATTACTCCTCTATGTTCTGATCCTCCTCTCCTCCTATTCCTCTCTCCTGGAGGCCAGTGTGGATGAATCTTTCAGGGAGTGCTCTCATTTCCTGTACCACCAGAAGCCCCCTCAGGGCGTACGGCAACCCGGGCTACACATGATCTGTCAGCGCTTTGAAGGTGTGCCACGCTACGCAACCCTGTATGACCCTGCCCGCCGTATACCCCTCTACTCAGCATATACCTTTAAAGGGTCCAACGGAGAGAAGATGGGCAACTACCCCTGGATGTATGAACCACAGGTAAAAAAAATTTAAAAAAAGGTTTTCAAATATATTTGATCTTTCAGTAGGTCTATCTGAGCATTTCATGTAGGGGGTGTATGTGGATTTTCAGCAATTATAAACTGCAAAATCTAGTTGTAAGATGGATGCAAACTGGTTTTTTGGTAAGTTTAAGATTTTATGAAGTTTAACTTGATAACTTGTATATGGACAAAAGTACTGGAACACATTTTCATTCATTTATTTTTTTTTTTATCAATCAAGAAAAACTTTATGTGTATGTCTTTGCACATCTGTGCCAGCAATGTGCACATTAAAGTAGCTGCATGCATTCTTTGGAAAGGGTGTCCCACAAACACTTATTGATCATAAAAAATTGATAATAGATATTTTAGCTATGTATTGAAAATTGTAACCACTGAGGTCAAGTTTAAATGTAAATAAATAAAAAAAGGAAGGAAGAAAGAACTAAAAAAGAAACTAATCACTCTTATATATACTTTAAAAATTAGGGTGCAATATAGTTTTAATCCCTGCTAAGATTTTTTTTTACAAATGCTAGGAAAAAAACAAATTATTGTAAAGTAGTACTTTGCAATTAACAGTCTAAAGTCAATTAATATTCTTGTACATTTGTTGTGCTCTATATAGTATGTGTATAGTATAGTATATAGTATGGTATGTGATCTATAATTAAAAAGTAAACAAATAAACTTGCCTTAAATTGTGTAGTAAATACCATAAGTACAGGTTACAGGCTAGCATCACATTTAGCAGGTTAAACAAAGTAAGATAAAATGTGAAATGTCCTTTTGTTTTATGGTGAACTAACAGTATTAATTTTACTACAGCTTATCTGCAGCAGTGAGAGCTTAGCCATGGTTCTTATCTCTTTTTTATGGCTAATATCTCTCTGTCTCTTTTTCTTCTTTCTCTCTCTCCTCTCAGCTTTCCAGTGCATCTGAAACTGGAAACATGCAGCCCTTTCCTCAATCAGGAGTTGGTCAGCGTTTGGAGGAGGGTCAGGCTGTATTAGCTGACTACACTGATGCTTTTAACTATGAGCGAGGCCAGCTGAACCCAGACCAGCACCAGTCCATGGTCGGGGACAAAGCTGCCACCTACACACTGACCAACGTGGTGCCCATGACCAAAGAGTTCCTCCGGAAGCGCTGGGAGCCGTACCTGGAAACTGTCCGGCAGCGCCTCAACAACTACTGCCGCGGCAAGGCCTATGTGGTGACCGGAATCACCACTGCTGGACTCACTATGCGCAGAGCTAACATCAACCGAGTGACTGTTCCCAAACACATCTGGTCTGCTTACTGTTGCCCTGACTTTGACCCTGGTGTGCCGTACGATATCCGCTATAAGTTTCCTTCTTTTGCTGCATATGGCCTCAATGATGTTTTAGATAACGATATTAATGAAGTTTCATCAAAAAGCCTGGAGATGCTGGTGAAGAGAGAAATGCCAGTGGATCAAAACTTTCAGCTATTTTATGGTAACTGTATTCAAGAGGTATAATAATGCAGAATAAAGAATTACTAGGGTTTTGTCCATTTTTTTTAAATACGCAATCATTTCAGTAATTGAAAAATACTTAATAATACTAAAAAAAATACAAAAAATACTATATGACATTAAGTGTGTCAAAGGAATGGCTATCAAATTTTACTTTCAAAAGAATGGAGAGAGTTGTTTGTTCCACCCCCTTGTTCATAAGATACAAAACTCACAGGGTTGCCAAGTTGAGTCAATATATAGTCAAATTGTCATTTAAATTGACATATAATTCTGTCAGACACAATGCTGCCAAGGCAGTAACCAGTTGTGGACTATTTGCTCATACACTATAACTGATAGCATTTTACATTAGCTTGTTGTAGCCTGTCGGTGTAAGCCAGCACTAGACTCGATCACTTTACCTCAAATATCTCAAATAAATATAAACATATATAATCACTCAAATGTTGAAGTTATTTAAAATACTCATTACCCTCTACTTGTGGGTGTACTAAATTATCTAGATCAGGTTAGCTTAACCTAGCTGAAGCGTCTGTTTTTTTCTTTATGTAACAAAGCATTTCCAATATTAACTCACGTTTCAATCTGTCTCTGGTAATGGAGCTTTTCAGAAGTATGTCGTGGCTAAAGCATGTTCTCTTTGCTTGTTATTGTGTTTCACACCTGGAAATAAATAAATAAATAAATAAGTCAATAAATAAATAAGTCAATAAAGAAATAAAGAAAGAAAGAAAGAGAGGAAAAATATGTGCTATATAGTTTTAATCCCTTCTAAGATTTGTTTATACTTGGAAACCTGTGCTTTCCAAGTATAAACCTGTGGTGAGGTGGGAATAGGCCTGGGGAATGGACAGTGGGAATAATAATAGTATAATTGTACATTTAGTAGACAACAGTACAATAGAACATTTATCTGCTCCAGAATGTAAAGAAGAACACAATGGCTGAAGCACTGCTATAGGAGATGCCAGTGCTTAAAATTTATACTTATGCATATTCCTGTAATATCTGATGACACATTCTGATCCATCTATATGTTAGTAATAGTAATAAAATATATCGGTCCTTTAATGCCTTATACTGTTGATTTACAGTTTCTAAAAACAAGTATATTATAGAGGTTGGGTGCACTTTTATCAGCATTTAAATGTTTAAATGAATGTGGAAATAAAGACTTACTGGTAACTGTCTGTATGTGTATGAGCTAATTAATGCTACAGAACAATAGATTATATGATGAGACAGGTGATTTCCCATTCCTAACCTGTGTGTGTTTTTGCATTGTATTATTAGATTTATATTTATCTGTTCAAAAGAGTCCTGTTCTGTTGGCAATACAACAAAAAACACAAAATGTGTTTGTGATTTTGTATCACATTTGTGTCAGCAACAGGTGCACCTTAAAGTGCCTGGGTGTACTCATTAAAACAGGTACTCGCAATCATTTGAACATGTAGTGGATATGATTGTAGTGGGATTTAGCAGGTGCTCTTTTCTAAAGTGATTTACAGCTTGATCATGATATTCTTATGCAGGTGGAGAATCAAACCGTGTTATGCTGGTTGATCAGTGGTGGTGTTTTCACTCTTATCACCGTTTTGCAGAGTTGATGTAGTCAAAAGACTTGTGAGATCATTCATTTACTTAAAGAAGGGAAATGTTAAAGATGCCTTAGAATGTCAAACTTTATTATTGGTCTAGTTAAAATACATATAATTCAAACAGGGCTGTTAAACAGGCCAATCCCAAAGCCCCCCAAAAATTGTATTTATTCCCAAAATTGATTAAAACTAAGGCTGTCAATATTAATGTGTAAACACGTTCAGTTAATCTGAAAACGTAATTGTGTATTTATTCTAAAGCAAATTAATTACGTGACAAAATTGACAGAGCCTGGTGATGCATTAGCAGTTTTATTATTTGCGATATAATACAGCAACACTTACTGTTGAGTTTTAAGCTGTTGAAGGTGGAATATGGAGCTGCACTAGCATTTATTTTCTCCATTAAAACTCTCAGTTAAACTCAGTAACTCAGCACAATTACAATATTCTAGTTTAAAAAGCATCAAAACTGACCTGAGAAATTAGGATACAGTAAAACTACCTTGATATACTATAATATAGTAAAAAAAATGGATTTAGTCTGCCAGGTGTAATCCACATTACACTATTTTTTGTCCCCTTCCCAAAAGTACAGTTAAATATCAGAATTAAAACAAAATCTGAAAAATATTTTATCCATGATTTAGTCAAAGAATATTGTTTTGATTAATACCTTTCTTTTATTTAGGATTGGGGCCACAAATATAAATATAAGTGTTTCTAACACTGACATTTAAATACCCATTATCAAAAGCTTAGTCTTAGAAAAGAAAAAATGTGATTAATTAGATTTTTTTAAGTTAAAACCCTTTTAAAGCTGCAGGGAAAGGGAATCATGTTGTTGATACTAGAGAGCAGTTCATCACCATCATATCTCCTAGTTATGGAAATGTGGAATGTCACTCAAAATAAATTTTATGGAGAAATAAAATTAGATCAGCTCGCTGCAGTGTCACTATGTGATGTGCTCACATAACGTCACCAGAAGGTCTAACTAGACTGTTAGATTGTTCCATATGTGTGATAAATAGGCTACTGAGAAGGAGTCTTCATAGTCTTCATCTCTAGAACCCACCCTGCATTGACTGTGGCCTAGGATGTGGAACGAGCTTATGTTTGGAGCTTGATTTGAAAAAGAACAGCTCAGTGCGTGTATGGAAAGATAGTAGTTCCATTGGAGCAGATCTAAGAGAATGAGAGAATGAGAAGCTGACTTGTTATAAATACATTCAGTACTTGAAATAACTGCATACGGTCATGTCAAGCCACTATAATGTAATGAACACCCATAGCCTGTCTATTTCACTTCTTGAGAAGCTAGCGGTGAGTGGATCATCTGGTATCAAATGTTCCCTACTCGTTTGCATACTAAAGTAGATTACAGCAGTGTGAAGGTGTCACTGAATGTGGCTTTATTCCTTCATAGTGCTTTAGTTGTGCTTTTGTAGTGAGAGTGTGTAAAGAGACGTAGAAAAAGTTTAGATCAGGGCTGCTATCTTGATCATTTTTTTAAACTATTCATTCCATTCTTTTTGTTCCATTCCTTGGTCGTGTGGCTTTTACATCATGGTGAAGATCTGGCTGCATGTTTCCTCCATACCTGCTGTCACACTACTTCTAATTCTACTACCGGTGAGAGCTACAGTGGAGCCGGCACTCTCTCCAGAATGCCGCGAGTTCCTGTACTTGGGCACAGCACCAGTGGGCCTGGAGGACCACTCACTGGTTAAAATCTGCCAGCGGTACAACAACAGACCTCGCTACGTCACCCTGTACAACATCAAGGACCATGTGCCAGTCTACTCTGCCTACACTTTTAAGCGCTCTGATGGGGAGAAGAAAGTAGACGTGCCCTGGATGTATGAGCCCCAGGTGAGATATTAATATAACATATTTTTACGGTACATTTCTTTTCATGTTTTCAATAGTAGCAGCCTTCTTTCAATGTTTGAAGAGGCAGCAACTCAGCATCTCAGTAATGTTCTGTAGATAACTGTAGTTTTATAGTGACACCTCAACACCACAGTGCTTTTTGGAATGTAGGGATATAAATTAAGCCAAATATTGAACTAAATTCCCATATTAATGATAAATCTCTGGGAAACTGACTTTTAATTTGTAAATTGTTTTACAATAATAATATAATAAATGTGAGTGATACCAAAGAAAAATCACATTTATTTCTCGAGCAGAACATTTCAATGCTTCTTGAAAAAACATTTTTAAAAACATTTCAAGTAATATAGGGGTCTTTAAAAAGCCTTTTTTAATACCAAAAAGGGTACGCAGTTGTTTCAGATAAAATACATTTTCTTGGGTCCTTTGTATGCTATATAGCTCTGGAGAAAAATAAGAGACCATTTAAAAATTATGAGTTTCTTTGATTTTACCAAATTGAAAACCTCGGGAATATATTTAAGAGGAAGATGGATAATCACAAGCCATCAAACCAAGATGAACTGCTTGAAATTTTGCACCAGAAGTAAAGGCATAAAGATATCCAAAAGCAGTGTGTGAGACTGGTGGAGGAAAACATGCCAAGATGCATGAAAACTGTGATTAAGAACCAGGGTTATTACACCAAAAACTCTCTTAAAACATAATGAATATGAACTTTTTTTCTTTGCATTATTTGGGGTCTGAAAGCTCTGCATCTTTTTTTGTTATTTTAGCCATTTCTCATTTTCTTTAAATAAATGCTCTAAATTACTATTTTTTTATTTATTTGAAATTTGGGAGAAATGTTGTATGTAGTTTATAGAATAAAACAACAATGTTCATTTTACTTCTACTTTTACTTAACATCTACCTATAAATAGCAAAATCAGAGAAACTGATTCAGAAACTAACGAGGTCTCTTTTTTTCCCATAGCTGTATGTTCACATGTTTGTTTAAGACAAAAAAAACTTAAAGAGTAGAACCTTGTTAATTAATCTATTTTTTTTTTTTCTGTTTTTGTATTTTTTGTTTTTTTCTCACTGAGCAGCTGTCCACTTCCTCAGACACTGGGGAGATGCAGCAGTTCCCACGTGGTTACATGCACCAGAACTTCGAGGATGCCCAGGCCGTGCTGGAGGACTATGCCAATGCGGTGCTGTACGAACGTGGAGCCCTGAACCCCGACGAACACCAGGCCAACCCTGACGACAAAGCAGCCACCTACACGCTGACCAACGTGGTTCCACAGGTCCGCGAGTTCCACAGAGGCCCCTGGAAGGCCCAGGAGCACATCATCCGCCGCAGACTCAACAACTACTGCAGAGGCACGGCCTACGTGGTCACCGGCATCACCACCTCCGGTAACATGATCCGCAGACACAACATCGGCCGGGTTGCCATCCCCACATACCTGTGGTCAGCCTACTGCTGCATTAACTACGACCACAACGCACCGTACGATGAACGATACAAATTCCCTGCCTTCGCTCACTATGGACTCAACGACAAAGAGAACAATCAGGTTCTGGAGCTGTCTGTTCCCAAGCTCGAAGAGTTCCTGAAGAAGTCCACTTTTGTAGACAAGAACTTTCAAATATTTGTTGAAGACTGTGTGCCCCCTGGATCATCCTAGACCTGTCTAGTGTACAGTCATGCTTCCTCACCATATAAATCTAGATAATTGGTTCTAAATGTCACCTAATAAATCATTGATTGTAAATGTCAATTATTGAGTCATTGGTTGTAAATGTCAGATAATATATCATTGGTTCTAAATGTCAATTAATTAAAGTCATTGATGGTAAAAGCTGCTTTAAAACAGTAGTTAACTAACACATTAGTTTAATTAGCTGAATTAAAACAAAATATATAATACAAAGTATTTTATATTTCATTTATCTGATGCAGTATATCTGTGCTGTATGGTTTCTATCATCAAATAAATTTCAACACTTTCTCCTCTTTGATTATGACCTTTTTTTTCAAGTTCAAATACATATATTTGTATTAATGATGTAGCATTACTGCTCCCACACCTTCAAATCAGAAAAAAGCTGTTATTTTGTCCCATTTTACCTGCAAACATGGCTTAAGTATGCATTTTTCGCTTAATTATTCTCCCCACATTCTCTATTGGGGAACTGTGAGGACTGTAGGGACTTATTCCAGTACCCATTTCTTACAAATACCATCTGTAATACTGAATCCAGTATTCTAACCTTTTTTCCACTTCTAGTCATGTAGACATACGGCTTCTGTTTTGTATAGTAAATTTTAAGTGACATTTGTATATAGTACTCTATGGAAGTAGAATAGTGATAGAAATTATATGGACAAATGTCAGGATATATATTGGTAGGAAAACACATGAAAATTAACACCAAATGCACAATATCCAGGTCAGTGTCTCTAAAGTACCAGTATCTAATCTATCAGCAAATGATCCATGATGACGTTCTCCTCACCGGCCAATTCAAGTGGTTCAATTTCAGTTTGCTTATAATTTACATAAGAACTCATGCCTTCAAAGTACACCTCTGATAATATTCAGAACAAGCCAATGGTTGTGTGCTCCCTCCACCTATGAGGAGAGAGCGAGTAACACTATACGATTATAGACTGAGTACAGAGATAGTGGGATTATGAGTGACAGTAGATTTTACATATGCTCCTGTCATTTTACCAGTAGCTCTGGTAACAGGGACACAGAGATACAGTCCCAGTCTAGGTTAAAACATATCCGCAGAGGTTTGAGAGGTTAAATAGTAGGTAAAGAACTGAACTGAGCAGCTTATCATGAGGCACACTTTTTCACCTCTCTCACACTTTGTCTTGTGGGCAGTTTTAATCTTGTACGTGCAGGCCGCCGTCGTGGATGACTTCAACCATATTGAACGCTGTAAGGACTCTCTCTACATGGGTACTCCACCTCGAGGGTACCTTAGCAACTCTCTAAAGAAGATATGTCAACGTTACGAAGACCAACCACGCTTCATCACCCTCTACGACCCTCAGAAACACATCCCTATCTACTCTGCTTATACGTTTAAGAAGTCGGACGGGGAGAAGAGAGTGGACTTTCCTTGGATGTTTGAACCACAGGTTAGTTGAGCATTTCACTCTGGTTTAACTAAAGTTTGGGCTTCACTGTTCAAAATATGACATAAAAATCTGATTTCTTAAGTGAAACCCTTCTGCGTAGTTAAGGCCTTGAGTTTAAAATTAAAATGTAAATTAGACTTTAAGACATATCCGCTTGTTCACTTTGTTTTTAATTTGTTTAATCTTTTCATAAAGTTAATGATAATTGTATATTTTATATATATCCCATACATTTTAATGTATTCATGTTCATAATTTAACTGTAATTCTGCTACTATTGCTACTACTGTTCAACTACCTCATACCTTTTAACCTAACATCTGCTCATTTTTAAACAACACATTCAGGGTAAATATGTTAGTAGATATAAATTCACTCCTCATAACTTCCTGTAATTTAAATGTACTGTTATTTTTTTTATCTAACTTATTTTTATGTATGTGTTACTATTTATATTGCTACTGTAATGCTGTTATTTCCTTTGGGATCTATCTATTGATCGATCTATAAATGTATCTAATTTATTTTAGAATAAATTGTCCCTCTTTAATTAATTTTGATCTTTCTGATACCAGTTTGCTGCTCATTTTTATTACACAAGAAACCTTTTCATATACTATACCATATACATACAGATATTTTTCCATATTTTCATTTTATTTTATATTACCCAGTTCTCCTTAAATTCTTGCTTTGCCAATTTTCAACCTAATTCCTTATTTTTGCATATGTCATATGCATGCAGCTGGCTTCTGACAAGGCCAGCGGTAACATGGAGCCCTTCCCCCAGTCGTCTCTCATGCATAAGAACTTTGAGGACACACAGGCCGTTCTGGACGACTACGCTGACGTGGTCCAGTATGAACGTGGCCAACTGAGCCCAGACCAGCACCAGGCTGACCCAATGGACAAAGCTGCCACCTACACTCTGACCAATGTGGTGCCTCAGATTAAAGAGTTCAGTGTCGGGCCTTGGGCTGCACACGAGCAGCTGATCCGCAAGCGACTCAACAACTACTGCAGAGGAAAGTCCTACATCATCACAGGGGTCACGACCTCCGGCAACACAATCCGCCGTGATAACTTAGACCGTGTGGCTATACCTGAGTACATGTGGACTGCTTACTGCTGCACAGACTACGATCACAATGCACCATATTCAGAGCGCTACAAGTTCCCTGTGTTTGGGGCCTATGGACTTAATGATCGCATCAATAATAACATAGTGGAGGTCCCTGTTAAGAGTCTAGAAAAGTTTCTGAGACTCAGAATGAATGTTGACAAGAACTTTCAGATCTTTTATAAGGACTGTGTCTCAGACTAATAAGGTGTTAAAAAATTATGTGACTGCATTATAATATTTGTATTTATATATCACTCTCCAGTCATACATAGCTTATAGCACTTATTTGATGACTATAAATAAGAGTAACAGACAAACTATAATTGTTGGATCAGCTGAATTGGAAAAATCTGCTTTTAGTCACAGTGCAATTCATTACAGATAACACAAAAACTCAACTCAATCATTTTAAACACTACATTTTAACCACCTCCTCTATGCCTTTAACTGTTTTAATTGATTTTCAATACTTTTAAGTTCTAAAAATATATACTTTTAAAATTTTATTAATCAACTCTATTCTTAATTAATATTTTTTAGCTTATTTATTTTTTTCACATCTTGTCTTACTTTTTGTTTTAAATGTATAATTTTTGGGTTCTTATTTTAAAACCTTTCTTAGATGCATTTATAAATTGTAACATTTATATTTAATCCTAATTTGACCACCTTTATTCTAAATGTTGTTTTCTTTTTAATGTTTTAAAGTGTTACCTTGTTTTCATCTGTTGCTTCTGGGGTAAAATTTTGAAGGTGATAAAATATTATTTGTATTGTTTACTGTAAATGCTCAGTTGCATTGATAATAAGGGTCACCCTCACTGTACTTCCAAGTGAAAAATATAGGTTGATTGATTGAAAATATAATATAATCATAGATATGCTTTTACGATTTTGGCAGCATATATGATCTGTTTAAGCTTTACAATGGCTTTAAATCACAAAATAGGCTTAAGCATTTCTTCGTACCTTTCTAGAATACTTTTAATTAGTATCTGTTTTCTGTCTTCCTAGTATTCTGTCTCCCTACATATCCTTTCCTGGAATGGAAAGCTTAGCTTTTGCCACTTCGTTTAAAATTATGCATGTTGCAAACGCTTGAGCTCATTATTACAGTCAAGTTCCACTTAATCGTAGCCTTTGATCACTAGCTCCATTTGCATGTTTGCCTAAGGGAAATGTAACGTGACATGAATAAACGATATCTCTTTTATGTGTTCTGATAACCTTCTCTGGTTCTTGCGTGTGGGTTGTAAGATACGACTGACTGTATAATCTTTCAGAATACTACTAATAAAAATTGTATGCTGTGGTTAAATATATTGTATTGATATGTATTGCCACTGTACTATCTGTTACAAAACCATAAAAGCTTTAAAGCATTTTTAGTGCATTTTGTCCAAAACCATTGTGTTCATGATTTTACGATGGTTACTTATCACAGCATTACATCAATAATTTTTTCTCAGAGAAAGATGATTCTTTTGCATAATATAAATATAACATGTACTGTAGTCACCAGAAGAGGGCATAAGAACCTAGAAAAACAGAAATCAGATCAGAAATCCTTGAAATTGCACTGCAGTTTAACTTTAACCTCTCTTTTACCTCTTTCAGACCCTGCATCTATTACAATAGACGTCATGTATTTTTTTAATGTAGTATAATTGTTTTGTTGCACATAAAACTAATTAAGTGTTGTTGTCCAATATACCATGAAACAGCCAATTAACAAGTTTATAAACCAATAAAACAGTAACTTGGCTCACTGCACTGGAAAAACAGTAGTACTAGAGCCACTGAGGAAAAGGAACTACTTTTTACTAATTTAATGTGATTTATAACACTTTTTAATTACGTTTTATTTTTTTACTGTTTAAGGACGGTTTATAAAATAAAAAGGTCGATATAAAATTAAATATTACACACAGGAATCCAATGCAATGAAAACAGCTATGCAATGAAAACAGCTAAAACAGCTAAAAAAGCTATTAAATATTTTAGCTTATTGGATTCAAATTTTTTATAGTAGAATATAAGTGTCTTCTATAAGTGTCTGTGCATCAGAATCACATTTTAGTTTGTGGAAGGCAAAGATTATAGAAGGAGCACTGATCCAGGCAGCTCACTCGCTTCCATGCCACCCAGCCTCGTCTCTGCAGAGACTCTTTATCCAGGGTAGGGCCATAATAGTGAGGGTCCATTATCAACAGGTGGGTCCCCTCTTTCCCAGAGCACACCCCCAGAATGCACTTAGAGGAGTTGTCTCTGTCTCCACCCATCATCACTGGAGAGCCACAGGTGGTGAAATGATGGTGAAGGTCTTCTGCTGCTTGCTGAAGCTCTGGCCCACCACTCCGCACATGGATTATACGGCAAGGGACATCATAGAGCTGGTCAATCACTAATGCAGCCTCATAGGTTCCTATCCACTCTCTGGATCCCAGGAAAGAAGGCTGTTTATCTCCTATTGTGACTAAAGCTTGCTGTATGACAGGAAGACTCGGGGGAGGCTTGGCTTTTCCACTCTGAGGTCCAGAATGCATGAACAACCATGAGCATATGGTCTGTACAGTCCTGTATCCACAACCCCAACCTCTGTCATCCTTTCCATCACAGCCATAATGGTAGTACAGACAGTCTCCAGACACCACAGAGAATCTGCTGTCACAGTCTGATAGCGGCTCAGGCAGCCCTTCCTGTGCATTTTTAACTAAAGCAGTGTTATCTGTCACATTTTTACTGGCAACAGTCACCTGGTTCTGTCCACAAACTCGCTCTCCCCAGTCTATATCCTCACCTTTCGCCTGGATTTTCTTCTCCATGAGTTGTCTGAGCGAGTTACACGTACTCTAAGGTTAAGTTTATTATATCTATACTTTAAAAAGTGCATTTAGCGTTAGATAAATAAATCAGGTAACGAAAAAGTCTATTTATTTACTACATCTGTGCCCACCAGCTAGCTCGCTAGCTAGTAGAGGTAGTGTCCGTCCACAAAACCCGTCCGTTGTGCGCGCCCACCTGAGCGAAATCGTTCCCCATTTACATTTTAGGGTATTTTAAGGGCAATTGTTTAATTTCTACAGAGACTTTGGTGGTTTTGAAGGGACTATAAACGCACACAATGCTTCATAATTTATAGTAGTAAATATCGCTGCATACAGACAGCGGAACGAATGGAGCGGACAGCGAGCCACCCGGGTTGCCAGATTGTTACATTGGCGTCCAGGTAAAAAAACAAGTCACTGAATAAACCGTTGAGCATGTCAACAATAGTACAGTATCTATTCCAACATTATAAAGGACCGAAATAATGAAATAAATATAAATAAATAAATGCACATATAAATGAGTAAATGAATACATATATACATAAATAAATTAAAAAAATGTATAGATAAATAAATTAACTAATACATTTTGTCATGACAAAGTACACACTTAAAATTATATCATGAATCTATTTCCATATTTCCATGCATGAACCTTTATTTGTGGCTGCTTCTGCATGTATTTATATATTTATTACATTTATTTATTATTTATGTATTTATTTCTGCATTTCAAATGAATAAATAAATAAATGCATAAATATATAAATAAATAAATGTAGAAAAATATTTTTTTTCGTCCTCCATACAACATAAAGGACTAAAATAAAATGCTTTATCTTAAATATCAATAATAACAAAAGAGGACGATTTTTTTCTGCATGGGTGGATTATATGTGTTTAGCAAACAATGAAAGAAAAAACTACTCACACATAACTAATACAAACACTAGTTAGATAACTACAGCTAACTACAGTATCTACAACAGGGTCAAATTTTCCCAACAATGTTTAAAGTAAATGTAAAAATGTAAAAGTCCAGTGCCCTGTTGCTTAAAACACCCTAAGTTTGTTCTCTTACATATATACCTTGAGGGAAGGTTTCCCTCACTTAAGGGAATCACTTTAGTGTGTTGCGTTAAAATTCCTCAGACGATTCACTTAACTAAGGGCTTTACTGCAGTTACTGAGGTTTTACGGCAGTGAAGTTCCACTGTAACCGTGACAACAACTTATCAACAAAAACAACCGTTTACTAAACACCGCTGCTAGTGGATCAGTGATGCTAATTTAGCGATTTTAATGCTGGATTTAGCGACTTTTGAGACCCTTTTACTGTATTATTTTAAAAAGGCGAGTAAAACAATCACTCTAACTCATTTAGATATGAACCTGGATGTATAAACAGTGATATTTCTCTTATTTTCTGTTTAGTTTATTCAGATTTCTGAACTGAATTGAACATATCTGTGACATATCTACCTTATCTTAAAAAGTCATCAATATTGTGGCTTGGAAGAGGAAGGAAAACCCGTGGGATTCATGCTGAATGCTCAACAGCTCCTTTATTTAACCGGCTTGCCACTCACTTACAGTCTTTAACAAGACTAGGAGAGCTAAAAAAAAAAAAAAAAAAAAAACATACCCACAGAGCTAAATAGCCCAAAGGCCACCAACCCAACTGTGTGTCTCCCAGATGGCAGATCCAGAGTGGTGCCCACCCTCTCTGCATAACCCCACCCAACTAACCCTAACCCCACCCCACCCCTGTCATTCTCGCAACACAGGAGAACAGAAACATGCCTGCAGGCAGCCACACACACAACCCAGAGCCGCCACAATATTCTCAGTTTTTTGTTGTTAATGTAAAGGCAGTAGGAAGCCAGTTCAGTCACGGGGTTTGGTTGAGTTCCACATTCAACAGTTGACAAATAACCTGACAAAATATTCTCCAGTTATTCCTCATTCCCAAAAGCTGAAAATGCTTCAGAGACCAGGGGTGAAATTGTGAATTGTGGGGAGAAGAGCTGCAGGATAGTGTTAAATAGAGAGTTCTTTAAACAAGGTCTTTCCTTTCCCCCTCGGTTAGTTCAGCTGGGTGAACATGAAGGCCTTCCTGATAAACAGTGCATCCCTCAGACAGATTTTCTCACCGACTCTCAGGGTCATTTCTGCAGGACAAAAGATGGACCTCTTTGTGCAGCCTCTGTACTTCAGGACTCCACCTTAATTGCTATGTATCCACGTTAAGTTTCGTGTTTTGGGGCCTAAATATATCCAATCCAGTGTAAATGTGAAGAACATGTTTAGAAATATCTTTAGAAAACGTTTAAATCATGCAACTGTGTTAATTTATATTATATTTTAATATTGGTTCTGGAAGCAGCAGTACATGCCCATATGCATCCCCCTTTACAAATAAATCCACTGTGGGGTCACGGCTGATTCTGACCCATTCTCAAAGCCCAGCTATGAGTATGTATCTAATCATGGGTTAGTAGGTGTTACTAGGTGTCTGGTTAATAGTTGGCTGCCAAACTCACCCTCTATACAAATAGGAATGGACAAATAAAAATGTTCTTAGATGAAGCATTCAGGCATTCATCTTCCCCCCAAAACAGAGACAACAGGTACATTATTTCTGTTTTAATAAGGTAAGTAAAGCACTTGTCTCTAGGTCATTCTGCAGATGATTTATGCCACTAACACATCTCTGTTCCCATTGGTGGCCTTGCAAAAGAGCAGGGAGCACAGAGTTGCATCTGCAGGTGGTTATAAATAGCTGTTTATTGTTTGCAGTGAATGCATTACCTTGCAGACTTCGTTCTATCTTTACACCCCTTAGATTTTCATCAGCTGCCATTTGAGAGCTACTCCTCACCACAGTCCACCTGACTCTCAGAACAAGGCTTGCTATTTTCATTGGCCTTCAATTAGGTCAGTTCATTGGTGTTTTATTTGCAAGCCCTATGGTGATTCAACTGCCTTAGTATTAATGTTTAAATTCTATACAGTCACGTGCAAATGTTTGGCCAACCTATCTATGTCAAATATTTTGTTTCTGTGAATAGGCAAAGAGTAAAAGCTGACCTGTCCACACCTGTATAAGTTAAGAGGTGTTAACATGTGAGTGAGTTAAAAAGGTTGATCACTGGCCAGTGTGCTCATGACAAGGGGTGGTGAAAAATAAAATTGAGTGTGGCCTGATAGTGGTTGCTAAAGGAATAAGATATTCAGTGTATAAGGTTGTGCAGGCATTAAACATTCCTCAGTCCACAGTGTAAAGTGTGTACTGGCAATAGGTCATAAAGGTCATACCATCCACAGTATGTGGTATTAATTGTGACCAATGACATCTGGCAGAAAAAGCATCCACATTGAATGCAGAAGGCCCTACGAATATCCAGCAGGTCAGTGCATTGGTTTTAGCTTCCATGCTACATAGCAGAGGTCATGACATTTGGCATGGCATTGCATATTACGTTTAGGGAAGGGGACTGGGCCATGGCAAACCTGTATCTTGCACTTCACACGGTAGAGCTTTGTGAATTATATATTTGTATATTTATATATTTATACTTATGTATATATACTTATATCTATATTTTTATATCTATATATTTATGTAAATAACACTGTATATTGCACTTCTGGTTGGATGCTAACTGCATTTCATTGGCTCTGTACACTGCACAATGACAAGTTGAATCTAATCTAATCTAATCTAATCTAATCTAATCTAATTTTACCACTGTAGTAAAAATGTTTAATTTAGATTTATTAGTCTGCAGGACTGATGAAACTAAATATTTTTCCATAAAAGTTTCCATTATGTTGCACCAACCTTTATAAAAGTGTTTTGCAGTGAAATGGCTTTTTGTCTTAAAACCTCAACTTGACCAGCACAATTCTTGTTTTCTGTTATTTCTTCATTACATTATGAGGAAACTTACTGAGGAAAAAAAGCTACTAAACCTAGCTTTGCTATATTCTGTTTACTTATATCATTTTTTTGCTTTGTGGGCATGAATTATTTGATTATATAAATTCCAAAGTGTTTCTTGGAAGAACCATGTTTGCTAATGTTTTGGACAAGGGTTTAAAGAATAAAAGTATTAATCAAGCTAAGAAATTTGCATACTCTGGCTTTTTTGTATAATCATTTTAAACATGCCATAGGCATAGGTCATTCGTTTTTTTGAGGTAAGAGCATCTTAATCATTCAAATACTTTCACATAAAGCAATCCAGACTGTTCTCATGCAGTGTTCCCCAATGGTGAAACAAACTACCTTCCAATACCAGATCAGGAGCATCCCTTCCTACTTTTAAGAAACTCCTAAAGACAGAGCTCCTCAAAGAGCACTTACTCTCCAACATACTAACATCTCTAACATACTAACTACTTCTGACCTCATTCCCACCAAACCCCACCCCCCTCACCCTTTACTCCTCTATCCCACTTTTACCCCTTGGCCTCCTTTAGGCCCTGTCAATATGTTTTTGCTTGGACTTCTATGCTAATCATCATTATTTGTAAGTCACTTTGGATATAAGCATCCACCAAATACAATGTAGTTTAATGTAATGTAATACTAACACAAATTTTGACTTGTTAGTGTACATCTTTGAAAACGATTGTAAAAGTTTGATTGATGTTGACCCAAAGTTGAGCCATGCAACAGGTATGCAATCTGAGAAGTTATGTCTGATTTGTGCAGCTGGCATTCTGCAGAGGGGAACAACACAGTGTGCTCTTGCTGTGAAACTGGAGACTGCACTGCAGGAAAGACTGACATGCCCAGCAAATATCTGCAAGGTACTGATATGTGTGAGTTTGTCTTTGAGTTTGTGTTAAGAAAAGAAATACAGATTTTTGTCTTCATGTCTTAAAGTTGTCATTTACCTTTCAAACTGCAAAACGTGTTTGTATCCTGTTTTTTTAAAGAGCTGACAACAGTGGATGCATTACCTTTAAAACCACTGTGGACTGGGAAACTTGTCACTTGACTCATCAACTGTCTGGAATACCTTGCCCTTCATCTGAGGTAAGGTCCCAAAGAGTCAGACTGGGTCAGTTGTGATCCTTTATTTTTGTTGTTATTAAGTGGCAGCTAAGTAACATTAGATCACAAACAGTAGTCACACTGCATGCCACGCTTAAAAATGTAAGTTACGTTGTATGGACAGAAGTATTGAGACAATCCTCTTAACCATTGAATTCAGATGTTTCATTCAGTCTCATAGTTACAGGTGTATTAACCAGCTCCAAGCCATGCAGTGTGTCTTTTGACGTGAAGGGAGTGATAGTTCTAAAGAGCTCACTGTATTCCACGTGGTATTGTTACATGATGTCTATTGTGTGGCAGACCATGTAACACAATAGTGCACCAAGTGCTAAGACACACAGTGCATTTAAGTTGCCAATGCCATACTGATTTAATAACTGTGTCAAAAGTGAAAAGTGTCAAATCAAACACCTTTGTGATTAATTAGAGCAGATATTTTGAGTCAGAGGCCTTCTTGTCCGACATGTGTCTGACCTCACAAAAACCCTTACTAAAAGAGAAAAATATTGTAGCTGCAAACAAAACCCTCCTAATTAAATTAAATAAAAGCTCCTCTTGGTGTCTCAATATCTTTTTGACTATATAATGTATTTTTGTGATGCATTCCACTATAAGCTACACATAATACTTAATTTATATACATCTTCAAGTATGCAGAAGATGAAAAAACATTTAGCACCCACCATTAAGTGTTAACTGATATCTATGGTTCATTGTAGCAGACTGGACAGGTAGTGGTTGCATAACTAAAAATTAATGAATAAAGTAACGTTTTATTGTTTGTATTCAAAAGTTACTTCTCTCGCTTTCTTAGAGCACTGCATATATTTTAGATGCTTACTTATTGACCCATGCCAGTTCTGCATGATATACATTCCAGTTCACAAACCCCATATTAGCTTTTGACAATAAACAAAATGTGTGTCCTGCAGTTATATCACCACAAAAGAGGCCACTGTGGGAGCATAGTCCCAAATAATCCTGCCCATTGTCACAGAAAACTAAACATCCAGTATGAGCATGAAGAATATAGTGGTGTTCTATGCTTATTGTGTGTGTATTGTCTTATGTAATCATTGAGTCAACCTTGTCCACATAACACTTGACTTTTTATTTTTATTTTTTTTCTTTTGCAAAATATGAAAAGAGGCACTTTAAGAACTATAAAGCATAGGGTTGGAACTATGTTGCTACCAGCGCCACAGAACATACTAGAAAATACAACATAGAATGACCAAAAACATACCCCAAAACATTACAGATAATCTAAACTGCACACAGTGAAGCTTTTGGAGTGGGCCTAGCTCTAAAAGCTGTTCCTCATGACTTCGTATAGCACACAAATTTCCACATTTATAAATTTAATTTTCGATTTTTAAATACTTTATAGGACAGCGCAACTCTGGATAAGGATGAATTAACTAATACGCATTTAATAATAAGTATTTTGACATGCTTGTGTGCAAATTCACCATTATAAAAAAAACATGTATAAAAAGTTTAATTTGGTAGGGATGCCCAAACTCACCCATAAGACTGCTTACAATAAGGAGAAAGTTGTTTTAATCATTTGTTCAGGCTGATTGGAGACACAAAAAAAATATCATATTTTGTCTCCCAAAAAGCAGATCAGTTAAATAAAACAGATTTGCCAATTTGTAACTGTAATGAACTAACTGCAAACATATTTTTGCTCTGACCAGCAGTGAGTAAGCGGACTTATCAGAACAAATTCATTAGTGTGCACACGCTCTGCATCAGAAAGTACCTCGCATCAGAAGAAGTTATGGATCCGTGGTGGAAAAAAAAGCTTAAAGCTTTCTTCTTCCAAGGTCACAGACAAAACAGGTAGATAACAGGAACATGGCAACATTGGTAAGCAGTAAAAATATAGACTGCAGTCACAACAATAGACCACAGTAAACAAAGCATGATAAGAGCTATGTCAATTGAGAGAGAGAAAAAGAGAGGGAGTGCGTGAGAGAGTGAGAGAAACTGAGTGTGTGAGAGAGAGAGCGAGAGCATTTAAAATGCGCATCTGGGAGTCCCGCATGTTGCAGACCATTGGGCGCAATGGATTTGAGTTCAGGTTAAAAAGGTTTAAACTGTCCATAGGCATCTAGATATGAGTCAGTTATGAGTCAGACTGGACACGAGGAGAGGTCCAAGACTGTGAAGAGATCTGTTGGTAAGTGGTGAAAGTTTTTTATTTATTTTTTTAAGTTTAGATACACTTTTGGCTTTTATGCATAGTTCAGATTAACTTTGCGTGTTTAATATTTGTACATTTACATAATCTGCTATTGTTTTTGCTGATTTTTAAAGGTATTCATGAAATCGAATTTCTGTGTTGGTATTTCCTTCAGTGTCACCTTTTATAGCTCTAATTATTTGATTGGCTTTTAGAACATATTTCTGTTTTTTTTCTCTTGCTTGACTGTAGGCATTTGAACTGAGTTGTGTGAAAATGTTACATTTGTGGCACTAGACAGAGTCATTAGACTTCACCAGCCAGAATTGTAATGTAATAGTTGCTGAGTCAGAACATACAGTGCTGATTTTGTGGGATGCAGTAATGTCAAGAATTCAAATGAGCAGAGGACAAGCAGAAACAGCAGATCGCTTCCCTCATTTGAATATCTGCTTTTTATTTTTTAAAGCTATTATTTATTGTATTTTTATATAAAAGGGTACTTGAAATTGTGGAAGCGTAGATTGTAAGTTAAAATAGTTCCATATATTAACAAAAAATGGGTTTTGTATGGTGCTATAAAGAATCAATTTAAGTGGTTATTGGATTCTACTAATCCATGAATGTTTTTTCAAGGCAAAGATCTATTCAAGTATACAAGACGTTTATAAAACGTTACTAAGTTGCAAAAGTTACATATGGAAATCTTATTCATTCAAAATTCATTAAGTTGTTGGAAGTATTGTACATCAGATTGTGGTCAGAATATTTTCTTTGAACCTGTTTTTTCATGCACTTTTGGTATTTGGATTATGTTCAGATTTTACTTGACCTCATGAAAAGCTAGATGTGAACAACCACAAGATTCCCCATGACCAGGTTATGATTGGACCATTCAAAACACGTTCGGAAATGGTCAGAGAGTGTAAACAAGTGTAAACAAAATGCGTTTTTCTTTGTCTAGATAAAGATCTCCCTCAATCTTTTGTGTATTCAACTGCCTCTCTTAACTATTTCCAAAGCTGCACCACCTGAATGTGAAACTTGTTTACAGGAAGTAAATTAAGTACATGTTGATTAGTTATTTTTAGGGGGAAAGAAAAAACAAATCTCATCTGTTCGAGCTGCGAATACTTTTCATTAACAAATGTGAACAAAATCTTATTAGAGTCTATTTTTTAATTAATGCCACGTGTAAACATGCTCTGTATGTAAACAAGAGCCTGAAGTTCTGTGAAAATTCTGCAGAGTTACGTTCTATAATCATGCTGATGAGCTCACCACGGAAACCTTGATGAAACCACAAGAAATGGGACATACACCTGAGGTGCAATAAAGTAATTCATTCAAGTAATTTGTACTTCATTATTGTAAGTCGCTTTGGACAAAAGCGTCTGCCAAATGAAATGTAATGTAATAATGTAATGTAATTCAGTGGGAGGGTGGACAGAGGAGGGGCAGGGGATTGCACAGGAACACGACTAGAGACTGGCACTATTACAGGAATTGGAAAGGAAATAGTAGCATAGATTGGGAAGGCGACAATAAGAAAGATAAACATAAACAGCAGCATGAAAGGAAAGAAGTGCAGCAGGCTTACAAGCTAAAAATAAAAAAGAACCCTGGGCCAAAAATTCAGCACATTTATAGATAGACACTAGAATAACCCAGGATGACATCCTTAACAGGCAGTGATGATGCTCTGTGAAGCAGAACTTGTGGTTCTCGTATGTTAAATAATTGGGAACACATACTTTTGCATCTGCATTTTACAGTATCAAGCGGTTGCAGCAACCAACCATAATATACCTTAAACAGCTGGGAAGAGTTTCTAAGAAACCATCAGGAAAGAGTTGTTTGGTGGAAAACAGTAAATTTTGTACATTTTGATTATAATGATTGTTAATGGGATATTTCAATTCATAACCTGTTTAGCCTGTATGTGGATATATCATCATCAATAACTAATGGCTTAATAGCTACAAATGTGCCAAATGTCAGGACAGGATGTCCCATAGAAGCCTAAGAACTGTGCACCGACCTGCAGCATATGCTTGTAGGATCTGCTGCAAATAAATGTGAATGTGATTTTTGTCAGAGTAGCTTGTTTGTTTACTATAACAATTCTACCCAGATGCCCTGCCCACTGTTTGTGATAATGCCTTCTATGATGTATTTCCAGTACACATATGACACTGTTAAATAAGAAGTAGCAAAGTGGAAATACTTTGTGGTATAGTTAAGACTTTCACACCAATCATAGGACATTCAGGCAGTCTGTTGTCACCCAACTATAAACTAAAAAATCCAATACATACAGGATATTGTGGATTTCAGAAATGGAATGCCCCATCAATCTGACACTCACCTATCAGGCCTCTCTTAAACTCCAATAATTTATCCCATGAGCCATGGGCATGTTGATCAGTGTTTGACCTCCCTCATAAGATAACACCTAACAACTTAAACACATGTAGCCATTCCCAAGTTGTACCCTGAGATAACACTTGCTATTACTTTGCTTGTGGTCTGTCAGAGGTTGAGGCATACATGCACCTAATTTAACCTGATTAACCTAATGAACTTTTTTCATTTTGTTCTAACAGGTTTGGGAACATTCTGTTGGTGTTAAAACATGAGAACAGAAGCATTCAAATATTGGGAACTTGTACACAAGTCACCACTAGCAGGCTAATGCTAGACCCTGATACCTTGCTAAGCCCAATATTATCCCCTAATCTTTGCAAGTGTTAACTTTGCATTTTCACTGATTAAATAAACCAATAGGGCGTTGTGTGGATCATTGGTTACAATGATAATTTGGTCCATATGTGCATATATCACTTTTATATAATTTCTGCTATATATCATCATATATAATTGCTGTTAATTTTTTGGGTGGTCTGAATTTTGACATTGTGTCAAAATTTAATGAATACAAATAAAATAAAATATTTTTACTTTAACTTCCCTCTCATGTAAAGTTGTCCATTGGAGATGTAAGAATTTAGCTTAATATACGTATATATATAATTTGTACTTTTGTAAGGGATGTTGTGTATTTGATGGCTTTGCGTAGAATGTTCTGCATTTCTGAACTGCTGGAGTGCCAGAATAGTGACTTTAACCTGCAATAAATAAGCTGTTACGCTTTTGTCTCAGATACTCAGGGATGTTAGTTACAGTGTCTATTTATTTCCCTGCTGCTGAAAAGAGCAAAAGGCAGAGCTAAAAATGTGCTTCCTGAAAAGAACTGTCCTTCTGGCTTGTAAAGGATAGTTTATATTAGCAAATGAGGTCCCCATTAGATTTATTAAAACCCACCATATCTGCTAAATTTATAGACAAAGGAGACAGGGTCTTCCTAAAACAATCAGTGCAACTGCAGTTTGGAGTAGGATAGCAGAACTGTGATAAAGCTATTTGTGTAAGAGACCTGCCAAATATCTGGTCGGGTTAAGAGGTTTCCTCTTTTGGTTGTTAGCCCCTTATCTTCTTATGGAGCGTGAACTTTACCTCATAATCCATCCTCCATGACACAATGAATACATTAACATTTCTCATTGTGAGACAAGGGCAAGCACTGGGCTGGAAATATTCTTGGCTAAGATAAAGACATAAATAGCTATAGGATCATGACTTTGAGAAGACACTCGTGACTAAACAAGAGCTTGGTCATGGCTGGTTTGATTGTGATATTCACGTATACAGTACTAGGCAGCAGTAATCACTGTTTCACACCAGTTTTTACACAGTTCTGTTGGAGCCAACACATTTCCCCAGCAAAAACCTAGCACGTCTAGCTTTTTTTTCTTTTTTTGGTATTTTTCGGACTAGTTTGGTATGTCCTTTGACATGTTTCTTAATGCTGACATGGTGCTTGCTGGTGCACATACTGTATGTAAACATGGTGAAAAAAGATGGATGTTGCTACTGCAGTTCATAAATTCTATAGGAATTATATACAGCCCATGCTGACACCCAGAATAATTTTTACAGTCATTTTCCCCCCCTTTTTTTCTTGTCTTGTCCTTCCCTGGATTGGTTGTGGCAAATAGGCCTGTGTAATCTAATGCAGGGGTGTCAAACTCATTTTGGCCGAGGGCCACATTGGCATATTGGCTGTCCTCTAAGGGTCAGATGTGACTTATAAATGTAAGAAAATGTAACCATAAAATGTAATATAAAATGAATGTAATTACTCCTTAATGTTAAATAACTCTCAATATATTATTTATTCAATCAAATATTACAGTTGCATGGAAAAAAATGTTTGCTTGTTGCTCTATTAACATAAATCCTTTTAATTTGTCATGTTATGAAATCCAAAAACTCCATCAATCAAGAACCAAACTATTCAAGTGAATAGAAATGACATAAAATACAAGTTATATTAACTTTGATCAAAACGTTTGATACTGAAACAAGGCTTAATAAATATAAAATCAAAAATTGTGAGCTGTTAAGAACGTGACAGATTTAGCAGTTCCTCATACAACCACTAGTCGGAGCTGCAGCAGCAACAGCACAAGCCCGCAGTCTTTACTAAGTCAGAGCTACAGCCCAGCCACGGGCTACAGGGCTCAGCTGAGCCAGTCTGGAGTGTTTTAAAAATTTTTAAGTTCTTCCGTGTATGAAATAAAGGTTTTAACCGCACCAACCGGATAATACAGCTCTCTACAGTTCATCTTTCAGCCCAAGCAGCTAACAGCAGCAGTTTAGAGCAGCCGTCACGGAGTCACTGCTCGGATTACATTATAAACAGGTCAGTTAGCGCGCTGCTAACCTTATGATGTATGAACTACGGAGTTTAGTGGACACACCACGGCAGCAAGGTTAGACTGTTGAAGGCTACTGAAGACTATTAACGGCTATTGGAGGTTATTGAATGGGTTATTGGGGGAAGAAATCAGTAAAGGCTGGTTAGATAAGTGATTTAAGTCCTCGTCCTTTGATGTGGTGAAACTGCGACTAGCGCTGTCGCAGTGATGTTTATTAACGTCATTAAAACTTTGTCAGCTATTGTCTTATAAATATTTACACAAACCTTATATCTCTCCTAAAATGGGTTTATTTTGGTCAGTAACACTCTTCGTAACACAAAAGGCATACCGGTCTTTCGCCTTGAAGCACAGCCGTCCGTCTGCATCAGCTTCTCTTTTTCTGGACATTATGGGATAAACATTTGTATGTTTCAATTCCACCTGCGAAGTTACGCCTTCCCTCCGGCAGGGTTTCCACATCAATGACTACACTGCCATGTAGTGGCAGTAAGCTGTAACTTCGGGTAATACAATCGACAAGCATTGTGGGAAATGTAGTTTTTGGTCAAAGAACGCTTCTGACCTATTTATTATAGACACTAAGATTTTACAAGCTCTCGCGGGCCACATAAAAGGACGTGGCGGGCCACATTTGGCCCGCGGGCCTTGTGTTTGACAAATGTGATCTAATGGCTCCCGGGCTAGGTCCTGGTAGGGTGTCTCAAGTCAAACAGACCAGAGGTGAAGATCAAACGGATACAATCCAAAAACATCCCCATTAAACAAAATTCAATAAAATCAAGTTCCCTGCTCAGAAAGTGGTTGCCAGCATCCCATGTACCTCACCAGGCTCAGCCTAAACAAGTATCTGGATGGGGAATGCAGTACAGTTCCCATCAATGCTCAACAAAGCATGCCCATCAGTATTAAGTTCCAGATCTAGTGTTCTCCAGAGACCTCCTATAGGGGTGGTGTTTGCGTTCTCCACACAGCATTTGGAACACTTTATGCCATCTTGCGTTGTCTTTTTGGGATACCAAGTCATTTTTATATATGATGAGTATACATGTACAGTAACATTTTAGACACTCATGAAATTGATTGGTTGTTCATTATGTACATTAAACTACTATACAAATCAATTACATTCCACCACCAGCTTTCCTGATGTCAATTAAGAAAGGATTTATTAGGTGCAGGAGAATAAGTAATTACTGTGCTTCCTGGAAGGAAAATACAGAAGCAGTTAACAATAATAGACATACACTCCCGCACAGTCATCCATGATGTAGTCTTTAACTGTTTCTTTTGTTACAGTCTCAGGAGTATTCTAGAAAATAAATGAATAAACACATTTTTTATTTGATGTCAGTTATTGTTAACTGTTTCTGTACTTCCAGGAAAAACAGTATTTAGTTATTCTGCTGCACCTAATAAAGAAAACAGGTGACCAGGCTTCCAATAGAAAAAAACTGTCCCAGATAAATGCGGCTATTGCCCTTTTCTCCACCTCTGGCTCAGAAACAATAACTTCCGTCATGTCACTTTAGTGGCTCCTACCCCTCCGTCCCCCATTCTTTCATATGGATTTCCTGTCTTGTGGCGCGCCAGTGGTCCTGCAACAAGGAGCTCTATCTGGCTGTCTTCCCATTCAAGAGACGAGGGGAAAATATCTGTACGCTGTTTACTATGAAAAAGTCCCTTTCATTCTCTCCTTTGCACTTTGTCTTTGCATCAAAGACTCCTGGCTGGCTTTGTTTATTATCAAAAAGGGGAGGGGTGTCCTTGGGTCCCATTCCCACACATACCTTTTTTTTAATCGTCACAATTGCAGTGACAGCTTTTGAGTGGAGTCACCATGCCGGGAGCCCCCACCCCCGTCCCCTGCCCCCTCCCCAGCCAACAACACATGTTTTACAGCACGTACCTTGTGGCGCTCTCTGCTCTCAGTTTGGCTAAGGCATAAGCAAACTGGAGTTTGATCAAAAGGACAAGCTGCAATACAATACATAGTGAACCTAACTTAAGAATCAAATAATTACTTATCTTATTGCTGTCATGCTTTTATCATACTAAGTCCATACTATTATACAAGTACTGAATCCTCAATTAAATTGAATCCTAAGTGATTATCTAATTTAAGCTTTTTATATTGTTTTCTAAATGAATATATTAGTATTTTATTTAGGCTATTAAGGCTATTAGCATCTGTATTGGCAAGTTACTGTGACTAATATAAATGATTATAAAGGCAATGTTGCACATATATTCACAGCAGGGATGCTTCCCTCTCGTCTTCTTAAGCAGTGGTTTCCCATGGGCTGGGGGACGCCAGGACTAGGGTTTGGCACCACTGTTGTAAAAGCATTTCCAGGATGTTATATGGTAAGTTACGTACATAGAAGTTCCACTGCAGCTTTAGGGCAGCTTAAGAACAATGATTTGGCTCGCTGCGTCTAATTCCATATAGGGCGCATGGGAGTGATGCTGCAGTTCTTTAGTCTCTGCGGTCTCTAAGTTCAGTGAGTAAATGTAGTGTGCTATGTAATGTTTGCATAAGCTGGGTACGTGGATGGTTGTTGGAGAGTCACATGTTTTTGGGGGATACATGAATAGTTGTCCATTAGTTATTCAAATGGCAAGTCATTATACCTTTAGATCCTTCTATTTTATCAACATGGTATCATTTTTGTACATGTCACATGGAAACGGATGGAAACTTGTAAAAGGGGAAACAATCTCAAGAATGCGCTCAACCCTTGAACTTTCCACATTGTGATCTGTCCTCTCTTTGACCTTGTATTGTTTCCTTAAAGTGTTGCTCCTTGGATCACCCTGGGTTGTACTGACTGCAGACCATAGAAAGCAGGCATCAGTCACCTCATCTATCCAAGTACTCCACTTTACAACCATGATCTACTTGATTATAAAAGATGTATTGATTTTTCAAGCAAATATTAAGACTAGTCTTACATTGTGTGCACTGATTATCTGTCCCTGAGTCTGTTTGCTCAGCACTTCTGTTTTATATCCAGAGGTATTTTTGGTACTCCAGCTAATTGGTGAATTCAGCTTTGATATTTAAAGGCATAACAGTTGCTAACAGGTGTTAACTTGAGCATTGCCAGTGGAATGGGATGTAACCACACATGACCCACATGTTAATATGCCCAGTGCCCAGTTTCAGTTAAGGAGGTGTAAAGCCTTGGGCTATGGGGCAGTGCAACTGTGATATGTGAGATGGGTTGGAATGTATGGCCACACTAATGTTATTATAGCTAAGGAGTGCTAAATCCAAGCAGTTATGGTTTGTGCATCTATTTGAATTTCTTTTCAGAAGAATGGTACATACTGTATATACTTGGACAAGCACTCGTTTAGAAGATATTTGGAAACTCTAACCAATTTCAGTGACGTACAGTCAGCCTAGTGTTTCAGCCTAGGGCTGAAAAGTGATGCCAATGGACATTCTCCATTCTAGGCTTAGACTTAACCTGGGTTTGTAAAACTGGTGAGATCTTGATCATCTTCAGACAGTTTTTTAGACAGTGATTAAGTTTCTAGGATTGCAACTTTTGTAGCTTTTAACATTAAAATAACATGGGCTCAGTAGTTATCAGGAAAACAAAAAAAGTTAATTATATCTTAGCGGGAGAAATTATCTAAATTTCAAGGCAATAAACCTTATTTCTTTCTCTAAGATGTTTTTGTCTTGCTGAGCATTGTAAATGTAAGATTATTTCCCCTTTTTTTATGGAATAACGATTCTAATCAGTCTAATTTAAAGTCATTTGAGCTCACACATTTTCATGTTTAAGCCCCAAAAAATCTGCAAAAAAATCTTACTTTACTCATTTTGAGACTTTTTGCGATTGATTGTTTTAAGAAATCATACATTTTTTTCTTAATATAAGCATATTAGACTTAATTTACACGGATGTTTGCAGTGAAAGCGGTACAATTCATAGAATGACAAATTAAATCAAGAAGTTCATGTTAAATACGTGCACAGATAACCTCAGAACTACAGTCAGGCTGTTGACCCACTTGTGGAGCAGACTAAGTGAAGGAAGTCTTTGGTCTAACTCCTGGAACACATAAGTCTGGGAATTAGTTTACTCCTTAAATCTACACATTCAGTTCAACCCATGATCCTGTGACTGCTCCGAATAGGCTTTCCCCAGCGCTGCGGGGAGCCCCTTCAGTGCACTCCCCCTGCAGCCCAGACACTCGCGCGCGTGTGTTAGGAGCAGCACCTGCATCCAGAGAGGGTCGTCGCATCTGACTTGTGAGGTCCCACCGCGTTCGCCCGTGTCCACAATTTGTTGTCCTGTCTCCCTTCATCTGGACGCCGGCCAAGAGGAAAAACACAATTAGAGGATCATTGAAAGAAACTGTTCAGAGAGGAAAGCACGTGGAAACTTCTTGTGGGGATGACTGAGGAGAGCCCGTGCCTCCTGGACTGCTGCTGTGTGGAAATAGATGTTATGTGAGTGAATGTAATGAAAGAAAGAAAGTCAGCTTTCTGAAAACAGGAAGTCGTTCAGATAGGCATTCCAAGACAATGCAATTTTATTTGCATAGTCAAAGATAAAAGGAGGGAGGAGGGGGGAAACAATCAAGCGCATCATAAGGCACCTACCGGATAAGTGCTAACCCAATGACAGTTCCAGAAAGGCACTTCAGCTGCAATTAATGGGCAACAGACGGGGCCATGGACGAGGCGACGAAGATCCTGTAAGGGACTATGCGGATTCTGAGATGGAGATACCCAGTGAGTAGAGAGCCCCTGCTGTGGGGTGTGTGGCTCTTTTCTTTAATTATTTACCTGGGCTTACAGAATTTCCCATCAGGATGGTGGTGTTGGCTCTGCTCATGCGCTCCCACGCGCGCTGGTGGGAGTTCGTCCACTTGCTTATCTTTCTTAGGAGTGAAGGTCGATGCGTTGGTAGTACGGAGGATTTTGGCAGCAGGCTGGATGGATTTTGGATGGACAGCCAGACAGGTTGCAGAAGCAGCTGCAGTGTGAGAGATCAGAGAGGGGTAGTAGTAACAGAGCTTGACTTTTGGCTTGTAGCCGATACGTGCGTTCAGTTTGGCTCCTAAAAGCGTCGTTCAGTCAATTCAGCCAATCATCTTCATCCTGCGTTTGAGGAAAAAAATGCTTTGCGCTTTGCTTTGCGAATGTTTCGCTCTTCAGGTAAGACCAGTTCAGTTCGTCCTCTTGGTAAAATCCAGCAATGTCACTCGTGGCGCTTTGGACCACGTGAAGAGTCCAGCGAGCTCACTAGTTTCAGCGTGTCTCGTTCCTTTATTGATCTTTAACTTCTGGCTTTCCTTTTTCATTCTATTTTTAATAGCCAACCATAGCTCCTGGACAGCTAAGCTGTAGTCTAACCCGCGTGTTGTTGGATATAGTAGCTAAGCTATACCTACCTATCCGGGAGAGCAGAGATAAAGGTGTGCCTACGTGGGGTTCTACACGTTTTGTCCTTCTTCAGAAGTTGGGGGAGGGAGGGGTTGGGTCACACCGTATCGATCCATTCTGTCTTAATCAATACTGCAGGCTGCAGTAGTGTCAGTTTCTTAAGTTTCTGCTCTAAACAGAATGAATGAAGTGCTTGCAGTCACCCAAAACCTAAATGACTCTTCTCAAGATAAGGCTCCTTGAACTGTTGTCGTTTGGGCTAACGTTGTTAATGTTAGGGCTAAGAGTCGCACCTCTATTCTTTCACTCATATCAGATGGATTTATGGCGCATCAGACACTTTTCTTTTCAACACAAACACAGGTATCAAGGCTGACTGGAAAATGCTGACTACAGCAGAAGAGTGAAAGATTTTAGATGCTTCAGATTGTAGGCTCATTAGAATACGTCTTTCTCTCTGTGAACTTCTCAATAACGTAATAATGACTTGGCAGTCTTAAGCATGATTCAGATATAGCTGGCTCATTGGATAGAACATGCTGAATCATTAAAAAAGCTCAAATCTGCACAGTCAGTCAAAGTGATTCAGCAGTAAATGTGTCAGGTGGGCAGCTGAGGATTTCATTGTACATGCTTTTTCGGCTTTGCTGGAAATGTGAAGTACACACTATGTAATTCCCCCAATGAAAGTTAACAGGTCATAAGGTCGTAGGTTGTAAAAAGGGCATGATGTATTTCTATTAAAGCAAAGTAATGAACAGCTGACAGATTCACATCACCTAAAAAAGTGAAAGTGTGACTGTAATGTTACTGCACATTTATTTTTTCTCTTTTTTTATTTTTTATTTTATTTATTTTTTCTCTTTATTTTTTCTGCTCTGTAGATTATTGCACCTCTCAGCTTTCAGAAATAGCTTAATATTTGACCATGGGCCTGACATGTCAATTTCTTTCTACAACCAAATTGAACAAAAGTTCACCTAGTATATCTATCAGCTGTAAGACCTTCACATCACCAAGGGTTAGTAGTGTCAGTAGCACGGATCTCGGAGTACCAAGGCAGAAAATAGCCACAATGTCGGAATGCTGTGTAATGTTGGCACGTTCCCTGTTACCTTTAACATTGGAAAAGTCCCAAGTTTGAACCACTTTGCAGACACTTGCCACGTGTTTGGGTCAGCCCACCAACTCACAATGAAGATTCATTGGACTACTGCGCCACCTCTTCCTCTTTACATCGCTTTGACATTACATTATAAGAATATGGGTGGAGATATGAAGGATAAGCACTTTCTCTATTAGGTCATTTTTCTAAGGCTATTGGACTGATCTTGCATTTTCATGTTCATATTGTATGTAAGTATGTTCTGCTTTAAGTTTTTGGTTGGAGGGGCTTTTAACATTTTGGGCTAGATCTGCTGTGGTCTGCTTATTGGAAAGGTTAGGGAGCAGCCGTGAAATATCTTATTGGTCGCAGGAAATTACAAGAGGCAGAGGAAAATTTGGACACTAACTTAGTTAATTTCCCAACATAATAACTATCTGTCTCGATACAGAAGGCCACTTTCATTTACAAATAATTCAGTCTAATGACTTGGAAAAATCTTGGAAATTCTTTCACTTAAATGTGTAGCTAAGAGGTTCACATGCACTTTTAGAGGCAAGCACTATGGAATGCTGGAAGTTGGCCAACATTTTGGTTGCTTTAGGGTTCAGGAGAACCTCTTTGACCTTTAATGCTTGTTCACTGTGTCTTGCTTTGCAATAATGTGATTGAGGCTGACAGTATTGAATTACATTAACTTTGGTGTCTAGAAACAGCATGATCTCTGTTCCTCCGTCACACTTACCTTTTCTCTTAAACTCTGATGATAATTTGAATGTGATGTAGAAAATAGCTTGTGGTACTGTTTGGCTGGTTGGATGGACCCTTTTTGTACATCTGAAGCAGGAGAACACATGAAATTCAGGCAGATGGGGTATCCTCTGATCTCCGACCTCTATCTAGTGATTGTTATCTTAAATGCGTCATTAGCACACTCCTGCTGAAAGAGCGCATTCAGGACGCTAAAGCAGGGAACCCATGACCAAGCTGCAAGGAGTTCTAATTCCCTAACCCTGCCCTGAATATTCACAGGCAACTTAGTAGCAGTAGGCCTTCCAAAGGAGTACGTGATACTAAGAGGAAAGTAGCAGGAGAAGATGTCTCACAGTGAGCAGTGTCTGATAATCCAGATAAGCGCCTGTTGCCACTGCAAACATGTTTTTTTCTTTTTCTTTCATAGATCAGCTCCTTTTTTGCTATGAAACAAACGCGTAGCTCTCATGCAGTCTAATACGCATGACCGCAGCTCTAGGAGATAAGAGATGTCAGACCAGACATACACAAACACTCTCCCTACTTAATCCTTTTCTACGTGCCAGAGAGAGGATGCAAATGTACAGAAAATTCTCAGCAAACTGTCATGCAACCACATGCAATTTTCTATTGTTTTATTTATCTTACTCAGATCACTCCTAAGCACAAAATAATGAGTAGTTAACTCTGGAAATGATTTGGGAATGCTCATACCTGTGTCATCTGTGAAGGGTTATCTTCTGAGTAGGTTGATCACTGGTCAGCGACAAGGTGATGCGAATTCTCATCAGTTTAAACAAAACCTGATAGCCTGAATTTAACACTCCTCAATCCACAGTGTCACGTGTACCGGGGAATATCACATAAAAAGGCATTACCTCCCACAGTTGACAGAGCAGTGGGTGGTAATAAATGCGACTGACGGTGTCATTCACTTAAAGATATCGCACAGATCAGTTCAGCATTATTTAGCTTCCTTGGGATATGGCAAAAGTCATGGGACATGATACCAGTTCCTGTTCCATGATGTTTGTATGTAAGTTAATCAGTAATTTGGTGTGTGTGTGTACATCTGTAGTAGTCAGTGACAAATAATCAATAGCATGGACCTATAGAGGATGCACTGAATCATCGGTTTGAGACGAAAGACAAACAAACAGTGTCTGTGTAAGAGTTGTCTGACGTTACATTCTGACATACACTTATTCTGATTTGCCAAGCTGAGATGTGTTAACATCAACAGAATGTGTAAACCTTGTGTATAAATAACATCACGTTCATAGACCCTAATATAGAACCTTGTGGAACACCAGAATTTATTACAATAAATCGCTAAATAATAAACATGGTGTTTAAGGGGATATACTAAATATTGAGGAGGTTGTTGGTAGAGTTATCATTTTTAACCACAGCTGTGCTGTGTCTGATGGACAAAGAACTCACATGGGGATGTACTGTTCCTGCATAGACTAAGATTGTTAGTTAGCTCTAGCCCAAGATTATTAGTTAGCTGGACAAAAAAAAGGTCAATGTACAGAAGGTCTTAGATCTTGTGACTGTCCACCAGGAGCAGTCCTTGTATGTAATAAGGGCTATTTAAAGATTAGGTAAAGAAATTGCAACAAATAGTAATAGCATATTCATACAGTAATAGGAATTTCATTGCTTTGAACAGCATAAAATGTTGCTGATGATTTTTTATCAGCGTCTCCCTGTACAGCAGCACCACTCCCCCTTGTGGCTAATTTGAGTCAGTTTTGATTAACAGCATTGGTGTTTTTATCTTGCACCTTATAATTAAGATGTTTACTTACATACATGCAAACAGTTCAGCCCTTAGATTTTTTTCCTTTGCTATTAAATAAGGTGGTGTTGTGAGTTACACTAACCAGTTGTGCTTCTTGTGCTGCAGGACTCTTTGCCTTGCTGCTGATTGTGCTTGAGTGGACCCGGCCTGGCTTGCCCTCTCCGCTGCGGCCAATCTGTGATCTTCGTGTCCTCGACCACTTCATCAAGGAGGCACGGGATGCTGAGGCTACTATGGTAAACTCACATCCTGTGTACTGACTGAAAGTACAAGAAGACTTGTGCCTCTTCAGCGTCAATGTAATCTTGTTCTTTCTCTTGTCTTCCTAGAGGGTGTGTAAAGAGGACTGTAGTATTGGCGTGCCCCTCATGGTTCCCTTGACCAGAGTGGATATTGGTGTGTGGGAGAAGAAAAATGTGAGTAGTTTTCTTTCTCTTTTGTGATATCAGAATTGATATTGGAAGAATAACCTGAGCAATGATCAGCATCTTATATTAACTTTTAACTGATGTTTTAAAGCAATATTTAAAGTACATTCCTATATAAGCATTAGTAAATATATACATGACAAGTGTCTGATAATGGCAGTGGACCAGAATTCCCCTGTCAATGCATTCTTACTTTACTGATGGACCAACTGCGAAGTGTCAGAATCACTGTGTCCACTCACTGTCCACTCTATTATACACTCCTATGTAGCTGCTTCACTTACTGTCAGAGACAGAAGCTCCTCTAGAGCACCTCTATTCCTTCATCTGTGGTTACACAATTCTGTCCACAGGATGCTGTTGGCTGGATTTTTCTGGATAATAGACTCTTCTCAGTCCAGTAGTGTCAGTGAAGTGTTTAAAAACTCCAGCAACTCTGCTGTGTCTGATTCACTTGTACCAGCACAACACATAAACACATCACTACAGTGTCAATGTCTCTGCAGTGCTGAGAACAACTCAGCACCCATATAAAAGCAGCTCTGTGTTGGTCCTGTGAAGCCCTGACCATTGGAAAAACTGGATAAAAGTTTAATTATACTAGTAATTATATGTCTTAACTTTCATTTTTTAATTATTTTTTTCTAGATGGCGGAGCAGGCTCAAGAAGTTCAGACAGGCCTGTGGCTGTTAAACAGGGCCTTCATCTCATTACATACATCCATCAGCAACTCTGCACTGCACTCCCACATAGACGCCAGCGTCAGAAACATTGCCAGCATCGGACAGGTTCTGCGCAGCCTCAGCATACAGGTGAGTAACCTGGTCTTCAGTGACTAGCCAGAGGAGCTTTTACATTTGTCTGTCTAAGGACTTGAGATGCAAAATTGTTGGAAGAATATCAAGCCCCAATCAAGTTCTGAAGAAATTTAAGCTGTCCTGCAGGCTCAGGGTGCATCAGTGAAATGCAAAAGACCCTGGAGGACCCCACTTCTGATGCAGAGACATAAAAAAAATCTAGAGCGGAGTTAGCCAAAGTGTAAGTGCGTAAGCCGAAATCCTTCTGGGAAAACGTCTTAATGAAACAAAGATAGAACTTTTTGTAAAGCACATCATTGTATACCGAAAACAGATCGAGCCCTACAAAGAAAAGAACACAATACCTGCAGTCAAAAATGGTGGAGGAATTTTTGGTCGCAGTGTATGGCCAAGTGTCAGAAACCTGGGTTTGCTTTCTAGGTCATGGGTCTTTCAGCAGGACAATGACCCAAAGCATACTTTTCTGGAGAGTTATAAAGTGGCCAACAATGTGCAGATCTAAATCTCAATGAACACCTGTGGAGAGATCTTACAATTGCGGTTAGGAGAAAGTGAGCTTCAAATAAGAGAAACCTGGAGCAGTTCGCAAAAGAAGAGTGGTCCATGATTACCGTTGAGAGACGTAAGAAGCTTGTTGATGGTTATGATCATTAAGTCGACAGTGCCAATAATTTTGTTAGACACATTTTTGGAGTTTTGCATAAAATTTTATATATATTTTTGTGTTGTTCTTATTCAGACAAAGGAAATAAACATGTGTAGTTCCAAAAATCTTCCGGGAGAAATACTTTTTGGGAAAACATCAGGGTTGCCAACATTTACGGCCATGACTGTATGATTCAGTTGACTTAACCGGTCACACAGTTCATTGTATATTTAGTATAGAATTCAGCACCACTTCCATTTCTGTGCATTGATTGTGACACTAAGGAAAGGGCAAAGTGCTCATGTCTAGCGGTTGTAACAGAGAGCGGACACAGGGTTTATGTGCGTACGTGCGTGTATAAGAGTGAGGGAGAGAGAGCTGGATCCAGCCATATCACAGACACAGAGATACTGATACGTGTGTTTGTGGAAGATACACACACACATTCACAGAATTCCTGGAAAGACTGGATTGTATCACTGTGTTCAGAGAATGCTGGGGGACAGTCCAGCTCTGCAGTCATTCAGCCACTAAAGCAAGCATCAGATAAACATAGCTTTACTGTCTGCTAATACATTATGCCGTGTAAAGCTTTGGTGCATTGATTTGCTGAACCTCAATTTCAAAAACATGTGTCAAATGGAACTTAAGGTAAATAAAAACAGAATGCAATGATTTTAGAATCTCACAGACCCATATTTCATTCATAATAGAACATAGAACACATATTGAGTCTCTTTTTGGTGGCAGGAACAGAAAAAAAGTTCTCAAAAAAATTGGAACAGAGCATTAAAAGGAAAACTATCACTATTAAAACAGCTGCAATATGAGCAGTTGCATTTATGGTCACAGACCTTATAGCCTTTACGGAGAAAATTCTTAGAAACTTTTGATGATCTACGTCCAAAGTCATTACAATTTTATATTTTTCCAGGTTTAGTTGAGTTGATGTTTTTAATAAAATGGTAAAAATCCAACTTTTCTGGAATGGGGTTGTGTTAATAAATGTATTAACAAACATGAAGTTATGTTCTACAAGTAGGTGAATTGAACTAATCTATTACTCTCTTTTTTTGCAGGACTATGTGCCTACAGTTTCTGGTATAGATCTCCAGGAGACGTGGCAAGTATCTTCTGCTCCAGAGCTCTTCCAGGTCCACATTAATTTCCTGCGTGGAAAAGTGCGTCTCCTGCTTGCCAATGCACCCGTCTGCAAGCAAGAAGTCAGCTGATTGGAGCATAATGTGTAGGGACCCAGTTGACTGGAGAGGTCGATGAAGCAAAGGTGGGACATTGCACCATGGACCCTGCTTAAAGGCTGAAAGGTCAAGGATCAGGTCAAGCTCAACTGGGCTTTGAAAGTTAAAGACTGGGAGGAGTTACAGCACTTTGGAGGTTCTCACCATGGACTTCCATCCATGAACTTCATAGATTCCCTTAGGATGTAGTCCTCTTTACCACTGACGTGAATGCCAATGTTGCACATGTTTTATATATATATATATATATATATATATATATATATATATATATATATATATATATATATATATATATATATATATATATATATATGTCATGCAGCCAGTCTTTGCCCATGTGACGGACAGCGCTGCCCTCCTTTCACAACTGCATTGGAGGCTTTCCTTACAAAAATCATCACTTGCTCCTTTAAGATCTTTTTTTAGAATCTTAAGTGTATTTTTTATTGCTTTTGTAATGTTCATTATTTATATAGATGTATATTTCTAATAGCTGGAATCACTGTCTCTGTGGCAGATTTTATTATAAAGGTAGTATGAGGAAGCCACCTGCTTTCCGTCTTTACCACCTCCAAAAGTCGAACTGCTGATGAAGTCATATTTATCATTATTAATAATGCACTGCTGGTTTTATACAGATTTTATTATGAAGTGTGAATGTCTGTGTCCGTGTGTCAGTGTGTGTGTGTTTGCGTGAGAGAGAGAGAGAGAGAGAGAGAGAGAGAGAGAATGAAAGATAGAAGATGTCAGGGAGAAGAGGCTGTTTACGGGTCACTTCTGGTGAGAGGAAGAGAGACCAAATAGTTGAGTTTTTTTGGGGAGGGAAGTGGGGGCCTACGTGATGACTGATGAGGCTGTGTGTTGATTATCGGCGTCTGCGTCGGACTCACATGGTAGCGTGAAGCCTCGTGCTGATAGCATCACTGCCAGGAAAAATATTGATTGGTTTGCATGATGAACATCCTGCCTCCTGACTCCTGGACTGGTCACAGTCCGGTTTTTCGGCCTGGGAAACTCTCAGGCGGTTGACGTTGCTCTTTTTGTGTCTGGCTCGGATTGGTCATCCTAGAGTTGTTGTTCTCCTGTCATCATTTTTTGTTCTTTTTGTAATGTTCGTCAGCGTTTTAATGTGGAGGAAGTTTGTAATAGTTTTTTTCCTGTTTTTGTTTTGTTTTTGTTGTTCTTTGGTGTCTGTGCCATGGTGCCATTCGGTATTAAAATTCTAAATATTATTGTGAGGAGAAAAGAGATGAATGAAAATAAGGATGAGGGATGTTTGCTTGTTTGTCTGAAACTTTTCAGTCATGCGTCAAAGTGCAGTCCTTGCCACGCACTGAATTAGTGGAGTCCTGTTTGGAAAAGACTGTAAGGATTTCACACCATCTAGCAGCTCTTAAACATGAATTTAAAAGCTGTTCATGAATCGACCAAATTGTACTGATTGTCAAGTTAATATCTTGTCCTCTTCTGAACTAATTAAACTCTGTGCTGCTTGGCCATGGAAAACAAACTGGCATCATGAATATTGCAATTATAAAAAGTGAATTTAAAAAAATTACCGTTTCTAAATGTTGCTCATGTACTTTTTTTTACACTTGCTCTCTATGCAATTCAACATGATGTTAGTGGTTGTTTAAAGTGTGTCATTGTACTAAAGCATATTGTTGCTGTTGTAGAAACACATTCAGTGAAAGTCAATGTAAAAAGATTTTTACATTGACTTCCACTGAATGTTTTTACACCTGAAACCAGATTTTTTAAATTCCAGACCAAGCTCTTTGGAGATGGATTTATAACCTTGGGATTGCTGATATTTTTCCTCAGTCCTCAGTTCTCCTCTTTCTTTTCTTTACTTGTAATGCAAAGCTTTTGTCAACTTCTCTCCTTTTTATCTGGTTTTAGGCATTTTTTATATAAAAGAATATTGTAGCTGTTGTGGAAAAACATTCCCTGAAAGTCAATGTAAAAATATTTTATTCCAGGTAATTTTGACAATTTGGTTTATTCTTTACAAACTTGATACATTTAGTGAAAAATGCTGATTCCTGAAAAGTTTGTCTGATGGGTGATGTTGACCATTTAAAGTTTGTTTTCTGTGTTCCATCCTTGTTACACTGACCAGACTTTATGTATAAATAGTGAGGTGTTACATTGTGAGTAAGGTATGCCTGAGGCCTGACGTGGGTGTAAGATGAATGGGACAATCCATTTCCCTTCTTGTGCAGGAATTATTCAGTGCAGAAGGCTCCACATGCATATCCCACAGGTCAGTGCAGGGTTCTTTAGCATTCATGGTGATCACAATACTAGTTGTTTCAGCATGTCAGTGTACAAATATGACTCTTTTTGGAACGGCTCAAAAAAACCATTCATAGCACCTTTATCTTAGCATCCAAATTCTTTCGTAGCCTTTTGTGTGTATTGTTGCTTTTCCATAAAATATAAGATTATTACCTGAATAATATAGCTGAACAAAATTCCATTTTTAAATAACTTTAAGTGATATAACCTTTTAAGTCTTAATGATGCACAACATACAGTATATTTAAAACTAAAGTTTTTTTTTTTTTTATGTATGCAATCATATTGTAAACTTCTTAATTATGTTGGGCACTGTGGACAAAGGAACATCAAGATCTGTGGGGATGGATTTAAAACCTTGAAATTCAGTTTTCTACTTTCTATTCGTATGATTGTATTGTGCCCAAACCTGTTACTGGCCACACGTGAATGTAAACGAGCATTATTTTAAAAAGGTGCAAATAATTGTGTCTGGCCCTATTTTGTAATTCTTTGTGAAATAATACATTTTGGCTTTTTCTGTTTTTAATACACACAAAGAAGATTTTTTTGGAAAAAATATCTTTTTTCTGGAAACACGTTGGGGGGCCAAAACGGCCATGACTGTGTAAATCAATCCAGTCCAGCTTCTAGTGCTCTTAAAGACTATGCACACCATAAGTCGAGGGGTAAAGACACTGGACAGATGCAAGCATCTGTATTCTTGCAAAAATAATAGACGCTATACTGCCCTCAAGTGGACAGCACAAGCTAAAAAAATATCACAAACGATATGCAAGCATGTGTTAGTGTTTTATTTACACACATATACATCAGAAAATAAATCTGAATATGCTTCTCAAACAGTGAAAATAAGACTTAAAAATATAGTATGTTCACAAACGAACACAAACTGTTTCAGACAATACAACAACATGCATAGGCACCTTAAATAATATTTTGTACTTGTGGACAGCACATTAATACAAAATGTTCTATTTTCTTCAAGTTTTATCAAAATATCAAACACCTACACATATGAATGACCTCATGAGCAGTTTCACAGACATACATCAAAGCACTGATCTAATGTTCTCCTCCAGTGCCATAAGAAGACAAGTGGGTAGAATATAATATTGGGTCAGCTACTTCCATACCAGGCTCTCTCATATCAGGGCTAATCGATTTACTGATTCCAATTTAGATGTGTGAACAACTCCTAGGTTCTTTCACTTGGCAAAATAACCCAAAAAATATATAGGGACACAAACTGATTTGCATTTTAGAAATATTAATCTTTCGCACCCTTAAACATATCTCAAAACTTTTTTGGCCAAATAAAGTGCTGACAGAATTTGTTTTTACTGATCTTCACATTATGTAAAGGCTCTCAAAAAATATTTTTAATACTGTCCTTAAACTGCACATCCAAGCCATGTATTATTTAAGAATTTAATCCCAAATGATTCAATTGAAAAGTCTTAACATTCAGTAGCTATTAATGAAATTAAAGGTCAGATTATCCCTCTATGGTGATGGATTTCCTTCTTTCCCTTTTTAATAATATTTGATTTTGTGTAGCTGACTGTAACTTTCTAAGCATTGGGGTAAAACACTTTAATGTGGATAGCCGAGTTGTTCCTTGTTCGTGTTAGTGGCTCTCCAGCTTCATCTGGGTCTTCTGGCTCCAGATCGTCTACTAGCTCTACCGTGGAGGTGTTCGCAGCCAGCTGCAGTGCCCCCTGGCTGAAAGCCTGCAGCTGCAGTGCGATGTTAATGGCCCGGTTAATGGCGAGTCCCAGACCGTGGATGCAGATTTCCTTGTGACCAGCACCGCCATCCAGCAGTTTCTGACACCTGGCCAGCTGGGCCTTGAAGTCGGTCTTCATGTTAATGTATACATCGTTGCGTCTCTTGGGCAGCTTTCTGGGCAGCCGTTTGCGGAGGGTGTATTCCACTGGGTCCATCTCAACAGTGTTGCCCTCAGGTGTTGAAAAACCTAGTGGGTTCTGAGACACCGAACCTGGGACTTGACTTCGTGGATCTGCCATCTCGGGGCTTCTGAAGAGGATCAGCAGAGATTAAATCTGACAATGGAAACATAGAGCAATTTAACGATTAACAATGTCTTTTTAAAAAGTATTGTTTACTCCTAATCCACACATGTACTGACAATTAAACATTTAATATCAAAGAAGATGTATATTAAATTTACCATTAGATAAACAATAAATATTTAGATGGAGTGGGCCTGGGTGGGGTGGGATATTCTGGGAGCTTTTGCAATTATGTTCTTGTTGATATGAAAACAAAAAAATCCCTAATTGAAGTGAACAATACAACATGTAATGATACTAACAATGCTCTCAATATATCCAGTGTTGGAGTAAAATAATATGATGCCAGGATTCATTGGGCAGGAATTGTGAAAGGGTGGTTCAGGGAGCATGAGATCATCATATTCACACATGGATTGTTCACCACAGTGTCCAGACCTTAACTCCATTGAGAATCTTTGGGATGTGCTGAAGAAGGCTTTGGGTACTGGATTAAAATAAATCTTGTGACATTACAGAAGCTTATCGAAACAATGCCACAGTGAACACAGGGACAATTCTACTAGAGAAGGTTGGGATAAAAATAAGTGATGGATGGCAAAACATCCTGTGACATACAACATGATCAATCAGCCTTTCCTTATATATATATATATATATATACATAGAGAGAGAGAGAGAGAGAGAGAGAGAGAGAGAGAGAGAGAGATAGACAGATAGACAGACAGCAAAAATCTATAAAAAAAAACATCCTCTGTCACAGAAACATGATCAATCAGCCTTTCCACCACAACCTAATCTAACCAGAATCACCATCTTAAGCAGCAGTCTTTGCAGCAGTGTTAGCTAGCTGTTAGTTGTGAGGCTATCTCGTGTATGATATTAAATAGGGTGTATTTCAGTGTTTGCTGAAGGACTGAAGGACTAGCTAGTCTGTCACTCACTGACCACCCACCCGTACACTGGAAAGCATGGCGAGGAGTCTAAACACGTGGAATATAGACTACACTCCAGTTCTCGCTCTTTACATTGAATCAACCTGCAACATCGTACACCTAATTGCAGATTCTGATTCAAATAAACATTCAAAAACAATGTAATAAACAGGTACCTGCTCTGCTCTGGGGGCTCGTCACACCGCCTCACTGTAGAAGATGCCGGATGTGTTACCAGCTTTTTACCGGAAGTGATGTCTGTCTCTCGTGTGTTTAGGGACGTCTGTATTTAAAATAGTAAAATAGTGACTGCAAAACAACCAGTGAGTCACAGACATACAGCTGTAAATGTAAAATGTTACCCGGTGGAGCAAATCGCCATTCAAACAGCCGTCTCTGTTTGAGTACCTGCGCCTACGACGCGCTCTGTACAGATGTATAAGCAGTGTGATGGGGATTCAGCGGCAATGCGCCTAATTACCGCGTGGCGCACATGTCTTATAGATCAGCGGTCGCTCGCTCCCCTAGAGCAGAGCACCTGATTATATTCTAATACATGTAATATATGTAATACAGTGCTCTCACATACCCATACTGACACTACTGCTTATACTTGCACTGTCATACTCACTTTAATTATCCCTACAACTGTGCAATTGAAAGAATGTGCATTATGCACTTGTTCACTATACCAGCTAAAATCTGGTCAATTCTGACCGCACTCTTATCAACACAATACTGGAACATAGTACTTGAATCAAAACAGTAGTGGAAGTCTTTTTCAGGAACTGATATGCACTCACACACCCCAAACCTGCACTACTGCCTATACTTGCACTGATCAATCATAGCCACTTAATTCCCCCTACGACTGTGACCCCCCACCCCTTTCAAACCAACTGGTACACTGTCATTTTATATTGCACTATTGTGTGTCTCTTGTCTAACGTGTGTCTATACAACTCTGGAAAAATTAAGAGACCACTTCAGTTTCTAAATCAATTTATCTGATTTTGCTATTTATAGGTAGATGTTTGAGTAAAATTAACATTTTTGTTTTATTCTGTAAACTACAGACAACATTTCTTCCAAATTCCAAAAAAAAAAAAATAAATCATACTGCAGAAAATGAGAAGAAGATGCAGAGCTTTCAGATCTCAAATAATGCAAAGAAAACAAGTTCATATTCATAAGGTTTTAAGAATTCAGAAATCTTTGGTGGAGTAACCCTGTTTTTTTAATCACAGTTTTAATGCACATTGGCATGTTCCCCTCCAGACTGCCTCTGAATAACTTTATGCCACTCCTGGTGCAAAATTCAAGCTGTTCAGCTTGGTTTGATGGCTTGTGATCGTCCATTTCCTCTTGATTATATTCCAGAGTTTTTCAATTTGGTAAAGGCAAAAAAAACCCATAATTTTTAAGTTGTATATGTGACCTTGCTGTATTGTACAATTAGTGTCATTCTTTTATTATTTATAATATTATATTTCTGTACTTTTGTCTACTCTTACTTAAACTTGAACTCTTGTCTCACGTATGTCTATATATCTGGCCTTGTTGTATTGTACTAGTATTAGTATTAGTGTCTCATTCTTTTATATTTATAATTTTATTCTGCTGTACCTGTTGTAACTTTGGGAAGGATGGTAACGTAATTTTAATCCTCTGTATGTCCTGTCCATATGCAGTAGGGGTGGGAATCGTTTACTATCTCACGATTCGATTCGATTCCGATTTTGGGGGCCACGATTCGATTCAAAATCGATTTTTGATTCAAAACGATTTGAATTATAAAAATTTCTGCTTCTGGCTTATGAATCTTATTGAAAAAAAACCCTCCATAATATACACTGGTCCTGGAGCAGGTAATGTGTTACAAAAACAATAAAATGTGCAGGAATGTGGGTCCTCAGTGACAGAGGAATCACTGGGATATCACAATGACGTTAATGAACAATAAATAAATAATAAATAACACTGCTTTATTACCAGGCTACTAGCGGTGGTGTGTAGGTGACGCTGCTGGGCTGATGTGATGATAGCAGTGGAGCGCTAAAGTTCAGGAGCAGCTGCTGATTAACTAGTTAATTTAAGGTCGTTGTATTTCTTCAGAAAGGGGGCAGGAGGTGGAGAAATTAATTCATATGGTCCATTCCTTAATTCCTCTGTGATGAGGAGCTGAAATTAGCTCTGATTAGCTTATTGTATTTTTCCGTTCCGCCTTAAATGCTGCAGCCCGCTGCCACCTGTAGCGTTATTTAAGGTGGAACTGGAAAGTTAGCTAGTTAGCTAGCTAACAGTTACTGAAACTAACTACTAGCGATCTTTTTTATGCTTGTTATGAAGCATTCTGCCATAAAACATTGAAACTACACGTTAATCTAATGTAATATAGTGCTTGTTCTGCCATCTTACCGGTGATTCTCAAACACCTACGCTCTGTGTGTGTCTGGAAGATCTCCGTTTGAAAGGACAAGCGCTATCCCCAGGGTTGCCAGGTCCAACAAAAATACCCAGCCCAAAATCAGTCTAAAACCCGCCCCTCAGAATCGATTTTGGGACATTTTAAATCGATTCTGAATCGTAGTAAATGAGAATCAAGATTCTTATGTGAATCGATTTTTTGGCACACCTCTAATATGCAGTATTGACAATAAAAATTAACTTTCCTTGATAATGAATATGTGACCACGTGTAGTTGCCTGCACACGCCGCCAGGGGCGCTGCAACCCCCCTCAGACAGGTTTCATATGTTACTCCAGTCAGTCGCCACGGAGTCACGTGGTCTCCGCCGAGCAGAACGGCCATCTTCCTAAAACACAAACAACAAGAGTAGCGAGCAGACGAGCTAGCAGCAGCGCAGCGTCGGAGAGAGAGAGAGCAGGACACATTTTATGTACATATTACACGCGGTTTGATGCGGATTATAACGCGATTATTGAGGACAAGCACGTCGGCAGCCAGAGACCACACGGTCACATGCGCAGGAGCCCAGACGACTGGAAATAATACGCATCTCTAGCTCCAGAAATTAAGGTGAGAGAGAGCCCCTCCTCTCCTTGAATGTTTTTGGGTTGGCTGGTATGAGAGAGCTAGGTTAGCTAGCTAAGCTAAATTAGCTAGGTTAGCTAGCTAGATCTGTTACAGATTTGGTGGAGCACTCTGGGGTCTTCCTGTCATCCGTGCAGTGGGCTAACATTGGCATGAAGAAGGCGGTAAGCTAAATAGCAAAGCCCTGTCTAAGGCTAAGGGGGTGTGGATAATGGAGACGGCGTTGGTGCTTTTCAAGCTGGCTAGGTAAAGGGGGTGGGGGTTGTGTTTGTAGCTGACTGAGCTTTGGCCATGGTTGAAGGCCACGGTGAGCAGAGGAGTTCAGTAGGACGGGTGGTCTGTGAAACAACAAGGGGAAAGGTGGGGAAATGAGGAGTGTGTACCACTGTGGAGGGTGTGTACACTAACTGTGTAGTTAGATTTAATTTAAGGTTTGAATGTGTTGTCCAATAACAAACCTAACTAGCTAGCTAACTAGTTAGCTTAGCTTGGTTTGCTAACTACCTAACCTAAATACTGTATCCAAGCAGCGCTACAGACAAGCATAGCTTATTGCCCCAGAGTAACCATCCTTGGTTAGCTAGCTAACTTGTTTTAAAATGTACATTTTTGATGTTGAAAAGTTACATTTGTGGAGAATACATGGTCTTGCTGCTCTAAATACAGGAACTCCCATACACATGCGAATACACCGCCCCCTTCTCTCAGTCTCTCTCTCTCTCGTTTGCATCTGCTTGCTCAGTTTGTTTTTCGTTCCACCTTAAATTCTTCAGCAGCCAACCTACCTAGCTGTTAGTGTATTACAAAATATAACTAACAACTGCACAATTTAAGGTGGAACGAGTAGTTATAAGACCAATCTATTTAAAACTAAACGTCATCTTCTTCTCCGTATACAGATGTTTGTGTGGAAGCTGTTAGTTTCTTTATATTAATTATTAACCTAAATATGACGAGCCTAAGTAGCTAATTAGGTAACTGAGTTAACTTGTTTTGAATGTATATATTTTATGGTCTGTCCACTCTCTGAATGATTTACTTTTTTTGTTTTAAAAAAAGAAATGTGGTCTAAATACAGAAATACGCTCACATGCGAATACACCTCTCTCTCTCTCTCTCTCTCTCTCTCTCTCTCTCTCTCTCTCTCTCTCGTGTGCTTCTTTTGCTCAGTTCCTTATTCCAACTTTCTTTTCCACCTTAAATTCTGCAGCAGCTAGATACGTTACAGTCTGTCCAGGCTTTGAACTGCCGATCCATTTAAGGTGGAAATACTAATTAATCAGTCAAATCCAATTTACTTTAATCCAATCTACTTTATCTTACTCTCCGTATACAAAAGTTTGTATTGGAGCTGTTTTACCTAATCTTAGCCAAAGCTCTGTCGATATGCACAGCCATTTCTTTTTTTCTTATATGAATGTGTAACCTTAATATAACGAGAAAGGCAGCTGTCCTAGCTGAGTAACTATGTAGTTAACTTACTTGTTTTAAATGTATTAAAAGTTTTATGTTGAAAAAAAAAATGTGGTCTCTTTCTATCACCTTCTCTAACTCTCTTTCGTGTGCTTCTACTTCCTATTTTTTTTTTCCAACTTTCCGTTCCACCTTAAATTCTGCAGCAGCTGGCAACGTTACAGTGTCTGTCCATGTATGTAGCTAATTGCCGCACCATTTAAGGTGGAAAGACTAATTTATAAATCAAATCCAATTTAAACTCTATTCTTTTCTTCCTGTCCGTATACAGAGGTTTGTATTGGGATTGTTAGCCTGTCTTAGCCGAAGCTCTGTCAGTATGCACATCCATTTCTTTTTTCAGAATTAATCCTTATATTAATTCTTAAATATGAAGGGAAACACTGTCTCCCAACTGCATTGTACCATTGTAGTGGATTACGCGAAGCCAAATGTAGCAGCGGCATGGATAGATAAGCTGCCCCTGATAGGCCGCCATCGCACATTCACATCAACACGCTTTCACTGAATAAACGCTGCTGTTGGCCTCCTGCCTGCTGCACAGCCACATTTCACACTCCGGATGCTTAGTGCCAGCCTTTAAAGGTACCTGAGGGCGACTGGCCTTTAATTGAATGGCTGCAAACCTGGAATCCCCCCTACAAAAAGGCCTAAATAGTAAAAGTTAAAGAACATAATACTTTACATTGTAAATCTGATGCAGTAGTTATTTTAGTTCTATTGTAGTTATTTCGTTTAATTTTCCATAAATGGCCTTTGGTAGGGGTGTGCATTAACTATGCAAAAATTGAAGTGATTGCTGTCTAGGTGTCGGGTGTTTAAAAACAGCACAAAATAAACTGCAGTCAACAGTTTTTATATGTAAACTAATAATAAAATCCCTACTGTGTTTTTGGAAATTGCTACAGCATTACAAAGCAAAACATGCAATACTTTAGTATAGCAATGTTTTCATTCAACCCTAGTCTTGAGTAGGGGTGTGCCATATCATATCGTACACGATAATATCACCAACATTTTTGAATATTGTGAAAGATATCAAACCCTAAAGTATATATCGTGCCCTATCACTCATCCCTAATTATCAGATCAGGGTACGACTTTTTTTTTTTTGCTGTTTTTAGCAAAATAAAAATTCACGCTTTTCTCATTTCCCATTAAATATCTACTAGAGACAGATTATATCTGTCCAGTATCATTAATTTTACTGCAGCACTGGATATATGGAGGTATAAGGAGTGCATTATTAGTATTGTGCTATAGTGTATTCTTGGGAAAAATCAGTGTTTTGTCATATCGTCAAGAGTATCGTTATCACAAAAATACCATGAAATATTGTGATATTATTTTAGTGCCATATCGCCCACCCCTACCTAGTCTTGAGTAACTTTGACAATATTTCTTCATAGTATTACATTGTGTAGTGTATTTACTGTGAGTTACCTGTAGTTGGATTAGTTATTTTTCTACTTTTTCAGTTTTTTGTGAAAAGCAGTGTTTTACTGAGTTATGTCTTAATCTTCAAAATAATTGATATGAATTGTAGTTTATAACTTTAATTATTTAAATTTTTGTTGTATTTTTTTTTATTTAAACCATAGTTCTAGTTGTGCTTTATTAATATAATGAACATGGAAATTAAATTATTAATGAAAATAATTGTGTTAATATATGTCTATATTACATGCATACTGTTTTGGTCAGTTTGACCCTGTAGTGACAGTAAAGGTTTCTTGTAATTTTAAAAAGCTTTTTTTTTTTTTTCTTTTTTTAATGAACAGAACTAGAATTATGTTTAGATTTTTTTTTTAGATTGTCAAAAGCGTGGTTAAAAACACTTCAGTTTGTCCTGGGAACATTTATGTGATTCAGTTTCTTATAGTTGAGCACAAAGAGAGGGTCCATTTCTTTTGTTTACATTTGTGACCATGTCTTGTGATCACAGATCTCAATTTTGAGCATAACTTAAGTTGTGTTTGGGGAAACTATTTTCCTGTCATTTTGAGTCTTTATATTGCTAAAAAAGCAATTTTCGTAATGATCTTCGTCATGAATAGACACTTAAACATTTGTTGGCAGCATGTTTAGACTTGGCTGATGCTTCAACTTATTGCTTGATGATTTAATGTTTTCTGGAACAGCAAAATGTGATGCTGAGCTTTAGTGCATGTTTTTACAGGTTTATTTTTTACCTCTCTGTAATAATAATCTAGATGGACTTAATCTAATCATCTACTTTTTCTACGTCTTATATCTTCACCTTGACATGTAAGTGGCACATAAACATGGTCTGTCTGTATGACATGTTTACCATATCTATGAATCCCCAGTTTAATGCTTACAGTTTTGCATGAGGGATGGAATGTGAGGGATAAGAGAGAGCATACAGTACTCCAGGAGAAAGTTCACAGGCTACTCTCTCAGGGTAGTACACAGATCAGTGCTCACTCGCTGGTGTGGTGAACTTTTATGTAAGTTCAACATTTTACTTGCAAACATATTCTGGTTGTGTGCTTGCCTTCTGCGTTGCCTGTGCTGAGAGAGTTGGGAAGTTGTAACAGCAGTTGCATCTGTTTATATTAGCATGTGTTGGTTATTTTGTGATTTATCATCGAGCCCCATGACATACTGTTTTCTTCATGAGATCTCATTGATATGATGGAGAAAAGTAGTATTTTTTTCTCCCTAACTAAAAGATAAGATGCAAAAATTCATATCAGCCTATTTTTATCCGATCCTGAGAGCTGGTCTGCTGATAATATTTGTGAAAAAAGGTTTACTCCATAAAGCTTGTTCGTCAATGGATTGTCTGATACGTAGCAATAGAGTTTAGTATGAGTATATTTGTCAGTTTTTACTGTTTCTGACTCACTCACATATTTGTTGAATGTGTAAAACAAACATGTTTTTAAACGAAAGAGTACTTTTAACACCACTAACCGGATTCCCCTCTCAAGAGTGTATCACTCAGCTCAGTACAGTGAATATCAGAACACATTAGAGCTAAAAAACACCAATGACCTGTGTGCACGGCCCGCTGGGCTCCATTCCATTTCTTCAGTTGGATGTTATATATTTGTTTATCATTTACACTCTGTTCCACAGTATAGTTCTGAGTGAGGGTTCCCCAACTTTTACAGATAGTACTTAAATGTGGTTAATTCCCAAAAACGAAGTATATTTTGACTTAACAGGCACTGTGTGGCATATTACAGAAGCCCTGCATGACTAAGCATTACCAAACTTACCTAAAGACGATGAATGATTGGCCCCATAAACACCAATCGGTCTCTCTTTACTAGATAAGCAGGCTTTTTGGGTAGGGTTTGATCTCCACTGTGCAATTCTGTATGAAAATTCAGAGTTAAATATGGTTGACTTCAGTATCTAAAAGTAAGCCACATTTGAAAGATAAGGCATTGCCAGGTTTGCCTGGAAAAGGTTAATGTGGCATCCAGCTTGCCCTCGATCAGTAATAGCAATCAGCTGATGAAAATAAAAGATGATTGGTGATTGCTATGAACCCCAGAAATGCTGATTAGCAAGTTATGCTAATGCTCTTTTGAGAGTCAGAAGTGGTGTCAGTAGGGCTGGGCGATATGGAAAAAAATCTTATTACGATATAGTTTTTCATATCAGCCGATATCGATATGTATCACGATATAAATCAAATCACTTTCTGTTACACTTAAAGGTTTCTATTTTTACTCAGAAGTGACAGAATAAGGGAGTTATGGACAAAATCACTAGCAGGCTCAGAGCCTTGTGGACAGACACTAGGATGTTAACATCTTGCCAGGTGGGTACAGCTTTTAAATTAATTTTAAAAAGGGGACAAATATATAAACTAAAAAATATGTAAGACCCTTTACATTATATGTCTGTTTAATTTAAATTGCAATAACACTTTATTTATTTTTATAAAATTATATTTAATCAAAAGATCATTCCCCTCCCTGAATGCAGGCAACTACATAAAGCAAAATACAAGAGTATATCACAGTGTTCATTTTGACAGGTGATTTTGATACAGTCTTAGTCTTTTCACTAAAATGTATAATAGTTTTAGTTACATTTTAGTCTATCGGATATTATTAGTTTTAGTCAGATTTCAGTCTAGTTTAATTTTGGTCATATAAAAAGTATGTATTACATATGTTTTACTGTTTTTCTATTTTCTATTTGTTGTAATTTTAGATAATTTACTGCTTATGTTTTTTTTTAAATAAGAGCCTTTAGTTTTTTTTTTCATTTAAATTAAGCTAACATTTAAATATTAAAAAAAAAAAGTGGCCTATAATGGAGGTGGGAGGAATAAAGTCAAGTTTCTGAAATGATCCACTTCTACTGCAGTACAGATTTATACTAACATTACTGGCTTTCAGTAGACTAGACTTACATTACTTAAGTGTATTTAAAACTCCAGTTCAGTAACAGCAATGTTTAGCTCAGTTCAAATACAGCTAGACAGATTATATAATCTTCTGTATTTAGTAAAATATCCAGCATAACAGACTCTCTATCTGTTAAAAACTATAAAACACAAAGACAGAGGAGAATGCTGCCCTCAGGGTTTTCTAACAGAAACAGTGAGAGTTAGGAAAAAAGATGGAAAGTGCTTCCTTTCTGTGTGTTTATATACTAACCCCTCACTCGTGCTGAAGTTAACCTTAATTTACACGAAACGTGGATTAACACGGCTAACGTGCGTTACCCATTAGTTTATTAGAATGTAAAAAGCAGTGAAAGCATCTTAGCTAATGATGACAGATTGCACAGATCCCTTTTACACCTAAACATCGCTAACTTTAAACTGGAGACAAGCTAATCTAACTAGCAGCAAACAGAGCAGCGTTTACCTGCCTTCAGAAATCTGAACAAGCTCACCTCTCTAAATATCTTGGAGACGCATGCCTCATATTTAAAAGGTGAGTTTTCCAGTGTAGCGCCGCTGAATAGTATAAATGAAGTTTATCCAGTAAATGGGAGAGAAGGAGCCGCTATGTGAGGAGTTCAGAGTGGAGGGGCTCGGGGGGTGGGGCGGAGGGGGATGGTGGAGAGGGGAGGGGAGGGGTTGTACTGGGGTGTGCAGCAGTTCAGCGTGCTGCCTGATCTCGTGCTGCGCCTTTTCACAACGCTACTTAAACGGGAAATAGAAAATTTAGTTTATCGAATTTCTCGCCCCGACTTATCGCGATATATAGTTTCCTCGATAACTATCGATATCGTTTTATCGCCCAGCACTAGGTGTCAGTACTGTTACAACAGGACATACATTTAGACCAAGAGTGTGTCAACAACGTTTAGTGTGTTGTTATTGTTGTGCAATAACTAGATTATGTAACATCACCTTATTGTACAAAATATTCTAATTTCAGTTTGTGTGTAAGTGTCTAAGGGTGCTTTCACACTTACCTTGTTTGGCTTGGACTTTGGTCCAAACCATGATAGCAGGTGTGAAAGGGGCTGCAAACCACAGTCCAGATCGAAGGTCCAGAGTTTGGACAAAATAGGTGTTCTCGGACCAGATTTACTGCACTGATAGTTGGTTCGTACTTTAGACTAATTATAGGAAGTTTAAACTTTAAACATACTAGAGAAAAAAATAATTTGTTTTGTGCCTTAATCACACTCCCCTTTACGTTTAGGCATGTCTTGCAGCAGTATAGATACAATAGCTTAGACTGGGAATTCATTTATTTACTGTAACAGTAGAGTAACACTTATATACAGAAATAAAATGAATCTAGAGAGCTACGATTTATCACAACACCTGGCAAGACAACTTGCTGAACTCACAACATTCTACAAACCAAGTAATAGAAAGGATAGAGAAATTCCACCCAAATATATAATGATGACAAGATGTAGTAAAGTTCTTTAGTTCACGCACTAAACTGCAGTGTGAAACCAAAACCAACTGAATCACATGTATACAATGCAGACTCCGGTGTTAAAATGCCCTAAAAAAAAATTATTTTTTACCTAAGTGTGGTAGTGAGACACAGTGAGTCGTCCCTGTTGAACCGGCTATAGGCTAGGTGTAATTTTAATCAGGGTGGTCAGTTACGGTATGCGCAGTATAGTTACATAGGTTGTGCCCTCTGTCAGTTTAGCTGCTGTCTGACCCAGTCATCATGAAACAGAGTCCTCTGTATTGGTTTTCACACAATCAAGCGTAACTAAAACATCAGAGTTCAGCTTATTCAGTATTGTGTATTAAGCATTTTAGATCAGACTATTTATTAATAGGTTCTTTTAGGGAACTGCACACAATTTAACATTTATCTTCTTCCTCTTATTACTCAAACTGGCCTGGCTTCTTGGGCAATGCTGTGGGTCATTTGAGTAATGCAGCCTTCATGCATATCTTTTCAAACACACTGATTTTTTATTTATTTTTGTCCAAGATTTCCTGTCCGTGTTTGAAGTATAGCGTTTGTGTTGGACGGTAGATTCATAAGAATAACTTTAACAGTCCTGTTTTTTTTTGTTTTGTCAAGATATATTTCATGACTCATTTTGGAATAAGTGTGTGTGTGTGTTTAGGTGACAGATTGTCCTATTAAGATGTATTAAGGAGATAATGTGTATTTTTAAGAACTTTTTTGTGGGGCATAAATAGACTAAATTTAGGACGTACTGTGTCATGAGCTGGCCAGCTCGGTTCTGAACTGTATAAATAGAAAAAAAAAAACACACTATTGATTTGTAATCACTAGTTTACAGGTAAAGTTTGGTGGTTCGTTTAGTGTTGTGGTTAAACCCCAACCACTGGATTAGGACTCTGGACAAACTTTTTTCACAGCTATTCCAGAACTGTTCCAAAGCTTTCTGTCTGCTCATTTTTTTATTTATCATTTTTTTTTACATTATTGTTGTATTTATTTGGCTATTTTTGTACTGCCATTAGCCATTTTCAATTAGGGGTGTACTAACCTTTGTTTCCATCAATTTAGACATTAATGACTGCGTGGCTGGCTGGTTATTTTGAGAGCACAACAAATTTAAACTGCTATACAAGCTGTATACTGACGACTTTTCATTGTATCAAAGTGTCATATCTAGGGCTGGCCCGAATAGCGTTTTTTGAGCTCCGGATATTCGGCACTGATTCGAAGCGAATATTCGAATATTCGTTTTTAAAAAAAGAGGTAAAAAAATAAATTAAAAAAAGCAAATCACGGCCCCTTTAATCCACTGAAAAATGTTCAATTTGCTCTGACCGACGAGACATATTCACCCCTGATTTTTGGTATTTTTATCCCCCATATTTTTTCTGTGTTTTTAGCTCAGATTTCTTTGTGTTTTCATCCCGGAATTTCTTCTGCCCTACACCGCGGCTTATCCGCTGCGTAAGCAGGCTAGGAGGCTGCTGCTGCACGGTTTCTCCGCTGCGCAAGCCAGCCCAGTAAATTGCTGTTTGTGTTTTCACACTTAGGCTATTTGCTTAAAAAAACAAACAAAAAAAAAACGTTTGTTCAGGAAGTATTTTATATTCTTAAACATTGTTAATTATATTAGAGGACAGTCATTGTAAACTGTACTTGGTCTATTTCGGTTAAAGGTTTTGTGCAGGGCATATTACTGATTTTGTATTTTTGCACTTGGGCTATGAGCTCAATATTAAATATTTCGTTTGTTTAGAAATTATTTTATATTTTTAAACCATGTTAAATTATATTAGAGTAGAGGAAAGTCATTGTTAATGACGTTATTGTACTTGGTCTATTTCGGTTTAAGCATTGTGCAGGGCATAGCCGTATTACTGATTTTGTATTTTTGCACTTGGGCTATAAGCTCAATATTAAATATTTCGTTTGCTTAGAAATTATTTTATATTTTTAAACCATTTTAAATTATATTAGATAAGAGGAAATTCGTTCAGACATCATTTTTGTAGGCCAGGCTTTTGTAACCGATTTAGCCCCTACTGTTGCCACATTACCCCTTACGTTTTATTATATAAATCAGTTTCGAAGAGCCTGCATTTTTTTTATCATGTATAATAGAGGTCTGCGCGAGACTGATTTTTAAACCCACTCTTCCACGCTCCCGCGTTTCTGTCTCGTTACCGCTCCGCAAAAAAATTGCTTCTTTTAATCCCGCGCCCGCCCGCCACATAGTGCGGTCCCGTTCCTTACCCCAGTCCAAACACCATCGGTGTGTGCGTGTGTGTGTCGGTCCATCCTGCGCGTTGAGAGTTTTCTTTAGGTTTTTTTTTTTTTTACAATTATTACAGTTTTCTTAACTATTTATTAATTTGCTCCCGCATCGTCTGGATTAAACTCCCGCTCCAGCCAATAACAGTTCAGTTCTGTCCCGCGCGTAAGATATTCTGACGGCACCCGCGAAAACAGAAGTGGTTAGAGTGAGGTGGAACTCTGGAAAGGAGAAAAAAAACGAATATCCGAATACCAAAATTAAAAACCGAATACCTACTCAACGAACGAATATCCGAATACCCGAATATTCGGGTCCAGCCCTAGTCATATCTTAATTGTTTTCTCACAAAAGGTATATTACAGTTAGGGTTGCAGCGGTAACCGGTTTATAATTATAATTTTATAATTATAATTTTAATCTAAACCTAAATAAAACCTCTTTGTAGTCGTGCACAACCCATGCGGTAAGCGCCCGCAAAAGCGCGGAGTTATCCGAAATTTGGGCACGCAGGTACAGGCGTGAAGTGCGTGCTACGATGGATTCACGTGTCTGTGTGAAGGTCCTGGCCGGACTGGATGTGAAAGACGCCATTCATTTACATGCGTTAATTTTCAAATTCTGACGTGCCTGTTTTTCATATGTTAAAACCAGACTCGCTGTGAAAGCCTTAAAATAGAAATCTCTATTGTGAGGATCATGTCAGAAATAAATCCCCTCTTTCTGCAGTATCTGGTTATATACCAACTTGGCAGTAAAACGGACGTTTACAACAGTTGTTGATCAGACACTGACCCAGGCTCAGTTTATCAGATATTAAATAGTTTAAACTTGTACTGAATAGTGTAAACACATATATATATATATATATATTTTATATACACCCTTAATGCCCGTAAGAGTAGTGAAAAAACCTGGTTTCCTTCACCTAATGGTGTACAGTTTATTTTTTTTAAGGAGACATTATCTATATAGTTGTTCCAGGTTTCTACAATAAATAGTTAATTGAACAAAAAACCTTTGTTGTAATTTCTTTAAGGGTCAGTTTAATAATATATGTAACAAACTGTGATACCGTGATAACCGTGATACCGCGGTATTTTCTGAGACGGTTATCATACCGTGAAAATCTCATACCGTTGCAACCCTAATTACAATATTTACAAAAATGTAAGGTGTGTGCTCACTTTTGTAATATACTGTAGTTGCTTCTCTCTCTCCTGGTCTTGAATGTGCTTTAGTGAGTAAACATACACTCTACATAACTATTCACAACTGATCTAAAGAGGGACAAAAGGAAAGTTAAGTAAAATTTCGCAATCTACCGCATTATTGTTGTAGCTGTGCAGTAGAGACCGACCGATATGGGTTTTTCTAAGGCCGATGCCGATACCGATCATTAGTGGTCAGAGTCAGCCAATGGCCGATGTGACCTGCCGATTTTTAGGGCCGATATGCTATCGTATTATATTTATTTGGCATGCTTAAAATCATACTAGTAAGAGGAGGAACAACAGTTGTAAACTTCACACAATTTATTGAAAATAAGGTTAGCATTTTATAGTGACTTTAATGTTACTATATCACTATATGTTAATAAAAAAAATATTAATTTTATTTAGATTGTATTATCCATAACATTTTATTTTATTCATTATATAACATATGTTCTATATACACTATATATTCATGTTTATAGTAGAAATATTATGTTGGCTATTATATAAAATTTACTGTAGGGGCCTACTAATTAACAAATGTATGACTTGTTGCAGTCTGTTAGTCTATTAATTATTCATTTTAATATGTTTAACAGAGTGCAAGAAGACTTCCATAATGTGACAACTTTAGATAGTTACTCCAAAACGGCAAAGCTCATTTCTTCTTCAACTCCATGCAGTTGAAAACGAATGGACATGGGAGGACAATGTTATAAAATGTTCACATTAGGGCTGCAGCTATTATTTTACAAAAATGGGTGACGTTTAAATTAAGAATAAAATTATAAATAATGCAAAAACAGACAGGTGCTGTAATTTAAATATAGCTTTATCTGTTTTTTTTTTTCTTCTTCAAATGAGCTCCTTAGCCAGAGAAACGCGTCTCATCAGCTGTACTGGAGGTTCGGTGCGTGAGCGGAAAATGAGTTGAGAAAGCTGAAGAGCGCGGACTTTATAGGTTCAGGATAAAATGAGCTTTTATCAGAAAAGTCTGGAGGGGGTTCTAAAGTAGAACCCGACAAAACAGAAAATTCTGCTCATCGTTTCATTTAATATCTAACAGCGCAAACCGCTTTAAACGGGTGAGTTTTACAGCAGAACAGCAGGAGGCGGCATGATTTAATGTCTGTTTGTAGTGAAGGAAAAAGAGATGTTTTATTTTAACTCCATTATTTTAGAAACTATTTGTTTTATTAATTCGTTTACAATAAAGCTTATTTATATATAAGGAGAAGTACAGTCCTCTAATAATCCTGACTAACCAGTAATTATTATTTCAGCGCAGCTGATGCTGGGAATATCCTTAAACAGTTTTAGTCCTGCCCTTTTTCATTTCGTCTAAAAATAATTTAAATACTGAAAATATCAAGTGTTAATTTGATTTTATTTACTTAGATTTTCGTTTCTGAAGAAGAGACGTCAGTTATTTTATACTAGAGCTTATAGATAGGGCTTGCCTTGCATAGTCAGGGCGCATTCCAAATGCACTCCTGCCATCAACGCTAAGCATAGTTTCGTTTGGAGAGAAATGCTACAACACCGATGCAGTTGAAATTCTATTCTTTTTCAGTAAATGAAGCAACATCACAGATTACTAATCATGAGAGAAAATATAGACTTTGGGACACTGGATTGTAAAAATGGATGCCTTACCCGTTGAAAGTCTTGCTCACTCTTGAAACCTTGCGCTGCGTTCCAAGTAGCTGCCCGCAGATGTGCCGGATTAAAATCGGCGCGGCCAAATAAGAAAATCGGCCGATGCCGATTGATATAAAAATAACAAAAATCGGCCGATTAAATCGGCTGGCCGATCGATCGGTCGGCCTCTACTGTGCAGCCACTTAGCCACGCTGCTTGAGTGTGTAAAAGTAAAATTCAAGTTTTTTTTTTGATTGCACAACTAGTACTGTGAGAGTGGCATCGGTTAAGTGATGAGCAAAATGGAATTATGAAAGCTTGGCAGTTACAGTGCAGTGAAAGTACATTTCACCCTACCTGTAACATTAATTTTCTTCTTTTTCCAATAAAAACACCTGATTTGTCAACACCTAAAACTAATAAGTTCCATAAATGGAAACTCTGATTTTGCTTTTGTGTGCTGATGTTAATCTGTTTGAGCATGCCAATCTACACTGTAGCATAAACACTTTATTTACTCAGATTTAATAAGTATCACATTTTTTATTCTGTGACACTGTTATCTAAAGTTTAAATTAAATCTGTTGCAGTACATCACCTTGATTATAGAATCACCATATATTGAGTCGTAAGCCCTTTATCGTGATGCGTATCACATCACCAAGAGAAGTCAGAGTTTACAACATTATTGTAGGTGTTCCATATTGCACACAACCACAGTAAACGATGCAGTTTTAAATATGTGTCGCCATTGGAAGTAAAGGTTAACATGGTATGTGAAAAAAGTGTGTGGTTTGAGATGCAGATGTGAGATACAGATAAATGGTCAGACAAGATAAACTTAGGTTTGCTGGACTTCCATTTCCTGTGTGACTGTCGCCATACTAGCTATAGCTATTACTATTGATAATTATAACGATTATCTTTACGATAAAGATATTAATGCTTATTTATGATCAGTCAGAAGAGACAAAAAAAACAAGCTATAACTTAAATTTGAAGTAATCTGTTGTAAAAAGCTGATAGAAAGCTGTTTTTCATGCATGAATTTCAATGATCTTTTATGTACTCTTTATTTTTATAGCACTCTTGTCATCAATGTGTTTGATATTTTTAATGATGCTAATATTAGGCATTTTTCTGTTCTATTGTACAGTGAGCTCGGGTATCTGGAAAGGTGTCTATAAATAAATTGTTATTAATATTATTACATAAGCCGCATTGTTTAAGATGTAAACAGTGGAATCACATGAAGGTTTTATTATGATAGCAGTGGTGTTTTTGTCTGAATGACAAGTTATCTGCTATGCAAGTGATACACAATGCTGCTAAACAAGGCCAAATATATCTTTAAGAATATGTCTTATTGGTAAATTATGGTGCATGTTAAACCTCATTAGGTTCTAGACTTACAATGAGTCGCATCTACAAATGTATTTTATTTTTCTCACTCATGTAAACGCTCATTAACTCCCTGTTTAAATCACAGCAGTCATATCCTTCATATCGTTGTCTGACTCTTGAAATCTTTTTTGTTGCAAAGACATGCTGGCAAAAAGTTTTTGCTGTGAATGTGAATGAAGTTCTACTTGACATTTTCAGTTCTTGAAATGTATACATCCATACAGCATTCTTTGTTTATAAAGCAATCTCTCTCAGTAGTAGACAAAGCACACATCGCCACACTTTGTTGCTTGGATATCTCTGTTGCCATGATGTTTACAGATGCAGTATCTCAACCCTTGGGGTATTTTTGTTCCACATCTTTGTGATTGGCCCACTGTTCTCTATAGGAGTGAGAATTCAAAACTGAAAAGGGTGAAAAATATGGCATTTACTGTTTTCTGAAAGGTTCTGATTAGTTAAGTGCAGCTTTTATTTTAATGGCCATTCTTTTATGTACCTGCCAGCAGGTGACGTTTAAATCTTTTTTCATATGGGGACAAAATAATAGAAAGCTCAAGATGTGTTACCTTGAAGAAAGTTAGAGTTAAAACATTCTCCGTTAAATACTTTCATGTATTCATTGTTGTGAGTGCAAATAAAATGCACTTGGAAGTTCTTACATTAAACCATGATGATGTTGTGCGTTGAATAACCGTATACAGTTATTATGTTTGGAGGACAACATGCATGTTGAGGGGACCATGTGAATTATGTACATTTTTAGTTAAATATAACCTCTTTTGCATTAGGCTGCAGAAAGCAAAAAATACAGAATTTATTTTTTATGTCTTTTTGCTGCTCTGTTTTGTGATCAGCTATGAAAAATATGTTTGTTTAATCTGTTTTCAAGGTTTTTTGGGCTTTTACAATTTTACAATCCAGATTTGTTTAAATCAATAAATAAATGTGTGCAGTACATAACCTTAAATAAATGGCCATGGCTGGTTTGTAATTAGCAAATTGGATATCTTACCTTGGGTCATTGGTAGATAGGGTGTTGCTGAATCAGTGCTGTGGTGGTAGGAATGGTGGTTGTGGATTGGAGGGGTGGTGGTGTTGGGTCAGTGGTGTGGTTGTTGTAGTGGTTGTAGATAGGATACTGTTTTGGAGGGTATGGTGGTGGTTGTGGCTTTAAGGGGTGATTATGGTGTTGGATTGGTGGAGGTGGTTCTAACTTAGAGGGGGTGTGGTCATGGTTTGGAGGGGAGGTGGTGGTGGTAATAGTAGTGGTGGTGCTAGTGGGTCTATTGGCTTAGAGAGGAGGGGTGGTGCTAATGGTGGTAAATAGTGTTGGTGCTGGATCAGAAGGGATGTGTGGTGGTTTTGTTGGATTGAGGAAAGTGGGATTCTGATGGTTGTCAATTGAAGGTCAGTTGGGCAGCATAAGACTGATTTTGTTTTAAAGATATGTCTGTTATGATCATACATTTATTTTTTGGTGGAAAATAAATCTCAAGGCTGCTGTAATCCTGTGCAGGAATCTTGGTGATGATTGGGTGGTGGATGTGGGTTGGAAGGCAGTGCTGGTGGCTGTGGTGGATTATGGATCATAGTAGTCATGATAGTGGTGGTATTTCAAAGAGTCTGATCTAGTGCTGTGCGATATGACGATAAATATCGGGGGGACGATAGAAAAGAGTATATCGTGCTACAGAGGTGTACTATGTCGTATCGTATGCGATAATATCGTCAACATTTTTGAACATCGTAAACAATATAATATCCTGATATATCGTGCCATATCACCAACCCCTAATTATCACATCAGGGTACTACTATTTTGGCTGTTTTAAGCAAAAGAAAAATTCACACTGTTCTTATTTCCTAATACATATCTACTAGAGACAGATTATATCTCTTCAGTATCATTTATTTTACTTTAATCCTGGATATATGGAGATATATGGAGTGCATTATTATTAGTAGTATCACATTCTGAATCATTGACTGTTACAAATCTGATAAAATCTCCTTTTTTTAATATCTTAGTTAGAGGTGTGCGAAATCATATTGTATACAATAATAAAACGTAAGTTTTGTTTTGTTGCAGTAGTGTATTTTTTATTTTTTTGTCACATCACCAAGAGTATCGTTATCGCAATAATACCATGGCATATCGTGATATTATTTTAGAGCCATATCGCCCAACCCTATCGTGCTACTACCTATCGCCCTATCGGTTCTACAGGAATTTCTACAGTTAATCATGCAAATATATAAAGTAAGCTACGATAAAATGTATTGGAGTGTTCACTTTGCATAAACTTGGTTTATATAATGATAATAAAGTAATCTTCGCAAAAAAAAGCTTCATAATGTGGTTTTGTGACATGACGCTGCTTTACGTTATTTGACAGACACGCGCGGACACGCCGGTTTGCGACATGCTTTACGTTATTAAACTCACGAGGGCCGAACAAATGAGACGCATTGGTTTTTTAAAAAAAATACTACTGCATCTACCTCATCTGTTGTCATTTGATACACATATATTGCAGCACTAAAAGGTAGTAATTCTCATTTGTGAAAGTTGGGTTTAATGTCACGTTGAAATAAAGTTGGAAAAAAGTAAGCACTGATATTATTTTGTCATATTTTTCTAAGAATAAATGAAAACATACTTAAATGTGGTATATCATGATATATATCGTTATCGTGATATAAAAAATTCCATATCGTGATATGTGATTTTTCCAATATCGCCCAGCACTAGTCTGATCCCTTAGTTTAGTAGAGCTGGACAATAGACAATTTTTTTATTGTATATTCATGATAAATGATTCTCTGAGCATATTGTGGATGTTGTTGGTGCTTAATGAAGACTATGGTAACTGACTGCGCAGTTCTTTATACTGAATCTACTCAGTGCTGTTTAATTGGATAAAGTGTAGCACATTTTGAATTAAAATTACTTTAAAAGATCACTGTTGTATTTAACAAGCTGTATTTAAGAATCTGACGCTGCTTTTGCAAAATATGGCAAATTTTGTATTGTGAAAATGACGTTACATATCGTGCAAAAGTAACATATTGCCCACCCCTACAGTTTATGATACCTCGAGCCCATAATCTAGCCTTCTCTAGTGCTAGAAGAGCTGAGGGACTTTAGCTTGAGCTGACCATATGGAAATCCTGCTTTGTGGATTGCTCCACCCAATCTTCTTCTTCTTTTTTTATTTCCATCTTTATACCTGTTCCTTGGCAGATCATATAATGAGAGAGATGGTTGCCATAGTGTTTGAATGATATTTTTAGACACATTTGCAATGCTGTTCAGTATTGTTCAATGTACTTCATCCTAATTGACCAATCTGTATGTTGTGCACTTCCAGAAGACAACATTGTGTTGCATGCACATAAACATGAAAGTGGATGATTTTAGGTTTTTATTTTCACTTTTCTTTCTTGTAACACTATAGACCAGACTTTAACAGTTATTGTTTTAATCATACTTTATAATTACATGTTAGGAGCTCTGTGAAGCACATAGGAATATATTATACATTGTCACTGATTCCCTGTTTTCTTCTGTTGGACACAGGGGTTGAAGGAGAACCATCCGAGAGTGAGAGGGGTTGCCTGTTGGGGCCTGGTCATACAGCGTTACAGCCAGAGCCAGAGAAAAGGGAGGAGCAGGAGAGCAGAGGAGGAAGGGAGGACGGAGGAAGAGATTCGCGGTCACCTGCTTCGGACGGCTGCATTGCCAGCTGATCTGACTTTGTTTTTCATTTCTAGCATTCGATTATCGCAACTGCACTTAGGTTTTAACGTCAGTATCAAAGTTTTGCTGTTATCAGGCAGTGATTGGTATTAGTCTTGAATTTTATTTTTTCCATTTTCCAACTCAAAGGTTTATTTTCTTTTTTTTGTATGTTTTTATTTGTTTGAGGTATTTTGTTCTTGTTTTTTGGGCTGTGAACAGGAGTTTTCACATCACGTTTGATCTTTGACCCTTTTTTCCTCCTGTACACACCCAGTATAAGGCAGCTATTTCCCTACTGTTTCTCAAGTTTGGAAATCTTAACACAAACATACCTTCACACACAACACGCGCACACCACTCAGCCTTCTCACCTAAGCCTGGTCCAGCCTAGTCTCGCCTGCTCCGCTCCTCTGGACAGGGTAAGGAACTGTATTTGTGTGTGTTTGTGTGTTTTTGTTTCTGAAGATCAGTTGTGATAGTGTGTGTTGACTGTTATACAACATTTATGATTAAATAATAAATGTTTCTAAATTGTTTCTTGACTTGATTGTATGGTTTTGAAGTAAAACCTCAAGAATAGGGTGCAAAATCATTATCATTAGAATTAGAAATCAAAAGACTTGTTATATTTATCACACATACACTTACACATGTCCAAATGTTTGTGGACACACATTCTAAAGAATGAATTCAGCTACTGTATTTTGCACCCATTGCTGACCCAAATGTGCAAACACAGCTTGTCAAGTCCCTGTAGAGAAGTATTGCCAATAAATTAGGATTCTTAGAAGATAAATATGAATCTCTTGGCCCCATTCCTAATGCAAGACATGGATTAGAGAGGTAGCCCATATCTTGCATTAGGCATGGTGCCATCAGGTTTAGATTTATCTTCAGGACCTCATGAAGATGAGTTTACTTTGTTGCTGAATACAGCTATATATACACACCCCAGTGTGAACCTTTTTTGATGGTGCAACTTTACATCTCCTGTACCAAGAAAATAATTTCATTACAATGGATTATTTGTCAGGTTTATAAGCTTTTATTGTGTCATAACATTGCTGTCATGCTAAAAAAAAATTAAACTTGCATCTATAAAATTATTAATTTTCAGTGGAGGTCAATAATGATAAACTCTTTTTTTATTTCATGTTGGAGTTTTTCTATTGGTATATCAATCATGATACAATGTAAAGTTCAACTGCCAGATTCTAATGATGCCAAAAAGTAAACCATATCAAAGATAAAGAGACAAGGTTCTTGCATTAAAGCAGTTATATTATAAACTATGTATAAAATAAACCCACAGAACTACTGAATGTAGAGGCTATGCTGTATTGTAGTTGTAAGTGGCCATTAAAAATTCACAATCAATGCACCCACAGTACATAGCCTTTAAATCCTGCTGGGGTTCTTCAGACTTTAAAATGGTTCATTGTGTTCATATATTTCAATAACATAAATAATTCACCTTAAACAACCATTCATTTATGTGTGATAGCAGTTACGGATCGTTTTGGCACTACTATATTTAAGAGTGTAGACCACACTGTGTTATATTGTTTCTTTTTAGCACTAAATGTAATTGTTTTTTTAGAGCTGTGCAGATTGTGCAGATAAGCATAGTTTCGCTAGCTGACATCTGATGGCTTTTTCTTTCCTTTTTTCTTTTTTCTTTTTTTTTTAAATAGATTCAGCTCAGAGACGAAGGGAGGAATATGACAGCTGAGACACTTAACTTCGGCCCAGAATGGTAAGCTTGGTTTTCTGAAAATATATTCATCCTGCACTCTCTTGCTCTCTCCCTCTTACACACCATATTTTCTGTTTCCTTTCTCATTTCCTCTTTGTCTTATTTCTCCTCCCTCATTCTTCTGTACTAGCGTCCTGTTCTGTCCTTTCGCTTTTCAAAGGATATTAATCTCTTGCTTTTTTTTTTCCCCCACCGTGTGCAGTTATGTACTTGCCAAGTGATCGCCAGGAAGAATTCACTTTAATCTGCAGCTATAAACTCTCCCTTCATCTGAATCACTTCATTACTCTTCTTTCTTCTCTCTCTCTCCTTCTCCCTCCCTCCCTCTCTCCCTCTACCCTTTGCATTCAGTAAATGTTTATATAGAGATTAGGCGGTGAGGTGTGGCCCATATTTCTGGTGCAAGTCCATCTCTAATGACAAGGACTGCTGTGTGTGTGTGTGCATAGTTGGTCAGTAGCCAGCTCAAGATTACTCCTGGGCTTGACATGTGCACTGCGGAGTGGTGTTTTTTTAAGAGCTGCTCTCTTTGCCCAAAGACATCTGGATATGATGTTTGTACAGTTTAGAGCAGCCTTGATAGATAGCTTCATTTAAAATAAAGCGGAGTGGATAAGTAATTGAAATTGACAGGTGTCTGAAACATTGTCAGTCTAATTAAAGTGGGGTCTCTGTGTTTTTTTTTTTTTTTTTTGTGTGTTACTTACTTTCTCTGTTTTCTTTCTTTTTGTCTTTTTTTGCTTCCTTCCTTTCCTTCTTGTGTGTTTTTTCTTTTTTTTTTCTTTTGTCTTGCTCCCCCACAGGCTCCGAGCACTTTCCAGTGGAGGCAGTGTGACTTCCCCTCCTCCCTCTCCTGCTATGCCAAAGTACAAGCTGGCCGAGTATCGCTATGGCCGAGAGGAGATGTTAGCACTTTATATCAAAGACAACAAGGTAAGGATTATTAAATGAGCTGTTACACATTTATAAATGTTCTATATAAAAAAAAAATCTAAAAATATCCATATCAATTTCCTTTGTTTGTTTAATAGCCTTTGAACACCATAAAGGTGTTTTATCACCCACATGATAAAGAAGACCTTCTGCCAGTCTGTCTGTGTCCTGTCTGTTTCTCTGTCTGTTTCTCTGTCTGTTTCTCTGTCTGTTTCTCTGTCTGTTTCTCTGTCTGTTTCTCTGTCTGTTTCTCTGTCTGTGTCTCTGTCTGTGTCTCTGTCTGTTTCTCTGTCTGTTTCTCTGTCTGTTTCTCTGTCTGTTTCTCTGTCTGTTTCTCTGTCTTTGTCTCAGTCTGTGTCTCAGTCTGTGTCTCAGTCTGTGTCTCAGTCTGTGTCTCAGTCTGTGTCTCAGTCTGTGTCTTTTGCCCTTACTTCAACTGTCCAGTTTACCACTCCAGGCTGATGGTCAATGTAAAATGAATATTTTTCTTATCTTTAGTAATATAACATTTAATAATTATTTCATTTAACGCAATGTTTGTTTTTATTAATATATTCCTTGGAATATGTATTGTTAATTCCACGTTCAAAAATAAAAAACCCAGTAGACTGACCTTGAGATTGGCCTCTGGCACAATGACTGTGTATAAAACAAAATTTCTAAAAAATGAAGCCTCTATAGTCAACCTCTCTAGATGGTTGCAGTATGATGTGACGCTCATTTCTAATTGATTTTCTCCTCTCAACTCTTTTAAACCATTTCCATATTTTAATTCCGTGTCATATTTGTATATATATAATGTCTGTATGTTTGTTGTCGTTCATACTAAAACACTGTTTCTCCAAATGCCACTTTTACAAGAGACAGAAGAGTGCATATGAATTTTCCATGAAAGTTGATGTAAACAGTTTGTTTTGGAGCATGTCAAAAAGCGCAAAGCATTATGTAATTTAGGGGTGTGCCATATCGTATCATACATGATGATATCGTCAACATTTTTAAATATCGTGAACGATATTATACCCTAACATATCGTGCCATATCACCTATCCCATTTCCTATTATATATCTCATAGAGACCGATTATATCTGTCCAGGATCGTTTATTTTACTTTAATCCTGGATATTTGGAGATCATGACATTCTGGATTATTTCTGTTGCAAATCTGATAAAATTCTTGTATTTTTTAATATCTCACTTAGGGGTCTGCAGTATTTTATTGTATGTAATAATAAAAAATATATATTTTCTTGTAGTGTATAGTGTATTTTTGAAATCATTTTTCAATCATCAGTGTTTTGTCATATCGCCAAGAGTATAGTTATCACGAAAATACCATGAAATATTGTGATATTATTTTAGGGCCATATCGCCCAACCCTAATGTAAATGTATTGTAAAATACACAAGCCCGGATGCTCCATCCGTGCCAACCCATGTGAAGCTCCAGCAGATCCAAGTGTGCACCTCACTGTGATTTTCTACTGATTCTTCCAGAATGCTTGCTCTGTTTCAAATGTGTTTCACTGGTGTTTCAGCATTCTAGGAATTCTAGAGGCGGCAGCCTGCAGCCAAATTACTTAGTCCAGTGTTGAAGCATGTGCCAAAAATTGACCCGAGGGCTGTTTAAAATGTACCAGGGTCAAACCAGATTTTAAATATAGGCAGCTCTTCTGTATCTGTGGAGTGTTTTTGTGTGGTTGAGTGGGTGTTTTGAATTCATCAGCTCTGTGCTTGTTTTTCACTGTGTGTGTGTGTGTAGGTCCCAGAGGACATGCAGGATAAGGAGTTTGCTGCTATTCTGCAGGATGAGCCTCAGCAGCCTCTGGCACTGGTGCCTCTCACCGAGGAAGAGCAGGTGAGGGGGAAAAACACACACACAAAGCCTCTGGTGGTGTGTCTCACCAAGGAATAACAAGACACATACAGGTTAGGTCACATATGAGCCAAAACACACTTATTTACCAAACACAGAAATCACGATAGTTATAGTATACACACATGCTCTTTCTTCCTGTGAGCTTTCAGTCTATTTTACTCATAAATAACTCTAATTTATGTGTGTGTGTGACGTAGGTTGGGGCAGAAAATGCTCAAGAGTCTGTTCACAGTGCTGTTATTTGAATGAAACCTTTTGCTCATTACAAAAAAAAAAACGCTGTAACTTGCATTTATTGGCTGGTTTATGCAAGCTGAATTGATTGTAGCAGAGGTAGCTTTTAGCTTTTCCTCCAGGTTTGGCTATTTTGAGTCTTATCTGTGATTATAAAATAAAAGCTGGTGGCTTTTCTTCCTGTATGTGTTTCACTCCAGATTTAGTCAAGTTAGTCCAGTTTGCGTTTGAGGAAGCAGACATTCAGGAGACAAGATGGTAAAAGGTAGTGTTAGCTAAGTGTCTGTCCTGGATTGCTTTTCCCAGCTTTTATTTTGTGGCGTTTTTCTGCAAATTTGGATTTACCATATGTGTACAATGGCACAGGAAAAGCCATATAGAAAGTTATAAGGCCTGGTTCACATAAGAACCTGGTTCCCCAAAATCTTGAGTTCATATTCTGCTCACAGATATCAGCAACACCATGTTGTCCTGTAGTTGCTGTTGTGTTTTACCATTTGCCTAGCCCAGACTAAAGCTTTACTAATGTGCTTAGGTGTATGTATATTTTTTCTAGGTAAAAATAATTGAATTGAATATATTCCACCACTGAGTCACCACTGTATTGAAATGTTTTTGAGGTTTCGAAATTGACTTGTTTTCTACCTCTGATTTGCTTTTGTCATTTTTTTTTTCCAATCAATGGGGATCAGTGCTTGATTTCTCCTCAGAGTTACTTTTGTGTTACAGCCTGGATGAGGCAGAGTCACATGACTACACCCGTGTTAGTGGAATCTAAGACAGAACCTGAACACAGCGCGAAATGTGTCAGTATGAAACAAAAATTAAAAAAATCAATAAAAGCATGATATGAGCAAGATTAATTCAATTAGAGGTTCTGAATGTCTATTTTAATTCGTTTTTCATTAATTGCCTGCCCCTAGGTTCAGTTTTTCACTTTTGTGTGTCAAACATTCATTATGCAATGCCAAGGAAAATGCAGTTTGACATTTTAAGACCCTTTTAAGGACTGTGATTACACTCTGCTTAAACAGTGCTGAAAAGCTGAATAAGGATTGTAATTAAGTTGTGTGTTATTCCTGTCAAGGTTATTACACATTTTCTCTGATTTTTAACCTTAGTTTCTTGTCTGTTTCTCTCGTCAGCGGAACTTCTCCATGTCCGTTAACAGTGTGGCTGTGCTGAGGCTTATGGGTAAAGGGGGTGGCACTGTCCCCGCCGGCATGGCCCGTGGCAGAGGCAGTGTGAGAGGTGGCCGAGGTGAGCTGACCAGAGAGAACACTCATTATTGATTAACAAGCCAGTGGGTGACATGATCGCCTTCTACTGTCTGGCAGTTTAAGGATCCACTTCAAACTGTATAGAATGGAGAAATGTGGCACATTTAATACATATATACGTTTATATATTTCAGTTTAAAAATCTTAAAGAAATACAGAAGTATTTTTGGAGCTAAAAGATTAAAATTACAACAATGAATAAGTTTAAAGTGAGAAAAGCTTTTAAGAAATATCACAATGAATGTACACATTGCCATGTTTTGTTTGTGTATGTTTGTAGGCAGAGGCCGAGGAGAGGGAGGGTTCTACCAAAGAAGTACTGAAGAGGTTGGTGAGGTGGGCTTCAACAGAACTGTTAGAGAGATCCACCGCAGCCAGAGCTGGGATGACAGGTATAGATATTATCTTTCTTGACTGGGAGAAAGGGTTAATTACAAGTCTAGAAGGTTTAAAATGTTTTATTAAGTTCAGAAGCCAAATGTGGATTATGTTAAAATTGTGAAGAAATAATGCTGTAGGTAAAAAAAAAACTTATTTTCCGCACATTTACTCTTTCTACACTCCAAGATCCTTATGGTTATCCTGTGCAAATGTTTAGGTATCTTTCAGATCAGGAGTTAACTGTTTTCCCTTTCACAAAAACATGCTTCACACACTTTTCAATAAATTCAGTTGGCTTTTTTTTATCCACAATAACTCTTCTGGCTTCTGAAGATGTTTTGTAGCAACTTCAAACTATGAGTTTTGAAATGAGTTTACAGACAAGGTGTCATTCTTATGACTCTTTTATAAAGATTGTTTCTGGAAACAACACTGCACAAAGGAATAGTCCACCACTTTTCTGATTCAAAAACACATTCATTCAGGTTTGTTATTTACCTCTCTTACCAGCATACAAGCAGTTCACTCTAAGAGTTTTCATGGTCTTTCAAATCTCACCTTAATTGCCATCATTCTTCTGAATTACCATGTATTATTGATATTCTGCACAGTAGAAACTGCAAGAAATGCTAGAATGTTGTGTTGTAGCCTTAATTAAATAATAAAATATAATATAGTGATTAAGATAACAAGTGAACTGTTTAGAACACATAATTTGTGTTTTTTTGGTAAGTATCAGAATCTGTGTGTGCCTACTACTTGTAATTAAAAATGCATATTGTTTTACTTGGTCAAGGATGACCAACTACACACTTGCATATATGCATGCACATTAGGTCTTTCACAATAACTACATTATCGACTTACCGTTCAATAAATTGAGATGACCTCAATCATTTCAATTATCGTGATATCGTCCATTGTGTTTGCACTTACAAAATGCACTTATATTGTGACTGTGGGCGTGGCTGCACCTCTATAAGGAAAAATACCCTCTTTTAACACCCAAAACAAACTTAAAGAAACAGTAACGGCCCAGTTGTAGTTGCTTAACTTTAGTGTCTTAGGTTCATATTGCCTCAGCCTTCCGTTCACCATCAGCGTATCTCTAGAGTGAAGGCTGAGGTAGGGTCTTAATGCCGGTTCAATGCGGGCCAGCTGGGAAAGACCGGGGCTGCACGCCATGGAGTGGGGTGGACACACGGTTCCCCTGCCTCTGTACTTTACAATGTGTGTGTAAATATATGTAGTACACACTGAAGACCCTACTATAACCTACTATTGTTACAAAATTAGGTGCATAAACAGGAATGGAACGTTTATTTTATTTAAAAGAGTTCATTCCTTTGTTACGATATTATGTTATTATTTTATTAGTGCCAAATTAGTTTTCTAAAAATGCCAACAATATCGTTTATCGCAATAATTTTTGGAACAAAATATTGTTTGCAAATGCACATATATTCCTAGAGCTGTTAAAATAGTATAAATAATATTATGCTATGGATATGATTTCTACAATTTTATTACAAGGCAGTGGTTGCCCCTTTCATCTTGGATCCTGAGATGATAAAAGCCAACATAGTGTTTTTTTTTTTTTTTTTTTACTTGTGAAGTAATAATCACAGTCTCTGTATCTGATCAAACAACTAAACTACAATATGTTCAGCCAAGAATTTCAGTCCAAAAGCACATACAGAACACTCATTAATGTTCCTGTGCGAAGGTTAAGTACTTTACAGTTTGCAAATACCTTCTGTAGCAGTTTGTAGCCCTAAAATATGAGTAAGATACCATTAGGTAATACTTCCAGGGCTGCAAACCTGTAGTGTAAATGTGTGATGATAACATATACTGTATGTGTTGCAGATAATGCAACTAAAATCTGTTTCCGTTCGTTCAGGGGCGAGAGGCGTTTTGAGAAGCCCCTGCGGAGGGAGGCCCTGCGGGTTGGCTTTGAAGAAGTGGGCTCCGGGGGGAGGAAGGAGTACATGCGTTCAGACAGCGACAACTGGCGCACACTGCGAGAGGAACACGAGCAGGAGGAGGTGGGAGACCTGGGTGGGAGCTGGAGACTCGCTGGCTCACGTCGAGATGGTATGCATATACCAGCACACACACACACACACACACACACACCTACTCAGAATCATGCAAACAACTGCACATATCTGTCGTGTGTTTTTACAACTTTTCATGCCACGACAAGACTAACCGTGGAACGCATCGTTTGGCTGTTAATTAACTTTTCCCCTCTGCAGATTTTCAACTGTACTCAATTAGCCTAGATCCATTTGGTGGCCGCTTAAGTTTAGCAATAGTTTTGCAAACTGCACAACTGAATCATCACAAGAGCTGCTTCAAAAGTAAAAAAAAACCCTCTAGTAAACCCGCTTATGGTTTCTAATGCTGTATGACTCACAGGCATAAAAACGGAAGACTATACCAACACTGCATAGAGCCTCTGTTTACTCTCAAAGCAACTTCGAGTCTACAAAGCACAGATTCCACTAAATGTTGGAAACCTTTTTAAGATTCTGGTCCGTGTTGATTTGATTGCATCACAAATTCTACAGATTCTTAGAAGCACTAGCATGCATTGAATCCCCCATTCTACCACAACCCTCTACTGAGTACAGATCTTAGAAAATATACTAAGAACTATGGGTGGACTTAAAATGATGCAGTATTTCAGGGTATTTTACGATGTATGACAATGTTTTCGGCGATGTGACAAAACACTGAAACATATTTTATTGCTTTAAAGAACAAACTATTGCAACAAAAAATCTGTAAACTTTTTTTCTATTTTGTGATTATAAACGTACCTCAAAATAGATAACATTAAAAAAAATATATAATGTAATGTGACAAAAAACCTAAAGAACTAAAGTGCAGGACATTAATTTTATTTGACAATTAAAAAAAAGAATGCTTTCAAAACAGAATAACTATCACAGTATGCTTTATTTTTAATCATTTACAAAATTATACCAACATGGTTGTGTACAGTACAATATATAGCACAGCCCCTTTGATGACCTTTTTATTGAAAACCACTGAACTCATGTCATGTTTATGAAACCAGTTTAAGACTGTGATGCTGGGTGTAACTATTAAAGGATGGGTCATTTGTGGTAACGAAGAAATGCACACAGTCAGCCACAATATTTAAATAGCATGTGGCATTGACAAACCCAAAGTGTGCCCAGTGTGTCCTGCATCAGCCTGCACTGCTACCATGTTGTTTTTTGTTGTTGTTGTTTGTGTGTGTGTATATATATATATATATATATATATATATATTATATGTTTTTTCTTTTTTTATGTAAAATATAATTGTAAGTTTTTTTTTTATTATTCTAAACATTTTATATAATATAAGGCATGCATAATTTGTACGGTTTACTTTTTTCACATTAAAAAATTAACATTAAAATCATTCTCATAGCTCCAGTGAGAAAGGGGTTCACCTGGAATAAAAAAAGATTGATTCTTTTTAAATGTATTAATATATAGATTTTTTTTTTATTTTAAACAACCACATTATTTATTAAGAACATATTGATGCTGGTATAAATAGCCTAGTCTGCACCCACTTGTACACACAGATACAGTTATTCACAACGACAGAGTGCAGCATCTGTCTTCCTTCCTTGTTGCCATAAGTAGCATGCGTTAATTAGTACATATTGCTCATTTACTAAAGCTCCCTCTGTCCGTCTTGTCTCTTTCATCTCCAAGATGGTGGTCCTCGCTCAGCAGGTTGGCGTGAGCATAGTGATGGTCGGCGCAGGAAGTTTGACTTTGACTTCCGGGATGGAGGAAGTGAGGGGGGAAGGAGGAGGGCAGGAAGTGAGGGAGCTGAGGAAGAGAGGGATGGATTGCCAGAGTGGTGCACAGATGAGGAGGATGGAGAGATGGGGACCTTCGACTCCTCTGGGGCGTTCATGTCAATCAAGGTTTGCTTTTGTGTTTTTTGATAATGTGATTTAAGGAAAGAATGATGTGTGTTATGTACAAATGTTACATGCTAAGAATGGAATTTTAATCTTGTCCTTTTTTCTGTTACGTAAAAAAAAACAGAAAGGCTCCAAAGATCTTATCCCAGAAGAGGAGTTTGACTTTCAGGGATTGGAAGATGAGGATGAGTGTATTATGGATGGAGAAAGGAAAAACAGCAATGGTGGAGAGAAACCTGAGAGAGGTAAGGAGTGAAATCAATTTGAACCCTCTTGCAGGTGTGGTCCTACCTGTGGCATTACTGATCAGTACAGTCCCACCTGTGGGAATGGAATGTTCAGTGTAGTGTGTAAACCAGCAGCTTTAGAACAGCAGGGAGAAAACAGAGTACTTAAAAATCTTTAAAAATCGTGTAAATCTGTACGTTTTGCTTGTTTAAAGCAGCAACATGATGTAAGCTTTAGGATATCCATCATGTTGCTTTAAGATAACAACCATGTTGTTACTCCACTAAACAGAATTGGCAGAATAGGGAAAGATAACCATGCTCAAAGATTACGCACAATGCTGTGTAGCCATTTTGAAGTCATATTTGTGTAAAATCCTGTAATTTTACTTTACGGCCTCAGTCCATATGCTTCTTTCATGTTCAGTGATGATTTTTTTTATCCCTCATCTTGTCATGTCATTTAGAGGTGAAATAAAAATGTAGCTTCTACACTATAAAGTAAAAAATGCAGATTCTTGTATAATGTTTCTTTAAACTCTGTGCTTTTTTAAGAAGGCATGCAAAAATAGTATTCCATTAGGCACTTTCCTCACTATTTCCACAAAAAAAAAAAACACATGTAAAATGTCTTTTTCACTTCCATGCTTGTGGTAATTCAATCCTTATCCTGTAACCTCAATATTTTATTTCTGATTTGTGCCACACACAAAAAAAAAACAACACAACTGGAAATTTCTGTTCCACCTTAAATGCTGCAGGAGTGGCAGATTGTGATACTTTTAACCTTTAAAATTATATTTTAAAACCCTGCACACTAACATTCTAAAATGTCATGAAACAGGAACTAGTGTCCCATGACTTTTGGCTTGTCCAATGGAAGCTAAAGAACACTGCACTGACTTGTAGGGCATGCATGTTGGAGATAAGCAGGCCTGCTATTCCATTAATTTGTCGGAACTATGTCCCGATTACAGATGCCTACTATCTCGTCGAAGTTCACTGTAGAAGCAAATGACACGATGAATGGTCCAGCAATCCACAAAATAAACTGTATAAAATATCCCCAATCATTAATATTAAATACAATATGGACTCCCTTAATAGACAAAATCAGATAATCATGACTAGGTGCCTGATTGGACATGCTGCTCTTACCCACCACCACCTCCTGGCTGGTGAACAGACTCCAGCCTGTCAGTTCTGAGATACTATTAAACACATCTTAGTAGACTGTCCTGCACTTTTAACCATCAGAAATAACTTTTATAGGTTTACAAATATGAAAGAACTGTTTGAAAAGATTCCACCAGCTACAATACTTAATTTTCTGGAAGTCCTTCATATGAAGACACTGATTTAAGTCTGTGATTCTCAAGTCATGAACATTGTCGATGCCATAAAATGGCCAACATGTTGCTGATTTGGCACAAAACAACCCAGTAGCAACCAGTAGTAACCAAAACCCAAACAAACAAAAAAAATAATAATTTGTCAATGTATATACCACAGGGCCCATGATCTGATATCTTGCACAGATTTTCCACACTGTTCTGCAGATGTAGTACAGTTGTGTTGTTGTGTAATTGTCACATTCTGAAACACCTGCAGAGCACGTGCCAAAATAATCCACTGGGCAGATGTTTATAGTCAGCCAGAATTTACTTGCAAAATAATTAAATGAGCGCAATTTGATTTTTTCCCGTAATGTTTTATGTAAAATACGTTTTAATGCTACAGTATTTGTCATAAGAAGACATTAACTTAATTTCTTCTCCCTCTTTTTTTCTTTCTTTCTTCCTCTGGTTAGGTGAGAATGACTGTCTGGCTGTTACTGAGGTAGAGGTGAAGTCTCTCCCTCCTTCTTCTCCTCCCTCCTTGACTCTACCCACTCCTCAGTCTGATCCTGTGCCAGCTGCTGCCCCTTCTGTTCTGGAGGATCCTCAGCCTGCCCCCATTAGTAAGATGCCAAGTGAAGGTAAGCAGACCTACCTTTTGTAACTTCTTGCTATGTGTCTGTTGAGCTTTATAACATGTTTACTTTGCTGTGTTTGCATTTGCGCAGTGTTACCAGAGCCCTTGTCTGAGCTGAGCCCCAGTGCCTCCTCCAGTCTGCCTTCATCCCCTCCCTCCTCTTCCTCTGCTGCTACTGACCTCCCGCCATCGGGAGGTGACCCTGAGGATGACGAGGGCCTGAAGCACCTGCAACAGGTAGTGGAAATATTCCTAAATTTCCTGCAATAAACTGCAGTAGTTCTGTGTGCAGTGAGAATGTCCTATTCTTTGTACCGTATTCTGTGCTGCTTGTACACAAGTCACTGGATTGAATAGAATGAGTGAATTGTATGAGTTGCAGGGATTTGCCATATCAAATGATTCACAATTTTGTCAAATTAAGAGGAATATGTATATTGCAAAAATAAAAGAATAGAATTATGTTCGGGCCACATTTACCACTCCTATTAAGGTTCATACGGTCATGAAAAACCTGGAAAAGTAATGGAATTTGAAAATAGCAATTTCCAGGCCTGGATAAGTTTTGGAAAAATAAAAATACCTAAAAAGTTTTGAAAAAGCCATGGAAATTTGGTCTACAATCCTTAGTGTTTCAGTTTATCGATGAAGAAAATATATTTTGAGCTCACAAATAAGTTTATTCAAAAAGTTAATTCAGTAATTTAGCTCTACACAATGGACCTCTCAGGATCTGACACACATTTTATTATTAACAATTGTGTGTCTACATTATCTGATTCATTTTAGGCCTACTATAATCAATTTTAATTATAGTTTAAGTTGATTTTTGGTTTTATCGTCTGTCTGCACTAATATTTTAAAAATTGTATGGTCATGAAAAATTGCCTGAAAAATGCATGGAAAAGTCATGAAAATATAAAGTGTACACGCTGTACTGTTATGTATGTGTAATGTGTTGTATGTATGTGTTTGCAGGAGGCAGAGAAGATGGTGGCAGCTCTGCAGGACACGTCTCTGGAGGAGGAGTGTTTCACTCAGCTGCAAGAGAGCAGAAACACTGCGGCTGCCCTGCCTCTCTCCCACGACTCCGCCATGAAGTGGTTCTACAAAGACCCACAGGGCGAAATCCAAGGTCAGCAAACACACACACATGCATTGTGAAGCATGACATGACTCTACAAAGACATGCAGGGAGAGATTATGGGTAAACGTGAACAGACAAATCCAGCAGGAAGCAAGAGTAATCATGCTTTCTGTCATAGGAGATAAAAAATCATAAATATTTATTCATAAATTGAGATTTGCATTTGAGATCATTTCATCCATCTTTAAAGGATGAATTTGCACAGTTTTTCCAGTTATTTCAAAATCTTGTCAGTCAGTCACCCAAGACATGTTTGGTGTCCCAGATTTGCTTCTGTAGAATTGCACAGGAACTATAAATCACAGCAGCTTATAACAGGGTTCGTATAGTCATGAAAAACCTGGAAAAGTCATTGAATTTATTTGAAAATAGCAATTTTCAGGCCTGGATATATTTTGGAAAAATACAAATACCCAGAAAGTTTTGGAAAAGTCATGGAATTTTCTCTACAAATCTTTGTGTTTCAGTTTATCGATTGAGAAAATGTATTTTGAGTTAACAAATACATTAATTCAATAATTTAGCACTACTTAATGGAGCTCCCAGAATAAGAATCTTATTAAACAGTCATTTTAGGCCTACTATAATCAATTTCGATTATAGTTTTAGTTGTTTTTTGGTTTTATTTTCCATGTTTGCACTGGTGTTTACCATTGTATGGTCATAAAAAATTTGCTTTGAAGGCATGGAAAAGTCATGATAAGAGTGTATGAACCATTAAAGTCACCAATTAGCATTCCCAGCATGTTTTATGAAAGCAAATTATGCATGATCTCACAGTTCATACAGCTGACACCTATCTGACTTAAAGAGGTGATTATTTCTTAGTATTAAACAGAGATGGGCATGGAGGAGGGGCATTTGTGCTGTGTCTTCATCTTCTCTCTCTCTCTCTCTCCCTCTCTCTCTCTCTCTCCCTGCAGGCCCCTTCAGCACGGTGGAGATGTGTGAATGGTTTCAGGCAGGCTACTTCAGCATGTCTCTGTTAGTAAAGCGCGGCTGTGATGAAGGGTTCCAACCTCTGGGGGATGTCATTAAGATGTGGGGGCGTGTGCCTTTCGCCCCCGGACCCTCCCCACCACCACTGGTGAGAATTGCGCAAATACACACAGCTTATATCAGCAGCAAACTAAACACAAAAAAAATCTTACTTTGAAGCATCCCAAGAAAAATGGTGAATCATTCACTTTTTCAAACTTAATAGTTCGAATTAGTATGGCATAGTTTGTCACAGTCCACAGTTTAGTCGATTTATCCAATTATGTGGCTCAAATGTGTTGTAATTAAGTTGTTTTTTTTATTTTTACAAAGACCTGCTGACATTCTGTCTGTCTGTCATTCATCTGGACAGCTCAACCTAATTGATTTGTGTGTTTTGTTTTTTTTTTCTCCTTTTTCCTCAGTGTAATATGGATCAGGAGAGGCTGAAGAAGCAGCAGGAGTTGGCTGCTGCTGCAGCTCTCTACCAACTCCAGCAACAGCAGCTATTCCAGCTCATTAACAGGTGTGTGTGTGTGTGTGTGTGTGTGTGTGGGTGGTGGGTGTGTCTGTGTTGATCAGCATTTTCCAGTATTCCACATATCTCTCTAGACCTTTATCTATGTTTGTCTTTTACTGGTGAAATAAGTAGATTGGTCTCAGCACTCTCTGCTGAATCGTTGTGCGTGGGTGTGTGAGGCTATTCCATATTTTTTTCAGTGTATAATGTCTTATTGCACACTTGCCTTACTGCGCTCCTTATCTTTGTGTGTGTGTGAGTGTAGGTGTGGAGAGCAGGGTATGATGCCTTCGATGAACAGATCAATGTCAGTGCCAGATACAGGGTCCATGTGGGACATGCATACCTCAGCCTCACAGCCGACAGGTAAACAAACATACTTTCACACAAACACTAGCAGTCATGTAAAAAATAGTAGACACAAAATAAATATATATATATTTAACTGTTCCAGAGTGCCTTGTAGGAGTACTGGTCTCCTTGTCTAGGTGTCTCTCTGGCTTGTCCTGTCACAATAATTATGTTATTGACTTATTGTACATAGGCCATTATTTATGTTGTTTTTTTTACATAGGACTTTTATATCTTAATTCCAGAGTATAAACATTCTTAATATTCCAAAATGTGCGAGCCTTATAATTTCATTGACATAAAAAGATCATACAATCTTAAAATGACAATATTGTTTATCGCAATTTTTTTTTAAATTTAATTTATTAAGTCAATTAACTAATTAACTTCAACAATCAAATCAAAGTAAGTATTTGTCTCAGGTTAAAATGGGATGTTGATAAATCCTCTCTAAACGTGTTCAAGTGATCTGCTGCTGATATTCTGATGTTTATTTTATTAATATAAGGCTTTTTAAATACTGTAGTTATAAATTTGGGGTGTCCTCATGTATAAACATTCTTAATATTTAAAAATGAGTCTTATCATTTCAGTGACATAAAAAGATCATAAAATCTTAAAATGACAACATTGTTTATTGCAATTGTTTATTTGCCATGATATTTTAAAAGTCAATTAACTAATTAACTTCAACAATCGAATCAAACTAAGAATTTGTCTCAGGTTAAAATGGTCTTTTGATAAATCCTCTCTAAACGTGTTCAAGTGATCACGCTGCTGATATGCTGACCTTTATTTTATTAATATAATATTATTTTAATAAATACTGTAGTTATAAATTTGCGGTGTCCTCATGTCTTTGTATACCTGTAAATTACACTTCACAGATGATTAAAATTATGTCTTTAGGTGTATTATCTTCATCTTTCATTATTTATAAAATGATCATAGAGCTCATAGAAAGTTTTATGAATGGCCACACATGGTTTTAATATTTACAAACAAACCAAAAAGCTTGCTTTTTCTCTCTTGCTTTTGCTGTTAATCTTTAGGTGGTGAGGCCAGTATATGGGACTTAACTCAGGGTCCAACTCTCGAACAGCTTCAGAAGGTGAGTGCAGCGCCCCCTGTTGCTTGATTAAAAAAAAGGCACCACATCAGTGAAGTGAATGACCAGGATGTTACCTTGCACTTGACCTTCAAATTTTTGACTTGTCGAACGCTCTGTGTACGTGTGTGTTGATTTGCGACTCAGCTCCAGGAGAGACGAGAGGCTGAACTCAGGGCTAAGAGGGAAGAAGAAGAGAGAAAAAGAAGGGATGAAAAGCGACGACAGCAGGAGGAACTAAAGAGGAGAGAAGAAGAGGAACTCTTCAGACGCAAACAGGTGGGTTTTTGTAAGCGGTACAAGCCATTGGATGACTGTTTATAAACCATACCACGAACTTGATTTTAAGCACTACTGCTGAAGATTTGACCTATGGTTTCCCTGCATCTCTCTCTCGTATGGCAGGAGCTGCTAATGAAGCTGCTCCAGCAGGCTCCGCGTCAGGGGAGCACTGGCTCAGGGTCAGGATGGAGCGGAGGCTCCATGTCTGGGCTGGGGAAACAGGGAAAGCCCCTGAACAACCTGCTGGATCTCCAGCAGGAGGCTGAAAGACTTTATAAACAGCAGCACAGAGCCCCGCAACAGCAACGGGTAAGAAGAAAACCAGTTATGTATGTAATGGAAGGTCATAATATTTCGGCTTATGAGTGTACGTTTTTGTAAAAATGAGAGACCAGTTAAAAATTATGAGTTTCTTTGATTTTACCAAATGGAAATTGAAATCATTGAATATAATCAAGACAAAAATTGATGATCACAAGCCATCAAACCAAACTGTACTGCTTGAATTTTTTTTTTTACCAGGAGTGGCATAAAGTTATCCAAAAGCAGTGTGTATGTAAGACAGGTGGAGGAGAACATGCCAAGATGAATGAAAACTGTGATTAAAAACAGGGTTATTCCACCAAATATTGATTTCTGGACTTTTAAAACTTTATGAATATGATCTTGTATGATCTTTGCATTATTTGAGATCCGAAAGCTCTGTATCTTTTTTTTTTTTTTTTTTTTTTTTTTTTTTGTTATTTCAGCCATTTCTCATTTTCTGCAATTAAATGCTCTAAATGACAATATTTATGTTTGGAAATTGGGAGCAATGTTTCCATAGTTTGTAGAATAAAACAACATTGTTCATTTTACTCTGATTCAGAAACTGAAGTGGTCTCTTATTTTTCCCCAGAGCTGTATGTGTCTTAGAACATGTAAAATTGCACATTTTTTACACTGTGATTTCTCTACCTGTTCTCTCTAAAGTGGGGAGCTGAAGGTGTGGGGGCACTGTGGGGTTCTGGAGGCATGGAGGGCAAAGCAGCGGGAGGCAGCAGTCCCTCTGGAGGGAGCATGGGCGTTTGGGACGAGGCCCTAAAAAACCAGAGCGCCCTCCGGAACAGCATGGGTCTGAAGAACAGCCGCAGCAGCCCCTCTCTCAGGTATATAAGCGTGTTCACACAAGTTTAAGAAACTCTGTGACTCAACCCACATGTCAGCATGTTAGTTTGATGGGCATACTACTACTACTATAATATACTATTTTATTCTCTTTTTTTCCATGTTTTTGTAGTGATCAGTACATGATGCTAAATCGACGTAAGCGTACTGAAGAAGAAGACCGCTTGCTGAAGCTCTTCCAGGGGATGAAGGCTCAGGATGGCTTCACTACGTGGTGTGAGCAGATGCTGCATGCTCTTAACACCTCAACCAACAACTCCTCTTCCCAGGACGGTAAGGAATGCCCACTCTCTTTTATTGCTTTTGTTGGTACCTTTGTGTTTAAATCTATTAAATCTATTAAACCTGTTTCCTTGGTTCTGCGCAGTGGCCACCATCGTGACGTATCTGAAGGAGGTGGAGTCGCCCTATGAAGTGCTGGACTTTATCCGCCACTATCTGGGCGACACAGTGGAAGCCAAAGAGTTTGCCAAGCAGTTCCTGGAGCGCCGTGCCAAACAGAAAGCCAACCACCAGAGGCAGCAGCAGCAGGTGTGCATGTCTGAGAGGAAAAAAAACATCTTGCGTTATGTATTCACTGGAAGAGTTTCATATCTGTGGGCTTACTGTTCTTTTTTTTTTTTTTTTTTTTTCTTTAACTCCTTTTGGCAGCTTTCTAAGGAGGTGGCTGGACTGACCATGAACAGCTTCCCTCTGCAGGTAAAAAAAAAAAGAAATAGCATGTATTTGACCATAACTACAGTATCAAAATTTACAGATTTGTTGTGAGCATAATTAGAAGCAAATTTGAGAAAAATCATATATACAAATAATCACATCATAACTGTCTCTCTCTTTTCAGGATTCTATGAGGGGAATGAACCCCACAGCTCTGCAGTCTATGTTCCAGTCAGTGCATTCTGGGAAGGGGGGGATGGGCTATGACCAGGCAGCGAAACTGAAGAAGAAACAGCCCATGATGCTGCACTCTGACCCAAGCATCTTAGGTACACTTCTTGTCTTTATTCGTCTGCTCCCCTACCTTTCTTTTTTTTTTTAGCGGTCTCTCTCTCACCATCTCTTACTATCTTACTCTCTGTCTCTTTCTCTCTCTTGTACCCTTCTCATGAGAACGCATTCAGTTTTTCTCCATCTGTTTGGTTTCTTCCTGTTATTTCTTCTAATTAAGGCACAGTGTATAAATAGATATTCCAAACAGTTGTTTTTATACTAATTAACTTGGTGAGTATGCAGTTAGGTATGTATATTATTTCCAGTTCCGTTACTTCTCATCTACTAAATAACCCATATTTATATTACTTTGTACTTGGCTTTTTCCTGGTGACTGTAACCAAAGTATCAGTCCCCTGTGAGAGGACTAGTTTAGTAAAATGTAATAATAAAATAATTTTAAAAAAAGTGCTGCAAGCATCTTGCATTATAAAGACTGGACCAAAGTTATTAGGCCTGCACTGAAACCTGCAGATTTCTATTGTTTATTTGATTTTAAAGCAACATTGTGGATAATGTTTACTGTAAAATAACATTTTCTAAGTCAAGTTGATGCTTTTTCTTTTATCTTATAAGGAGAATATTGACACAATCACTTATACCTAGGCAAAGCATGTAGGAAATGTTTGTGAGAAATGGAATGCTGCGCAACTTTGTAAAATGGTGTATACAGTTGATATTTCTTTGCTGCGTTTGTCCACATACTTCTTTTACTTTCAGTGATGGTTCAGTATCTCTCTGTAAAATGTGCATGAAAAGCATGTCCTTTAGTGTTGGCACAAATTTCACTTTCTGACTCTGGCTGGGGTGGGCTGCAGGTTTTCTCTAAATTCTGCCTTATGCCTGGATCAGACTACACGATTTTAGCCCAATTTTGACACGATTTTGTCGGCACCAACAAATTGCGTGCATTGGATCCAAATTTAAATTTCAGACAGAGCGTTCTGTGGCGTTCTCCGCGATGACCCACGAACTCACGCGTGTACGCGGACAATGATTGGTTGGTGAGTAACGTGTAGTGTTGCCAATCCCCCGAGAACGATTCAAAACGAAGATAGCGGCTTAATCTGACATAGCGAACATTGTGAGGGACAAAAATGTTGTGTAGTCTGAGCTTGGCATTAAGCTGCATTTCACATAAAACCAGTGTTATACTAATGTATTTTCTAATTTTTCTGTGATGATTCTGAATGCATTTGCAGATATATTAACAGAGATAATAATAGCTTTTAGAGACTGAAGTTTGTGCTTTGAATAGTGTGCACTGGAACTTAAACTTAGGAAAGGAAAGTAAAAGTACACTGGGATTGTAAATATGTGGTTTTGTTTTCGTGTGTGTGTGTGTGTGTGTGTGTAGGTTACTCATTCCATGGTGCAGGGGATCGGATGAGCCTGAGCGAGATGGAGATGGTGGAGGATTACTGAGTCCACAGCAATAGCTACCTGAGGCCTTTTATCCGCGGGTCCAACTAATCAGACTCCGCAAGTCCAATGTGCACTGCTGGGGATTGGGCGGGATTGGGTGGGGGGTGGGGGTGGTTGGTTGGGAGGATGGGGAGAGGAAGAGCCAGGTTTATTGGAGAGGGTGTGTTCTGGGGGTTGAGGGGAGAATGGAGGAAGAATGTAATTTTGTTATAATGGGGGTGAAGTGAGCAATGGTGCTCCCGTCTCCACTATTACACAGCTTCAGACTCCCCCAGCAAAGCCCCCAGGCATGAGGTGATGTGGTATGGGAAACGAGGCATTTGTGTTTTTCGGGGGTGGTTAAACTTCTGGCACTTATAACAATAAGCACCTTACTCAAACTAATGCACTTTATGAAGGCAGGATGCGGACAGAGTTTGTTTATTTTCTTTCTTTTTTTTTTTTTTTAAAGAAGGTTTTACATGTATAGATGTGTGGTATGGATACAAAAATATTCCACATAAATATATACGTGTGTGTGTGTGTGTGTTGAATTAGAACTGGACATGTAGGCAGAGGTGGTAGAGATCACGGGGGACCGTCCTGTTTGTTCAAACCGTATCAGAAAAAAAAAGAAACAAATCTCTCTTCAAAGACAAACACTGTTTTTGTTTAGTTTTTTTTGTTTTTGTTTTCTATTCAAAATTTCTATAAAAAAAGTAAAGCTATATAAAATAATAAGATTTTTAGATCATAAAACTTGAAGATTTGCACTTGTATAAGAAAAATATGAGAAAAGCAACAAAAAAAGGGGATAGATATATGTTATAGAGATTAATATTTTTGTGCGAGTGCGTGAGCGTGAGCGCGTGTATTAAAACCTGAAAGTGAGTGTTTGTACAAAGCATACCAGTCTGCACAATTTTTTTTCCTTTCTTTTTTTTCTTTCTTCTTTTTTGGGGGGGTGGGCTTTGCTTACCAAGATACCAAGATGTATGAAACGACACAAGAGGCCATTTTGTGATTTTTCAAGTGAACGAGAAGTTTGTATTTCAGTAACGGAACATGTGAGGTGCGCAAGACTTTGTGAGAGTGAGAGAATGTGTGTGTGTGTGTGTGTGTGTTGTAGCTCTGCAGCATAATTGTTTATTTGACTGAGGGGGACAGTGGGCAATGGCACAACTCATCCTTTCTTTCTTCACTTCCTCATCCCCAGATAGACATTAAAGCTCTAGATGCAACCAGAAAAGCTTTAGCTTCTTTTACACTTCACAGCACTCTGCACGCACCCTGTTTTTTATTTCTATATTTCTCCTCACCACCAACCCCCATACATGTGCCTCTAGCACGCATGGGTCACGTACTGAGGGTTATTTGTATATCTGCATTTGTCTGAGTGCGTGTGAATGTGATTTCGCGTGTGCGTTTCTGTCCACACACAATGTGCCTAAGACCTTTTAAAAGGGCGAATGGTTGGAGTTCATTGCTGCCATTGAGACATTATTTTTTTAGGAGTGTGTTTCGGTGAAGACATGTGAACACGCCTCCTGTGCTTATAAACAAAGAGCTTTGTGCATTGCGCACTTCATTCTCTCTAGTTATTCTAGTGTAGCCTGGGGATGGTCCATTGAGAGGATTGTCCAGTCTTTTCGGGGATGTGGCTCGCATTGCCTTGTTGTCCACTCTCTTACTCCTGAGCGAGTGACTGACTGGCTTAAAAAAAAAAAAAAAAAAAACTGAAAAAAAAAAGATCCCATCAAACTGTGCAAGTGCGCATAACCGCGCACAAAATGTTCATATAATGTTACTTGTTTGTTGTCGTTGTTGTTGTTAATGTTATTGTTGTTGATGATGACTTTTTTTGTTGTTATTGCATATATGAATCTATAATATAATACACATATACACACAAAGTTAAAAAAAAAAGTATTTGGACTACAAAAGAGCACTTGGGGCTGCTAATTTTTTGTCTTTTTTAAGTGATTTTCCTTTAGTTTTTAATTTCATTGCCACCATGTGAAGTGTGTTATTTCTTTCTTAAAAAAAACATTGAATGTATTCCAAAAAAAGGTGAAAAAAAAAAGAAAACAGAAGCCGGATTTTTTTCCCTCTTTTTATTCAGCGCAAAAATGGAAGAGTAGTCGGACGTTTGGATGGAGAATCTATTGATTTATATATTTTTTCCTTCGGAAAACCTGTTCAGCAAGCAGATGGACAAAGTCGAGATGACTACCGCTAGAACACACTGCCTCTACAATCCTGTTCATAGACAATATGACTATGAAAATGAAAAAGAAAAAAAAAATCTATTCCATACTGGAGTTTTGGTTGTTTACAAAAAAAAAACACTTGGACATTTGTGGGTGCATTTCTTTCTTTTCTTCTTTAGTGGGGTGGGTGGGGGTAGGGTGATGGTGTGGAAATGTGACTCAATTCAAAAACGTTTGGAGGTGGGGTTGTGGTAATCACATGATAATACCCCTCCCTCTTGTAGTGAAATGGGTGTGGCAAAAAGAATGATGGTTTCTCCGTGCTTTGAGCATCAAACTAGCATCGAGATGAGGAGTTATTACAAAGCTGACCCAGTTTTGTTTACTGAATTTGTTTTGTTTTTTGTTGTACTTTTTTGGCCTATTTTTCCATCACAGTGGATTTAAGATACTTTATGTTGATCCAGAGCAAAGAAATGGTTCGTGTTTCTGGAAAAGAAAGCAAAAATCATAAAAACTAACAAAAAAAAAAAAAACAGCAAACAGCACAAACCATTTTTTTGGGTACTTTGAAATGCACGAAGGCAACTCTTGACGCTTTAACAGTTTTCTTCCCCATCTAGAAATTGCCTCTAGAATTTTTGTTTTCTGTTGATGGAAAGATGGACGTGTCTACAACATGCTGGAACATTGTGGATATGACCGGAAAAACATGAGGGATGTATATATGTATGACCTCAGACCTGCCATCACAGTCTGTGGACCGTTAGTAGCCTTTCTGTTTCCACATGGGCGATAAGGGAGTATCACGGCAGTTGACTTTTTGCAGTTCGTAAAGAGGAAAATAAAAGAAAAAAAGAACAAGCACTGCCTGGATACTCTCGCTATGCACTTTTCACACACTTTCAAAACTGTGAGGACCCTGTGGGGACAATAAGATGAAAGGGGCACTTTGGAGACATGGCACGTTTGGACAATTAAAATCCTGCTGAAGCCAGACCCTTTCTGTTAGCGTATAAATTAGCAAGACAGAAACAAACAGCAGTATATCTCCTCTTCACTCCCTGTGTACATGTACATAGATCATACACCCCCTTCCACTAACTCTCAGCCATTCTTAGGACTGACCCTAAGCTTGATTCCACACCAATGAAGGAGGCTAATGAGACATCCGATACTCTGAATGTCGTAATGAGGAACACCAGCTTCAGCTCTGCTCCTCGTTTGGAATTGTGAACTTCACGATGGAACTCCAGCCGTTCAGAGATTTCACGCTTAAAGACACACCGCTGTCTGAAGGTTTATGAACTGATCGATTCTGGGTGCTAGATGACAAACAAACAAACAAAAAAAGCTTTCATCAGAGGCTGGAGTTCAAAGTGGAATTCTGCGCATGGTTCCATTAAAGGATGGAGAAGTGGCCTTGGAGGAGGACCAGAGGAAGGATGGTTGAGCTGGTGAAACTGGTTCTATAGACTGCCTGCTACACTGCTGCGGATTACTGTCAGCATGGAGTCGCCTGTGCAGCAGAACTGCCTGTCTGGTAATAAATGCATTTTTCTCACTTGTTTTGCATGTCATGTAGACTTTTAAAGGAAAATTCTAACTTTCTGTAAGCTAATCTCTGTCTGCTGCACCTTCATCGTGTTGTTGATTATTGCTTAGTTATGAAAATAGTAAGAATACACAGAGCCATTTTATTTAAATTCCAAAACAAGTAGTAAAAGCTAATGTCTTACATTTCTTTTGAAATAAAAATGCAGGGTCTGTTTTTTTTTTTTTTTTTTTTTTTTTTTTTTTTTTTTTTTTTAAATAAATGGGCCATTATAAATTTTCCTAAGTTATATACTGTTTATATTGACTTCTATTCATAGTTTAGGTTTTTATGGCATTTTAAGGCATATTTATTTTCATATTTTTCACACAACATACAAAACAGTTGCAAGATTCGGATTAATTAGATTAGAGAGAAATTTTACGTTCATTAATTTTTTGCATATCACTATAATTTGGTCGTTTTTTTTTTATACAGAAATTTGATGACTTGAACCAATGGAAATGCTCTGAAATGACTTGGAATTACATTATTTACATTGACTTTAATTGAAATACTAAAAGAAGGTTTTTAATTCCTGTTAAGTAGACATTTGGGAAATAAAAAAAATGCTTGATAGCCATTTTGGAGAACTTCTATTGGTATGTGTATAATTTTTTTTCACACAGTATGCAGACCAGACCAAGTTCCAGATTCAGAACAACATATTCATATTATGTCAACAATTCAATTTTACACTTTTTAGTTTTACTATTGGTGTATTGTCTACACTATAAATAATATCTGCAAGTGAAGATTTCCTAAGGTATGCTTTGCTTTACAGCACCGTTCACTGTTCGCGTATATTAGCACTTTTAATTTTTAATGCATTTTAGAGGAGTTTCTTAAACCACATAAACCACTGTGATCCTCCTTCTTAACCTTTTTATGATGCTGAAATGATGCTAAAACATTTTTGGAATTCCAGTCTGATATTGATTTGTGATGATCCTCTTTCGTTTTAACTGATTACTTGCTCTCTTTTCTTCTTTCTACACCAGTATTCCAGAGATCCAGAGCAGGATGTTGACCAGCTGTTTACCCCTCTCTCACTTAACACACGTGAAGCTGGAGGAGGCTGACCCTAGAGATCATCTCCTTTCCAGAACAGAGCGAAACGACAGTACAGGAAAGAAGCGGGGACCCCTCGTCTCTTTTATCCATGAAACTACGTTTCAAGAACAGCTATTAAATGAAAACCGACAGATGAGTCTCTCTAAAGGTAGCTTTAGCTCCAGGTGACTGAAAGTGGGAGTGGATAAGTGGAAGAGTGGAGCCTCTGGATACTGGAACTACAGAACTATGGCAGTTAAAACCTGTACAGACTAGTAATGCAGCTGTATGCCCCGGCCCTGCTGCATACATGGCCGGGCATGTTCAGCACACACGCTGCATGATCATCAGATACTCAAATCTCACACAACCCTACTTGCATCAACTGCTGTCTTGATTGGTTTGAACTGTATTCAAACACCAACTCGTACACAAAAATACAGATGTATACAAAGACTACATACTCATGGCAAGTTGCTGCCCTGTAAACTGTGTATACATGACTTTTGCTTTTTTCTGTTGGGTGTGGTGATAATTATTCTTTTTTTCTTTCCTCAGACATGCCTTAACTGTACAGACAAGCCTCTACTTAAAGATTGAAAAATTATGTGTTGACCAGGCTTAGCTCAACATTCTTTTACTTCAGTGCTGCCTAAACAGCTCTTTAAAAAATCTTCTAATGAGAAAAATCAAAGCTTTGCTTCTAATCGAGAAGATTAAAAAAAATGAACCATTTGAGCCCTAAATTAAACACATGCAAAGACGTGACTTACTGTAACCTGTTCAGACAAAATCTGACTGAATAGTATGGGACATTGCATTGCACAGTTGCAAAGCCCTATATCCTTTTTTTATTCTGTACTAGAATTAATTAGATAATGCAGTGTAATTAACCCTGGAGTCTGACTTTATTTGGAGACCCTAGTCTGCTTGTACATTTGCGCTGCTCTGTAGGTAAGTGCAGGTTGTGTAACGAGGTTTTGCACTGCATGCAGGTTTTACAGTGTGGCAGTGCTCTTAATAAGAAGTGCATTGTCTTTCTAACGTTACCTGGACTATCTCTACATTTTAGATTCTCTCCAACTCTCTCCAAGTCAGCAGGTCGTAGATGTGACTACAGGGCTCGTAGAAATGCAGTCCCATATTTTTATTGTGGCAAAAGTTTCAAACCAGGCAGTTTAAGACTTGATAATGACAATAGGTTAACTGGGGTGAGTCATCATTACCATTACATGTATTTGCAAGAAAAAGGCTTAGACACAGGTCTAAAATCTGGACTGTATGGTATATTTGTTGACTGTGGGCTTTATTAGAATGTGAACAAAATCTGTTATCTAAGCTAATGCTACTCCAAACACATAATGGTAGTGACTGTAGAAACATCTTACATTTTCCCAAAAACATTTCATGTTATGGATGATTTTCTTTCCCATATTTTGGTTTTATGCAAAGGGCGATGACAAAATCAGTATTGAATCTGAATCTCCTTTCATGCCGCTCATGTCAAGACATTAACAGTAACGGAGATAAGAAAATGTTCATTTGCCTTTTCGTTCTTACCTGTCAGCTTAGCCCTGTAGCTAAACTTTTAAACGAGTCAGATAAAACTTTTCTGAAGTCAATACTGAAAATGTTAGCAACAAAGTAGTAATGTCCTGATTAATCAGCGTGTAAATAGTTTGGGGTTTTGTTTGTTTGAAAAAGAAGACGAATACTAAATAAATGCTTATTATTAAGGATACAGACTTGTGTTGCCTTGTTGTTTTATCATTTACATTTTGTAAACCTTTTTAAAAAAGACTTGATTGATTGATTATGTTAAAAAAATCACCTTCACTAAAGAGCCTTTTTTTAAGACCTTCATCCTGTACCTCAAGGATGAATTATTGATATTTGCAACTAATTAAACAAATTAAAGTGCGACTAAAAAATATTGCCTAGTAATGAGTGTACAATTTTGTGTGCACAGCTCTGGAAAAAAAAAATATAAGACCACTTAAAAATGATTTCTTGAATTTACCAAATTGTCTGGAATATATATAAAATATATAAATCTGGAGTATAATTAAGAGGAAGATTGATGATCACAAGTAGTGTGTAAGACTGGTGGAGGAATACATGCCAAGATGAATGAAAACTGTGATTAAAAAACAGGTTATTCCACCAAATATTGATTTCTAAAAAAAACTTTCTTAAAACTTTATAATATAAAATTATTTGAGATCTGAAAGCTCTGCATCTTTTTGTTATTTTAGCCATTTCTCATTTTCTGAAAATAAATGCTCTTAACAGTATTTTTATTTGGAATGAAAAATTTTTGTCCATAGTTTATAAATTAAAACAACAATGTTTATTTACTATATACCTATAGATGGCAAAATCTGAACCATTTCAGTTTCTGAATCAGTTTTTCTGATGTTGCTATTTTTAGGTATATGTTTGGGGAAAATAAACATTGTTTTCTTTTAATTTTTTTTCCAGAACTGTATAATATGAGATACTTACTTTTGGATTTTCATTAGCTGTAAATGATGAGATGAGATGCAAAAATAAATAGATAAAAATAGATAAAATAAACACTACAATATATACAATATAAATAATTAAAAGTAAAGAACTTTTAAGTTGTTTAGGGGTAATGAAAAAATATGTTACATTGTTACACTGAAACCTTCTATTTTCTGTAATAATCATCAACAATAAAATAAATAAATGGTTAGAATAGATCACTCTGTTGTGTGTAATATATCTATATAACAAATGAGTTTCACATTTTTAATAGAATTACTAAAATAACGTAACTTTTCAATAATATTCAGATTTGGACCCACGATTTGCCTGATTGTGAGCGATGGTCCGCGAGTGACCTCTGGTGGTTGAGTCTGATATTACAGCGCTGTTAAATACTCACAGATCTCGCGATATCTGGCGGTGTTTATATTGCTGATATGGCGGGTCTGTTCGTGTGTAAACACGCAGCACGAGTGTCTGCTGGATTCAGGCCGTAGTGTGTGATTTAAACCCGGGACTCTCTGCTGTTCGTGTTGTTATAGGGACAGGTTCAGCTGTGGGAGCGAGTTTAACTGCTGGCAGCAGAGCTATCCTCAGAAAGTCACGGCTGGAGGAAGCAGCGGAGCAGAACTACAGGTAACAGCCAGGCTGGAGCTAAACTCTGATTAAAAACATTAAACTGCTGCAGTATTTTACTCTGTACAGCGTGCTGATACATTTATACCCACACCCGCCGATAGATAGATAAATAAATACAGCTGCTGAGAGGATAGTCTGAGCTGCTAGTACTGCTGTGACAGTTAACTAGCTAACCTTAGCTAACTAGTTAACCTAACGCTAGCAAGCTAATGTTAAATGGCCTGTAAACATTAGCTAGGCTAATATTCACTGTTCAGCTACCAATTTGACTTAAGCTAACAGCTATAATACTGTATTTGTGCATTAATCTGATTATCTGGGTTATTTACAGTTTTGTCGTAAATCCTATACAGCAAGTTATGAAGCCCCTTATGCTGTCCATACACTACACGACTTTAAAAAAGACTCTGAAAAGACTTTAGGCTAAAGTCTGAAATTCTCTCACATCTAAAGACAAGACACAGACTTTTTACTTACAGGCTACGATTTTGCACAGATTCTCTTTCTAAGATTATTTCCCATCATGCTTCTGGTGGAGTTTTATATACACATAATATATATTAAATATAGACTCACAACTTTTGTCCCCATCAACAGTTTATTTTTCTGTCACACTGTTGGTTCTTAATTGTTTTAATATAATGCATTTTGTGTTCAACTCTGCCTATGAACTTCTGTTCCCATTTTATGCTTAAGTGTTAGATTATTTTGCTTAGTTTAGGGATAATTTTCTTAATCATTCATTTTTTTAAGAGCTTCATCCTGTACCTCAGGGATAAATTATTGATATTTGCAACTAATTCAACTATTTTATTAACTAATTTAAGTGCATAGCCGACTATAATGCCTAGTAATGAGTGTAAAATTTTGTATGCACAGCTCTGGGGAGAAAAAAAAAGAGAACACTTAATGATTTCTTGAATTTACCAAATTGTCTGGAATATATATATATATATATATATATATATATATATATATATATATATAAATCTCTGGAATATAATCAAGAGGAAGATTGATAATCACAAGCAGTGTGTAAGACTGGTGGAGGAGAACATGCCTCTGCCCCTTCTTTTCCCCTTTTATGCTTCAACCTTGTCTAGCAAAGAATCACACTTTCACTGCTATACGTCTTTGTTTTAGGTAGAATTAATGCAAATACCATCCTAAAGAACACCATCCTTGCAAAAATTGTATTTATTGAACTTGTTTGTATCACAAATATCACTGCACAAATAAAATAACTGTGCAAAAAGTGCCACCTGTGTTTAAAATAATGTACATATTAAAGTAAGGCAAATTAACTGCAAAATGTGTTCTTTTTCAAATCGTTTGTAAACAGTCACATAAAATATTCTTGCCCTGCGGCTTCCTGTAGCTCTCCTATTGATTGTTGACATCACTATTTTTGTGAGCCGAGTCTCAAGGCTTACGATAATATTAAACATGGTTGATTTTATCTTAACATCAGGAAGAGAAAAAGACTGACTAACACTTTCATCCCTAACCACCTTACACTGAACCATTGAGATGACGTGACCGCAACTCCACTCTAGCAAGACTCATGATTTTGTCCAGACTCTGGAAATTCGTCTGTGAAAGTGACATCGCTTAAAAATTGTCCAAAAAGGTCAGCATAAGGTGACATCATGTTAAAACTAAATAATTAAGGCATGACCACGATTTATTAAGGTGTGGGAACGAGATAATTAATCATAGCCAAAGAATAGTACAGCTTGTTTTTTTTGTAAATTAATGCTTTATAAGTTGTCCCCTCACTTTCAGACCCTCTGTCCTTTGCAGTGGACATTGTTTTTCCTTCTTTCTTGTGTATTCTTGCACTTAACCAAGACTGAGATCTATTGTCTGTCCGTCAGAATATACATTTATTAGCCAATCAAACAGTAGCTTAGCTCTACCACTTGCATTGAAAAAGAAACTAACTAAAGTAAAGAATGGCAACATCTTACCAGTACTTACCAGAGTTGTTGTTTAATTTAAAACTGGTATCTACTGGTATCTAGTCTTGATACAGTTATGTTTAAAATTTTCAAATAGTTTGAACATCATTGTTTATAGTTTTAGATGTATTTTTTTCCATTTCTACTTTTTTAATAATGCTGTGATTTTCTTTCCTTCTTGTGTCGCCAGGGTCTTGCTTTTGCTGTGATGTTCCCAGTGCCATTAAGAGTACGATCAAACCACCGTCGCAAGAAACATTACCCCAGTAGCACCTACTTGATTTCAATTTGACAGACGGGACGGAGAATTAAACCACTCGTCTTGAAAATCTTTTGCACACGAGCCGTATTGAAGAAAAGCAGCACATATTTTTTAAATAAAAGAAAGTTCTTGATATGTCGGAACCAGGGCAGAGTAGTGAAGGTGGGGGTTTGGGAGCAGCAGGGCAGGAAGCAGAAGCTGATGGAGAGCCTCCTCAAGAAGGTTCACAGAATCTGCCCATCAGTGGAGCTCAGGAGGAGGCAGAGGAGGAGGCGGTACCGCCTGCTGCCAAGCAGCCACGTCTTGCTGAAGGAGTAGGGTTGGACATTTGTCCAACTGATACAGGTGTAGATACCACATTTGATGATGGTGGGAATCAAGGCATTGTTCTGATCACAGACAAAGGTGAGCTTCTTCTGCTGTGTGGTCTTATAATTAGGGATGCACTGATTATTTTTATTTATTTATTTATTTTTGACAGAAACCAAACAAAATGAAGCACTAGGCCAGATTTTTTAATTAATTTTGACTTTGTTTCTTGTTAAATATATTAAATGACCTAAATAGATTTTTCATTTTATAAAAAAAAAGTTTGGTATAAAGTATTTCGTCTCTTCACTTAAATTTTGATGGAACACATTTATTAATTTATTAATTATTTATTTTTTATACATATTTTGCAGAGTAATTTTGGTTGCCAAAAAGTTTTGTGCACTAATCCTAGTGAAACATTGTATTTTAGAGAATCTCTGAGCTAGTGTTTTTATTCAGTGGTGGGTTTGAAACCATAAAACCATGTTTACACTGCAAAAATCTAAATCTTAGCAAGTGAAATCTTCTAAATTTAAGGCAATAAATCTTATTTTCTTCTCTGATAAGACTTTTTGTCTTACTAAGCATTGTAAGTGTTAGATTATTTTGCTTATTTTAGGGATACTTATCTTAATCATTCTTACTTATCATTTCTTAATCATTTCTTAATTTATACCTTACTTTAAGTAATTTGAACTCAAAATAAGCACAATCAAGTTATTCTGATTCTTGTGTCCAAAACAGTGACTTTTGCTTGATTTAGGTGTTACTTCACTCATTTTGAGATTTTTGCCATTGCTTTTTGTAAGAAATCTTACTAAGAACATTTTGCTTACCCCATTACATAATTTGCATATATTTTGTCTAGTTTTTGCCAATGGATTTTTTGCAGTGTAGTTGACTAGCCCTATTACGTCCTAAAGTAATATATCCAATTGAAAGTCAATGTTCCGTTGGTGTCTCAGACCTCAGTAAGTCAGAGGAGGATGGAAAAACAGCAGGAGACTCACAAGGAGGAGAGAAAGAGTGGCACCAGAATGGAGCAGAAAACAAGGATGCAGTTGAAGAAGCTGAAAGAGGAGATCAGTTGGATGACACCAGTCCACAGGACACATCCTGCCAGCGTCAGTAGTAAGTACAGTTAGCCTTGTTTAAGATGTTTTGGGTATGTTTTTTAAATGAAATCTGACTTTGTCATTTGTTTTACAGTCTTGGGCTAGATTTCAGCCAGAACCCCCAGATGTTGACCGGGTCCTGGGCAGAATACACCCACACTCCTGAGAACTACCTCAAAGGCTGCAAGTGGTGAGCAAACATTGAAAAGTGATACGTGTCAATGGAAACGGTGCATATTAAGTAAACCATTATCTTTTTTTTTTTCTCTCTTTCAGGGCTCCAGACGGATCCTGTATCCTCTCAAATAGTGCAGATAACGTGCTACGTGTTTATAATCTCCCGCCAGAGATCTACAGTGGCAGCTGGGACTTGTTGTCAGAAATGGTTAGCTGCTTTATTCTTGTTGCTAACTTAGAAATACTATAATTATTGTGCATCAATGTCAGTATATTAAACCATATATTTCAATACTCTGATAACGTCACTCTAAATGAAGTATCTGTTCATCTCGCACACCTGTAAGCCACACCCATAGCATAGGCTGCATGGTTGCTTTTCTTGGGTGCTACATCACAGAAGACTGTTCTAGTGTTAAAGACCCTTTTGTATACACCTGTAGTGGATTAACCAGAGGATTTCTTCATTGCTTGGACACAAACACACACTACCCCCACTTTACGGCCTATAAGGAAACTTCGAACCCAGAACACTCTAAAAAAACCTTGGAGTAATCTTTTTTTTCAAACAACCTTAAATTTCAAAATGACATTTACTGACTATTTCTTCACTCAGCCTCGCCCGAGAGCCCTAAATGCGAGTTTAGGGTAAAATTCTGTTTACATTCCTCCAAGTCATAAACCTCGGAGTTAATGTAAACATTTGGAACATTTGCAACACATTTGCAACATTTGCATCACTAGGACGGGACTGCGGACTTAAGAGAGTGTCAAAACTTAATTAATGCCTTGGAAATTGTTAATTCACCAAATGTTGTACCAATTTAGGGGTTTGTGCCTAGTTACTTCTGCAATCACTTAGAAATAAGATTAATGAAATTAAGAGAAATGTTCTAAGCTTGGAAATTCCATTGACCGTTTGTAAGTGAGACTCTCTGCTCTCTGTTCACCAACCTCCCCCACCGTCGTAAATTCCGATGCCAGCCGCTTATCTAAGCATTCAGCAAAGGGGAGGAATTCCTCACTCAGAAGATTTTGCTTAAAATACATATATATTGACTATATAAAAAAGGTGTTTTATAGAATGTTTACTAAATAATGGTATATGTGTCTGGTATATGGTATATGTGTTTGGATGTGTCCTGATTGAATTCTCCTACACATTCAAGTCTGAATCAACAAGGTTTAATTAGCATTTGATAATTTAGCTTTATTTGGTTATCAGTGGTTTAACCATGTATTATCTTTTAAGTGATTTAATTGGGTTTAAATAATAACATGACTCTTGATCTCTTTCTGACAGAGTACCATCCATCATTGTATTCCTAAGATTATCTTGAGTATTACAAAACTGTTTGTGGGCAAAATATATATATATTACATTTATTGTGATTCAATTGTAAGATTGTTTGTTTCCTGAATTTATCCTCACAAACTGATATGCTGAAAAAGGTATTTTGATCCACTGTTTAATTGAGTTTTCTTTTGGTTTGATCTATTAGAAAAATGCTGAAGCATGTTGACCATGTGAGGAGGGGGGGGTTTATGGCCCTTTGTGAATCCCCACCAAAGTTTGAAATTGCTCCTAGACCAATCAAAACACAGACATTTGGGCCACAGGGCCAATCATAGCTCAGGGGCCAAACAGGCCACAGAGACTAATAGTAAACTGGGCAGACACAGTTCAGTTTTCCAGTTTAGAGTTGCCAGTTGAGTTTTGGGAGTTCAGGTCAGAGCAGTTGGAGGAGGAGTGGGAGAAGGAGTTGGAGAAGATGAGTTGAGGAAAACAGTTAGAGGAGAGAGGTTAGGGAGCCCAGAGATGGAGGAAGGATAGACTGTTAGTTTAGTCATCTTAAGTTAGTTTTCTTAGACTAGTGCATTTAATCTTCAAGTATATTAATATTAGCTATCCTAGTTAAAATATCTAAGGTTATTTTACAATCTACGAAGCCAAGCATTATTCCATCTAAGTTTAGCTAAAGTACAGCTGAAAAAGAGATCCGCCAGATCCAACCCAGAAATCTGCGGTCCGGAGGCCACCAGCAAGCCACCTGAGAGCGAAGGGATTTCCCTGTGGGTTCTCATGGGGCTCCGTGCTGACACAGGAAGTCAAACCACCCTGCAGACAGGCTCACGTGATCCTTTTTCGGGGTGAAGCAGCAGACGACCAACCCAGGCGGACGTCACCAAGGCCCACTTCAACAACTCAGAGTAAGGCAGAGCTGGGTTTAATCTTTCGGCAGATGGTGTCTGTTGGTCATGGTTTGGTCGGGTCTTTAATAGAGCGTCTTTAGTATAGATGACTCATTTTGAGTGGCTTGGTTGGAAATAAGAATTGGTTTCGTAGACTTAAAATGCCTTAGACCCTTATTTAGAAATACTCACTTAATAGTTATATTAATCTTTATTCCTTTCATATCAGCATTATAACGTGTTTGTTCTTTTATTTCTCATTTATCATTCTACACTATGATTTGATAGCTAATGGCTACATTTATGACTTTTTAATGAATTATTTACTCATATCTGTGTGATTTAATAAATACTTTTATTTTACAAAACCTGTCATTTCAGTGTGTTTTTCTGGATAACTTGGTTATGAAAATTTCTGTCACCTGTAGAAACCACACCCTGAGATGTCTTGTGTTATTAATTAATTTGATTAATTAATTAATTAATTAATCTAATTAAATTAATTTAATAACTGGCGCCCAATTAAAAAATATTTCAACATCTCAATTAGCACCAGGTATTAAACCACTGAGCCCGCTACATAATTGGCTCGCCAACGTGGGGCAGGATTATATTCTTATTGGTTCTCCGCCGCGAGACCAGAATATATACACATTTCATAACCAGTTCCAGAAAATAGCGCTGTAAGTTGCAGAATAAAGTGTATTTTGTTGTTATTATTAAATGCGTTAGCTGCTGGCTAGCTGGCCTAGTTGGAGTTAACTGCATAAACCCAGCGTGTTAGAAACACACGCACATGTTCTACACGTGTTTTTGTTTACAATTCAGGACTGGCCAGTCCCCTGTGTGTGTGCGTGTCACGCGCACGCTCCCCTATGTGTCTAAATAACGTGTACAGTTGTGTGTGTGTGGTATGCGAGCGCTCTTGAAAATATTACGCTTATTTGTAAGATAAGCTTGGTTGACACACCGCCGTGTGTGGGTAACCTTAAACCCGGGTGTATATACGTGTATATACGTGTGTACTTACATAAAGTTCGAACTGTTTCCGGTAAAATAGACATATTTTGCCAGTGTTGATCTGATAAGGCCTTCGCGCAGCTCTGAGCCGCGGATTTCCGGCTCACTGACTCCGCGCTCCAGTTAAAACTGCCGGTTTTTGCGCGAAATCCGTAAAATCCTGCAGTACTGGACACTTCCACGTGCGTAAAAGAGTAGCTAACTTTTACGTAACACCACCCTGAGTGGCAGGAAGTCTATTGTGTGCGTGATTAAACTAACCACGCCAGGATGTAAATCCTCTTTGCTCATCTTGTGAAGTGTGTTGCTGCTGTGTTAAACTTTAGGACAGCCGAGTCCTTCTCCTCTGCTATTCACAGTCGACTGAGTCAGTCAAATCTGCTGACCAGGTCCCAGACCCAAGGGGCGGTCCTTAACGTGGCATCATCAGTGGGCGTGACCACTCCCACCAGTCGGCCTCTGCCACCATCTGGTGGACAGCCTGACTATTTACACTCAAACTCAAAGGGTGTTTTACTACCCCTCACCACTAGGGGGGGTACACTGCCACATCGCCATCTGGTGTTTGATTTGGTTAACTGCATACAGTGCAGAAAGGTGCATTTCATTTGTTTGACCACCAGAGGGAGCCACTTAGCCATATAGCTGTGTCGCCACCTGGTGTTGTACTTGTGTAATTGCTATCATCCTGTAGAGTGCATTTAGAGTTTCTGTCGCCAGAGGGTGCCAATTTCAAACAAACTTTTTGTTAAGTTAATAAAGGGAATTTGCATTGTGGTGGGGTTAAATGGTTTGTAAATAAGTAAACAAATAACTGCATTCATTTAATCGGTTAATATTAAATAGTTAAATTTAAGTTTCAGGTCTGCTCTCTCAAACATTACTCTTTATGTTACATTGAACCAAGCTAAATAGCTATCTCCATTGAGTAACTAATCACAACATAAAATAATTAACTGGTCATTTTAATCAATTTGATTAAGTAAAGTTAATTAAATTTTTGTTAATTAATTATTTTCAATTTAATTCAACCATCTTCAAATAAATTAAGCTTAATTATTGATCGATTAAGATCAATTATTAATAACTGATTGAAATTAATTAATTAATTAACCATTAAAAAAAAAAAAAAAAAAAAAAAAAAAAAAAAAAAAACCTATCCAGTTATCAGTTACTCAACCATATACCCAGCACACCTGTGCTTAATACATAGTTAAATTCTCCCATCCTGTACATAGTTAATAACTCTACCCATATTTAGATTTAGACATTGTGTATAGTGCCCTACAGTTATTAAACTGTTCACTAGCATCACTGACAACAAATCTAACTATTCTTTTAAAATTAATCTACTAATTGTAACCTTAGGTCGCCCACTTTTAACAGATTTTCTTCTTAGAAAAGGCACAATGCTAATTGACTCGAACATAAAATAAACTTGTTTGTCATCAAAATTGTTTGATTCCACGTGCTTTACGTAAATCAAAATGTGTGCCACCGAAAAAGCTCTTTTAGAGCTTACAGCTGGTTTACCCCCAGGACTTACTGTCCCAGTCCAACAAACGGACAGTGGGGGTCTCCATGCACTAATTGCCAAAAGCCTCAATGAGTGTGTATCTAAAATCCTTGAGGGCAAGCAACAAGTGGATCCGATTTCTCTAATACTGTGGAAACAACTGCTGTTGTCACAGGATCAACTTGCTGCTTCCTCCAAAACCATTCAAAATCTCCAAGCAGAGATTGTGACTTTAAATGATAGAGTTGCAGACCTAGAGAACAAAACTGTACAGTCTGAAATGAACCAAAGAGACCTCAAAACCGAAGTGCAGCTGCTTCAAAAGGAAGCCAACATAGCTACCCAACTTGCAGCTCAGTCACAGGAAAAACTAAAACATGCTATTGCAAGACAGGTTGAGCTACAAACTGAATTAGCACATGCTAACAATGCAGTCAAATTAACTCGAGACCAAACAGAGTTAACATTTGAGCTGATGATGGAGGGAGACTCCCCCATCAATCCAGCTGGTAAATCAGGAACCCCTGGGGTTCCGGATCCTAGGCAACAACCATCCACAAATACAATCCCTCTAGTCTCCCTTAAAGGTGCTGAAGCGCCAGTAGAACCAAGGTTCACTCAGCGTTCCCAGCCACATGGGACCTCTGTGCATCCTCAAGCACCCTCTGATAGAGATTTGGACAAAATTGCGCGTAACATCCCACGCTTTGAACCAGAACCGGACGGTTCTAATGATGTCCACCAGTATCTTCGCGACATTGACTTCTTCTTACGCCGTTTCCCCAAGGCCACGGTAGATGATAAAATCTACCTCATTAAGGTGTCCTCTAGTCGGGAAGTTGGACGTTTCATTGAGCGCCAACCACCCCAGGTTAAGAGAGACTATCCTGCTCTTTGCGAGGCTTTGGAGAATGAGTTCTCCAACAACCTTGTTCAAACCGGCCTTGCTGCAGCTCTTGCAATAAAGCAGAGTCGCCAGGAAACACCCCTACAGTACTATCACCGCCTCAGGCACGCTTATTTCGGCTATAGAAATGAGCCTGGAATGGAGGAAGAGGAAGTTCTCAAAACATTGTTCGTGAGAAACCTCCATCCCTCCACCAGTCACTCTTTTGGAGTCGCAGCCTGCCCTCGTACGCTAACAAGCCGGCAGCTGCGTGATTTGGCTCTCAGAGGATTTGCTAAGTTCCAACAAAACATTAATAAAAAATCAGAGTCAAATGACGTCCTGATAATTAATGAGCAGTCCTCCCACGTCAAGCAAAAAGGGGCACACAAGGCTCCAATGCCACCTAAGACCCAGTTAAACCACAAAAACCAGAGAGTGTTCCACTCTTGGCGTCGCTCGTCCCTACATTGGGCCAAGCAAAGTGACCAAAAGCCCTCCTATCGAAGGAAAGGTAGGATAAAACGCAGTTGGAATGGCAAACACTCACAGCACCATGCTCGAGCACAGAGCTCCAGCAAACTTCAATCTCCGCTCAGGAGAAAGAGCCCAAAGCACCACAAACGTTGGTGTCCACCTAAAGGGCACAAGGATGAGACATATCCAACTAACCTGAGCACTAAAGACGACAGTCTGCTCAGACAATTTCGTAACGAAATACGCAAGCAGGACAATGCTGAATCTGAATTCTTGCCAATTGTCCATGCTCCAGATCAACCTGCTTGGGGGGGTGCGAAATCCATCCACTCCAATGCAGCCTTGATTGTACAGCCAGACGCTGAAAACAACCACACTGAGGAAGCTTCTTCCCTCAGCCTGGAGGATCCACCACCTAAACAATTCTTGGGTTTCTTAACCAAGAAAGGTTCAACACCAAAATTCTACCTAGCCACCTGGCTGGAAGATGTGTTCGGGTATGAAGCTCTTTTGGACACGGGGTCAGACATTTCTTTGATGTCAAATTCACTTGTCGACCAGGTGAGGGCGACAGCCCGCCGAAACAACAAAGAGATACCTCTGAAAAAGTGTGCTCCTCACCTTCAACCATATTCGCACACTGGTATCACTCTGCATTCTGCAGCCCTGGTGCACGTTGCCATCGGTCCAATGAGCCTCACCCATCCAATTCACATTTCTCCATTGGAGAACGTCCCATTGCTCTTTGGCAAAGACCTCCTTGACCGGTTCAAACCATTGATTGACTTTCAGCATCGTAGAATCTGGGCACAGGTTTGCGAACCCCTGCCCTGTCCTAAGGCACAGGATAGAGTTCAATGCTATCATGTTGCTAGCAACATTGAGCCACACAAGCTCATTGAACCTTCAAATTCCACGGGAATCAATGAGAAGCTCACAGTCAGGATTCTGAAACCACCATCTTCAGAGTCCCCTAGCATGACTCTAAAACAAAACACCTGTTCATGGGCATTGACTCCCTCTACGGCTGTAGATGAGTACAACCCAAAAGCTGGAAAGTCATTCACTCTTAACACAACGGTCAACGGTGAAATCTTTGTTCCATGGGCTGACAAGTCAGCTGTTCACAGACCACCTGCAGGTTCCTTGCCACGGACTAACTGTGATCCTCTGTTCGTGCACCAAAAGGATTGTTCTCTTCTTGTTCCTGCACCAGTGGTTCCAGACAAACACAGTCCCTTGGATTCTTATGAATGTAAAAACATTCCCACCATCTACACAGATGGATGTGCTTTTCAGAATGCTCAAATCAAATGGAAAGTTAACATGACAATTGGTGCATGTGACAACACTTCTTTCAGAACACGGGCATTTCAACTTGATCCACTTGCCACTTACTGTGCGTCTTTCAGGATGCTCAAGGGCCTGTTTGTTTATGCCCCAGATACACACGCTTCATCTTCATTCGTGGTGCCTCAGTGCCATGGGGGGGAGAGCCTAGCCCAGGCCCTCGATCACCCATGGGTGGACCACAAAATGATGGGGAAAACACACAGAGCACTCCCACAATTGACATATCTGCCACTTGTTGGAAAAAGGCTAGTGTGTTTTCAGCCCCAATCTTCAGAAGATCTGTGTGGTGTATGGCCAATTCCACAAATGGATTGGGTCGAAAGACTCATGAAATTTGTTCGAAGGAACAAACATCTCATCACTGTGGCAGGTGCATTTGCCAGATGGAGGGGACGTCCCCCAGACCCTATTGAAATGGCTCAGGCCACAACTTTTTCGCTGAACCACACTTTCTCAGGTGTTGGTATATCTCACCGTTCTAGCGGAGAACTGCGGAAACACCCAAAACTGGGAAAAAGCACGCTTGGATACCAACCATTGTGCTACACTGCTGACAAGCTACTGGTGAGGTCCCAGCACAGCACTGGCAAAACAATTCGCGAGCTCAGGTCTCATTGGTTTGGTCCTCATGCAGGGGCAGACAAACTGCCTCGCATCTGGAACCAAATCCCGCATCGTCAGTGTTTTATTAAACCGATTCTCAAACAAGTTCACTGTAACCCAATTAAACTATGCAAAAGCCCCATGGGACAAGTCGGGACCAATAATGCCCTAGGTTAAATCATAATACTGGGCCAAATACTTAGACACACTGAGTGTTCATTGTCCACCATATTCTGACCTGACGCAATTGTTAAATTGAGAAAGTACCACACATTCACTGTCTGGAACTCACCTATCCAAGTAGCATAACTCACAACAAATTGGATATTTTGTTAAACCTAGTGTTTGAATCACCATTTCAAACCATTAGCATAACAGTATAATAAATACGTGGAGAAGGGGGGGTGCCAATTTTTTTTTTTCTTTCTTTCTCCTCTCTTCAGGTGCCCAAAACATATTTTGTTTCCCTTCTGACTACGTTTGCTCCGCTATATTGTTCTCAATTGTTGACTAAGTAGTGGCTAATTATTGAAGCATACCTTATGGGTAGGTTGTCTTGATAAAGTTATAAAGGAACAAATAGCTAGCAAACTATTTGTGACCCTTTCCTATGCTTGTTGCCACACTATCACATTAAATTAACTATTTTATTCAGAACCAAAAGCCAATAGCTACAACAAAAAAAAACTGATCATCAGAGAAATTGTATATCCATTAGACCAAAAACTCTGTCAGCGACCTTGTAGTAGATTGTCTTAAGAAAGCATGACCAACAAGACACCAATTGCATGAAAGATGTACCCTAACATGCTCTGTCTACAGAAATCCACGTTGACATCGACCGATGACCCAACGTCCAGTGGCCCATCGATCGATGGGGGGGGAATGTAGTGGATTAACCAGAGGATTTCTTCATTGCTTGGACACAAACACACACTACCCCCACTTTACGGCCTATAAGGAAACTTCGAACCCAGAACACTCTAAAAAAACCTTGGAGTAATCTTTTTTTTCAAACAACCTTAAATTTCAAAATGACATTTACTGACTATTTCTTCACTCAGCCTCGCCCGAGAGCCCTAAATGCGAGTTTAGGGTAAAATTCTGTTTACATTCCTCCAAGTCATAAACCTCGGAGTTAATGTAAACATTTGGAACATTTGCAACACATTTGCAACATTTGCATCACTAGGACGGGACTGCGGACTTAAGAGAGTGTCAAAACTTAATTAATGCCTTGGAAATTGTTAATTCACCAAATGTTGTACCAATTTAGGGGTTTGTGCCTAGTTACTTCTGCAATCACTTAGAAATAAGATTAATGAAATTAAGAGAAATGTTCTAAGCTTGGAAATTCCATTGACCGTTTGTAAGTGAGACTCTCTGCTCTCTGTTCACCAACCTCCCCCACCGTCGTAAATTCCGATGCCAGCCGCTTATCTAAGCATTCAGCAAAGGGGAGGAATTCCTCACTCAGAAGATTTTGCTTAAAATACATATATATTGACTATATAAAAAAGGTGTTTTATAGAATGTTTACTAAATAATGGTATATGTGTCTGGTATATGGTATATGTGTTTGGATGTGTCCTGATTGAATTCTCCTACACATTCAAGTCTGAATCAACAAGGTTTAATTAGCATTTGATAATTTAGCTTTATTTGGTTATCAGTGGTTTAACCATGTATTATCTTTTAAGTGATTTAATTGGGTTTAAATAATAACATGACTCTTGATCTCTTTCTGACAGAGTACCATCCATCATTGTATTCCTAAGATTATCTTGAGTATTACAAAACTGTTTGTGGGCAAAATATATATATATTACATTTATTGTGATTCAATTGTAAGATTGTTTGTTTCCTGAATTTATCCTCACAAACTGATATGCTGAAAAAGGTATTTTGATCCACTGTTTAATTGAGTTTTCTTTTGGTTTGATCTATTAGAAAAATGCTGAAGCATGTTGACCATGTGAGGAGGGGGGGGTTTATGGCCCTTTGTGAATCCCCACCAAAGTTTGAAATTGCTCCTAGACCAATCAAAACACAGACATTTGGGCCACAGGGCCAATCATAGCTCAGGGGCCAAACAGGCCACAGAGACTAATAGTAAACTGGGCAGACACAGTTCAGTTTTCCAGTTTAGAGTTGCCAGTTGAGTTTTGGGAGTTCAGGTCAGAGCAGTTGGAGGAGGAGTGGGAGAAGGAGTTGGAGAAGATGAGTTGAGGAAAACAGTTAGAGGAGAGAGGTTAGGGAGCCCAGAGATGGAGGAAGGATAGACTGTTAGTTTAGTCATCTTAAGTTAGTTTTCTTAGACTAGTGCATTTAATCTTCAAGTATATTAATATTAGCTATCCTAGTTAAAATATCTAAGGTTATTTTACAATCTACGAAGCCAAGCATTATTCCATCTAAGTTTAGCTAAAGTACAGCTGAAAAAGAGATCCGCCAGATCCAACCCAGAAATCTGCGGTCCGGAGGCCACCAGCAAGCCACCTGAGAGCGAAGGGATTTCCCTGTGGGTTCTCATGGGGCTCCGTGCTGACACAGGAAGTCAAACCACCCTGCAGACAGGCTCACGTGATCCTTTTTCGGGGTGAAGCAGCAGACGACCAACCCAGGCGGACGTCACCAAGGCCCACTTCAACAACTCAGAGTAAGGCAGAGCTGGGTTTAATCTTTCGGCAGATGGTGTCTGTTGGTCATGGTTTGGTCGGGTCTTTAATAGAGCGTCTTTAGTATAGATGACTCATTTTGAGTGGCTTGGTTGGAAATAAGAATTGGTTTCGTAGACTTAAAATGCCTTAGACCCTTATTTAGAAATACTCACTTAATAGTTATATTAATCTTTATTCCTTTCATATCAGCATTATAACGTGTTTGTTCTTTTATTTCTCATTTATCATTCTACACTATGATTTGATAGCTAATGGCTACATTTATGACTTTTTAATGAATTATTTACTCATATCTGTGTGATTTAATAAATACTTTTATTTTACAAAACCTGTCATTTCAGTGTGTTTTTCTGGATAACTTGGTTATGAAAATTTCTGTCACCTGTAGAAACCACACCCTGAGATGTCTTGTGTTATTAATTAATTTGATTAATTAATTAATTAATTAATCTAATTAAATTAATTTAATAACTGGCGCCCAATTAAAAAATATTTCAACATCTCAATTAGCACCAGGTATTAAACCACTGAGCCCGCTACACACCCAAGAAATGCAGCCTACTTTTTGGCGAAATGTGAATTCTAGGATGCAACTCATGTATTTGTCACAGCCCTTAATTACTTACAGTGCTTTGTTGCTGTACAATGCAAATGAAAAAAAGAAAAACATCACCACAAAAATGTATCAAAAGTCACTGAAAATGAAGCCTCCACAGTTTATTTATAATGTAAAAAATGTAAAACATGGACTCAAATCTGATCTTTTGCTCAATGTGGCTCAGATCAGATTTTTTCATGGCTGTGTGAATGTGTCAAATCAGTTTTTTTTTTTTTCACTTTACTTGCAACGAGCTGTTTGCTCTACACTCGAGCAAAAGATTCTCCACATATGAGCTGATAACACATTAATTTCCCTTTATAAAGCTACAAGTCGTCTCTCAAATATGATGTTTTTTTGTTGTTAAAAAAGGCAACATTTCAAGGACTTATTTAAACAATGTGGCTTGTAATGTGAACGTAGCCTTGGACCATTTCCTTTTTGTGACCAGCAGGCCACAGTAGAAAAGGATTCTTTGATGGACAGCATAACAGGGGTCCTGTCCTGCCTTTACTGCATTCTAGGTCGTGAAATGCACCAATAATGTGGCATGACCTCCTGCTGCTGTGTTTTTAAGGTTTAAAAAAAAGCATTTTTAAAATGAAGGGGAGACTATTGAAAGAGTTTAAATGAAGCAAAGCATTTGGCAGGAAACATTCGTTCGTATGATTCAGAACATAGAGCTATATTGTGCTTTCTTATTGTCTAAATGCAGTGGTGATTGTTAATGGAGTGGGCTGTAAACGCTGTTATCTTAAAATCTAATTATAACTAGGACTACAAGTTTAAGCTGCACTATTTGTGACATAGCTGTGCATAGCTACATACAGTCCCTGTAGAGAAACATTACCAAAAAAACTGGACTCTCTGAAGCATATAAACATGGATTTGTTGGCACCATGTCTAATTCAAGTTGTGGGTACGAAAAGATAAAGCTCTCCAGCATTAAGGTGTGGAACTGTGTTGTGGAAGGTGAGGAATGATTGGTTTTCTATCCAATATGTTTTGGGTGACCTCACTAACTCTCTTGTTGCTGAATGTGTCAGATATTCTTGATTTAATACCCTTGTTTTTGGAAGAAACAGTAAATAAACAGGTGTCTCGATACTTTTTGCTTCTTCAATGTATGTAAACTAGAGTTCATACAGCTTGTATTTATAGTATAGCAATTTTTAATTCTGTTTTTAAAGATTAATATTAGTCTATTTCAAGTCTACAAGGGTAGTTCAGTTCTAAAACTAGTGAAAAGCAAAAGTGTTTTTTTAAAGGGATTGGAATCTTATGAAGAAATATTTGACTAATAAACTCATTAAATGCAAAAAAGAGCAGGAAACCACAATTAAGGCTGCACAGTTGTGACAAAATATGTGTTGTACCAAATAAACTGTCTCAATGTCCGTTTATTTAAGCTGCTTGAAGGTTTTTCAGCACTTTCAGGCTGTAAGTCTAAAAAGTAGTCTACTCACTACCTCACAGTCTGCTATGTAAAGGGTTCTCTTCATTGCTGTACATGGGTAATGCAATTAGAGTTTGCTGTTAGAATTCAAGCCATTGCATTTTCCCAGTCCTTATTTCATTATAAACTCATCAACTCATCAATTGCGATGCTTAGAAATATGATTTATGGTACAGCTCTAACTTTGCTCCTGTTTTTGATTAGTTTGACAAGTTAATGAACATGAGGGGATATCTGACGTCCACATAGTTTCTTTTGTCAGCCATTAAAATGGTGGTAATGTTCTGTATTTTTTTTCTCTTTGTGATTCAGCCCCACTCGGTTCAAGACAGTAATTTCCTGAATTTGTGCATAACTGTCTGATACAAAAAAGAATGAACTGAAAGTGTTCCCTCAGTGCACTTTATCTGAAGCGCTTTATATTTCTAAAGATGTGATTTACTCCCTTGCTTTTGGAAAAAGGTAATTTGAGGAGCCCCAGCTTCTTTTTCATGTAGCACATGCTCCGTTTAAAGAGGATATGGATTTTCTTTCACAGCCTAGCTTGTTAAAGGAAACAATCTCTGCAGAAAAGTGTAGTTAGTCTTGGCCGCCTGTCTGCTCTGCTGCACCGGCTGATTGAAGAACTGATGAAATCTCTTAGAAGTCATCATTTGTTTTTGTTTTTTTTTGTTTGTCTGTTTCTAGAGTCCAGTGCTGAGGATGACCGAAGGAGACACCATCTATGACTACTGTTGGTTTCCTAAGATGAGTTCTTTGGACCCGGATACCTGTTTGTGAGTGTGTTTTCCTGTATCAGCTCTGCAGTGAGACACTTTGAAGGACTGTATGTGTAGTGTTATCTGAACCCAAAGAAAATGGACTGAGTAATCTAGAATTGATCTCACTCGGTTCTTGTTCAACAAATACTGTCAGTTCACAGACACAGGGTCTGACTTAATATATAACTGTTTGTTTTTGTTCTGTGTATAAATGACACAGTTCTGTTTGTCAGGCTTTAGAAATCGACAAAAATGTTACTGTGGGACCTGAGGCTGTAGAACAGTGACCTCAGTCTTGCTAATGTAGCTGATGATGAAGTAGTATTGGACAGTAATAATGGAAAGTAGCCAATTTTTACGTCAACGCTTGGAAAGGGGTGAACAGTTAAATCTAACAAATATTATTGTTATACAATGCATAAGAGTATGCTGCACTGTCCTATTAAACATCAGAAACCAGTTAAAAATCAGTGAAGAATTGGTGAAAAATGACAAGCTATCAATTTTAAGTAGACCTTTAGATGGGATATTTTGAAAGTGCCTCTTAAATCAGTCAAAAAAACAAGAAAACCGCTGGTCAGTACCTGATAGATCATTTAAAGGTGTCTCCCTCAGGACTGAAGCTTGTGTTCTCAGGACAGTGGGCTGACTGCCCATAGTCCAGACCTCGACATCATTTAATGTGTTTAAGAAAACAAATCTTCCAAAATATATATATTTTTATTGGATCAGTTTGATGTAGTTTTTAATTTTCCAGCCAGTTTCCAGCCAGCTGACACCCCCGAAAAGGTTTGTGTGGAAACAAATTGTCTGCTTCTTTTGTGAAAGTCTGTGAAGATGTCTGGCAGGCACTACCAGATGTTGCAGGTGTACATTGTTCCTGCAGATTCACATGTAAACACAACATTCAGATGGTGTGATGTTTGTTTGCTTCCAGAATTTGCTGACATTTATTTAAATCTATTGTTCCCTCCCACAGTGAGATGTAGTGTGGTAGAATGTGGTTTGGGACACACCCGCTAAGGTGTTATATGGAAGAGTTAAAGCAGTTGTTTGTGACCCTGCTGTGCACAGTTATATTTTAGGGGAGGTGTGCACTAGGCTATAGCTGAGGGTATGCAGGTACCATGTAGATTTGATGCAATAGCCTAAATTGGTGTGTTTGCTTTAATCAAACTGAAAGTTCATAATGTAATTAAGAAGATGTTAAAACTGTGACTACACCTTCCAAAACACACAGTTTTCATACAACCTTACCCTGCATTGTGGGCATCCGCTATTTTAATGTTTAGTGCTAGTCAGCTAGTGCTCAGAAAAAAATGTTTATTCTCAGTTGAGATTTTACCGAAGAAAATCGCTATATTCTTCTTGAACATTACACTATTGTTGCAGCACTTCCCTGATATATGTCTCTGAGGGGTGTTTCATATTGCAACCACAAATCAGCCTTGTGTACAGTTTTATTCCAGATGTCTTGTTACTTGTGCAGAATTCATGATGCCGGCCTGCCAGTCTGCCAAATCAGCTGTCCCTTGGATGATTTTACTGCTTCCTTTGAAATGAAACACCCCATGAGAAATCCATCACTAATACAACATCTGTTTGCCTCGCTGTGTGAGTGTGTATGTGTGCGTGTGTGTGTGGATGGAGCAACAATGCTGCTTGAGGTGTTTAGGGACAGTCTAAATGGTCCCCAATCTTCCCTCTTCAGCCATTTTCATCACCCATGGACTCCGACTGCATATTCCTCTTTGTTGAGCTGTGTTATTGTGGACGAATATACGTCCCAGCGGCTTCATCGTTTATTCGAAACCAGACGCATGCCGACATCAGTGCCGTGCAGCCGTCTCCAAGGAGACTTCTTTTGTCACAGGCGGTGGCTGTAGGCCACTGAGGAGGGCTTGTTAACCATGTTCCCCCTCCACATGCATGCACACACACATACACGCACATCGTGCTGATCAAACACACTGCTTGGGAGATCTGCCATCAGCCTGCAGCGAAGGAAAACGGGGGGAGAAGAGGTCAAGGATGGAATCGCAGGCAGAAAGGAGAAAGAGGAGGAGGAGGTGGAGGAGGAGGAAGATAATGATGAAGAGTGAGAGGACAAGCCCAGTGGAAATTGGATGCGCTGAAAGGCACTCTTGAAAACAAAAGATTTTGAAGCTTCTACTGCCTGCCAACAGGAACGAGAGGGAGCAAAACAATTGGAAACATTTTGCAGACCATGATGAAGTGGTCACCTAGTGTGTGCATGCTCTCTAGCCACTCTTAACACTTAATTTTTTTAATATTTTGAGGGTTGTAATCGAAAAGTAGTAGGCCCAGTGGGCTTTGTATTGAATATAGGCTGCTACAATTGACTGCTCCATCGCAGGAAAGCACCATGGGTATTTTTTTCTCTCTCTTTTTTTTTTTCATTTTGGCTTCAAGAGTGCGATCTCAGTTTCTCATAGTCAGAAGGCAAACAGTGTAACTCTCCTGGAGCGATGGCCAAGCGGATCTGCTGTGGAGAGCCTTTTGTTTTCCTTTCTGGGAAACGGTCCAGCCTAAACTGTGAAATCGTAGTGCTGTAATTGTTTTCTTTTTCCCAAAGCTCGAACGAGCGGTGAATGAAAGAAGAATAGGACTGATTTCTCACATGGCCGAGAGTGTAATTATGCTCTAGTAAAATCTGTCCATATTTAAAGTTTCCACATTTCTAACTGTTATGGCTCTGCATCTTAAGTAGCTGGTATCGAATGTAATGGAATGGAGTGGGGTAGAATAGACTTAATTGTCCATGCTGAATTCAACTGGCCTTAAACTAATAGGCTTATGATAACGGCTCGTGCTTTAATCTTTCCGTGTATGACTAGACTGAGCTGAGAACGCCTTTTCTCTTTCTATGCATGACCTGCCCTCGTCAGTTCACTTTCTCTCTCTCTCTCTCCATATCCACTTTTCTCCTCTCCCTCCATCTCCTTCCCTCTTCCAGTATTGCCAGCAGTAGCCGTGACAATCCAGTCCACATATGGGATGCGTTCTACGGTGACCTCCGTGCGACCTTTCGACCCTACAACCATCTGGACGAGCTGACGGCGGCTCACTCTCTGCGCTTCTCTCCGGACGGTTCACAGCTCTACTGCGGCTTTGAGAAGACTGTCAGGGTGTTCTACACAGAGCGTCCGGGCAGGGACTGTGAGGAGAGACCTACAGTTGGTGAGGAATTCCTAATAAAGCTTCACTATACTGATATGTCAAATGCCATGGAACAGGAACTAATATTGTGTTCTATTTTATGTCCAATTTGAGCTAGAGAATGCTGCATTTACCTGCAGGATATGCATGTGGAACCCTAATGTATTGAATGTGGATGTGATTTTTCTTGTCTGTTTACATGGGCAGTTCAAGGCAGACTGCTACTACTATTACTTTTAAATAACAATTGTTAATTGTTTTTTTTTTTATTATGTTTTTAAATAAATTTGTTAAGCTTTATTGCAATTTATGTAGAAATATTTTTTTAGACCTAGAATGTTGTTTATATTGTGCAGCTTCAGTTTTGTGCAGTTCTTCAAAATTCAAATCTGTATATTTTAAGAGTCTTTATGCCCTCTTGCTTTTCTCCCAGTGCTGTAAAGCTTCCAGTTCCTCACAAATAAGCATAAAACTCCCCTGCTGTGCCAGAGATGGAATGAACTAATTATTCGCTTGTAATTATTTTGCTCTAGAGCCAAATTATTATTCTAGTGTGCAGTCTGAACAGATAATATAAAGTTATTTCTTTCTTTCTTTCTTTCTTTCTTTAATTAAATGGTCCAGGTGTGCTCGTTATGAACAAGAGACATGATAGAAATCCGAAGTACTCTTGAAATGTTCTTACCAATTAAATTTCTTTCTTTTCTTGTTTCTCCGTACCCATCATCCTCCTGTTGCTCCCTATGGGCTTTCTTTCTTCTTGCGCTCTATTTTTTTTTTTTTTTTTTTTTTTTTGTCTGTCCTTCTCATCACTAGTTAAGAAGCAGGGTCAGAGTGGGATAATCTCATGTCTGGCGTTCAGTCCATCTCAGCCAGTGTATGCGTGTGGCTCATATTCCCGCACTGTGGGGCTTTACTCGTGTGAGGACGGTTCTCTGCTGGCCTTGCTGCCTCAGCGCCACAATGGAGGAGTCACCCATCTTCTCTTCTCCCCTGACGGCTATCATCTTTACACAGGAGGCCGCAAGGTATGCAAAAATGTGGACATTTCTGGTACAGTAATACATAATCTTTTTTTTTTTCTAAGAATAATTTTAGCTGAGTTTTGCTCAACCAGAGATGCTCTATTTGTGCTTGTAGGACCCAGAGATTCTCTGCTGGGACCTCAGAGATCCAGGCCGAGTTCTGTTCTCATTGCCCAGGACTGTAAGCACCAACCAGCGAATCTACTTTGACCTGGACCCGTAAGTGACAGCATTGTGTGATTTCTGGGCACACAGCATTTTTAATTAGTGTTTCATAATGTTATTTTATAACATTTAAATAGCCAATAAAACCTTAAACCATATTTGTCCATTCATAGCTGAAATGTGTTTCTTTTGAAGTAATGAAATACACCAATCCTGTTTAAAATTTTTATAAACATTTCCAACCTTTAAAAAAATGCTGTTATTGTGGTAATTTCAACCTTGGCAGCGCCTTCTCATGTATAGCTGTGCTATATATGATGTGTTTGTGTACATTGGTACGCAGACACTCACAATACGTAGATCATTCTATCAATAATATCCCTGCCCCCCTGCTGACCTCCAACCATCTGCGTCTCACTGCTCTCAGAGGCACACTGCTGCTGCTGCAGCCCTGTCTCTAAACCCATACATCACCCAGTGCCCCTCCTGCACTACCCTTCCCAAACTACCCCTCACATTTTTTTTTGCCTTTTCAAATTTGTCAGATGTTTGTGTGTGTGTGTGTGTATTGTGCACAGGTCTGGACGATACCTGATGAGTGGTGACACAGAAGGGGTGATGTCCGTGTGGGACATTTTGACCGCCCCTTCTGATGGTAATGAAGACGTGCTGCAGCCTTTCCTGAAGTTCCAAGCTCACAGAGACTGTACAAATGGCATCAGGTAACATCAGTACAAACTATGACCAACCATAGCAGTGATGACCTTTTCTGTTTTCCTAATTAGGTTGAAAAAAAAAAGGCTTGTTATAGAAAAACAGTTTTATTTTTTAAGTAAATGTAGGCCTGTCATGACATATATATCAATTCATCATTTAGTGTATGGACATGACTTTAATAATTTTGTTTATTCAGAGACTAGAGCCTGTTAAGATAAACAAGCTTGTGATCAACAGAGGTTTTATTTTTTATTTTTTAATGTAGGACATGTAAACATACAGCTCTGGAAAAAAATTAAGACCACTTCAGTTTCTGAATCAGTTTCTTTGATTTTGCTATTTATAGGTTTATGTTTGAGTTAAATGAACATTGTTGTTTTATTCTATAAACTACAGACAACATTTTTCCCAAATTCCAAATAAAAATATTGCCATTTAGAGCATTTACTTACAGAAAATGGCTGAAATAACAAAAAAAGATGCAGAGCTTTCAGACCTCAAATAATGCTAAGAAAACAATATTCATAAAGTCTAAAGAGTTCAAAAATCAATATTTGGTGGAATAACCCTGATTGGTTTTTAATCAGTTTGTTCTCCTCCACCAGTCTTACACACTGCTTTTGGATAACTTTATGCCTTTACTCCTGGTGCAAAAATTCAAGCAGTTCAGCTTGGTTTAATGGATGGTGATCATCAATCTTCCTCTTGATTATATTCCAGAGGTTTTCAATTTGGTAAAATCAAAGAAACTCATTATTTTTAAGTGGTCTCTTATTTTTTCCAGAGCTGTAAATTTATTGTCTACTTTAAGTGATGCAATATTTTTTATGAATTGAAAGCTGATTACACTTTGCTTTGTGATCATTTTGTAAGATGTTTTGTGTACAGAGAATACATTATAAAGGTCATTACCACCCACTGCACTGCCCACAGATAATAATTGTAAATAGCGGTGTAGAAATTGCAGAATTAACATTCACATTCAATGCAGGAGACCCCACATGCCTATCCCACAGCTTCTGTTCTTTAGGAAATAGCAAAAGTCATGGGACATGATGGCCAGTTTTGTCCCATGACAATTGGGATGTAAGTGTATTGTACTGACTCACAATGCTTGCAGTAAAGATCAGAGGTTGATTTAATTCAAACTTTAATTACCCTTTTAATTAACCCATAGACCTACACTGGTCTGTCTCTAAGGATGAGTAAGCCTATTTTGCTTATTTATTGCTGAGAATGTTGGAGGATGCAAGTCATTTTAATAAGACTTTCCATGAGAAACAGCTGTCATGTTTAAAAGAAAAAGAGTCCCAGATTTGTGTTGGAAACTAAGTTGCGAAAACAGTCTGTTTTGAATGAATATTGCATATTTGGAATGTTTATGGTGTTTTTGTGGCCCGTTTAGATGATTTCTCTGAACAGTATTGTAAGCATTAACGTTAACATTAAGTTGTCATGGATCTCAATGTTTGTATTCTGATGTTTTTTTTTTGTGCATTCCTCCAGCATCCACCCCTTTATGCCGTTAGTCGCGTCTTGCAGCGGTCAGCGCCAGTTCCCCTCGCCTGACGACAGTGACGGTTCAGACTCTGGCTCAGACCAGGACAGGGTGATGTCCTCAAACGGCATCAGAGAGGACAATGCACTCACGCTGTGGTGGGCTGGACCACTGGGCTCGACCAGTGAAGAGAGACAGCAGGATGAGCCGGCTGTGATTGAAAACTAAAACTAATGAGCTACAACTACTAAACCTTCTCTACAAACTGCCTCCGTTTCAGATAATTGAATAAATTGGTTGTTAAGGTAAAGTCCAGGGTTTATAGTACTGCCCAATGTCATCTTTTTGATTGACACAATTTAGGACCAACATAAGATAATTTTATTTTTTACTGATTATGGGTAAGCTTTCAGACCTGCTATAGCTTCCAATAGCGAAAGATTGTGTATAATTAATTTAAACCTGGAATGTAGAAGATCAGTCCAACACATTGAATTTTCAAACACCAAATCATGATCCAAACCAGCCAGAAATCAATTTTTCTTTTAGATTCTTAAAAATCGTCTTAAGGCTCATTTATGCTCAGCTACAAATTGGATATGGATGCAGGCAAAGCTTTTCGTCTGTACTCTGTGTTCTAAGCTGTTTATTTATGCATTTTTGCACATTCTCTAAAGCAATTTCACTGAAAATCATGGGGGCAGTACAGCCAAAAGTTCAAGCAAAACATGACCACTGCCATACAGAAATGACAAAACGTCTATCGTAAATTGTGAAGACTTTATACTGCCGCTGCCTCTGACATTTTGTTTTTTGATTAAGTAAAGCAGCTGTGTTCCAAATCTGTATTCTAAAATAATGTTAAAACAATCTCTGCTCTGGAGGCTTGAATTTTTTGGGGCTTTTTCATGATTTTTTTCTCATAATGCTGTTTTACCCCTCCCTCTTCACCTGCAGAGATTGTGTGTAACTGATGATGAAAGAGGATGGGATACATCAGTTGCTTCCCTGGGGTTGGGATGGGACACCTCTATGATGGCAGCATTAATGCAGAAAGTACCTAGAGGTTTTAAAGCAACATGTGCAGCTGTATTTCAGGGACACCTGTGCACGTTTCAGCAAGACCTCATGCTGCACACATTAGAAAAGCATGGCTGCGGAAGAAGTGTCAATTTTTATGATTGTTTTACTTTTTTTTCCTCTATATTTCATTGGCAGAGATTGTAACCTAGGATAGGATAGGATGCATCAGTTATGTCCTTAAAATCGCTCTGAATGTTGCAGTGGCTGCTTTATATTACTGAATACAAAGATTTCTTTAATTTGAAACGTTTGAAAAGTTTTATATGACGGCTGCAGCCTAACCTGTGGGACTCTATGATCAGCAGTTATCACAAAATACTTGTTCTGCTCGTGGTTGTCAGAACAGCTTGACTCTAGTGGATGTTTTGCTTAATATTATAATATTATAATATAGTATAAATGAGCCTTAAAAGAACACAATTGATGTGAAATGCTTTGGAGACTGGGCCCATTACTTCTTTAGTGTTTTTGTCTGTTTTAAAAAAAATTAAAAATAGTTTTGACGCAGCAGTAATGTATGATTTGGCCCAAACTGTGAAACACAATAGCTTTTCCTCTCTTTGAGAAATGGAAACACGAATATAAAACACAGCTAGTCTCCGTCCTTAAGTGATTATTTTGGAGATAAGAAAGGAAGCAGTGGAATGAGCCCATCTATATTTACACTCTCAGGTCCACAGATGATAAAACACAAAAACACAGAGGCAGCAGAGTTCATTCTGTCTGTTTACTGTTCTCCTCCACTGCTCTACTCTACCCTTCTGCTTCTCCAGTGAAAGCAGTGAAAGATTCCTTACACATCTATTGTGTGCCATAGTGCTGCTTTGTGTGCCAGTAAAATGCTTTTTTTTTTTGGAGTTCAGTGATAACTGTGTTGTGTGCGTGAATGTAACAATGAGCTTCTGCTAATACCTTTACAATCTTACAGTTTACTAAAAAAAAAACCATCAAGTCTATTGAGTCTCATGTTTACAGGAGTTTTAGAACTGAGTGGGGTGTATGAATGCATGCATGTGTGGGTGGAAAGGAGGGTGTACACCTGATTGTGTACTTGTTGTAATATGGCGTCATGTGTGCGTGTGAGTGTCTGTCTGTATTTTTTAATATGCAGAAAAGCAGTGGAACTGAATATCTCACCCTTGCCAAACAATGCTTTTTGCAGGATGTTCACTGTGGTTAGTAGATTGTCATTGATTTTGTAATGTGGCATCTCTCGCTATCTATTCAAGTGCTTTAATGACACCTGTGTGTGTGTGCAGCTCTTCTCCTTTTCTGACGCACGTTGACCAATTGGTTGATTTGAGATTAGTTGTGAGATTTCCGATTATTAAAGATTTGTTGTGTGAACATTTTGTATTGATCTGTTGCTGTGCATTTCTGTGCAGAGCATTTACTGATTTTAAAACTGTTTTATTTTGGCAACATCTCAAGTTGAAAGCATTGTTGATCCCACGTCAACCTGAGTGCAGTTCAAAACTCTGTCCACTAGGTGGGAGGCTTTACCCCTACCAAGTAAACTTCAGTTGGAAACATTCAATAAACTTCTCACAGTTTATTTTCTCACACTGCAGTGTTGTGTTTGTTTATGAGGTAATTTACAGTAAGAATATGTTGCGTTTCAAAAATAGCACTGATGTTTGAGAAGATATTGGGGGGCGATTATATCACCCAATCAGGAAAAAGATGGTATAGGACAAAGTTTTCTATGTTAACTTTGACAATGATTTCATTGCAGACAGTATAAATCCATAATTTGTGTCTGCTTTAATTTATTCTTTTTTAATATACATTCATTCCTGCTGTATGTTGCAAAAAAAAAAAAACATTTCAGGGCTAGTACAAAAATATATACAGTCATATGGAAAAAGTTTGGGCACCGCTATTAATCTTAATCATTTTTAGTTCTAAATATTTGGGTGTTTGCAACAGCCATTTCAGTTTGATATATCTAATAACTGATGGACACAGTAATATTTCAGGATTGAAATGAGGTTTATTGTACTAACGGAAAATCTGCAATATGCATTAAACCAAAATTTGACCGGTGCAAAAGTATGGGCACCCTTATCATTTTATTGATTTTGAATTCTGCTAGCTACTTTTTACTGACTTACTGAAGCACAAAATTGGTTTGGTAACCTCATTGAGCTTTGAACTTCATAGCCAGGTGTATCCAATCATGAGAAAAGGTATTTAAGGTGGCCAATTGCAAGTTGTTCTCCTATTTGAATCTCCTCTGAAGAGTGGCATCATGTTCAAATATTTAGAACTAAAAATGATTAAGATTAATAGGGGTGCCCAAACTTTTTCATATGGCTGTATGTAAAAACTGACAGTGTCGGTAGGCAACTCTAATCACGGTCTGGTACAACAGCAGTGTCCATGAAATGCCTGTGGAAATTACTGAAATGCTTAAAAAAACAATATTTCTCAAAGACAAATTACAAGTAATTTGTCTATCTCTACAGTGCCTAATATCCTTGAAAAAGTTAAAGAGCCACTAAACCCTGAACCATATTTTTCCATTAATAGCTGAAATATCTTGTCTTTGAAGTAATGAAACATACCAGCCTTGCTTATAATTTTTAAACATTTCCTAACCTTTAAAAACACTTTTATTGTGGTAATATTTGTCTCTGCAGTGCTATAGGCGAGGATGATGTGTCTGCGTACTTTAATATGCAGATACATCACAATATGCAGATCAGTCAAATAATAATACTGCCCCCCTGCTGAGGTCCAACCAACTGCGTCTCACCGTTATCAGAGGCACGCTGCTGCTGCTCAGCTCAGCCAATCAGCTCTCCCTCATGCCCTGCTTCTAAACCCATACATCACCCAGCGCCTCTTCCAAACTACTATTTTTTTTTTAACCTCTTTTACAATTTAGTTGAGGGTGGAGTAAGCAAAAATCAGGGGTTGCAGTGCAAGGGTTTCTCATAGATCCAAGGAATTACTTTGGTAAACCATAAGCAAGCGCTACAAAATGGTTGTCAATTTGTGTTGCAGTAAAAAAAAAAAAAAATACACGTATTATGGTTTGAAAAATTCCAGAAATCCCTCCAGACTTTTAGCAGCAACAAGTCCAAAAGCCATGGTCTTTCAGGGTAGGGCGTTGTGTGATGGGAATAGGACACTATTTACACTATTAGGCCAGCATTAACAAATAAATGTACCTAGAGATTTTAGAGCAACATATGCATCTGTCCTTCACTCTTCAATAACACAATCTAGGACCTCATGCTGCACACATTAGAATGTATGGCAGAATAAGAGGCTACATGTACTGATATGTCCCTAACAAAGAAATTCATTGAGAATTATGAAGTGAAAAAATACCTGTTTGCGGGAAGAATGAGACAAAATAAGAGTAGAGACTTCATTGCTTGCTGTCTCAAGTGTCTAAATATTTTTTCAGTGTTCAGTACAAATTAATGGCAACACTACAGCATAGGGGTTTGATGAGAAAAAAAGTTTAGTGTGGACTTTTTAAGAGGGATCTGGCAACACACTAGCTAGCAGGGAGTGTGGTGGCTGAGCAGTGAGAGCAGCTCTCAGCAGAAGAGGAAAATTCAGGCATTTGCACAGAAGATGCTTCTGCTACTTTTAGGTTGTATATCTGGCTGCATTTTGGCTCCAGTGGAAACAATAAACAGTAACAGAGTGATCAACAAGACACAAACCATATATAAATACTGTAAGTAAATCCTACACGTGACTGTTTTATAGGCAGGTGTACTAATCCCTTAGCTCTGTACTGTATTTAAAAACATGTTCTGTCTCTGTTTGCACTTCAAGCATAGTCTTAATATGACTGGTTATGGTTATGCACAGTTAAATTACAAGAGATTTAGGAGAAAAAAACACAAACCATAGACTTAATATGACTGGTTGTGGTTTGCACTTATTGTTTGCACTATATAAGACCTAGAAAAGTTTTATTTTTATTTTTTATTCTTATTCTTATTTCTATTTCTTGTAAAATCAATGTGCGAAAGAAACCAGTCTGTTAAGTTTGCGTTATATGATTTTGTCAAATAAGCCATTTTTCATTTTTGACGTTTTCTTTAAAATGTTATTTTTAAATCTCGTCTCGTCTTGTTCTCGTGGACTCGTCTCGTCTCGTCACACCCCTACTACAGCACGATAAATGCATAATGTACTGAACTTTTTTGGGGAATGTTTTACAGGCCAGAAATGAAGGAACTGATGTATATTAACAAATACAGTGAAAAAATGAAGTTGATTTTATTATTTCAAGATTCAAAGATTTAAAGAGTTTATTGTCGCGTGGACAGTAAAAAACAAGTTTCCTCGTACAATGAAATTCTATCTTTGGGATTTTGGGATTTCATTAAGAATGGTCCAGAGAACTTGTAGATACACTGAAGCAAAACAAGTTGAGCTACTTCTACCAGCACTGTGGGAAGTCTGCCATTAAACATTCTCGAACACGCACACAGAGTTTAGGAAACACACAAATGTCTCGTCTCACATCCGTTACTTCAATGTACTCAATTCTTGAGTGCCAAGCTGGAGCGCTCTTCTGTTGTGTTGTCCAAGTTGCCTAGAGACCAACTTCAGAGAGCAGCAGAGGGGAAAGCAGTGAAAGACACTGAGCGCAAAGTAGAGGAAGGTTCTGTGTGTCTTTAAGTACCCAATTCTGGTGCTCCTGAAGACCCAGGGCAGCACAGGAGAATGTCTGCCCCAGCAAGAACCAGAAGGTCAGACCTGAACTCCCTGGAGAAAATGGTCAACAAGACAACTCTGACCACCCAGAGAGTCCTCCATACACACATCATGGGTAAGTGCAGTCAGTAACAAGCTTAGTGGTTAATAGGTCTGCCCTCCACACGCCGGACCGGAGTCTAATCCCCCACCTGGGAAAGCACAGGGCCGTACTGAGGCTCCATTCTGCTGCTCTGTAACCTGATTAAAGTGTAAACGCTCTGGATAAGAGTGGCTTTAAATGTAAAGGTAGATTTGTGACTTCATTGCATACATATTAAACCAGGCTTTGATCTTCCTGAGAGCAGCTCTCTGAGTCTCAAACCTGCTCTGACCTTCAATCCTCACTCCTCCTTTCCTCCTTCCACCCCCCCTCACTCTTTCTTTCATTCTGAAACACCCCTTTACGTTTTCTTCTTCTCTTCCCATCACCCTCTTTTCTTTTCATCACCTTTCTTCCCTTCTGCAACCCTCTCCTCTCCTCTTTGCCACCTTCTTCCTTCTTTTACCTTCTCTTCTTTTTTTCCATCTGCCACACTTTCTTCTTTTGCTTTCTTTCTTTCTGTCTCTTCTCTTTATTTCAACCTCTTTAGCGTTTCTTCCACCACCCCATTTTTTTTGCTTTATTTATTCCTGCCTCCCTCTCTTCGTTTATAATGATCTCTTCTTACCTCCTGCTCTTCTTTCTTTCACTGTCTCTTATGTCCTCCTGCCACTTTTCTTTGATCCCTCTCTTCTTTCTTTCACTGTCACTGACTCTTTTTCTTCCACCTCTCATCTGAGTGTGCCTCTCCTTATTTCCTTACATCACCTTCTCTTCTTTTGCATTCTTTCTTCATGCCTCCCTCTCTTGTTTGTCATTCTTTCTTAGTTTATTTCCTTCTGCCACCTTCTTACCACCTTTTTTTCTCTTCTCACTGCCTCTTTTTTCTTTGAAAATCCTCATTTGCTTTCTTTTCTTCCTTCCACACACTCCTCTCCTTCTGATTCTGTCTTTATTTCTGAAACTCCTTGATTCATTTTTTTCCTGTTTTTATCTCCAACCTTTTCTACCTTTCTCACTATTTATTTCTTCCATACTTTCTTTCTTTTTTTTCTGTCTTTCTGTATATATATCTTTTTGAAACGCTATCTTTTCACCACGTCTTTCTGCCACCTTCTTTTCTGTTTACTCTCTTTCTCCCGACATTTCCTCTTCTCTCTCATTTGTTGTTCTCTACTATCTTATTTTTACTTTTGCTATTCTTTCTCTTGTATCCTCTCACTCTCTCGTTTTCATTGTTAATGTTTCTCCCACTCTCTTTATGAAACTTTCTTCGCTCCTCAGCACTCAGAGCCGTGTGTCTGAGCTGTTCCAGAATAGCATGTTTCTGACTGGAGAGCAGTGCGGAGCATTCTCTCGCTCATAACAACCTGAACACAGCCCTGCAATGACAGTCCCCTAATTGCTAGTCTCCCTCTCCAAAGCTAGACAAATGACTGTGGCATTTTCAAGCACGGCATGTACACCCTTATCTCAGCTGCGGCCTGTAGCTCAGCTAACTCCCTGAGAGCTCCCGCTCCTTTCGACCTGTCTTTTTTTCTGACCTGACATAATTGTGGCTCTTGTAAAGTAAAAGGAAAAGATGGGTGTTTTTTTCAGAGCTAGGTGAAAAGCTTTGCTCACAGTTCTCCTCCTCCTCCTCTTCCTCCTCCACCATGGATGTTCCCCTCTCATCAGCTCCAGACTCTCCTACAGTGCAGCTGCCTTTGGGAGGAATGGCACAACCTGACCACCAGTGGATGGAAGAGTTCCAGCAGTGGGCTGAAGAGGAGAAAGAGAAGGCCCTAAAGCTTCAAGAAGAGGTATCTAAATTGTTAATCCTGAGCAGCATGCTATTGAGGATCCACTGTTGAGTCTTACTCAGTATTAAATATTTCTTGCCCTCTTACCCTAGATTGAGCTTATCAGATCATTTTAACATTTTTCAGAAGATGGGTAAGATATTTTGAGGCAGAGAAAAGTTAAAACAGTGCTGGGAAGTAGAAAATAAAGCCATGGAATGGAATCAATCAATTGCATTTCTGTTACATAGCATTTGTTGGTTTCCCAGCTCTAACATTCCTGATCCAAAATGCACAGAATAGGATTGCTCCAACCACCACTGGACACCACTATGACTGCAAAAACAGCAAAAGCAAGCAACCTGGCCTTTAATTTTTATGTCCTCGACCTGAGCATGTACCTCAGACCAGCTGTTTATTCTCCACTCCAGCAAAAGATGCTCCACAAATGAGCTGCTAACACATCCATTTTCCTACGAGTCGTCTTTTAAATATGATGTTTTTTTTGTTGTTGGTGAAGAAGGAGACGTTCATATGCGTTTAAGGGACAGATTCGTTCACATTACACACAGATACAGATTACTTACATTTGTGAATATGAACCGTCAAGATATCCAAATTGGATTTGAGCAATGTGGCCTGGAATATGAAAGTAGCCTATGTTGCACCTATTGCTGACACAGATGTACAAATACATACACTCTTATCTAATCCTTACAGAGAAGTTCTACATATCTGATTTGTGGGTATGTGATGTAAATGTGAATGTGAATGGTCAGATTTATGTATTTTTGTTTTTCTGTACTCATTAGAAAATAAGATTTGAATAATGTTGGTTATGTAAATGTAGCCAAATTTATAAATTTGCTGAAAGATATGGTTTAAGGTGTTTTACAGATGTCCCATGAAATCATTTGTAGCAGTCATGCATACAATTATTTTTAAGATTTCACTTTTTTCACACTGCGCTTCATAATTTATCTCTATTTTTCACTGTCCAGTGCATGGTATCTGTGCTACTCGACTCGACTGTACTCGGCTTTTCTGCATTTCCATTAGGCAAATTTAGTACCTGGTACATGGAATCAGGTAGGTTGTGGTTTCAAACAGGCAAGTTAGAAACAAAAGCAGAGAACTGATGGGCCAAGGAGATTCATCAATCTACACAACAGGAAAATCCATGAATGCTGAAAGGGAATCAAGTAGTTTAGATACTAGTATAGATGTAACCTTACATAACTATTCCAAATATGGGCATCCCCCTAAGCTTCTGGTTATATGGTCATGAGTTCATCTACAGGCACATATTGATGGACTATGGTTTAAACATATATTTTTTAAAAAATGTTCATTTTATCAACTCCTGAAAAAAACCCTCCATTTTAGTGTACCTCCTTAGAATAACTACTTTTGTTTTAATAAATACCTATGTATAATGTTCAGGAGGATTTTTATTTTTAATGGATAAAAGATAACACTGATCCTTTGTAATACATTTCTATTGCAAACACACACATTACACAACAAAAAACATAGTTTACAATGAAACCAACCTTGTTTCTTCGTTGGCATCATTTATAAAACCATTGGAACCAGATTTCTTTTTTAAGAAGTCACACCACATCAGCATGCAAAGCATGCATTTCCCTAATTTTAGAATTGCTTTTACATACTCAATTATTTCGCTCCAGCGTTAGCTAATTGTGGGCAGTTTACGAACCCTCGTCTCTGTTGCCTCCTACAGGGAGATGGAGTGAATGCGGCATCAGCAGTTAGGCAGCTGCCATTGTGTGTGTAGAGCAGTGAGGAGACCTTGTGTAATGGGCTGTAATTGCTTGTGTAATTGCTCACTGGGGAGAGTGTACGTCAGCCAAAGCCCGAGACTGCTCTCATCTTCAAAAGCTCAGTACAGTCAACCCTGCCAGCCCTGATCATCCATCCTTCTCTTGCCTTCCCTTTCTATCCCTCCCTCACTCTGTCTCTTCACGTTTTCCCCCACCTCTCCGTCTCTGTTTCTCTTTCTGTTAATTCCTTTTTGCCTTACTGTCGTCCTCAATCATCCCCTCTAACTCATTTGTCTCCGCCTCCCTTTCACCTTCTATCTTTTTCTTCATCCATTCATCTCGCCCTGTTCCTGCTCCCCCTTTCTCTCTTTTTTCTTTTCTCCATCTCTATATCTGTGTAGTGTCTACGAGCCCAGTTCCTGGAAGCTCTGCAGGCCAGGGAGAGACTGGAGGCTGAGGCCATTCAGGATGAGCAGATGAACGTGGAAGTCCAGCTGAAGGCTCGTTGCGCTGGCCTGAGAGAGCAGATGGAGGAGGAGAAGAGGGTGGAGGTGCAGGAGGCCTGCAGGAGACTGAGGGAGGAGATGAGGAGAGAGGCTAAGATGGAGAAAGAGAAGGAAATGAGAGTCATACAGGAACAAACAGAGGTGATGTCAACTTATTGGAAATGCCTAAATCACTTTAGAGTCTATTTACCTTAAAGCTTCACTAGATACACCGCAGAAAATGATGCTATCTTATCAACTCCATCTCCCTCACAGTGTCTTAATGAGTGTCTAGAGGATATTAAGAGTTGGGTGACCGACAACCTTTTACAATAGAAGAGAAAATGGATGGTCTTTGTTCTTCGTCTGAATAAACATCAAGCTTATTAAAACACCAAGGAGCACTCTCGCTACACGCTAAGAATCCTGGACTCCTGTTTTGTTTTATTTCATTCTTTCATTTGTTTTAAAGCTTATAATGACCTCACCTCTTCAAATATTGCACCTTTTTCATTAAGAAGCTTCTGCTTCTTGGTTGTTTAGGTGGATTCTATTTGCGAGACATCTCATTGTAGTAAAACTGGCGAAATGGTTTCATTACAAGTTAAAATGCATTGCATGGCCAGAATGTGGAAAAAGCCAGCTTGCTTTTTTTGTTGCCAGTTTTTGTAGCACTAAGCAAATGCATACAGGCAAAAAAAAAGCAAACAATCTAGTCTTGACATTCACATTCACGTTTCTGATATGTCATGATTTGCCCACACAGCCCTAAAAAAATTGCATTAGCAGACTTAAATGACTCAAATCAGATTCTTCCCAAAATGTGACACAGATCAGATTTTTTTTCAGGGTTATGTGGACACATCCAATCAAATACAATCTTTTCAAATCAGATTTAAGTCCCTTTTATTAGAACTCCTAGATTGGATACAAATCTGATTTTATGGGCATGTGATGTAAATGTATATAGTCAAATCAGATTTGATATATTTATTCCTGTATTCTTCAGAAATTAAGATTTGAGTAATGATGGTTATGTAAATGTTGCCTAAGGCAAAAAATCATATTTGAGTCACATCAGCCTGGTAATATAAACATGGCCTAATTTTCCATTTTTTAGATATGAGAATATTGTGTGTCAGCCAACAATGACACAAAAATAAACTAAATAATTGACCAAAAAAAACATTAATATTTAAGTATAGATTTATTAACATACAGTCATTTACAGGCAGCGTATGTGCAACATATGATTTTTTTTGTAAAAAATCTGAAATCTGAATCTGTATTTCCATTTGTTCATTCATCAACACAACATTTTGACACAATATAAAGAACAACCGCCATATTTACATCATAAGAAAAAGTTAAAGTAATTTGACTGACATCAAATTACATCTGTTTATGCACAGCAATTTAGTAAAAATACTATTGTTTATATATATGGTATCAAATGTATTTATCTATTGTGTAAAATAAAATAAGCTAGTTTTCTGTAATATTTAAAAATGTTAAGATGAGCAAGTTTTATAAACAAGCAATGAATTGATCAAAATGACCCACAGCAAGTAAAAATTAGAAATGTTAGCAATAATGATGATTTATTTTTATTTTTTATTTTTTTGCAGTGTAGATCTACAGTTACACACTGTAGCCTGTCTGTGTTGCCTCTCAATTTGCCATTGACGCTCTATCATCATTGATCAGTTTCTCTCCTGTCAGTCTCACACTGATGAGAATGGGCCAGCATCCAAAAAAAATGATCTATCCAAAGGTGGTCCTGTGGTCAGAACCTGACAGTGATGGAAGACTAAAGAATAATCTCTGTCCAGCAGATACTAACAGGTGATGGGTCATTTTTAACACAGCGGTCACACTGACATGGTGGTGTCCTTATCGTCCTTAGAAATACGAGTGTATCGCTTGGAGTAGCGTATATTAGCTCATTTTTAACAAACAACAGTGGCACTGCTGTCAACTGTTGGGAAGAGTATTGTCCGCCACCCAAAATAATATCCCGTTGAGACTGGCTCTGTGGTCAGATACTGGAGGAGTATTCACACAGTGTTGGGATTTTCTCTACTTAAAGCTTTTGTCTTTAAGTTCTGGGATTTGGGGGATTTAGTGCCCTCTCTGGTGAGAATGGGAGAATTGCACCAAGCATGCGAAAGAATCATTTTTAACTGGGCTGGTGTGATGCGGTCTCCTTTCAGAGCGGATGAATCCAATTCCAGGTTATGTTCAGTCAGAGAGCGAGAGAGTGCTAAGACAGACTCAGCATCACTCATGGAGTTCTCTCCATCATTCAAACGCAATGCCAATATTAATCCTGGTTTTATCACAGACTCTATCACGTTTTTTTTTTTTTTTGCTTCGGAGCTTGCTTCACTTCTTCGTTTCTTTGTTTTACTATGGGTGAATGAGCTATTGAGCTCTGAGTTTCCTCTTCTGAAGTCTCCATTGCTTCACCAGCCGCTCGCATTCAGTAAAACTGAGCCGGATTCTCTTTTAAAGGCTGTACATGTGATGTAAGTACCTAAAAACATGTGACGTGGCCAGAAGAACTCCCACGAAAAACGACCCGACACCCCAATTTTTAGAATGAAAATATTAGGCTTAGCAGGGATGATCGTTCCAGCACACTGGTACCATTAAACACAATTTTTTTTATCCTTTTTCCACTCAGAAATGCTTCTGCCTTCAGTTTAGAAACAAAATAATACAAACTGCCACACACCTGGTTTAAGACTTTTCTTAATAAACAGATTTAGTAGGTGTTTCTGAGGAGAAGGAATTAGCTAACTGTGCTGGACAGTGGCCATCCCGGACTGGGAGTGAATAGCCTTGAGCTAAAGGGTGACTAACACAAGTTGAGCATCAGCAGATGGAGTGTCTAACATCAGGCTGTCAGTCTGTTAGTAGCCTCTGCTCTGTGTCTGTAGTGAAGGTTTACTGTTCTTTTTTCTCCTCCTAAAAATGCCTTTATTCAAATGTATTAGATGTATTATAATACTGCATGTTCATACGGTATAATGTTGCTTTACAACGTTTCAGTTTTACACAGACATGCCAAAAGTCATGGAATACCATGATGTAAATCAAACACAAAGTGTTTCCTTAGGAGATGGCTTGGGAACACCCACACTTTAAATCACACTGTGGGTGTAGCTGAACACTGGCCACTTGCTCATGGCAAGGCAAAAAGAATAATCAGAATTTGAGTAAAGCTTTTTTTTTTCCTTCATGTCATCCTATGTCACATTTACTCCCTTGTTCTTATTCCTTCACTCCCTTGTTCTTTTTTTACTTTCTTTATTTTTGAATCTCTCTACTCTCTCTCTGTCTTTTACACTTTATTCCTTCTCTCTTTTCAAGTTCATCTTTTCTTCTCTCTTTTCTATCTCTTACGTTCTGAACTAATTCTTTCTTCCTATTCTGTCTTAAATATTTTTACTCACTCTTTCCTGTCTCTTTTCTCATCTGTTTTTCTCTCTCACTCTCTCTCACTCTCTATTCCCACCCTTTGCTTTATATACTTTATTGCTCTTTTCTTTCTTTGACTCCATATGCATTCAATCTCTCTTACTTGCTTTTTTTTTTGCTTTATTTATTTTTTTCTCTTTACCCCATTTTCTCTATTTTTTCTTTCTTTTACACCCTCTCCATTTCTTTCTTTCTTTTACTACCTTTTCAGTTGACAGACCTGCTCTTTTCTCTGCTCTCACACATCTTTTTTCAGAAGGTACTAGATCATATACAGTACTGCTACAGGCCCTAAACTCCAACACCCTGCATCTACACTTTTACACACTCACTCACACACACATACACGCCTGTTTACGCACTCCATGCCACGTACTGTACAGCACCCTTGGGTCTGAGAAAGTCGTTATATAAATACTGCTTATATTTCTGTGCATCTGTCATTTATACAATCTCTGTCTCACAAAAACACACACAGGAGCGTGTGAGGGAGTGTGTGTCGACAGCAGTGCAGTGTGTGAGGGAGGAGTGCAAGAAGGAGGCTCTGAGAGAGAGACGGGCCCTGCAAGACATACATACTGAGGAAATATCCCAGCTCCACAACAGGCAAGAGCGCACACACTCGCACACATTCTTTTCGCTCTGCCCCATATAACACTTTACTGCAGCAGTATTTCTTCATTAGTCTGTTTCTCTTGGCACTCCCTCTCTCGCTCTCATTTTCTGTGTTTCATTCTCTTATTCTCTCATTCTTTTTCCTCGCCGCTCCTCAAAACTCTTCCTCCTCGTTACTATTTCTGTAACTTGCTTCCTCATCCAACTTTCTCTGGTGTGTTAACTCAGCTGGTTTGTACGTGTGTGTGTGTGTATGTGTGTGTGTGCTGTAGGCTGCAGCAGCTGCAGGACAGTCTGGTGCGGGTCTGCGGGGAGCGGATGCAGTACGAGACGGAGCTTAAGGTCAGCGCTCGTAATGAGGTCATCATGAATAAATGAACAGATCCAAAACGGGCCCAAGTCCAGGACGGCATCTGCACCTCACTAAGATAACCAGCGCAAACACAGCACTCTCTACCTCTCTCTTTCTCTCTCTTCGACTTTTGCTTTCTGTTAAACTTGCTGATGTCATTGTGTTGACTTTACCCTTTCGACCTGCTCCTCTTCTCGCTCCTGATCAGGCCAACAAAACGCAGCTTCCCTCTTCCAGCCACTTCCTCCACTGCACCAATGTTTCCAGCTTGTGCTTGTTGTAGTTTTCCGCCTGTCCAACTCTATCTGCATCTCTGCGTCTTCATTATTTCACACTCTCTGCTACTCTTTCTCTTTTCTTTTTTTTCTTTCAGCCTTTATCTCCCTTTCCATCTAGACCATTCGAACACATTTTTGAGTATAATGAACGTAAATTCCCATTTGACGCAATATCTTGGAATTGGAATATCTTTTCCATCCCTCCAGTACAAGAGTCTTATAGAAAAGCCTATAGACTCACTGGACCATGCAACTTTGTTCCATTGCTCTAAAGCCCACTGTAGGTTCTTTTAGTGGTTTTAATGGTATGGTGCACAAGTGTTAGCATGAGCCACTCCGATCAGACTGACTGGTCTCCATCTATGGATAACCTTAGTTATTCTAACGATATAATGAGCTTTGTGCTCCTAATACCCTGTTGCTTATTCTTGGGCCCTGCCCAGACCACTGTCAGAATGTACTCATCACTGCAGACCAGGACCATCCCCCCAAGTCTTTTGGAGATTCTCCAGCCCAGTCATGTGGTCCTTGTTAAAGGCACTTCAGGTCTTTACACTGACTGCTTTCCCCACTGTAGTCAAGTACCATAGGTTGGATTGCAAATCTGCGTAAAAAGACTAATGATCATTCTTACGTAGTTAAAGTAAAGCAAAATGCAACTATATTGTTATTTAATGCATATTGTTGCCAATTTATAGTATCATTCTTCCATTTTTTTCCGTATTATTTTCTGCCAGATTTCCGTCAAATATCCTTCCTCTCAGTTTTTGATATTGAAACCAATTCGAGATTGTTTGCTCTGTTGTGTATTGTATGTTTGTATACAGCTTTTTTGATTAGACACAGTATTTTTTTTTTTCCCATAACATTGAATAAGATTCAAAACTTTTGACAGCCTTCAAGGGTAAAACTTATACAGCACTCAAAACACCCAACAATCAATTTAGCAACACCTGAGCACCCACCAGAAACAGCACAGAAACCATCTGGTATACCCTAGAAACCACTTTTTTTTGCTTCATCACAACCTATGTCACGATAGCTGACATTGTTTATCATAGCAACCACCTAATAACCACTTAGCAATACCATAGGAACCACCTAGGATAGAGTATAAACATAATTAGTAACAACCTAGCAAACACCAGTAAATAACTTAGGAGAACCAAAGCAACCACCTGGCATACCACAGGGACCATCTAGAACCATCTGTGTGACTTTAGTCCTCATGATATAACTGAAGAAACCAGCTAGTTGGAGATTGTGTTGACATGCTGGATGGTGTCCTCCATTTATATTAAGTTATATTAAGGCTCTGCTTTTGCATCATTGTTTTTGCATCACTGAGCCAAATACTACAGACTATTCATTCATTTAAGGGGTCTTTAATGCATTTTGTCTGTGATTTTGAAAATACATATTTGAACCAGTAATTTGCCCTTAGGTATTGTGCTCTCTCCCCATTCAAAGAGATTGGAGCCTGGTCTTGTGTGACTGAAAATAACTGTTATTGTAATCATGGGCAATAAGTGAAAAGATTGCTCTCTTTTCCTTTATTGTATGTACTAACATCATTTTATTTACAAACTAAATAGTAGCATTATGTTTTTTATTGGTTTGCAATACAAATAGTTTTAGGGCACAGGTTGTATGCATGTATACATGTTCAGTAGTTTCTCTCTTCTTTCTCTCGTTCTCTCTTGTACACACACAGAAGGTGCAGGCCAGTTACAGACAGTTTATTGATCTGACGGACTCCTCCCTCCACTCTGATTACTTGTTGAAGCTCAGACGGCTGGGCAGGGAGCCTGGCCTCATGGAGACCGCCACGCAGACTGATGAGGTCACTGACAAATCCTCCATGGCCTGACTTCACCTCTCTATATATTTTTATTGCCACTTTGAACTCATATAGTAGCTTTATTATGCTGTATATTATGTTGTGTGCTACGAAGAAGCTGAAATGCCTTGCTACAGACGGTTAACTGTACTGTCTCATACAGAATAAAAGATGCTGAAATACATTCGATTTTAGTGTGTGTATATAGTTATATTTTGTAACACAATGTAATGCAATGTATTATTTATCAATTTATTTATTTTACATTATATGCATATGACACATTTTCAACAGCTTTTTGAATGACTATGGCCCAATCCCATTTCACCCCTTCAGAGGCGTGCAGACATACTCTGCCCTTTATCAACCAAAGTGCCCTTTTGAAACTTCGTTTTTTTTTTTTTTTTTTTTTTTTTATTATTATTATTATTAAGATTTTACTGACGCCGGTTGGAAATGAAAACCTGAAAAATCTTTTGAAAACCTGAGCGATTAAAAAAGAGTGAAAACAGAATGCCTTGAAATCAGCTCGCACACACCCGACCTCTCTCTTCCTCTGTCACGTGACCCCACGCGGTCACGCGCAAGGCACAATAGATGCACTTCAGTTCAGCGAGTCTTCAGCACAGCACGCACGGCAACAGACAGGCTTCTTCTCCCCCTTGTCCCACCAGCCAGGTAACATACACATAAAAAAAAAAAAAGTTATTATTAAAAATTATGATAACCACTATATAACAATCATTTAATGGATAGTTTCAATGTTTTATGGTCATTTTCTTCATAACAAATCATTAAAAAAGTAGTAGTAGTTTGTCTCAGTAGTAAGACAGCTAACTTTCCCATTTCACCTTAAACAGTGCAACAGACAGCAGATGCTGCAGCATTTACATTTACCGGTATTTTTTTTTTTTTGTCAAAAACATGACTGAGGTTATTGTACCTCTTACAAAGGTGGACCAAAGTAGTGTTAGGAGTCTTGCCCAAGGACTCTGGTGTAGCACAGCATTTATTCACTCAGAGTGGAAATTGAACAGCGGTCTCCCACATGATGTGGATATATACACATATATATATATATATATATATATATATATATATATATATATATATATATATATATACACCTCTGGATAAAATTAAGAAAGTGTCTTCAGTTTCTGAATCAGTTTCTCAGATTTTGCGATTTATAGGTTTATGTTTGAGTAAAATGAACATTGTTGTTTTATTCTATAAACTACAGACAACATTTCTCCCAAATTCCAAATAAAAAATATTGTCATTTAGAGCATTTATTTGCAGAAAATGAGGAATGTCTGAAATAAAAGATGCAGAGCCTTCAGACCTCAAATAATGCAAAGAAAACAAATTCATATTCATATAGTTTTTTTTTTTTTAGTATTTGGTGGGATAACCCTGGATTTTAATTATCGTCGTTTTTTAATGCATCTTGGCATTTTCTCCTCCACCAGTCTTACACAATGCTTTTGGATAACTTTATGCCACTCCTGGTGCAACAATTCAAGCAGTTCAGCTTGGTTCAATGGCTTGTGATCATCCATCTTTCTCTTGATTATATAGTTTTTCAATTTTAGAAAATCAAATAAACTCATAATTTTAAGTGGTCTCTTATTTTTTTTCCTTCCAGAGCTGTATATATGTCATGTGTACGTTAGATATTTGATGGAGTGCTGCTGTACTGTTCCTGGAGGCCACTAGGTGTCACTGCAGGCAAAGTTTTACAGTTACACGTTCTGCCTATTATCATCACCACAAGTGCTTTGCTCTTACAGATGTATTGCAATAGCCCAGGTTTTCTCAGTCAGCTGTTGTTCTTGTTTTAATGCCTATTTGTAGGTACTAGGTGAGGTAGAAACATTCAAGTGGTTTTGGTATTACTTTATAATATTTTTTTTCTTTACTTAAAAAAAACTTTAAATGAAATGAAGCCATATGGAGTAATAGAGTTATTGAGTAATGGTGGAAGCATGTGTGATGTCTCTGTTGGAGGTTCCATCCGAGAAGAAGTAGTAGTAAACTTGTTATTAGTGTCGTTTCCACGAGCGTGAAATGCTATTACACGGGCTGTTACCAGCGAATACACTGGGGGCGCTGTAACTCTGCAGGCTTTCAGAGAGAGGGTGGGTGTGAGTGAGTGTGGCTATGGATGGATATGAGGGACCTAAATCAAGGGTCTGTCCATTAAGGGTCCTAAGGAACATAGGCTATAGACACCCCCTCCCCCTAAAAAAAAAAAAAAACACCACCACCATTTCTCCCCCTCCCTAACAAACCTAACAAACACCCACCCTGGAGAAAGAAAGAGTGGTATAATAAATAAGGCCTGATTGAATTGGGGACGCCTGACACGCCTTTTTTACGAAGAGAGAGAGAAAAAAAACCTAAAGAGGAAAAAAAAAACGCTCCGTTGATGCTGCACCCACCAGACCAGCCGGAAGATGTGTTTTTTTTTTTTACCCAGCCCACACCTCCCTCCTCTCCTCCCTCCCTTTCTCCTCTTTCCCCTCCCTCTCTCTCCCTCGCGCGCGCGCTCGCTCGCTCTCAAACGAGTCAGTGTGTCAGTGTGAGCAGAGTACAGCGCGAGCGGCTGGACGGGTCTCAGCAGAAGGGTTTCTCTCTTTCTCTCTTTTTTTTGGTTGTGTTCTTCAGAAAAGGAGAGGAACAAGCAGCAGAAGCAGCCAAGCTGGAGGATGTACTAGTTGCGCTTGCTTACTGCTTGAATTAATGACATTAATGGGATTATTATTATTATTTTTTAAATGATCTGATCCATATCTTTTCATTTCAAGCATCCATCTCCAGGACAACAAGCGCAGGAGTGGGATTTGTCTTTTTCTCTTTTTTTTGGATGCATTCATGCATCGTTTGATAGTAGCTGTATTTCCTTCTGTTTACACCTCAAGAACAAGATCAATCAGCAAGCACGCGGAAGATCCACCGACGTTCTAGAACGCTGGATTGAACTATCCTCGCACTTCTTCACGCACTTTTGTTTGTCTCATTGATCTGGATTGTGGCACGCTCAGTTTTGTTCCAAAGCTCCAAAGAGAGGAGAAAAAAGGAGGAAAAGAAAAAGAAAGGAGAGAAAGAAAAAAGCTCCCGTGAATTAAGGAGCACTGCGGAGTTACAAGTTGAGTCACGGAGGAGATTGAGCATCAAGAGAGAGTGTAGAGAAAAAGACCAACAAAAAACAAATATAAGAAGGGGAGAAAAGAAAAAAGAGCAGCAGTGTGGAACTGTGAGGATGGGACTTGGCCAGCTCGAGAAACACGCTCCGTCTTAAACAGTCGCCCATCTGTCCTCAGGGTCTCTCAGCTCGAGCCTTGCTGCTTTCTCACATTCTCTCATCTCTGGGGAGAAAAACTTAACTAGGGAGGGAAAAAAAGGAGGAAAACCTTAATCAGAGAAGGATTGGAGTGAAGATAAACAGTGGAGATGAGAAGATCATCATCAAAACAATAAGATCTGAATTGAATTGAGACTTTATTATACTCTTTTAACACAAAAAAACAAAAAAGCACATCCAAGCAGGATTTCTTTCTATTGTTGGGAGTTTTTTTCTCTTGAGCTATAAACCCTTAAACATTGCATAAACACTAGCTTTATACTAGTGTTTTGTGTTCAGGCTGTTTCTGGAGGTTGTTGCTTCTTCTCACAAGTGAAGAAAGTGAAAGCCTTGTGCGGCCAGCGCAGCGCAGTGCTGTGTATGTTCAGTGTGTGTTGGTTAAACTGTGGTGTGATCTCCTTCCTCCATGCGGGCTCCCCACGCTCGCCGTCCATCTAACGTTACTACTACTACACACTGACTTGCGGCGCCTCAGCGATACCAGCCTGGCTATGATGGGTTCAAGCATGGACATGGCGAGATGGAGCTGGGGGGTTCTCCTCATGTTCCTGCTGGATTTAGTTGGAGTGGCAGCGACCAACATGGAGCCCATCTACTGGAATTCTCTCAACAAAAGGTAAGCTATCTTTTTTTTCTGAAACGTTCTGGGAACGTGGGATCATTTTTTAACGGACGTTTAGTTTCTCAAGAAAGTTTTCTTTTCATATACTTTATGGCAATAGAACATTGTGCATTGTAGTTCTAAGAACGTCCACTAACGTTTTGGTATCCGTAACATAATTATTAAAACTTTCACACCTTTAACTGATGTAAATGTTTAGTCAACATTGCAGTAAAATTCTCGTAACATTCTCTTTACATTATAAACATTTAGGGAACCCCTTTAGGAACGTTTTATTATATTTAGGAAGATCTGAAGACAACCCCAGTTCCTGGGATTTTAGGAACGTCCGCCTAACATTTTCCTATCCGTAATATGGTTATTAAAAAACCTGTAGGGGAATATTTTAGTAAGCTTCAACGGATAGAAATGTTTACTGAACCTTAATGCAGTAATATTGCCTTAACCTTTACATTAGAAACTGATGTGGTGAACATTTGGAGTAACATCCCGGGAACGTTTTCTTAGAGTTATTGGGGACTATAACTCTAAGGACTATAAACGTCCCGAGAAGGTTTTTCTCCGAACCTCTCCGCTTTTCTCTCACACGGGATCTCACATGACCTGGAGAAAACCTTTTAGAGAACGTAAACGCGATGTTGGATTAAGGATTCAAAGAGAAATCTAACGTCAACGTATCCCAATCAAAATGGAACGGATGCACAGTTCCTAGAACGTTCCGTGAACATCCATTACTTTTTTTTAACGAGAATAAAACGTTGACATAACATTAATTAATAATATGTTTCTCCAACAATAAACGCAGCAGTACGTGGACGTTCTATGTTAGTTCGTTAAGGGCTGCTACTGTCTAAACGGCTTTGATTGTCCTCTTACCTCGTGTTAGGTTGCTACTAATGATCTGGCTCGTGAGAAACGTTCACTGACAACGTTTCAGACGTTTCAGTGAGGGTGTAAATTGCGGCTACAGCAGAGGCTCGAGCACGGAGACGAGTGCTCGCTTTATTGGGTAATGAAGGTACCTGCAGAAGTTCTATGGGCGTCTGTGAAGCCTAATAAATGCCACAGTGCATTTCCTCTGAGAGTGATTCTGCACGAGGTTCCTTTCTTTTCTCATTACAGAATGCTGCCTAAACACTTGCTTCCCTAACACACAAACACATACACACACACACACTCACATGCTGCTCAGCTTACAGGAAACGATACTGCACCTTCGTACACACCACACACACACTCACACACATGCTTCCATCTATAGTCTTAGGGAAGAGCTACTTTTCAAGCTTTATAATCGTTACATGTATACTAATCATCTAAAATCAATACAGTGTTTTTGAACATCATTAATACAGTACTGCAACACAGAATAAGGTGATGTTGTCATATGTTAGCACCTCCTTACACATTCTTAGCTGCTTAAAAGCATGTTTTTGTTTTTAGGAAGGTGGGGGTTCTGGTTCTGGTGCTGGTGATGGTGTGGGTGTCCTACTTGTTGTCAAATGTGCCCAAAGTCCTTCACATCTTCACAGCGCATTTCTCATGTTAATATTTCTCCCCTCTATGACTCTGACCACCAAGGAATGAGCTATATTAGTGTCTTAGTGCAGCGAGAAAGCAGCAGGGGGCTTCTCCCCCCACCAACCCTCATTCCTGAATCCCCTGTTTAACTGGTGTCCTCCCAGTGCTATGTAGGTTATGAGGGGCTATTAGAGATGCCACGAGCCCCTCGAACACCAAAGAGCCTTTTAATGCCTCCATGTGGCAGATGCTGAGGGGCAGCGCCATGGCCGTGGGCAGATGCTACTAATGAGAGAAGTGGGGGGTGGTGCTGGTGGTGGTAGGGGTAGAGTTGGTTGTGTTAAGCACTAAAGGGTTTCTGTTTTTTTTGCTGGGTTGGCTGGGGGTGGGGGGTCTGAATCCTTGTGTGAGCCTGTTTGGTGATGTGTTTTGAGCTTTCTTTTTGGAGGTGAAATGACCTCGGCTGAAAGCGTGCGGTCATTAGACGAGATTAGGGAAAGCGCTGAGTTTCACACTCTCTTTCACACTCCCAGTGTTTCGAGTTGGTTTGGTTTCACACCATGGGATTGAAACATGAGTGTAGCTAAAGCTGTTTTTCTCACTTTTCTCCCACTAGGAATGGAGCAGTATGGATTAAAATGTATATCGGGATGTTTTTACTGTTGTTGTTATTATTATCTGGATGGTATTGTGTTTATTGTGTCAAAATCAGGTATCAATAATACAAATGTTTCATTATTTATTAACAGTTTTAGGTCTAGTTGGATTTATCACAATGTAGTATTACCTGAAAGAGATTATTGCAGTATCCACAATATGATAAAATCTTTATCATGGCTCAAGGAAATAACCATGTTCACTTTTATGCTGGTTCTTCTTCTTCTTCTTCTTCTTCTTCATAATAATAATAATAATAATAATAATAATAATAATAATAATAATAATAATAATAATAATTTATCATAATTGTCTCAATTAATTTTACTAATATTTTACTAATGCTTTGTATAAGAGATTTAATTGGCTTTATTACAACATCCATAGTCTGTTGTGGATGTTGTAAACCCCCCATTCCTGCGTCAGTGACATGTCATTTATTTTTATATACTGGTGCAAAACGAATCATCACTCCTTTTCTTATTATTATCATACGTATTGTCTGTATATATTGCTATGGTTTATATAATAGCCCTAATTAGGTTGATTGCAGTATCCATAATATGATATAATGACTATCCTGGGACAAAGAGGTTTTTATTCACTTTCATACCCACCCTCCTTCCACCCACCCCTACCTAAACCTCGCAGCATATGTGCGCACACACACACACACACACACACACACTGCATAGCCTGGAGGCACACAGCCCAGCACGCAAAACGAACAGGCACTTGTTGTTGCGTCTTAACCAGCGGCAGTGCTGAAGTTTGTGTTCACCCGTGTAGAGGACATCTGCACTGTCCTGCGCCGTGGTTGCTCTGGGCTAAAGCAATCTGCAGCACTCCGAGGAAAAAACAACCATATGCAGCTTATTGTGGGCTGTGGTGCCTATTTAATATGACCTTGCATTAAACTCGCTCTTTGATTAAACATCACGTTGGATTTACTGTGACCTTCACCCCACTTCACCTTCCACTGCTTTGATGTTCACAGTCTCAGCTGCAGCATCTCGCTCTCTCTCTTTCGCTCTTTCTCTCCTTCTCTCCATCGCTCTCCCTCTGCCCTTCTCTCTCTCCTTCTCTCTCTCTTGCTTTCTTCTCTCTCTCTCTTCCTCACTAACTCACTAACTCCTTCATTTCCTCCCCCTCCCCACCCCTCCATCTCTCTCCTTTCATTCCTTCTCTCTCATGATGGCGCCTCCACTCTGCGCACCGAATGGAAACCACATGTAGCATGTAGCAGCTAATGATGGCGCTCAGCTAGCAAGCAGTACTAGACAGAGTGAGAGAGTGTGAGCAAGAGAGAGCGATAGAGAGAGAGAGAGAAGAAAGAGAAAGAGGAGAGAAGAGAAGACAGGGGAGGAAAGCAGCGGGGTGCATCCTTAAATGTACAGAAATCGATATCCTAAGCCATGAATGTCAGCATGAGTTAGGCTTAAGAAAATGCAAGTGCAGCACCAAGATCACCTTGAAGACGACCAAAAAAAAATCCATACAGACCTGATGCAGTGTTAGCAGCTACTCTCTAGACACTGTAATTTAATGAAACGCCGGGATTGATATTCCACTAGGTCACTATGGCCACGGTTCTGGAGAAGACATTTGCGTAGGACTCTGAACAGGCAGTTCTGTAGGCCTTTGTTTTTGCTCTAATATGATTTTAGTGACTCAAGCATGAAAGTGTGTATCTGCACTTTGCTATCTTGGCCTGCTGACTTGTATTGTGTATGCTGTAGGTAGGTAAGAATAGCAGCAGTATATGCATTGAGCAATAATTGTTAACATGAGGGACGGCTTTGGAAAAAGTTGTGAGGTGTTATCTTGTGAGTAAGGTTGAACACTGGCCATTGTACTCATAGCAGAGCAAGGTGAATAATCAGAGTGAGTGAGGTCTGATATTGGGTGCCACATGGATGGGACATTCTATGTTTGAAGCATTTAACATTCCTCTAACTATATTTTTGTGTGTATACTTCCACCCTCAGTGCAAACAGACAAATGATAGGATTTTAGAAGAGTTTTTTCCCCTCAATCTTTAAAGGTAGTTTTTGTTTGTTATTAACAAATGTCCACCCTTTCCGTTGTTCTTTATGTTTTGTAAAAAGAAATGCTTCAAAATGGTTTGAAAATTTATTTTTATTTTTTTTTTATTGAAAGAGCAGAAATTTTCACCTGTTGACTTGTAATTTGAAGATACATATTAGTGTTGTCAAAAACATACATACATGCTTTTTAAAAGTATTATCAAAAGTAAGTAAGCAAAGGAACATTTGTGTTGCTCTCATATACAGTATGCTATTTAAATGGATTTAAGCCACACCTAGATTTGAAATCATTGTGTATTTGTTCAGTTCAAGTTGGTGGTCAAATTGACTGTGGTCGCAACTGGTTTCAGAGCTGCTGTTACAGTGAGAAACCAATCAGAAGATTCGATCGCTGTCCTCTCCTCCTCGATAAGCTGCTTTTCTGCACTCAGAGTTAAATGAATAAATGAAGTAATTGTGTGTGTGTGTGTCTAATTAAAGAGTTAGATAAGCAGTTGTGTATTACTGTAAGCGTTTGTGTACTGTGATAAACGCTGTTGGGGAGAATGTGTGTCCTCATCCTCTTAATGCTGGCGGTGACTTGTATTACAACTATTTCCTCTCAAACACACATTAAAATTTAATCCCCTCCAGATTTTCAATAATTAATTAATAGCTAGCTAATTAGCGCTGGATAAAAGGCTGGTTAACTAGCATAAGTGTATCAAGACGAGGCGGAATAGGGAGGATAAGACACAGAGAGAGAGAGAGAGAGAGAGAGGAACAAATGTTGGGAGTTCACTGTGGGAGGGCGAAAGGGAGCGAGTGTAATGAAGGAACAGAGTTAAAGGGACAGATCTGAAATTCAGGCCAGTCATTTTCTATCAGTTCCTGTCAGACAGAAACTCTCAGTCTAATGCTTGTATGAGTCTGTGAAGGCATCTGTAAAGCTGTGAAAAGAGTGTCCTTGAAAGGCATGAATATGTTTGTAAAGCTTCTTTAAACGTTTAAATACTAGATTTTTTATTCTGTTATTAATCCCAATGCAGAGATTACTTTGTACCGTTTCATTTATAGTTTAATTCGTTCACAGCTGAATTATTGGAGTCCCATAGGACCAATAAAACTGTGTGTTTTTAGGACCAATAAAAGTCTGTGATTTTGATTATGAGAACAAAGCTCATGTCAGGGTTTAGATCAATTTTTAGGGAGTTTTTTTGCAGTAAATAAATTAGATCTATCATGGCTAGATAGATCCTGACTGAGGCTGGGTTGTTTCTAAGCACTTTGGTCAAGGCAAATTAGTTTTTATTATGGAAAAGCCAAAGAGCTCAGCGGTGTGTAGCATCATCTAAATCTGCAGTGGTGAAAAAAGGTGTGTGTGTGTGTGTGTGTGTGTGTGTGTGGTATGTGGATAAATGAGTGTGTGGGTAGATGTGCTTGTGGTCATGTGTGCATGTGTATGTAAAATAGTGAAGCCTCAGCTTTTCTATTGTTTGCTGTCTGTCTGTGGCCCCCGCAGTAGTAGTAGTAGTAGTAATAATAATGATGTGTGTGTGTGTGTGTGTGTGTGTGTGTGTGTGTGTGTGTGTGTGTGTGTGTGTGTGTGTTTAGGATATGCTGGAGGCTTTACGAGGCCTAAGCAACAGGAGCTGTGAAAATGGCTCTCAGCTGATGTGGCAGAATAACTGCATTGTGCCTGCAGCCCAGTCACTCACTCACACACACACACACACACACACACACACACACACACACACACACACACACGCACAGCTGAAGTAACTGGGTAGAAAACAGTACCATGCAGAGACTAGAAGTGCATTCATAGGCTCTTTTATATGCTTGTAAAGTGTGTGTAACAGGAAAAAATACAGCACAAACACACACACACACATTAGTGATGGAATGAACTGGAACTTTGCTGTTATGATCTGTGAAAGGACGCTGTAGCTGTGTACACCATTTACTACCAGCATGATTACTATTTAAAGAACACTAATCTTATGATAGCCCAAATTATTAAAAGCACCTTATGCTGCATTTGATTTTGGTTCTTTTGAGGGTTTATAAACTGTGTATATTCACTAAAATGAACTATAATGTACCATAATAATAATATAATTCTGTACAAGCTGCTCAGTTGGCCAGTGTTGTTTCCATGTTGAAGTTTTGACATTCTAAAATCATGTCACAAGAACAATTTTCTAACTGTAATCTAGTTAAACACTATATAGTTACTTAAAATAGTTTTATTTCAATGGTTAGATGTTGTGAATGTCTGGTTCGATTCATTTTTGTTTGATTGCCCAACCCTTATTCCTTTTACTCTTTCTTTTATGTTACTGTTAATTTATTTAAAAAAGCTATTTAAGACAGTATCTAGGGGGAGTTTTAACTTTAACTTCAATATACAGCTTTGGAAAAAATAAGAGGCCACTTAAAATGATGAATTTTACCTAATTGAAAACCTCTGGAGTAAAATCAAGACCAAACCAAGCTGAACAAGCTGAACTGCTTGAATTATTGCACGAGGGGTGGAATACATTTATCCAAAAGCAGTGTTTAAGACTGGTGGAGAAGAACATGCCAAGATATATGAATTAAAAAATGATTAAAAATCAGGGTTTTTCCACCATACTTTTGATTTATTTACTCTTAAAACTTTATAAATATGAATTTGTTTTCCTTGCTTATTTTTAAGGTCTGACAGCTCTGCTTCTTTTTTGTAGTTTCAGCCATTTCCCATTTTCTGCAAATAAATTTTTATTTGGAATTTGGGAGAAATGTTGTCCGTAGTTTATAGAATAAAACAACCATGTTTATTTTACTCAAACATAAACCTATAAATCAAAGAATCAGAGAAACTGATATCCAGAGCTGTATATAGGCTAAATAGGCAGCTATACACAGCTTTGACATTCTAAACAGGTGTGAACTTCATATAATTTCATAGGACCTCAAATTGAACCCTGTGGGACTCCCCAACCATAAAGCTAAATTGTTACTTAAAATCTATCCCAAAAAATCATATTTGCTTTGTGATACATAAATCCATAATATACAAGCAGATTGATTTGAGATTGAGTTTTCTGAAGCAGTCAAAGCAGAAGGAGCAGACACACTGACGCAGATTCAAAGCCGTTCTGACGCGAGTGTTGTGCTGGGTAAAGCTGTAGATGTAAGAACACCCCCTGAGGCACGGCCTCTTGTACCTTCACCGTGTGGCACTCTGCAGTGCGTGTGTGTGGTCCCTCCAAATATCTCTCATCGGCTCGCTGTTTGTCGTTCGAGGCTGAGCGTGTGTGCAGCAGCCATCAGCCGTCAGCCCCCAGAGAGCCGGCTTCTCCGACCTGAGCGTCGGACAGCAGATGGACGGGAGTCGTATAAAACACAGCAGATCAGGAGAAGCTGAACTCTGCAGACGGCCTTTTCCCTCTGTTGCTCTGTGGCTGTACAGTACAGCAATAACACTGACCATAAACACCATCTCAACCACCTGCTGCTGCACACGCTAATGCAGTATAGCTTTCTCTCTCTTTCTTTCTCTCTCTCTCTCTCTCTTTTTCTCTCTGCATTTCTCAGTCTATGTATTTCTCTTTCTCTATTTCTTCTTGCTCATTATTTTTGCATTAATATTTTTTTCCTTTCTCTTATTTTGTTTCCAGTTTATTTTTTCTAGTTTTCTCTCTCTCTTTCTTTCTCTGTCGCTCTCTCTCTCTCTCTCTCTACCCTGTCTTTCACCCGTTTATATTTAGCTCTTACTCCTCTGATTCTTACCCTTTACTCTTTCGTTTATCTCTCTTTATCTCTCTTTCTGTATATATTTTTTCATGCATCTTTTTCTACTTATTCATCTCTATTTTTCGCTCCCTGTCTCTCTCTCCCTTTCTCGCTCTCTGCCTCTCTCTCTCTCTGCCTCTCTCTCTCTCTCTCTAATCTCATCCACAGGTGTGTAAGGTCACATGTTTGTTTGGCATGACCCAGCAGTGCCTTGTACATCTCTCTCCTTCTCTCCCTCTCTCTCTCTCTCTCTTTCACTCTTTTTTTCTCTGTGTACTTGCACCTCCCTTCATTAGGTTAGTTCACACAGACCCCTCCACTAATCAGGATCATCCTCTGTTGCCGCCACTGGGTCCAGTTCAGGTCACACACACACACACACACACACACACACACACACACACGCACTACATAACTGGTCTTGTGGAAAGGAGGGCAAAGAGGGGGAGGAGTGGAATGAGGGAGAGGAAGGGTGAATGGTGCAGGCAAACATCTAATCTGGAAGCCTCTGTCCTCTTTAAAAACAGTTGCTTATAAGTTCTTTAATCAGGGCTTTATGGTTCTGTGTAGAACCATGACCACTCTTTGAAGACTTGAATGGTTCTTTGCCTGGTTAAATGGTTTACATTTGCAAGACAAATAATATAATTTACAGTAACTTATAAAATTTGATATATAATGCATTACCAAAAGAGTTGGAACCCTTTGGAACCCTTTATAAATATTGATATAAAACTAAACTTTTGCTTAGAATGAGCTCTCCCGACTCTTTTACTTTTTTTTCTTCTTCTCATTTTCTCTTCATCTTTTCCCCTTTCTTCTTGTCATCCGCATTTCTTCCTCCTCACCCCTCCCACCCCCTGCTGATCAGTTCCACCAGCACTTCACAAACTCTGCACTTTCTCGGCCCACAAGATAGCTGGTGTCAGTCGATTAGCCGGAGGCTAACGTCTCCCCTCATGCACACAGGCCATATTACTATGGATTAATATGGTCCACCCAGACCTTCCTTTATTGACCCGTCACTCGCACCGCCCCGTGCTTCCCCTCCATCTGTCTCTCACCTATTGTCAGCTGTGGTCAGTTTGTGGCTATTGACTGTAGTGGGAATTGCTGGCCTGTAGATAAAGAGACATAAATGGGTTTCATGGACTCTCATGCTAAAGAAATGGGTGTGGTAGCACCAGCCCCCCCCTGCCTCCCCACCCCCAAGGTCGTAAAAACTCATTCAGACTCCAGGCCTTTATTCACTGCTCTCTTATCAGTTTGGATGGCTACCTCTGAAGGCTCATTATCAGGGCTCTCGTGGTTATGGCTGGTTCCAGACGTGTAGGTTGAGGTGGATGGCAGCGGGAGAGACTGGTGTTAATTGCATCTGCCCCACTGTAGCACTGTATCTCTGATCTATTGGGCTCCATTTGGAGGACCCGACCTGCTGATAAAAGTCATTAGCAGGGCTGCGTACAGGCAGACAATAGTGAGACAGTGGTGCTGTGTCCTCTGCTGAGATCAGTGCAGATATCTTCATCATAAATATCCGTATCAGCGCCAGCCTAGGTGACTTGCTGATTTAAAACTGTGCTTGCTGCCATAGTAGAATTTGGATTTTGATACTGATAGCAAGTATAGAATAGAATCCCTGTACTTGACATTAGATCTTTTTTTTTTTTTTTTTTGAGTATTAAAGCATTGTTGTATAGAGTGGAACATAGCCTAGTTTAGAACAACTAAGATGTCTCCTTCTAACTTGAAACTCAGCTGGGCTTAAGACCACAAATTCAGTTCCTTCTAAATTGAATCTCCAGTTTAGAACTACTAAGCCATTGCCTTCTAAAATGGAGTGTGTGTGGTTTAGAACTACTTGGCTATTGTTTTCCAACTTGGAACACAGCCTGGTTTAGATCTTTTAAGCCATTCCCTTCAAATTTGGAACATGGGTCAGGTTTAGACCTACTAAGACTTTGTCCTGAAGTTTGGAACACATCATGGGTTAGAATTACTAAGCCGTTACCCTATAACTTGGAACACAGCCTGGTTTAAAAGTACTAAGCCATTGTCTTTCAAAGTTGGAACGCAGCCTGGTTAAGAACTACCAAGCCAATGTTGTGTCAGTTGGAACTCGTTTGAGCTTGGAGCCACTAAGCCACTGCCTTTAGACTTGGAACACAGCCTGGCTACATGCTAATAAGCTACATGTTAATGAGGCTGTGTTTCGGTGTGTGATTGAGTAAAACCCGTATCGTGAACAGGAGTAATGTTTGGGTTTGGATTTATATCAGCAGACCTCCCCCACTCTCAACCCCAGACGTTTGAAATGACCCAGGTGTGGTGATTTGTGTTTGCTGAGGCAGGTACAGCTGGGGTTCCTCAGCCCTCCAGCTGGGTGGGGTCACACATCTAAAGCTGTGCTGAGCGCAGCCGATTTGTGGTGTGTAGGCGGTATGGCAGCACTCCGTCTCCTCAGGCTGGTGGAACAGGGAGCCAGACATCATTTGCATCTGCCTGTTACACTTATATGGAAAAGACCATAAAACATACAAATCTTAGACAAAAGGAAAACGGTTATCAACCGAATCGGAGTATCAGGGGTGTCTATTCAAAACTCCCTCACTTCTTCTTCCTGTCCCAAACTCTGTGGCGTCTGTCTGTGCTGTTACAGTGATAAGTGTCGCCTGCTTTTGACTGCAGCTCAGTATGAAGGATTGTTAATGGTAAGACTAAAAATACTCTGACGGGGAGTTGTGTGTGGGTGTGTGTGTGTGTGTTGCCAGCACATACAGCCTAATCTCGTCTTTGTAACAAGCCCTCCTGACTGAGGAATCAAGTGGGAGCAGCGATGTGTCTGTGTGAGTGTGTATGCATGTCTGTAAGAGCTAGTTTGTAATTGTCAGTTAGGGGGGCTGGAATCTGACATGACCCACTTACAGAGCATGAAGGATGGTCAATGGATCACGACCCTGAAAACTTCCTGCCACACACACACACACACACACACACACACACACACACACACACACACACTTCCCTTTTAAAGAGAGTTGGAAACAGTTGGAAATGCTCACAATAATGCTGACAAGTCTAGGACTGTGTTCCAGTCTAAAGACAGAGCACACACTCCCTCATTCTTTTGAGTGCGTACGGGAGCTCAGTTTTATTTTTTGACAGCCCTGTTTCCTGACAATGTTATCAATTGCTCTTTTTTAAACTGGCTAAAGTGTAATTGAAGGCACATTAAGTGCTATTAAAAAAGCATTACTGGGAAGCAGTCTGTGCCGCTTAAGTAGCTCTAAGAACTCTGCTCTTCACAGCATCTGTCAAGTGTTTTTGCATGAAGTGTACTGCTAAGCCATTGTTTCTCTGGATTGGAACTCAGCCTGGTTTTGGATTGGTACTGGATAGGATTGGCATTGTTTAAAGTGACTAGTTCCTACTGTTTTGGATTTGAAACACTGTGCCTTTCAAAACTACTAGGCTATAATGCTTTGTCTTGAAGCATATTCTGGTTTAAAATGACGAGTTCCTGCTGTTTTTGCCTGGTTTAAAACTAAGATACCATACTGC